>NC_139964.1:60200151-61400151 GCF_963993115.1 Abramis brama
TCGCTGTGTGTGTGTGTGTGTGTCTGAGTACAGTTTTTTTTCTTTTTGTTTGTGTGTGCGCATTTCCACTGCGTTTGATCGTGTAATCCATGAAGAATCGTCCCTTCCTCTTCCTCTAATGATCAAAGCACAAGCTGTCAGCCCTTCAAACACCCCTTCTGACCCCCTAAACACCCTGCATAGAAACTGTTTTCTCCATTTCTCCCATACATTTACATAGCAAATGATTAAGGCAACTTTTCGTGTGAACCAATACAGATACAGTGGTTTTTTCTACACTGCTATTGATTTATTGATTCAATCAAGCAACATTAAAGGCCACAGACACGAATATTGCATGCCATTGTTACAAAAGATTTCTATTTGAAATAAATGCTGTTCTTTTGAACTTTAAATTGTCAAGAAATCCTAAAACAAAACAAAAATGTTTTTATTTATTTATATTTTTACCTGACCTGACCTAATGTACTCTTGCTGAAACAATATTATTATAATAAAAAAAAAAAAAACTTGAACAAAACTACCTAATTTAGACCATTTTTAGCTACCTGACAAAACCATGCAAAAATGTGTTGAAAGGTTTGCTTGCACTAATGCCACACTTTTTTTCAATTGAATTAAACATAAGGGTCTGGTCAAATCTGAATATGTTGACCACTTTTCCAAGGGTTTTATGATAATATAACATGCTCCTTCCCAAACGCACACGCTGACCTTTAATCTAATTAAACCAAGAGCGTTATTTTAGAGGCAGGGGTTGAGTTTTTATGCATATAAATGATTCTTTAACCTGTGCGTACATCCAAGAAATCCACTCTCTGCATCATACAGGTTGACCATGCAGCTAAAGTGGTCTAATATGTTACTTATTGGAGTTCCCTCTCGTTTTGTGGCTGTGAAATGAAATGTCTTAATGGATGTTTTGTGGGGAGGGGGAGCTTTTAAAAGAGGGTCGTTTGCATTCATATACACACTGAAAAGCCATTACAGTAGGAACACACTCACACAGGTTGGCATCCCTCTCTGCTGGGGCAGTTTTAATGGTGTAAGCATTCAATTAGGCTCATTTACCTTGGCAAAAGAGTGTTCAACTAGAACCCAGTTAAAAGGATGGTTCACCCAAAAATGAAAATTCTCTCATCACTTACTCACCCTCATGTTTTTCCAAACCCATTTGACTTTTATCCATCAGTGGAACACAAAAAGAGGTATTTTGAAGAATGTGCATGCTGCTCTAACTACTTTTGTGTTCCACAAATGAAAGAAAGTCATACGAGTTTGAAACAAGATGACAACATTTTCTTTTAAACTGTTCTGGCAACTTTTTACAATAAGGTCTCATCTGTGAACATCAATGTAGCTAACAAACTAACAAAGACCAGTAATATTAGTTTTACATCTTTTATGCATTTTTTATATAAGTTTTATTAAAAAAAGAATTTGTTATAGAATTTTCAGTAACACTTGAACCAACATTTATTAATCTTAGATTAAACATTTACTATTATAAAGATAAAAAGTAGTATATGTTAATATTATTTTATGGATTTGAGCCAACATAAACAATGAGCAGTTGTATTTTTTTTAACTAATGTTTACAAAGATTAATAAACACTGTTAAGAAAATGTATACTCATTATTGTTGGTTAATTCATTATAGCATATGAATGTGACCTTATTGTAAACCTTTCCCTTTTTTTCTTAAAAATGCATTGTCTTTGGGTTTTAAAAATGAATTGGACTATTAAATTATTAAATGTTGAACTTAATATGAATAAATACCGCAGAAGTATTGTTCATTGTTAGTTCATGTTAACTAATGTACTTAAATTTAACAAATAAAACTTGCCCTATTCTTTTGTTTGATTATTATGATGATAATGGTCAAAGCTTCTTTTGTTTGAAGGAAAGGTCTTGAGCATGTGTTTATTTTAAGTTTTTTCTTAGTTTCATGCATGACAAAAGAGGCTTTGAGTTTTCAGAGGACCACCTGAAGTCTCTTTCTGCTTTTTGCTCTCTCTCTCTCTCCCACTCTTCCGCATAGGTGAAAATGTATTATCCAGTGGAGGTATAATTTATTTGACATCTCTGGCCCCGTGGTCCCGTCCTCCTCTTTTCCTCTTCCGACTGATCCGTCTCTCAGGTTCATCCCTCGCTCATGTTACCCTGTCCAAAAACAATTAGTGTTTTAAGCTGAGGGGGTTACAGCTTCGGGTCTTTGCGGTTGTGTGAGTTTGTGTGCATGCGTGCACGGTTGACGGGATGAGAGACGCTGCAGTCTTCATTCCCACCCGGGTCGCTTCCGTCCAGAGATCTGACCGTTTGACCTTTCAATGGCATGACAGGGTGAGGAGTCAAAAAGTCATGAAAAATATCCGGTCACCAAGGCATTTGTCTGTATGTGTGTACATGAAGATCTAACATCTGGATTTGTCCTTTGATTTTTTTGTCCACTATTAACAAAGATTTTGCACATTAACAAAGAATGTAGTACACTGAAAAAGTTTACAAAACAAATATTATTGGCGTGTGTTAGTGTGTTATACACTTTCAGTCTGTCTACTTACAAAAAAATCACATTTAATTAAATCTATTACTTGACATTTCTTTGTACTTATTTGTGAAATTTACTAGAAATTTGTGAACATTTGTGAAAATTTCACAATGTTTTAGACATTTACCATGACAGTTTCATGGAATTCTAGGAAATATCCATAATATATAATGGTATATTAATTTAAATACCATAATATACAACAAAATACCATGATTTTACCACCCTTACAAGCATCATGGTACAGTGATGGTATCAGGTTGTAATACTGATACTTTTAAAGTATACTGAAATTCACATGGTATATTCTCAAAGTACCATAATAGTATCATGTCCAGAAAACTATGGTAGTACAAAGTACTTTTTGTTACTTATCTGTAAATGTGTGCTCGAAAAACTATTTTGGAAAAGGTGCCATGGAAATACAATAGTATTTGGACATGGTTATACCTTGTACATTGGACTAACCATGGAAATGTATGTGAACATGGTATTTAAACAGTAAATTCAACACTGACTTTGTCCTTGCTCTGTACCATACTCTGTTTTTTGGGACATGTACCAAAGTAATACCATGGTATTCTCTAAACCTTGGAATGCCATAATTACCATAACATAATATAGTAATCAAAAAGTACTATAGTATATATCAAAGCAACATGATATTATCATCTGATACCATCATTGTACTGTTTTGTAAGGTCAGATGTACAGGATATCAGGATTTGGTGATAAAATCACTGTTAATTCTCTCAGCTCGCAAATTATCATCATCATCAGGGCATCTTACAGCTTTTACCTTCATTAAGACTCAAGAGTTTGCATCATTACCCATGCTCAAAGAACCAGCTGTGCAGTAGCTATCGCAAAGACACTGCAGGTGTGTTCAGAGCTAAAAATATACGTATGCCTGCATAGTTATCAATTATCGTTCACTTCATGTAAATTCATGTTAACATTTAATTAGATCCGTACTGTACGACGGACCTGGAAACCGGGATATCTGAGAAAAGGCTTTTGAGGAGCTGTTCCACCTAATGTCACATTGACATTGATTGTAATATATATTATTAAGATATCATCTACTAAATCACCAGTCCAAATGAATACCTCACCTGAAGACGCAATCACACATGCTGCGAGCGCAATCCTCACCTCGCTGAGATAATGCCATCTCAGAACGTGAGACAAGTGTACGAAATTTCAATTAGAAAAATGCAATTAAAATGACGGAATTAAACCCTGCTAATTACTCCTCCCTCCCTTTAACGAAGAGCTCTGATTAATTATGCTCTTTTAATTTGCATTCCATGTGGAACTAATTGACATGAATTGGTTTTAATTATTTGAGAGGGTGTTTTTTCAATGGCAGCAGTTTGAAAATGTATCTGTCACGCTCACCGTGGCAGTTAGCTCGTCTTCTCGCCGCAACATATATAGCGTAAGGAAGCCATACTTCTTGCATGCGTATATGCGAGAGATGGTTTTTGTGCGCGTGGGTATTAGACAACAACCTCATCGCCTATATTTCAAATTTGATTAACGGTACATACGGTATAGATTTTCATTAATGGTGAGTTTCAGTGTGCAAATGTTGAAAGTGTCTGTGTGATTTAATTGTCACCTTTTCTCTGCACATATTCATATTTGCCCAGATTACTTGAACAGGGTTACATCAGTTACAGTTATCGCTGAGAAGATGGTCTTCTCCTCTGAAGCTCATTTGCCAGACACAGGGCCGTAGCTAGAGGATTCGGGGCCCCCTGAAAAAATATTGATGTGGGCCCCCGCCACCCTCCACCAATATCATTTACTGTACAATAGATGAGCATGGAGGCCCACATATAACAGAAGAAGGTGATGTTGTTGTAAAACCTTTATTTTAAAAGTTACATTTATATAAAAATTACAACTAATAAAAAGAAATTGTTAAATAATAATAAAACCAATTTTTATAAAGTAACAGCAAAATAATGTTTTTTTTCCCCATCAGTCTGTTATAATTCATAAATCAAAAAGTAAACATTTATAAATTGACAAGAATGCAGTCAAATAAAAAAAATAAAGTCATTTATTGTCTTATTTTTTAATAAAGATAATATTAAATAAAGCTAAAATGTATTCATTCAAGTGCAGTGTTTATTCGTGTTTTCTTGATGTAATAAATACATAATCAGCCGGCAGGTTAGGTGCATAATGCAGTGCGTCGTGACTCGTGTCAATTTTTTAACTCTATTTACAATAGTGTAAAAGACAGGAATTTTGAACACGAAATCATTCGGTCGATTGTGGTGCGCACCGATAATGAAAAGTGACAGTACCTGGCAGGCTGTAGACGGTAGTTTTCTTATTCCCAGCGAAATAACAATGCAACCTGTCTTGTATTGATCGACTGGGATACAACTCTCCTGGCCTCCCTCTCATTCTTTTCATAGCGTTTCTGGTACACTGATTTATGTTTTCTTTTCCCTGACATTTTGTCAGTCAATCTCCTGCTCTTCCACCAAGTTCATCGTTAACTTCAGGCCCTGCCGCCTCAACTCTGATTGGTTCTGTTCACGAGCTGGGGTGGGACTTACAATTTTATTGGGTCCATCTGATGTTTGTCACTGAATAATTAATAAATACTTTAGATCGGACTAAACCATTTATAGGGACGTAAGAGAATATTTGGAAAAAATATTTAACCAAATTACATGTTTTTGTGGTTTTCTTTTAAATCTCAGGCATACAGCTAATATAAATATTAGAATTATTCATACAACAGGGGCCTATATAGTATAACTGCTGGATTTTGTGCGGCCCCCTGGGCAGCGGGGGCCCCTATAATTGTCACCATCTTTCACCCCACTAGCGACGGCCCTGGCCAGACATGAAACATTTATATAGACTAAGCGAGAGAGAGCGATAGCCTGATAAGTGAGTCTTTATTTTCTACTGATAGGCTTCGTCCATGTAATGCGCAGCATAAACTCAGACGGGCACCTCTGCTAATCTTGTTAAGAGTGTAAAGGGCCCAGCTCTCTCTGGCAAAGTTCATAGGTCATATAAATAGTTGCTCTCTCTTGTTTGAAAAGAAAAGGTTCCCATGAGCCTTATCAAGTGCGAGAAGAAGAGAGTGTGGGTAAGACGGTGCGAGAATACATGAAGGAGACGGAAACTGAACACATTCACAGAGGTTCAATTAGTACTTTAGGTGAAATCCGGAAGAGACAGAGAGACACTGCATAAAGCAAGTGAGAAAGTGACATTTTCAGTTGAACTTTTTAAAAGCAGTCTAAGTTCAGCCAGGAAACCTCTTCATTGTGGGCTTTTGACATCATGGATGTATGGTTCTTTGTAGATTAGATTAGATTAGATTAAGTTATTGATATTACATGGTTCGTGCAGGGCCTCAGACTGCCACTAAAATGCTATCCGCTGTTTGTGATAATCTGGATATGCGGTTTCATTAGATGAGTTGGCATTAAGGCTGATACTGTATACTTCAAGCGAAATCGAAGACTGATGTGGTGTCATTTGGAAAAAAATCAGGCCAAATTTTGGAAGTTTGAAACAGTCCATGGCTATTACGTAATAGGTAGGTGTTGATCTGAGGCTCCACCTTCTTTGACTTGATAAAATTCCCAGACTAATTTCTTCCGTTGAGGTCAAAAGTCTGAAACATTGAAGGGGGTGGATTGGAAATTCACTGCTGCTTCAATGTATATGTAATGAGTGATTATAATCAAGGTATTAATCAATATTTTTCCTTCTAAATATCACATGAGTTGAATGACTTCTCTAGACTTATGAGATTTTACTTTGTCACAGAAGTTACCAGTGTGATCACTGAAATGTTCTTTTCATGTATTCTCTAATGTCTGTATTTGATATCTGAATGCAGTAACAGTGCTTGCTCATTTAGCCCGGCTTCCAGAAACGAAATATGGAAATATGTTTTGTTTGAGAAAGGTCTTCAACATGTGTTAAAACATATATCTGTTCTTCTAGCTCACCATGATGATTATGGGTCACAAGGGCCATTGGAGCCCAACGTGATCGTTTCTTAGCTTTACTTTAAGTCTTTACTTTACTGCGTTAGACTAAAGTGTCCTCACCTTGAGAGAAAGAACGTATTATCTTGATGTTTTGAGACGACTCTCCTGTTTGTAGTTAGAGCCTGACCAAATTCAACCTTGTATAGGCACACTTGCAAATCCAACCGTGAGTAAATTGAGGCCTTTAGTTATCTGCTTGCAACAGCAAACATGGCCATGATGTCCGATCCGAATCTTATGAACCGGTTTGTTTTAATGAATCAGTCATGAGATTCACAAAACATCTCGGTTCATGAGACTTAAAGGGATAGTTCACCAAAAAATTACAATTCTATCATCATTTACCTATAAGCATTTATTTTTTCTCTTGTTTTTTTAAATTTATTATTAACTCTTTTTCTGAAGAATCAGAAGGTTTTCTAAAGAATCAAGGAACCAAGGTTCTGCTATGTGACATTAGGTTGTAAAATCTGTCTGGTTCCAGAAAGGTTTTTAGAAAGCATCTGTGCTGAGTTATTACATGTTTTACTTTCATTGACTGTAAATTTAAGTTGTTTGTTTGGTCCTATAAACAATCTACAATCTTCCGATGTGGCAGTATGCTGGTAGGAAACGTCCTGTAGTTGACATGGCTGGCTAATGTGTATGATTTAAGAGTGTACATTAAATGCTAATTCATTTCTCACAACATCTTATGCAGACTTCAGCAAATGATCCAGTAGTTGTTGCTCACTCACACACAGATGGCAGGTTGTAAAAAACGATTCCCCTTTGTACTGCCGTCATAATAGATCCTGTTAAATAGATAATTATAATACCATATGAGAAAACTCTGTAACACCCAGCTCATGATATACAGTAAGTGTGAGCATATGAATCCATGAAGACATGAATAAGTGAAGCTATAAATCCAGTCGGATGGTTGGGGAGAGGGGAAACTTATCATTATGCCATAATTCCTGGTCCACTGGGAATGGCACTTCCGATGTTTGAACCTCCAACACCCTCTCCTTTTCTTCCGCCTTAGTTACTCATTCACTCGTTTTAATTGCTTGCATCAGCCCCTCATTGACATATAAGACCCTTATAGTTTGTAAAACAAGAGATGTGTTTACATTTACTAGGATTAAATCATCTCTTATGCTCACCAAGACTGCATTTATTTGTATTTTAATAAATTGTAAAATTTCATTTATTCCTGTGATGCCAAAGCTGAATTTTCAGCATCATTCCTCCAGTCTTCAGTGTCACATGATCCTTCAGAAATCATTCTAATATGATGATTTGCTGCTCAAGAAACATTTATTGTTGAAAACATTTGTGCTGCTTAATATTTTTGTGGAAAACACGATTCACGATTGTTTGATGAATAGAAAGTTCAAAAGAACAGCATTTATTTAAAATCTAAAGTCTTTACTGTCACTTTTTATCAATTCTTGCTATTCTTATTAAATAAAAGTATTAAAGATCACAAACCTTAAAGGGATAGTTCACCCAATAATGAAAATTCTGTCATCATTTACTCACCCTCATGTCGTTCCAAACCCATAAGACATTTTCGTTCATCTTCAGAACACAAATGAAGATATTTTTGATGAAATCTGAGAGCTTTCTGTCCCTCCATTGACTGCTACGCAACTACCACTTTGACGCTTCAAAAAGTTCATAAAGAGATCATAAAACTAATCCAAGTGAACATGCTCGAGCTTCCATTTACCACAACTGATGTGTGAGTTGATGAATGTTTATATGTGAATAAAAGCCTAAATTCAATCTATTCATCATATAAAGCAATCGTGTCTCTTCAGAAAATTTGGACTAAACCGCTCAATTCTTATGGATTAGTTTTATGATCTATACTATAGAAAGCTCTCATATTTCATTAAGAATATCTTCATTTGTGTTCCGAAGATAAGCGAAAGTAGTACGATTTGGAACGACATGAGTGCGAGTAATTAATGACATAATTTTCATTTTTGGATGAACTATCCCTTTAATGGTTGTCTTTGTTTGGTCGATTGTTTTGAGCATGCTTTAGTATGATCTCATGAGTATTTGCGTGTGTGTCTATATGAGAGATTATCGGTGTATGTGTTCATGAACACATGCCACTGCACTTTAAAGCCCAGCCAAGTTCCACCATATGGGGAGAAAAATTAATTAGACAGCTTAAACTTCTGATAATGCAGATATGTGTGTGTATTTATGCCTGAGCGTGTGTGCATCCATGCGGCTGTTTGTTAGTTTTCTCTGACCTCCACTTCAGGATTAATATTTAATTAGTTTGCTCAGGCTAGGGAGAGGCACTTATTAACCCAATATGTCAATCTGACAGAGGCAGTGAGGGAGCGAGAGAGAGCAAGAGAGAGAGAGAGGAGAATGAGAAAGAGGCTGGAATATCACAAGGTGTAGTTGTTTACATGATCCATAAACACCTCACAAATATTTAATCTTTCCACAAAGTGGAAGTATGTTTTCAAACAGGTTCCACATGAAGACTGTACTGTTTTGACAGGCAGATTCTGGTGCAGTCTGACAAGAAGTCTAAATAGTATTGTGTTCAGTGAAGGTTACTGTATCTAAAGCCCCTTTTACACAGAGATTCCGGAAAATACACGGATAATGTGTCCCGGGATTGTTTGATTTTGGTTCATTCACACTGCCAGTGATTTTCCGGAATCTGTGAGTGTGTTCACACACATCCCGTAAAGATCCCGTAAAGACACGTGACGTCAGGATGTCTAATCTTCCGCTACGGCTCTTTCCATTGTAGTCGTGCACTTGGTGGATTTTTTTTACGCAGCGTCTTAAGTTTACTAATGATTTGCGCTTTCGATCTTGAGAAACCACGCTCGAGCATTTTTTCCCGGATTCGGTCGTACATAAACTTGCGATGCGCGTACCGTTCCACAAAGCTGGCGAATGATCTCAGCTTCAGCTCAGATAGTAAGGAGCTCCCTGCTTTCGTTCTTTCTTTGTTGATGACGAACACAAACTTTCTTCCAAGAGCAACAAAATACCCTTTTACCCACAGGGCGTGTTCCGGGACTGATCCCGGCAATGTTACTAGGTCCCCATCCCGGCATCGATCCCGGCATCGATCCCAGGACGTGTTTGCGTTCACACAGAAGGCACTCTAGCAATTTTTCAGCAATTTTCCAGGATCAACGTGCTGTTTTGTTATGCTTACAGGTTCATTAGATGTGATTTGAGAATAAAAAGAAGAAAAAAACCTTAACTGGTGAAAATATTATCGCTCCGAAGTCCCTCTTTTTGTCATTTTTGTCTAATAAACAATGTTAATTGTTGACTTTCAGTAAAGTAAAATCAGATCAAAAGCATGCACATCCAAAGCAATATGTTGCTCAAATTGGGTGCTCGACAAGAAAATTAATAAAAAAGGGAAAAAAGTCGGCACACCATGGCTCCAAAATTCTCCTATTATTAAATTTTCATATTTTGGAGCCATGGTGTGCTGACTTTTTTTCCCTTTTTTATTGACTTTCAGTAAAGTAAATCGGATCATTTGTTCAATCGGATCATCGGATCAACTATTGAATCAACTATCGGATAATAGTTCATATTGACATCTCTGATTTTTGATTGTAGACTTTGGTATCTTGGCAATTCTGACCATTTGAGATAATTATTGATACTAAATAATAATTATAAATTCTTCTTTAAAACTCTAGAAAAGAAACGTGAAATTTTTGGGCTGAAAGGTCTGAAACAAAGTCAAATTCTGCATTTTTATCATATCCATAATTTCTTTGTGTATCTGATTTTCGAATGAATCCACAATATTTCTTTAAATTTTTTTGCTTTGTTGACATTTAGTAGTCGTTTCTACAAACAGCATTACCCGCAGTGGCCACACATCACTCTCAGATACACAGATAGAGGTGTTTTATAGATCCCTGAGGGGAAATTCAGAAGGATCCTATCTGACATTCAGGAGTATCTGGTATCATAGTAAAACCACATAGCCTATGTTTTTGTTCATGTGTTCATATTTATGAGTGTGTGTAGAGGCTTACAATGGACTAAACAGATATGTCTACATTAAAGCAGTGCAGTTGTATATCCAGACCTGTGTTTTGACATTGACATAATCTGACTCCTCATAATCTCTAACCTCCATCACGCTATTAGCAGATTTATTTTCTTTCACCATCTGCAGATATGCGTGCTAGTGTGCCGCTACCGTGTCTAGGGTATAATTTAAGGATGTCACTCTCCTATCATATTTGACAGTATAAGATGTGTAAATTTTTGACATCTGTAGTGAGATTTACATGCAAAATTCAGTCCCTGTGTGATCCTCGCTTTGCAAAAAATAGCACTTTAAGAAACATCCATCTCGAATGCTTAGAATATTACACTCTTTACCACCATATCTGTGACAAAGCTATTTAAAAGTTTATTTAAAACATTTATCTTAAAGGCAGTTGTGCTGAAAAAAAAAAGACTATTTCTGAAATGATTTTGTAATTATCTCTAAGCTCACACCATTCGTTGATATGTATATCTTAATGCTAGTCTTGCATTATAAGTACATTTTGTTTAATAATGTGTGCGAAAGCCTTATTGGAGCTCCAATGAACAGTCAGTTTTACAAAGAGAACAAGCTACAGTCTTATAATTGTAATTCATTAGTGGTGATTGCAATGCTAAGGCTTTGATTAGACTTACAATTTTTATTGCCTGGTGGAGAAAAAAAAGAGAAAAAAAAGAAATAAAAAAAAAGTCAGTAAGTAACCACCCAAATCATCCTAGCAAGCTCCTAGCACCACTCATATTTTCTTTAAAAAATGTAAATATACAATTTATACATGTTTTATTCCTTATAAAATGCAATAATAGAGTGTTAATGGATATTTAAATAACATATTAAATATGTATGACATATTTTGATGCGAGTGCATGTGTAGGGATGCTTATGTGTGTGTGTGTGAGTACACATCTGATAGCATTAGCTAATGATTACTCTCCGATGTTATGAGATTGATGACTGTTAATTATACACACAATTAGTCTCCTAATTAAACATTTATCACACAGTTCAGAGCGAGAGGGAGAGAGAGAGCTTGAGTTTATGATGGCTTTCATGCCATATTTATTGTGTGTGCGTGCGTGTGTGTGTGTGTGTGTGTACACTTCAGCTATCTTTGTGAGGACCAGTTTGAGACCCCTTTAAAGGCCTGTTTGAATTTGGTCAAGACTTGGTTTTGGGGTTAAAGTTATAATTAGGTTTAGAAACTAGAGATTGCATTGTGTCAATAAATGTCCTCACAAAGATAGATGTACAAGTGTGTGTGTGTGTGTGTCTGAGGTTAAATTACTGCTCTATCCCCCCCTGGTTGGGTTTCTTTTTTCCTTCCTGCAGGTTTCCAGTTTTGCTTTTCTTCTGTGATGTTTTTGTTTTTCAGGGATGAAACGACCCATCGGATGAATGCATGTCAGAAAAGTGTGACCCTCTCTCTTTCTCTCTCCTCTCCCCCTTTTTCTTTTTTCTCACTCTCACTCGGTATCCGGAGTTTGCAGGCCTTTCTTTGTGATCCGTGGTGGATAATGGTCATTCCTGCTGCTCCGGCAAACGGTGGATCGGGAGAGCATTTCCAGGTGACCAGAAAGAGAACATGGGACAGAGGGAGGGCTAAATTGTACACAGTAAATATTAAAATATCAGTTGTGCTGATTAACAACTAATTTTTATTTAAAGGCGCACTACATAAATTATTTTCTGCATTTTTGCTATTTATACATTGCTTGCAAGAAATTTGATTTCTTCAGAATACACTGATAATACACAAATCACAGTGCCCTGTAAATCCTGATTTTAAGTTTTCCATTTATGTTTCTGTCATTTATGTTATGCTTCTCTGCCTATTTTCCTGAACTATTGATATAAACGAATCACAGTATAACACAGAAAAAAGTTTTTATTTATCAGTGCCAATCTACTTTTTGCAGGTGTTGATTAGTATTAAGCTGGTCATGTGATCTAAGCATGAGGGTAGACCATTCTTAAATCAAGGCCAATGAAATTACTGAATCGGCTTCTCATTTGAGCGTACATTATTTCAAACATATTTTGTTCATTATTTATCATCATATTTCATTTGTTTATTTTGGTAACTTTTAATGTTGAACAATTACTTTGGGCAACTTTTAAAAAAAAAGTAAAATTTTCAGTAAAATGGATTAATTAAAGTTGTCGAGAAATCAAATTTGACCCTTTTTGTTTCTTTAATGCATGTTACTGGTCTTATTGTGAAATCAGTACGTTGTTTTATAATTATTATTTTATTTTTTGTGTGTGTGTGTGTAAGACTTTATATTACAGTGTCCTTGTTACACGTTACATAAATCTACAGTAATAACAGTAATTTAAATAAATAATTTCTTAAAACTCATCTTTGATCACCAAAATGACATTTAAATTTAAATTAAAATGATTTTTTTTTCATTTATGCCTTAAAATAGCTTTAATGTAACTCTACACCCTTGCTTCATTTAATATACGCAAATTCATGAATATGCAAATTAGCCCCGCCTCCACTCACACAGCTGTACAAGGCGATGTATCAGAATGGGAGTGCATTTTTATGCTTTCTACAACGTCGGACACATAACAGTAATTAATATGATTAGCCTTTTGCTTGACTATGTTATCAAACAGCTAATAATGTGTTGCTTATGTTACACAAACCATGTTCCTGCTGTCCATCTCAGAGTCAGAAAGCTGCTTTCTAAAAATCTAAATCCTTAGAAACGTTTTGAACAACTTAGAATGTCAGTGGAGAAAAACATATAACATAAAATAGTAATGTACATCATAAACATAAATCACCCACACTCTGTATTGCTAAATGTACCTGATTTTTCATATCAACAGAAAAATATACCGGGATAACCTGGCTTCTCTTGAGACTCCCCTGCTCTGCATCAGTTAATGATATGCTAAAGCCCGCCGGCACATTGACATGATTGGTTACAAGTTAGTTTGTGATGTAAGAAACACCAGCGATTTCAAACCGAGTTTTTGAATTTTCTTCACTGCAGTTTTAAGGAGAAAATACTCTAAGTTAACTTTAAGTTAACCACATTCTGCCTTCATTGCAGTATGCAACGCTTACTTTTCACAACCCAATCAACAACCGATGGATAAAGTCAAGTCCCACCCTATGTTTTTTCTCATTCGATAGTGGTTTCGTATTCTTAGTCACAGCTTCCGTTTCATGCTGACTTTTGGTCAGAGTTACTAAGTCTGATTAATTCATCTGCAGGTCTGTTGAATCATTTTCAGCCACCAGCTGTTTGCAGAGACGGCACAGTACGGGTCTCTAAGGAAATTTAGGTAGGTACTACTTTTTCCTGTTCCCACAAAAAGACAGTGGTATCATGTACCCTTCGGTGGTGTACAAAATATATCTTCGGTCTCTCCTGCAGACCTCCTCCTGCACCACCTGACAGATTTAAAGTGTGAGAACAGAGATAGCCTTACAAAAAAAGTACTTTAGGATTACCATGGTACAGGGTATCAGATGCAGATGGTAATACCATTGTACTTTGATAGTTCTACCATGTTGCTGAAAGATTACCATATTCATGTGCTGTTTCGTGTAGCATTCCAAGGTACTTCAAAAAATACCATGGTGTGTTAGCATGGAAAATGTCATAAAAACCAAAGTATGACCATGGTATATATCCAAAAAAACAATCATATTATATGGTATCATGTCATTAACATCACATATTAATTACAGAAAGGATGTATCAGACATTTGTGGAGTAAAAAAGAAATTTTGCGATATTAAGCAGCTTTTCTCTGAAGCTTTTACTCTTTTCTACTTGTCTTCAACTGTTGTTTTTATGAAAGTCGTGAAAGGAAAAGTGTGTTTACACCAGGAAAAGAGAGGGGGAATGTGTATGTGGTGTGTGTGTTCATATCACTGACAGCCGAGCGAGGTTATGAAAACAGTCATTCTTCCCGTCATCGCTTCATAGCCGGTGATTTAGCGGCGAGCCGCCCCGGTGCAGCAGTAAAACGGCAGGCAGAGATTTACAGTGCACTCTGGGATATCACTCAGCCCAGGGGCCACCTTGCCACATCGTCCCAGCTCACCTGCTACTGTGTTTTACCAGCCAAGCCTGAACACCCCCTACACCCCCCAGACCTCACACACCCCAAACCCACTGGACCTCATTCAGAGAGTTAAGCTTCTGATTGATCAATAGAAACATCAATCAGACCTGACTGATAATAACTTGTTGAATGTGAATAGAGACTTCAAGGATTTTCTGGGAAATGAACTGTGCAGAACACAATACAGATGTCATTATTAATATCATTCTCTCTCTCTCTCTCTCTCTCTCTCTCTCTCTCTCTCTCTCTATATATATATATATATATATATACAGTGAGGAAAATAAGTATTTGAACACCCTGCTATTTTGCAAGTTCTCCCACTTGGAAATCATGGAGGGGTCTGAAATTGTCATCGTAGGTGCATGTCCACTGTGAGAGACATAATAAAAAAAATAATAATCCAGAAATCACAATATATTATTTTTTAACTATTTATTTGTATGATACAGCTGCAAATAAGTATATGAACACCTGTCTATCAGCTTGAATTCTGACCCTCAAAGACCTGTTAGTCTGCCTTTAAAATGTCCACCTCCACTCCATTTATTATCCTAAATTAGATGCACCTGTTTGAGGTCGTTAGCTGCATAAAGACACCTGTCCACCCCATACAATCAGTAAGAATCCAACTACTAACATGGCCAAGACCAAAGAGCTGTCCAAAGACACTAGAGACAAAATTGTACACCTCCACAAGGCTGGAAAGGGCTACGGGGAAATTGCCAAGCAGCTTGGTGAAAAAAGGTCCACTGTTGGAGCAATCATTAGAAAATGGAAGAAGCTAAACATGATTGTCAGTCTCCCTCGGACTGGGGCTCCATGCAAGATCTCACCTCGTGGGGTCTCAATGATCCTAAGAAAGGTGAGAAATCAGCCCAGAACTACACGGGAGGAGCTGGTCAATGACCTGAAAAGAGCTGGGACCACCTTTTCCAAGGTTACTGTTGGTAATACACTAAGACGTCATGGTTTGAAATCATGCATGGCACGGAAGGTTCCCCTGCTTAAACCAGCACATGTCAAGGCCCGTCTTAAGTTTGCCAATGACCATTTGGATGATCCAGAGGAGTCATGGGAGAAAGTCATGTGGTCAGATGAGACCAAAATAGAACTTTTTGGTCATAATTCCACTCAACATGCTTGGAGGAAGAAGAATGATGAGTACCATCCCAAGAACACCACCCCTACTGTGAAGCATGGGGGTGGTAGCATAATGCTTTGGGGGTGTTTTTCTGCACATGGGACAGGGCGACTGCACTGTATTAAGGAGAGGATGACCGGGGCCATGTATTGCGAGATTTTGGGGAACAACCTCCTTCCCTCAGTTAGAGCATTGAAGATGGGTCGAGGCTGGGTCTTCCAACATGACAATGACCCGAAGCACACAGCCAGGATAACCAAGGAGTGGCTCTGTAAGAAGCATATCAAGGTTCTGGCGTGGCCTAGCCAGTCTCCAGACCTAAACCCAATAGAGAATCTTTGGAGGGAGCTCAAACTCCGTGTTTCTCAGCGATAGCCCAGAAACCTGACTGATCTAGAGAAGATCTGTGTGGAGGAGTGGGCCAAAATCCATCCTGCAGTGTGTGCAAACCTGGTGAAAAACTACAGGAAACGTTTGACCTCTGTAATTGCAAACAAAGGCTACTGTACCAAATATTAACATTGATTTTCTCAGGTGTTCAAATACTTATTTGCAGCTGTATCATACAAATAAATAGTTAAAAAATCATACATTGTGATTTCTGGATTTTTGTTTTTAGATTATGTCTCTCACAGTGGACATGCACCTACGATGACAATTTCAGACCCCTCCATGATTTCTAAGTGGGAGAACTTGCAAAATAGCAGGGTTTTCAAATACTTATTTTCCTCACTGTATATATATATATACACACACACAACTGAAGAAAACACAAGCCAGTTGAAAAAACACCAGCAAACTAAGAAATCATCTTCATCAGTTTGACAACATATGTGCTACAAATACTCACAATGCAACCAAATACAGAAATGTGCTGGAATTGAAAATACTTTATAGAACTCCAATAACATCAAAACTAGTCAAATAGATAGCTATAGAACCGGGCATCTGTAATCTGAATTATATTTAACAAAATTGCTGAAACTACAAGATCAGATTTTCAATATGAGATTTTCAGTTGTAATAAGGTTATTGTGGTCCATATTAATGTTATCACTGATATTTCAACAATGCATAATCAACGTAATTTATCTCTTGAAAATGACCAATTTCATTTCAGATTGTTTAATCTGTCAAATTGTAATATGGACATTCCCGCTCACTGCTGTCATGAACTGCTTATGTAAGTTGCATACCGTGACTAAAGAATCACTGCAAATGTGTCATGCATGACAAATATCTTTCCTCATGATCTTTTTTATATCTGCTATTTCTATGCTAACAATAATTGATTATGTCATGCCTCAATGCATTGTCTGTCACATTTTCTTCAGGGGTAGCGTAATTGGTTTGCCATGCTCTCTCCTCTTTGGCTGAATGCTTACTAGATGACATTAGCCTACTGGTGTTACTTTATCCACTGGTATCTCTGAATGTATTCTTTTAAGGCGGCATCTGCTATTTTATGTGTTCTATGACAGGGTCCCATAAAGATAACAGCATGCATGGCACAAAATGGATTTATATTTGTAGATCCACAGTCCAATTTGTGGCAGATTTGAGATCAGAAATTCTGCTGTATATGAAAAATGCTTTTTTATTAACTTATTATAGATATTCAAGCATGATTATTTATATTATTCTGTATTTCACATGCATTTGATGGACACTTTTATCTAAAGCGTGAGGTTAGATGCACTTAAAATATTCTTTTCAGTACATACAAATTCAGGTTTTGTAAGGGCAAACAGCACAAAGTGTTTGTTTAAAGTATTTAAAAACAGATATTAATAGCATTTGTAAAATAAATGTAAAAAAAATGTAATGCAGAGTTGAGTAATGACCCTATTTACATGCTGGAGTATCAAAATTTGTGGATGAGTCAATGCATACCTGCACTCTTAAAAATAAACGGTTATTTGGTTCCATAAAGAGCCATTGACATCCATGGAACCTTTCAAATGTACAAAAGCTTTTTTATATTGGAAAAGAGTTCTTTGGATCAAAGAACTGTTCACTGAAAGGTTGTTTGGGGAACCAAAACTGGTTCTTCTATGGCATTGCTGTGAAACCCCCCCTTTTTTTTGGAAACTATTTTTAAGTGTGTGCAATTGAGTCAACATCAAACTTAAAAATAAATGCATTTAGTGTTGAAATCCTCATTATAGTGCTCTGTTTAATTTGTGATTCTGACGGCAATGGCAATGGTGGTTTTCCATGCTGGCCTGCTCTGACTGGTTAATGTTGTTTTGTTGTCGTCCATGTGACTAATGGAGAGAGCATGTGTTTACTTTCGTCACCATGTGTTTACCTCAAACTACAGGGCCTGTCGTAAATGTCGGCATGAAGCCTGGCTGTGTGTGTGTGTGTGTGTGTGTGTGTGTGTGTGTGTGTGTGTGTGTGTGTGTGTGTGTGTGTGTGTGTGTGTGTGTGTGTGACGGTGTGAACAGGAGCGGAGACATAACCCTTGATAACACCTGTTTCCTGTTTTCAGGTGATCAGTGCTAGATTTGTTGGACAGGGCCGAAGATCAATTGGTCACAGAAACCCCCATCTTCCCTCAGTGTAGAGCGTGGGAAAGTCTGATTGGGTGAGTGTGCATTGAATTATTAACAGAGTGACTGTGTACAGTATATTATTCAGGATTAACTCTGAAAAAAAAAAAAAAAAAGTGTATCTGTTTGTGCACCAATAGTCTACCTACAGTATATAATGTATGTAGCATTTCATTGTATGATATATAAAATATAATAATAAAGGCCCATTAAATGAATATATATATATATATATATATATATATATATATATATATACACGCACACACACACAATCTTTCACTGTGCGGTTATAGTAAAATTAGTTTTGATCACCTTTGATCTGTGTCTGTTTATAGTTCTATAGTTAGTTGTCTTAACCTATAAAAAGGTGTTATTATGTATTTTCTTTATGCTGTTCACAGGTAAAAAATGTCTTGTCTTGTCCGTGACACTTTTTTTTCTTCCTTCCTAATATCTTTATAATGTGACCTGTTGCTACAAACCACATTTTTCTGATAAAAGAACTAATTTATTCTCTTTGTAGCTTTGTAAAGAGACAATTATGTTGTAAAATTTGGGATGTGTGCTCGTCATTCAAAGATGTTGTACCAATATGAAGATGTTAATGGAAAAATGATGTCATGCATTTTAACCTGTAGAACATGTCCAGACCTGTTCATTTTGTCTTTTCTTCTCCCATAATAACCTTTGGTTAAACTCAATTTCAAACCGAACACTCAATTTACTGAAGCCAAGTTCTTTAATTTTGAGGAATACATGCAACACTTCAAGAATGAAGTGCATTTCTAAGAATTTCAATATCTTAGCTTTGATTATATTGAAAATGTTCAAAGGCTCATCAATTGAACAGAATGGATGGATGGATGGATGGACGGATCAATGGACAGATAAGTGGATGTATAAATGGATAAACGCCACTGGCAGTACTATGGTACAGATATGCTAATACCATGGTGCTTTTGTATATACTGTGAATGGCTACCATATTTAGGTACAACAAAAATACATGTCCAAAAAATGACCAAAAAAAGCTGGTATTCCATGGTACATGTCCAAAATTCATGACTTAAGAGAGATATTATTTTGGTGTACTACAGACAAGCAGAAAGAAATTTTGAGAATGAGATCTTCAATAAATTACATTACTGAAAAGACTATATGTCAGTTTGGCAGATGAGATTTAGTCCAAGTAGAGTGAATTGTCAGTATTTTGAGATGAATTTCTCATATTCCACACCAAACACACACACACACACACTCAGCAGGGTGATCGTTTCTCCCAGGTCAGGAGGTACATGGGAATTATCACTTTTGGAGACTCTCACCTGTTTTCTTTGTGACCATACAAATCTCTGTGTCCCACGTCCAACATGTGAAACTGCTGTGTATGCATGGACTCAAACATATGTCTTTCAGATGGTGTCTGTCACAGTGATTGTTCAGGAGTGTGTGAATCCACACGAATAGATCAGTATATCAGATTGCAATTGATATTGGAATTGTATTTGTTGTTAGGCAGTGTCAGTATAATGTTTATAAAGGTCCTTATCAATAAATTCCTTCTAATGTCTTAAATGGTACAGCTTTATAAAACTTAATTAGCAACCTTGTAGTTGCCTCATAGATTTCCATTAATTTAGTCGTCGCTAAAATATTAATTTTCAAATGCAAATTTATATCAATTCAAATTCTGCCATAATTTGCTTATAAAGTCAACATATAATTATGTTGGCAGTGGGTTCACAACATGCTCTCTCACCTCACACCTTTTCCTAACATACTGTGATGCGACAGATGGGAAGTTATCACTAGAGAGCATTCATTTCTTTTGCGTTATCCTCAATAATTATGTGTCAAAGAAAACAGCGCAAACCCATTCAGCAACTACATACACAGGAAGCACTCAGTTCAGCATGGGATTACTGTATATCTGAAGGGGTTTCTTTTCTGAAGGGCCTCATCTGTCCAATGAATTTTTGTTTAATTTTTCCTCCTGCCAAATCACTTCATTTGTTATGAAATTAGGCCTCCTGTACCATCCTTCCTTAAATGGGCTATATGTAAGAATTTTCATGTATGAATTTTGCCTGGAAAATCAAAAGGATTAGGTAACAATTATGCGCCTTTCCCGAGAGCCTCTCTTTTGTACTATGAAACGAATGCTTCAGTACGTTCAGGATAATGCCGAAAGAGCTATTCTGTACTGTAATGTCAATGTGTTATGCAAAGAAAAGGGATTAAAAGTCATAGTAGTCTAGTCTCAAATATATTTTATAATCAAACTATCATAATTTTGTCAATTTCAATAATCTGTCATCATGAATCGCAGGCCTTGTGCAAACATATCCACATCACTATGCTTTCTGCTGATTTCTCACCGCTGTCATTTTTTGTTGTTTTTAGGCCTACTTTATTATAAAGAGGAAAGCGCTCAGCACATATTTACATATTCATCTAACCGCCATTCTCAGAAGCTTGGACGGCATCTGGATGTTCTTTAACAGTATTCTCTGCAAAGGAATTTCCAACTTCTTTTGAATTGTATGCTCTGAGTAAATCATGGCATTGAATCACGTTCAGTCTCTTGCATGTTGTGCGAGCACAAGCAATAAGTTGCTGGCTGCAGTTCACTTAAAGGTAGGGTAGGCAATTTTGGAGGCTAGCAATAGCGAGCTAGCTTTGAAAGCATAAGATCCCACCCTCCCTTCAGAGCGTTTCCAAAGCCATGCCTCCAAAACACATGAAGCGTCACGAGACGAGAGAAGGCGTTTAATTACCTCATGTCTCAAAGCACATAACATTACAATAGTAATGACTAAACAAATTACAGAGCTCTTACTTGTACCACCTGACTGCTGCAGATTAATTTCGACGTTGATAGTGTTGACAGAAACTCAAAAATCCGAGTCTGAGAACGTGAACAGCTCCGGGTAGAACGTCAAGGGTTGCCATCTCGTAATTACAGTTAAGACATGCGTGAGACTTCCACAGATGTACATCTTTATATATTTAGACTACTTCTATTGTTGATTGCTATCAGAATGCGAAGAGAGTTTTAAATTAGCATTACAAAAATTGTTAATAAAAATTTTTTACCTCCCCAAGCTTAAACTGCCTCCGATGTCACTAATAACAAGGGTTTCTGAATTCTACATATGATATATGTGACCCTGGTCCACAAAACCAGTCATATGAAAGCTGAATAAATAAGCTTTCCACTGATGTATGGTTTGTAAGGACAATATTTGGCCGAGATACAACTATTTGAACATCTGGAATCTGAGGGTGCAAAAAAATCAACCTTTAAAGTTGTCCGTTTATGTTGGCGATTGTGCTGCATTCACTCACAAAAATAAATGTTTTATATATTTACAGTAGGAAATTTACAAAATATCTTCATGGAACATGATCTTTACTTAATATCCTAATGATTTTTGGCATAAAATAAAAATCGATAATTTTATGTAATTGTTATTTTCGAACTGAGGGTTTCCTGAATCTTTTGAAACAGGGGTTTGATGTTTATGTTGCTCTTTTTAAAAAAAAAAATGATTTGGGCATTTAGATCTTGTGTATTGACAATGTCCTGGTATTATCGCTTATTGAATAATATTTTAGCTTCAGAATGAGAAACTAATGAAGTTATTCATGGTTAAGAATCATAAATCAGAAGTGGGGATCATTTGCGGAGAGTAATTGCAACAGAGTTGCTTAAAGAATTATACAAATCAGGGAATGATGCAAATATAGCCTCAAAATTGTAATTTGCACAGCGCAATTCAGTTCTGAGCGCTTCCGTTCCATGGAAAGCAGGCTGTAAAACAATAACGTTAATCTATAATGACCCCAATTTGCATAAAAAGGAGGGCGTATATTTGCACATTTAGCACCTGGTTAAACTGGATTGGGTGGTTAGTGAATAAGAACGGTTTCGGCGCTGAAATACAGCATGCAACTGTTCACTGAATTCCCCACTGTGTGTCTTACCATCCCTTTTTTATCTCTTTATTTACTCACCCTCTCTTTTTTATATAAATGTCAGTTGTACATTGCGCGAGTGATGATCTAAAAGCTTATAGAGAGAGAAAGGTCAGTCGTGATGGTTAATTGATTTTATAGTGACATTGGAGGAGAGTGGAAGGAAATTGCTGTCTCTTATGAGTCCCATTTTACCCAGGGCTAACATGACACTGTGACAGTATCATTTGGCTCAGCAGTCTGGGAAAGGCGGCTATCATATTGCTATTATATCACCCATCCACAATCATTTAGATTACACACACAATTCTCTCACATCAATTACGTTATTATACCCAAAGACATTCGCAGACAAACTGAGGACTGTAATGCAAAGCCTATAGCGGGAGCGACGCACATTCACGCTAACACATCCACTGTTTAGGGGGAGATTGGGGTTTTATTGGCCGAGCCGGTGGAGCGGGACTGCAGGATAATGGGTAGTTATCCTGCCCGCCGTTTCGGCTTGCCAGAGCACAGAGTCTTCACGAATAAAACGCAAGAATCGCTGTAATCGGAAGCTAAACAGGAATTTTTCCGAGGGCGCAGGGATGTTTAGCCCCCTGCTGATTGGCCTGGATACCAGGGGCCCGAGCAATCTCATTCCACTTTACAGAGAGAGAGCCTTGTCAAGGTCAGCGGAATGTAAAGTCAGATTGAAAGGGAGATAGGAGGGAGATGCTGTTAGATTCACTATATCTTTCTGTTCTCTTTCCATTACAGTGACTCATATTCAGTCTGACACTAGACTTTAAACCCGGGGATGGTGGATAACGCGGGAACAGAGAGAGCTCACAGCTGTCACTCATGATGATTGATTGGCAGGGGCTTGTATGATGGTTCACTAGAGCTCGTTTGATCTGAAGAGTCCCAGTTGTGTTTATGAGTGTGTGCTTATGCATAAATTAATACATACTTTTTTTTAAAAGAGCAATAGTAAGTTCATGTCGTTAGAATAAAGAGTAAAGTAAAAGTTGATATATTTGATTATACATTATTAAATATTATTTCATGCCATAGAGCAGGGATTTTCAATCTTTTAGATGCCATGGAGTCCCAAATATGATCATCCTTGTGTGAGGGATGTCATAAACACACAATTTATACACTAAAAGATTATATTATAAATATAAACTTTATATTAAGTTACAGTATATATTTTTTCTACTCACTATAGTATGTAATGTACTGTTACATGTATAATTTATTTGTTTAATTAATTAATTTTGTTTATAAAAAAAATATTGTATTTAATAAAAATGTATCTATTTAATATATTAATAACTAACTTTTTATTTTAATCACATTATTATTATTATTATTATTTTATTTTTTACAGTTTTTCTCTAGACTTTTCCACAGACCTCAACCACCCCCTGGGGGTCCCAGGATCCCAGTTTGAAAATAGAGGTTCTTTAGATTAATAAAAGCGTGTGGATTTCATTGTATGTTACGACATCAGTCCATGCTTTAAGCTAGAAGCCGTTGTAATATTTGCAGTATTGTCATATCTGATCTTAAATGTTTTATGATTGAGATCTCAATGAGTTCACATTCTGTGCTCTGAAATCAATAGCTGTCACTCTCTATCAGTAGAAGACATATGAGCTACACAAAGACACACACACACACATTTAATCACATGCATTGTCATTTCAGATTTAAAAAGCAATTATTTATTTAATAAATGATATATAAAGATCCTGTTTGATTGATAGTAGACTTCAAACTGCAGCATGATTAGTGTATATTCACACAAGCCTGTGTTAAAAATAGTTAAATATATAATAATTTAATATAATAATAGTTGTTATAATCCACAGACTAATATAATTATAATTACACTAATATGTAATGGCTGCTGAAGAGGAATAAATTACATTTCAAAATATATTACAATAGAAAACAGATAGGCTGTTTTAAATGAATAATATTTAACAATCTCATGGTTTTTACTGTATTTTTGATCAAATAAATGCAGCCTTGGAGAGCATAAGAGGTTTATTTGAAAAACATTAGGAGAATATTACCGACCTCAAACTTTTGAACGGTTATGTTGAAAAACATTAAAAATTAAGTTTGTGTTGACGTGCTCAGATCATGCATGCGTTAAATTACGCTAATGATTTTTCTAAAATTTCATGGTTCAGTTGACTCTTTTCACTGTTGAAAGCAATGATTGACAAAGATGCATGTTTTAATGCCATCAAGTCATCACTGACAACTCAGGTATACGTTATGCATCAAGATACCAAATGATAATTCCAATACCTCAAATGGCAGTAAATTTGAGACATTTGCATTTTAAACACCATTACTCAATTTGTTCTGAAAGAGATATGTGGTCTTTTATGTAAATGAATGTAGTATTTAGCATTATTGCAACTGTATATAATTGAGCTAATATGTGTATTAGGGATATGTTTAATTTATTAGAGTCAGGCCCATCAGAGACAATAACTGTTTTGAATGCACTTAGGCATTGTTTAAGTCATATGGCAAAAAATTCCAATTCCAATTTATCCCACAATACAGGAAATGGATGACTATAACAATCCAACCTGAATTCAGCAAATTAAGGCTGCAACAATCCTTATCTAAACCTTTGTTCTTCATTTCTGACCAATGCCAATTTAGCTGGTCTAGGCTGTTTTTCCCCAGCAGTTTGCTCTTGGATTTCACATTCAGCAGGCAAATTAAAGCTTTTTCGAAAGCCAAGTACCTACTTTGATTCTGAGGGAATTACCAAATGTGTTTCATAAATGAAACGGAGGATTAATTGATTCATTGATAAATGTAATGACGTTCTTTTCACATGCGACATCTCCGTGGTAGAGCCTGCGTAGTCTATTCATCTACTGGGATACGAGAAGTCGAGAACTGACAGTAATTACTGCAGATGAGGCGGCTGACAAGCTTATCAAACGGGATTCAAAAACCAGCAGCAACATCAAAGAAGTGCAATTTATACACATCAAAAAACAGCTTTAGCCCTCGGTGCTTCACTTACACACTTACAGCGCATCAAACAACTTAAGTGCCTGTGCTTCACTCCAACAATACATCTGTCTCTCTCTCATGGCAATCACTCGAAGTACCAAAAACACCTTGTGGGACTTATAAAATAGTTGTTTTTAGGAAAAATCAAAGAGTGTCAAACCATAACGTGAACAAAGCTGAAATGTCTGCAATGCTTCATATTCATTGTTTATAATACTGTGGGAGCTGATCATATTTAACTTTGGCAACATATTTAGAATTTTAGTAAATCACTGATCAGTCAAATGTGTCAGATTTTATTACCATCCAGCATCATTACAGCTAATACTAAGATGATCACAAGCAATCCGAATATAAATTACTAATGTGTATATATATTTGCTCAAAGGTTTTATAGACGGGCAGATTGGACAATAAAATAATCTTTGACTTAATTAACATTTTTAATGAGGAACATTTAGCTTTGAATTGAAGTGCCCCAGTAAAGGGTTTTGTTGAAGGTCCTGAAATGACACTTTGGTCACACTTAACAAGACAGCACATTACATAGATTATTTTTAGAAGTTTACCTAAACACTGCTACCTTAAAGGGAAAGTTCACCCAAAAATTTGCATTCTTTCATTATCTACTCAAAACCTCATGTTGTTTCAAATCTTTTTTTTTCTTTTCTTTTTTTTCAATCTTCTGTGGAACATATAAGAAAATATTTGGAAGTTTTTTTCTGTATATTGAAAGTCAGTGAGGTCCAAAACAATATTGGGCCCCACTAACATTCATTGAATGGACAAAAAAAACCCCGCAAAGACATTTTTCAAAATACCTTCTGTTGTGTTTTGATATAAGGACAGAATATATTTGGTAAACTATCCTTTGAGGAGCCTTATATAGAAACCCCATTGTCTGGTATATATAAATTCAGCTTGTTTTAATTTTAAGAAGTACTAGAGTTTTTAAGCAATTAGTGTTTGATAAATTAAAGTCAGCATGAAACAGAAGTCGCTATAGTCTTTTCTTCCCTGTTGTGATGTAAATCCGAGTGAAACGGCTTTTTGAACAATGTAGGACAGGGCTTGCTTTTGTCCATTGAGAATTGATTGGATCATTGGGTGGTTTGTTATTGGATGATCTCATGTGAGTGACAGGTTGCCCCACCCTCACGCCAGTTAACACATCATCAGAGAAGAGATGTCACTGCAAGAGAGAGGGGAAGTTCTTTTGATTAAACATTGAGGGCACATATAAAAAATAATAATAATGTGCACGGATAAATCACTTATAATAAATACTCCAATATTGCATTGAAAAATTAGAACTGTCAATTTTGATTTCACGGTGACTTTAATATAACACATTCTAGCAGCAGTTGTCTTTTCTCTTTCACCTGCTGTTTGCAGTGGAGTTAAGAGCAGGTTTAGAGTAATCTACTCTGGCAGTCTGTTTCAATGGACACTAACAAGTGAGTGTGAAAGAAAGGCAGCTCTAATGTCTCAATCATTTACTGCTCATTGGTTTCTACCTGAGCTATTCATGGGCCCACTGCTTAACAGATGAAATGCATGAGTGTAACCATCCGGATCAACTCATTCATACATTTGAGCATGCACACGTGTGCGTACATGATTAACACTGTATTTCTTTTTTCTTTTTTTTACGCCAAGCCGACTTCCTTTGCGCTATCCAGAATCCATATATACATGCCGAATATCTTTGAGAGACTAGTTGAATCCCAGTTTGCATACTGTCAAACCATGTGCAAGATGAGACTCAGTGCATCCCAAATCATACGAAAATCAAATGTGTTTGAAATAGTATGCCTGTAAAAGTGCTTGGATTGCATGACCTACTATTTCTGATTTTCAAACTGTGTATTCATGCATGCTTTTCTGGCTACTACACTTTGTGCAAAAAAAGGGTTTATGACGGTTCCTTTGCAACTCCTTGAGTGAGAAATGGCAAGGAATGAATCCTCAGTCTGCTACAGTGTTTTTTTATGTATGAACTTTTGCAACATGAACTTATAAGGTAATGAATTTAGCTTTTGAGCTAAAACAAACCGTATTTGACAAAGGGTTCTGTGAAATCACAATGCAAGTTTGACATATTATATCATAATACTGGCCCACTGAAATATTGTATATCACCAGAAATGTACATACTATAAATTGAGATGCAGTGCATGGCTTTTATTCCTTAACTTTATTACTTAACTTTAAAGGGATATCACCAAAAAAACAATTCTGTCATTAATTACTCACCCTCATGTCGTTCCAAACCCGTAAGACTTTTGTTCATCCTCGGAGCACAAATGAAGATCTTTTTGATGAAATCAAAGAGATTTCTGTCCCTTTATTGACAGCTACGCAACTACCACTTTCAATCCCCAGAAAGGTAGTGCGTTGGAGATTTAATATTTTGTAAATAGAGTGGTCAATTACGTTTTTTTGTGCAAACAAAGCACTCATCACATGAAGTACTCTAATGATGTCTTTACTACCTTTCTGGGGATTGAAAGTGGTAGTTGCGTAGCTGTCAATGGAGGGACAGAAAGCTCTCAGATTTCATCAAAAATATCTTCATTTGTGTTCCGAAGATGAACGAAAGTCTTGCGTGTTTGGAATGAGTTATTAATGACAAATTTTGGGTGAACTAACCCTTTAAGATAAACATGCTTTCGCAAACCATTTTACTTCCATAAACTTCCATAGCCTTATATTTATTCTAATAAAAGGTAATTTTGTGTTACTTTAAACCAAAGGAGATTCATTTGAAAGCCTGCCAGTGATTGTAATTTCAGGGAGAATAGCATGAATTCAAATTGTTTATAGGTCACATTCAAATACAGTTTCAATGTAATCCAGTTTCAGAAAGTGACCAACTACAAGGAAACACAGAGAGTACTTCTTTTCAGCCCCCCTTTCTGTGTGTGTGTGTGTGTGTGTGTGTCTGTGTCTGTCTCACCCTTTTCACTCTCTGATAGCTGTTAGGTGGTAGATAAAGAGATTGGAGTGTTTTATTGATCTGAGCGTCCGGACTACAGCAAGACCAATGACCTCCAATCAACACCTGCCAAGACAGTTTAGAGCTCACGTTCTGAGAACGCTCACGAGAACACACACCTATAGATAAACACCCCCATCGCTTTCCTTGCGCATCGACAAGCGCTCAATCAGCTAATCAGGGTTAACGAGGAAGTGTGTACATTCAGAAGTCAAGCTCAAGCGGAGATTGAAATTGAATAAAGAGTTACCACTGGTTGCACTACTGAAACATGGTGTCCTACATTACGTTCATCTCAGTTCCATCCCCTCCTCCCTCTTTACACATTAGTTAGCCAATTACTGAGTGGGACTGGGGAAGGGGTCATATTCTCCAGAGGAGAGGGAAGTGTCAGACACCGCTAGACTTATATGCCTGCACACACACACATAAGACAAACTAATAATTCCAGAGAGATCATACTGTATGTGCCTGCCTGTACATAGATTATATGCATATTTGTTTTTGTAGTAAATTTATTTATTACATTTATATTTTTAGACATCTTTATACTCAAACTTACAATAAGGTAAGGCAGAAATGTAATTTACCAGAGTAGCTAATATAATATAATATATCAGCTACCTAACCTGATAATTGCATTATATTATATCATATTATATTATATTGCTGCATGCTAAATAGGCTCCAAAAATCACACAATATATAAATAATTTGAACTTGATGTTTATTTTGTGATAATTATCAACTGACTGTATTATCTTGCTTATTGCAAGGCTATTTAATAAATAATGGACATTTATATTTATTTGATATATAAATAATATACATTTATTTTATTACATTTATATTTTTAGACACTTTCTTACTCAAACAATTTACAAATAAGGTAATAACGTTAATGTCAATTAAGTTGCCAATATAATATATCAGCTACATACCCTGATAATTGCCTTTTATATTATATTATATTATATTATATTATATTATATTATATTGATGTATGCTAAATGGGCTCCAAAAACCACACGTAATAATTTGTACCATACAATTAACTTGTCTGTTGATTTTGTTATAATTACCATCTGACTGTATCTTGGTTATTGTAAGGCTAACAAATACATAAATAATAGACATGAAATATTGAGAGTCTATTATTTTATAATGTGAGAACAGTGAGGCTGTGAATTGATATGAAACTATACCAAATATATTGGCGTATATTTGCTCAGATTGACCAATCAGAATCAAGCGTTCCAGAAAGGCATGTAATAAATGTAACTAATAAATAACCATTAAATAGCTTAGTCATGTAGGTTTATATATATATATATATATATACAGTGTACATGTTGTTTTTAAAAGTGCCTTATTCAACTATAAATTAATATACAAAAAAGAACTAACCTTATTTTTACACTGTTCTTGAAACTTTTTTTTCTTTCTGTTTTACAATGCTTTTTCTGCTCTGTTCCAAAAATGCTAATTCTACCATCAGACCAAAGTTGGTCTTTCCTTTTGGTGTGTGTGTGTGTGTGTGTGTGTGTGTGTGTGTGTGTGTGTGTGTGTGTGTGTGTGTGTGTGTGTGTGTGTGTGTGTGTGTGTGTGTGTGCGTGTGTGTGTGTGTGTGCGCGTGTGTTATTATTAGACAATCAGTTTCACCGCCTTGCCAGTCCACTACCCACAATTCCAGTGCTGCACTGGGACTTTCCTGATGAAAGAATGTGAGTATGTGGTTGTCTATTAAGATATGTAAATTTCTAATCTCTCAAAGCCCGCTTTCACACCATCCTCTCCCTCTTTCTCTCTCCCACACTCTTCCCTCGCTTCTTTTTCGCTGCCTCTCATGTCAACAGCAGTAATATAGTGATTTGTGTAGTGTATTTCAGAACTGTCTTTTGAGAGCACAGCTCATTGCTAATTAGAATCATAGAGGATGAACAAAGCTGGATGTCAGGCTTTAATTAGTACAGCACAAACGTATATTTCAGCACACACACTCTAGGCAGGTATTCACAAACACTTTATGCACATCAACACTTAAAATGCAATTATACTTCTGCCAATCACAGTCGTCACCATCCACAGCAGCTGCACTGGTGACACTGTAATACCTCAAATCTTCTGCTGAATGTTCCTGGTGTCCTGCTGGACACCACAAAATCTATGAGCGCGGAACATTCCCAACAGGCACATCTGACCGTTCTGGGGAAAAATTAAACAAGAGCCAGGGAAAGACAAATGAGATTGGAAGGACTCAGATAGGTGTGGACAGCATAGGACATGCATCATCAAGAATCAATGACGCATATGAAGTAAAGCCGAATATGGACGTTTACTATAGGTTATACTGTCAGAAAACGATGCAAATTGATTAATGTGGATGATGCATTGTAAGGGTGCAAATGAGAAACGCTACGGTTTGTGAAAGTGTTGTTCTGGTTGTAATTGTGACCATCCTCTATGAATGAATATACCATTCAAAATGTTGGAGTCGGTAATGTTTTTCCCCCCCATGTGTCTCTTATGCTCACCAAGGATACTTTTTTAACCAAAAATCCTCTAAAACTGTAATGTTGTAAAATATAACTTTTTTATTTCAATACATTTTAAAATGTAATTTATTCCTGTGATGGCAAGGCTGTATTTTCAGCATCATTCCTCCAGTCTTCCTTCAGAAATCATTCTAATATGCTGATTTGCTGCTCAAGAAACATTTCTTATTATTATCAATGTTGAAAACAGTTGCTTAATATCTATAATCATTCATGTTTTTTCCAGGATTCTTTAATGAACAAAGTTCAAAAGAACAGCATTTATTTGGAATAGAAATATTTTGTAACATTATAAATGTCATCACTTTTTATCTATTTTAATGCATCTTTGCCTAATTAAATTATTAATTTCTTTACGAGAACAATCGTACTGACCCCAAACCTTTGAATGGTATATATATAAGTTGTTTGTTGAAAGATTTTGAAATATCTGGCAATTAAAAACCTTGATAGATAGATATATCGGTTTATTAAGAGATGACAAAGTTCTACTATTATAATGCAACACTCAGACAATAAAAGATAATGAAGCTAATAAAACTGGGGAGAGGAAAATGCAACTCAGTGTGTGGAGCAAGTTTGATCCAATATACTGATAATGTACAAGCAGCTCAGGGAGACTTTCTTGAGGTTTTTTCATTTCTTTGTTGTTGTAAAAGTCCATTATAAATTCCATATATTTTTTGATTTTGTTGTAAAAAGGCAAACACAATAAAAACACACTGGCTTCATTTCAGACTATAATGAAGGTAAATTTGAGCTAACTCAAGGATGCCAAGTATAGGGGGTAAATTGTCATTTTTTTAGGTAAGTTTTATAATTTGTTTGAAAACATATAACTTTATAACATTTATTTTTATAGACGGTTCATTTAATTTTAAATAATTATATAAAAATGTATTAAAATGTCATTGAACAAAATTGATATAATGATTCAATACATCATCAATCCTTCTTCCAAAACATGCTTTTGTCTTACCGTGATTCACTATGGTAAGCCAGTTATAAGTGTTTTTATATTTTAGACCTGATGGGATGGTTTCCACGGGAATTTGCGTTCATAAGTGACTCGCTCTTGTGTCTCGTCATATCTGTAAATGGAGAAAATTTGCTCCAGCTACTTTGACGAATGACGAGTGTTTGGTGCGGGAGTCGAATAGGTTATTTGTCACAATGAGCAAGAAAAGAGAATATGACAGAGCTCGTAATAAAACCCGAATCAACATTGGTTTGGATTTTCATAGATGGCGAGAACTGAGGCATTTGATGTGTTGTAAAACCGATGGACAGATGGTGTTTTATTACTCAACAGGTGAGTAAGGTGTTTAACTGAACAGATAAATTGCCATGTGTCGCTCTCTAACAGAGTTCATTGTATGTCTATTGTGAAGGGTCATTTCATTATGGTCGGTGTAGCGCTATGCTGAAATTTATTTTCAAGGAAGTACCGTATTAATGGGTAAAGCTACAGTAACATATTCAGCTGGTCAGCTTGAGATCTTTTCCATCTAAACTGGTTATATCTCTCAAGCCTAGTAGTGAATGTTTAATGAGCAGTAGAATAATTCATCCACACGGTCAAGCACAACCAAAACAATGTTCTTCTGCAAAATGCATGCAGTTAACAAATTAACATTTCTATTGCCCAAAACATTTAATATTTCTTTTATTTTTACATTTTTGCGAATTATTTTGTTTCATAGTTGTTTTATTGTTTAAATATTGCTGAATTGGATGTTTAATGTCATATTCCTTTGTGACAACTTACCCCATATATGTTCCAGCTATTGGAAGCATGTCATCTTTTTGTGGTTGGTAACAGTAGAAATGTCCTATAGTTTTTTTGTTTTGTTTTTTAGCTAAGGCTGTGTCTGTACAGAAAATGACTTTCAAAAATAAATCCACCCTGAGGAATATTCACTGGAGTAAAAAGTGAAACAACAAGCACAAGTTTCCCTTAAAGTCCTATATGTAAAAAAAAGTATTATTACTAAATTAATGTATGTGACTATATTACAAAAACACTTTTATAGGCTATATATTTTCATAAATATATTTTTTATACATTTATCTCATTAACCATTAACATTTTATTGCAATTTTGAAGCCATATCAAATCTCCATTTCTTTTCCATTTTTTCACTCTCTCTCTCGCTCTGCCTCGGGTCTTATTGGTGCTAGACGGGGAGACATTTAATCGGCCGAATCGAGCTTTCATATCTATTACAAAAATCAAATAATGCACCATGATTTACTCCCCCTAGCAACCAAGGCGCAGAGCCATAGCAACTGGCATAGCCCAAGGTGCTAGGTTTAATCAGGTTGAAAATATTTCAATTATTGTGTTGGTTTTGAGTGTGTGCGTGTGTGTGACCTAACTCGGGATCATTTTGATTTTAACAGGTAGGAGAAATAGTGTGGTAAGAGGAAATGGAAACACTGGCGTTTTACCTTTGTGTTGGAGTGTGTGTGTGTGTGTGTGTGTGTGTGTGTGTGTGTGTGTGTGTTGGATCTGTGACATTTGATTCTTGACTTTCCTGACAGAATCTGTGGACAAAACATCAAATCTTATCCAGCTGATTTTAAATGAGTCTTTCTCTCTCTTTGTCTCTCTGTCTCTCACTCTCTCTGTTGTTTAGTGTTAAATATTCACGTAGCTCGTTCACAGTCCCAGGAAGACGCATCAGCTCCCATTTAGCACTTGGTGTTTAGGGAAATACCACCCGAAACCTGGAAACCTTCAGGGGATAAACACAACTCGCAAGGATAACGCATATAAAATGTGTGAGTACACGTGCCTGTATGTGTGGTGGTGTAAGTGTGTGTTCTAGTTTGATGTCCTTGGTAGGTTGCACACTAAATGAGCTATGGCTGTTATTACTGTGTCTGCTCACCCTAGCGGCCTGGGCAGAGTTCAACCTGAAATTAGTCACGCCTAATACTGAGAACCGCTGGAGTGCTTTGCCTAGAAGGCCAATAGTAGCCTACTGCTGCTTCATATTAGCAATAGCATACAGGATTGGTGATAATTAAAGGTAAAAAAAATAATGAATCTTTAGCCGTTAAAATGACATGGACCTGGTTTCACAGGCAGGGCTTAGATTAAGCAGGATTAGGCCTTCAGTTAGAACATTTAAAGTCCCCCTGTGGTGAAAATCAAGCTTTTAATGTTGTTTATGTCTATGTGGTCTTTTTAATATGCTTTAAGAAAAAACATGTACAAATGCTTAAGTCAACAACACCATTGCTGAGTATTTTCTCCTTAAAACTACAGTGAACCAAAGACAGTCTCAAAAACTCGCTTTGAAATCCCTGGTGTTTCTGACGTCACAAACTACCTTGTAACCGATCAGGTCAACGTGTGATCGTCAACGAGTGGATCTCTGAGCTGGTGTGAGTGAGTGGAGGTGGGGCTAATTTGCATATTCGTAGAACCGCGTATACTAAATGAGGCAAGTGTGTAGAGTTACATTCAAGCTATTTTAAGGCATGAAGAATTTTTTTTTTTTTAAGGAAAAAACATGTAAATATGTCATTTTGGTGATCAAAGATGAGTTTTAAGGGATACAATTATTGACTGCAGGGGGACTTTAAGTGGCTTTTATAAATGTGCACCTAGAAAAAAACATTACTGGTGTGCATCATGAGACAAAACAATGGCTCTGACATATTTTAAGTTAAGTCAGTGCAAGTTGTTTTCAGTTAAAACAGCTCAAACATGCATTTTATTCTGGCTTAAGCCTCGTCTGTGATGAGAAACCAGGGAAGAAGTCATCATTAGGTGTATTGTCTGCTGAATACTCCTGTTTGCATTTTCTAGATGCTCAAATTAAAGGGGACCTTCAAATTCTTGATTTTGTTTCTTGGGGTCTACTAGAATAGACTTTCATTCTTCAATGTTAAAAAAAACAAAAACATTATTTTTCACATAAACCGCTTTTCCACCATCGGGCCGAACCGTTCTCTTTGCTCAACCATTCTATTCCGTGCCAATCCGGCCCAGCCGATATGGATATGGTTTCATTTTCCACTGTGGGGCTGATAACGGATCTCTTTGGAATGTAATACAAATGCGTCAGTCGTTATTAATTTGTGTTTACGTCGCTCAAATAGCGTGCTTAGCCAGATACAGGGAAACTGCTAGCCAGGCAACTGACAAGTGACCAATCCTGAGTAGTGATGCCACTACACGGCTCAAGTGGAAATACAGCTGGAACCGTTCCTTATTCTTAGATCCGTTCGACCCTACAGTAGAAAAGCAGTTATACAGTATTTTCCCAATGAAGCCCCTCCTTCTAAAAAGTGCAATGTGCTCTGATTGGTCGGCTGGACCAGTGTGTTGTGATTGGTCAGCTACTTCAAGTGCATTTTGGTAATGTCATGCCCCCTTACCATAACTGCGAGTTTCAACACATAACACAACTCAACCAGCCCTTTCTTCTTTTCTTTTTTTTTTTTTTGCATATGCCTTGGACGGGATTTATTTAAGTTATGGTTATTTAATGTGTACATTCCCAGAAGAAACTCAAGACAAGCAGTTTCAGGGAGTTCAGAAACAGAGTGCACTGATATAGAGAATAACTCCCTTTGAACTGGACTTAGTGCTTTGTAACTTTTCAGACCTTTTTTAATGCTCAAACAGCTGATCAATGTGTCCATTATAGCAGATGACCAATAACTGTGACACAACATTGTCTCAAATGCTGTATTTCAAGGGCTATTGTGTTTTAAAGTGCCCCTATTATGCTATTTTAAAGGTTCTTAATTTTGTTTTGGAAGTCTCCTACAATAGGTCTACATGCATCCAAGGTCAATGCTTTAATTTTCTCATAATACACATTGCAGCATCAACTCTTTTCTCGCAGTGTCTGAAATGTTTTGAGATCAGAGAACTGGTCTCTCTATACCACTCTGTTACGTGAGCCTACTCTGCTCTGATTGGTCAGATGGCTCAGTCTTCTGTGATTGGCTTTATTGTATTAATTGAGTCCTCATCCACAGAAAACAGCGTCTTCTCGAAATGTCGACAACACAAACCAAACTCTTCCAAGCCTACAACTACAGTGTTTGAGGGTCAAAGTGGACATTGTCTGTGGGCAGCCAATGAAAACCATAGGCGGGCTTTATGCAAATTTGTTACAAACCCACGTAGGTTCATTTCAGGCAGTTCAGAATCGATTCTTTCTTTTAGGAGACAATAACTCCATTTATCATGCGCTTTGATCTTTGAAACTTTGCAGACATTTACCTTCACAAACAGCTGTATTACACACTACAGGAAAGGTAATATCTGAAAAGGCATCATAGGTGAACTTAAAAATTTGACATCCACTATTTACAGAAAGTTTATTAACCATAAAATTGTAACTACTTTTTTATTTAGAATTAAAATAGTCAAACCTTTTTCGGCTTTTCCTTTTTTAAGCAAAAAAATTGCGTCAGTAAAAAAAGAGTGAGCAAAATAGTTTCATCATTATTATTTTAATTGTGTGAGTGCGTATTGAGTAATTTACATATTCTACATTTATTATGTAGTTTGATTATGGTTTAATTATTTTTGCTTAGCTGATTAATAGCAATGACTTAATTATATTAGTATTCAGTATTTCCTACAGTAGATAGTTAATGGTTTGAACAGCAGAAGGTGAACTCAGCTTATTTATTTACTTGTAATTTTCTTTTTCTAGAATACAGAAAAAATCTTTTTCCTCTTAACGCATTTAACAGTTTTATAATGGTCATTTACATTTACTCAGACGTTATTTTTGGCAGATGCACACAGCTCTGTATATCAAAGGTACAGTTCATCATGACTCCACATCTTGTAAACAGTGTAATTGAGCTCAACTGTCTTTCTCTTGTTCTTTGACTCTTTTAGCTAAAGGTTTACGAGAGAGAATGAGGGTTAAAAGAGAATGAGAGAACACTCACACAAACCCTTTTTAATTGCAGGAAGACTATGCCCACTGGGCCGCACCAAAGCAAATGGAAACTGAAATAAGATTTGTCAAATGAAACATTGGAAACAATGGACACTATTTAATTTAGCATATGAGTTATGCCAGCTTAAAACCCATTATATCTCATGGACTTGAGCCAAAGAGAGAGTATGTGCACGTGTGTGTGTGTGTGTGTGTGTGTGTGTGTGTGTGTGTGTGTGTGTGTGTGTGTGTGTGTGTGTGTGTGCGTGTATGTGCATGTGTGTGTGTGTGTGTGTGTGTGTGTGTGTGTGTGTTTACAAATGCAATACCAGTGGATGTTTGCTTCATTTTCCCCTTCAAGATAATTTTATATTAATGGGAACTTCCGATCATTTCCTTGTGAAAATTTCTGATTTTACGCAGAATGTTCAACATGCTGGAAATGACTAATCACTGACATCCACTTTACTATTAGCATTTGACCAAATCATTCCAATGCTGTCAGAATAAAGAATACAATTTTTAAACCCAAAGTTCTCTAATTGAATTATGGAATAGCACACTGTCATGATATCATATATTTATCACCCACTCTTTACCTCTGTATTTCTTTTCTGAAAATAATTTATTTGCAGGATGCAAACCGCAATTCTTTAGCATAAAAGATTGGTGATAATTAAAGGTTAAAAAAAAACTTTCAACAACAATTTTCTATTTTCTTCAATTTCCCCCTTTCAAGAGAACTCAATCATTTCCTTGTGAACATTTCTGCACTCCAGTCATCGAAACAGATTTTGAATGTTCAACATAATTCTATAATGAATGGCTAATCACTGACTTCCACTTTACTATTAGCATATGACCAATAAACTAACCATGCAAATGTCATTGTTAAAAAATAAATAAAGTCATTGTAGCATTTAAGCCCGAAGATCTCAAACTGAATTATGGGATCGCAAGACTTCATTCTATTTGTGCTTTTCCACTGCATGGTACAGCTCACTTAAATAGTACCACCTCGGTTGAAGTTCCAAGCAAACCGTACCGATACTAAAATGTGACGTGTAAACACTGCAGATCACTGATTGGTCAGAGAGAATCGTCATTACCAGCGTCATTGGATTTGCGACACGAAACACCAAACCCGAACAAACAAATTTCTTCGTCTTGCAATGAAAAACATCCACAAGCTGAGAATCAAGAACACCATTCCATCGATATGCTCCATTGCTCCTGTGTTGTGCGTTTCTTTGTGTCGCGCTTTTGTTTGTGTCGCGCTTTCGATGATGTCGTGGCAGTAGAGGCGGCACGACTATAACGATCAGTCTATAATCCCACCCACTTTTAAGTGGTACTAAACTGCAGTGGAAAAGCAAACCGAGCTGAGCCGAGCTGTACCATGCAGTGGAACAGCGGCATATTAGTAGGATGTGAATTGAGTTTTTTATTTTTTTATTTGAATTCTTTACCATACAGAATTGGTGATAATTAAGGTTAGAAAAAGTCTTTCAACTTCTGCAGTTTTCTGTGAGCATCACCCCAACATTTCAGACCAGCCAATGAGACTTTATCACATAACAACCATGCTTAAATATGATCATGTTACCATAGACTTGCTTGTGATGTTAGTCAATATCCCCTAATTCATGCTACTGGTATAGTTTCTCTTCAAATTGTTTTCTTATATAATCAGGCTTTAGCAAAACTTTAAAATTCGAAAACTTGTTTTGGGCAGTATTTTTCTTGAACTTTTAAAGCATATCCCCATTAGTCTCAGGGTACGTTGACACGACAACAATGTACTAAAAATCTGTGAAAACGACTAAAAACGCTGTATTATGCATGCCAGGCCAGTAGTTGGCGACGTCACTTTGTAAAAACAAACTATGACTATAGACTGAACACGTACAGTAATACACATGCATGGCGTCACCATTTTCACAAAATCATGTTTTTGTCGTTTACACAGAAACGATAACGGTATCGTTTTCAAAAACTTGCACTTTTACCCCGTTTACAAAGGTTTGCGTTTTCAGGCCCCCAATACGCTGTTGTCGTGTAAATAAATGGACAAAAAGCATAAAAAGTTTTCCATTTTAGTTGAAAACGGTATTGTGTTTTTTGTCCTCATCCAATCACACACACCTGTGGGTCTGGCAGACTGAATCTTCTCTCTCTCTCTGTCTCTCAGCAGATGCTTGACTGGTCTCTCCCTGCTGGTCCTGGCAGGCTCTGGTGTGGCCAGGGGGTCAGTACAGTCCAACCCAAAGTAAATAATTAGTGACACACTGGCTGGAGCTCTTTGTCTATGTGCATGTGTGTGTATGTGTGAGCATGTGTGTCTTAATTTGGCTAAAGCTCGCGGCCGTGAAGAGAGATGTCATTATTTACGCCAGATTATGGTTGCCGGGTGCCACCAAGGGAGTCTGTTGCCCATTCCACCGGAAAGCTGGCTTAAGCTGTTTATTTACCATTCCTTGTGAGTGCATGTGTGTGCGAGCGGAGGTTGGCGTTTTTTAATTCGCCTCATCCTCCATTTAACAAGCACTTCAGTGCATTTAGAATGAAATTAAAACTAATTAATTGGGTCTAATGTGATTTTTTTTTTTTTTTTTAATCATTGTTGTTTTTGCTGTATTGGGATTTCCCATTTAACAAGCAGACCTGCTAATTAAAAAATTCTATAATCAAATTGACAACACCTTTAATGTTATATAAACTGTGATGTTATATAATCCACACCTTTTTTTACTACTTTTTTACTTTGCTATTTTCCTAAAGTTCTTTCCTGTAGGACATAAGGTGTTTTTTTTCCTGCATAACTGGTACATATATACAGATGATGAAGTACTAATTTCACCCTATTTCTAACATTTGGAACATCTTTTGGTGATAAAGTGGTTTCATTACATCTTGGAAATGTTATCAACTCCCTCTAAATTTCATGCTGTCAGTTTAAGAGAGAATTTACTGACATTGTGTTGTTTTTTAATGGTGCTTCAATAGGGCATTCTTATGAAAACTGGAATAGACATAAAGCCATTACACATATGTCCTACATTTGAGGTTACATTGTAGTTTTTATTCAACCTTTATTTAAGATACACATAAAAATAAATGTTATAGCATTTCTACCAAGGGTGGCATTGTAAACATGTCTTTTAATTATTCATCTTTTTAACAACAACAAAAATACTATTATTACAAATAATTGTATTATTATTAATACATTATTACAATTTAAAATAACCGTTTTCTATTTTAATATCCTGTGATGGCAGAGCTGTATTTTCAACATAATTACTCAAGTCTTCAGTGTCACATGATCCTTCAGAAATCATTATAATATGCAGAAATCGTTCTAATTTAAACTGATAAAATAATTGCAGCCTTGGTGAGCAAAAAAGTATTTAAAAAATCTAAATTATAAATAAATTATATATATATAATATATATATTTATATATACACACACACAAATATATATATATATATATATATATATATATATATATATATAATCACAAATATACACCGTATATATATATACCCTTTCTTTGTCCTTTTCTATTCTTGGTATTTTCTCTTTCTCTTGACCCCTTTCCTTGCATTGACTTCCCCAACTTCATCCCCAGGTCAGAGGATCACAGATAATGCCAGGCGAGGGGTATAGTGGGCATGTGTGTAAGACTGGGCCCAACTGCTCTGCTCTGCCCTGCCCTGGCACTTCCCTGGCACAAATTAAAGATAGCCCAGCCTCGGTGTGTGCCAATCTGCTGCTTCTCCCCATGCCTTCTGTGCCAACACCTCAACGAGTTTACAGATGACTGGTTCGGTATCTTCCTTGACACTTTTAAATCCATGTTTTGGATTCCAATGGTCACTTCGTATGCAGATTGAATTTATTTAAGGGAAGGGAAAGAGTGGTACACACAGGGTTAACCGTGTGTGACCATCACTCAGTGTGTAATTCTTAAATTGGAGAAGCCTTTAATGAAACACATTTGGTCAGGTGATAATAACAGAATAAGGCTGGAGAATCATAATCGCGGGTGTGAGATCGTTACCAACACCAACATGCCCTGCACAAAGGCAGGGGGTCCATTTAAAGAAGTAGGCCTCTATCTCATAGTCTTAATGACTTTTTTTAAACATTTTTAAAATAAATATAAACTGGTTTGATAAAAGTTATTGAATGGGATTAATTTAAGAGGAAAGGAAAATTGGTGGGTGTGTATTGGGGTGCAAAAAGAGGCTGATGATTTATATAGGGTGAATGAAGGGTGATAGGGACAATTTTTTTAAATTTTTATTCTTGTTTCTTGCCATAAATTAAAAACAACAGCCCAACACATGATACACTTCTGTAATAGGCCCTACTGAAGATGTTACCTATCCATTTGATGAGGAAACAATGTTATATTAGGCTATAATGAAAGGATGCGTGACATACTCTTTTATGTAAACTGAGCCAAAACCTTTTTTTCTTTTTTTATCTGTAAACATTTTGTGTGATTGGGACAGCACATATTTTCATTGATTTAGGCTAGAGTAAGCATATTTATTAAACAAGTAGTTCATCCATTCATATGCAAGATTTCCTTTTTCTGTTTAGCATTTTTAACAGTTTATAAATTCATCCTCAATTCATTCAACATTTAATTTAGGTAAAAGAAGGCTTGAAGTCCAAAAGTCATTGAAAAATGTACAGTAAATACGTTTGCGTCAGGTCCAAAATTCCTTTAAAAAAATTATAAAAATTATTTTTTATTTTTTTTGTGTGGTAATTTTTGCATTAATGTTTGGGTGGCCACATCCCCAATAAACTAATACTGCAACAAAAACAGTAAAAATATATATATATATATATATATATATGTTTCTAATACAGTTGTTTTATTTTCGCAAATGCAAGCTAGTTCATGAACATTTTTGTTGCTGATTAGGGGTTGCACAAATGAAGTTGGAAACCACCAACATACAGAGCATTTTCTTAATTAGCAAAGCCTTTAAGCGCTGTCCCAATCACCCAAAATCATGCTATCCCATCCATCCGAATTGTGTTTGTGTGGATAGGACAAAATAAAAACAACCTAATTCTGAAAACAACATGATATTAACACATTTTTTACTGATTTTGTTGCAGTAGTGCATCATTTTCACGTTTCCATCAACGTTTTTCTCTGCAATATAGTTATGACAAATGCATGACCTTATTATGAAAACTATCTAAAACGTATGTAATTTCCCTCACTTCTTGCATTTCAGGGTCAACTTCCTGCTTGATGCCTGCCCGGCCCACCTACACGATGTCACACCAATGAGGGCATTCAATTTTGATTATGGGGTCTGAGACCCTCAGTAAAAACCAAAAAGTTTTTATTTTCACTCATTAGGCAAGAAAATAATTGCTGTATATTTATACGGTCCCATTTGACACTTATCACCCTTAATTCACCCCTAAGATTTGTACAAGACATGGAATTGAAGCAAAATCAGACCATGTCAGCCAAACATTTTAATTTATGCAAACTTTTAATAATGTTTATCATGCGTCACATTTGGAACCTTAATTTAATTTTTACAATTTAACAGTTAGGCCGATGCCTTTTCCATTAGCCTGATGTTCAACACACAATAGGCTATTTCTTCCCTGACATTTATTGAATAAATAAATGAGCATAATATGGAAATATTAAATAGACACAGGTATTTGACAGCAGGTGAAGAACCTGCATAGGTGAAATAATAGCATATAGATATAGGCTTAGCTAAATTTCCACTCTGTGCTTTACTGGAGACGTGCTTATTTTTTATTTTATATATTAGATTTTATTTATTCTTTTTTACTTTTTTTTCTTTTCAGATTCTCTGACGCACCTCTCCAATACTCCCAATGTTAATTTATATTAGTCAACCAGATAGAAGGGCATGTTAAAAGCCTTTAGGCTAACTCAAAATATTAAGTGAAACATTCTTCAGATGCTGCATTGAGTGGAAGGCTATAGATGGATTGTGACAATTTAATATGATAGCCTACCTGTGCTTTAGGTCCAATTAAACAATGAGGACCCATCCGTGCTCAAATGTATGTGTGCAGGCCTATGTATTTGCACGGTGATGCTGAATCGATTTGACACCTCGGAATGAAGGAGATCTTATTTTTCACGCTCGTTTCGGGCTGTTGAAATAATCTGGTCTCATTAGTCCGCCGCCGAACTGGTCTGATTTATCCAGACTGTCAGTGACCCTGTAGTACCGCGGGTCCCGAATCAATCACCGAGCTTGAACGGCTAAACCTGAGACCAAAACGTGCTTGATTTATCTACCAAATTACAGAGGCCTAAAGACACGACCGAGGAAATTGTGCGCTACTCCCTCAAGCAGTGTAACATCTCGGGCCCACCCCCACTCAAAGGATCTCTAAACAAATCGTTGAGGGTCTTACAGACCACATTAAAGCGGTTATTTCTATATTACATTAAGAAACTTTCAGTTGCATTTTAGGTCACCCAAAAACATTTCAATTTCACCTGCTGCTAAACAGACAGAACAAATTGCGTTAGCATGACGACAACGTAGGCAACATCGCTCGAGCACTTTCAGAAATGATCAGTATCAAACGGTATGTCGGTGTAGCTACTGATATTATTTATCAATTTATTATAAAGGCTATTCCTATACCACAGTTATTTCAGGGGAAAAAGAGACGACAAAAGACATTACGGACTGCACTGACAAGAACCAGTTGATTTGGACCAACGCTATCTCACGACTATTCGTACGAGTGAGTACGAGGTGGTTATAATTCGTACGATTTGTCTAAACCCCAGTGATGGGTAGGTTTAAAGGTGGGGTCAGCGATTTAGCAAAAATCGTACGAATTCGTACAAGGGAGGTCGTATGAATTCGGACGAATTGCCGTGAGATTACATTGTAAACAAAAATGTTCAGAAAATTTAGTCGCATGGAAATGAAGAGTGAATTTAGCAAAAGTTTACAGTGCATGGCATGTTATGACTGTAACAAGGCGATGTTAAGTATGAAAATAAACGCATTTATCGCCATTGAACTTCGAGAAGGTGAACCCAAATGCATCTAAAAGTATCCATGGTCAGGGTGTATAGCCTGTTTTGTGTCTGCTCCAAATTCAGTGTGAACAAGATGGCGCAGTAGGCTATGTCCGCTTTGAGACATATATAGGCCTAAATTCGACTCTGTTGCAGACTGGCTTCTGTAAATGGAATGTAGCATTAGGCTACTTAAAATTTGTAGGCCTAGTTGTGTTTTTTATTATTTATTTTTTTAAGTTTCGCCTTTTCATTTAGAATTTCAGATTTTCATTTATCGTTTCAAGTTTCTATATTTAGCTACAATTTAATGTTTCAAATATTACATTTCATAACATTATTTCTGTAATGATCATGTTGTCTATGATAAATGAGTGTATCATGTGTATCATTAAACAATCTGTGTATATGCACTTTTTAATGGGAATTGACATTAAATTATTTAGGAAGTTGATATCCTGAAAAAAAAAAAAGTTATACAGGACTAAACCTAAAAACACCTATAGCCTATATAATCACCTAAAATATACTCATTCAACATTCACATAAATATCAACGAAAAATATCATGTTTATTTAGAGAAAAGGCCACGTGTCAATCCATGTGCTTCTTTGTCGCCACTGCATATTCTTCCCACATAATTAAGCGAGTTCATGAGAATTGACGTTTTGTATTAGAATTGTGCAAACTGCAAAGGTTTTCTTTTTAAATAAAAAAATATGACATGCAATTAAATGAAAGACCTCAACCAGCATTAATGAAACCTGATAGCCTAATTCCAAAACACAATGTTTTGGGCCATCATCCACGTTAAGGTTTTTATGGGTGGGGATTTCAAAAAGAAAGACAACCCCGTTGTCCGTTGTCTGTGCACGCGGCTCTAGGGTGGCAATCTCTCCCGGGAGAAAAGAGGAAATGAGATACGGAGATAGAAGGCTACGGGAGGTGGTAAATTAGCTGCCTGATCCGCACTCATTGGCGCATACACTTCCCCCATTAACCACACTCTCTCCACCCGGCTCCCTCTCTCTCTCTCTCTCTCTCTCTCTGCTGTTTCTCCACTCAATACCCGGGGCATGGCGGCCTTGTAGATTTATCATGCGGAGAAATGAATGTATGATGATCAGTTAAATTGAAAATCAGCAGCCGGCTGTCGATGAGAAGCAACACCTTCGTAATTAGCAAGAGAAATTGGGGCTTACGGACAGATAATAGCGTAAAAACAATTTACACTCCTCCCTTCTCCGTTTATAATGAGTCTCGGGGCTCAAAGTGAAAACTTTTTACTCCCTGAATCTATAAACCGAGTTCATAACGTGTACAAGACTAGATTACAGCACTGGGGGCCTGACCAGACGTGAGGAGAGCCTGTAGTATCATCAATTCATTTAGTATAAATCAATTCATTGTTAGTCTTAATAAATTATTATGCTTAGCATACTCGTGCTTGGAGGATCCCGAGTGCGTGGATGTGTCAGACCTTCACAATCAACTCATATAAAATATGCCACTGTAAAATATAGCCTTTCTTACACTCATTTCGTACACTCATAACTACACTAAAACATTTATATTTCTCCTCGCTGAAGTAGCACATCCCCCCAGAGAAGATCCCTTCTCTCATTATTTTTCCTATAAGCTAGGTCTCATGCAGTGCAAATAGCAGTAACCCGAAATAAGAAATTATGTAAATGTTATTAAGGCTAGAAGATGTCATTCATAGGGTAAAGCTCAGTCCCTCCGTTTACTTTTAATTTATTTGCAAATACAGGGGCTCAGTGAAGATGACCGGAGGCTGGCAGTTTTACGTTTGTAGCCTATAATACTGCCCACTTCTACAGAATCTAAACTGTGTGTTGAGAAAATCTTTTAAGAAATGTAATAATTAAAGGTTTGCTTTAAGAATCCAAAATCCATCATAGACTCATGCTAGGACCGTCTTTCCTTCTTGACACAGACATCCCTGATCATATTGATCACCATAGCCTAATTCGCTTATACCCGCTATTATTTCAGTGCAGATGCTGTAACGTGCCATCATGAGTTGACCCTATGTAACATTATTATAGTAAACTGGTCTCTCTCTCTCTCTCTCTCTCTCTCTCTCTCTCTCTCTCTCTCTCTCTGTGTGTGTGTGTGTGTGGCCTGGTAAACCCATTATTGGGGGAAAAAACGTCCCCACAAAAATGGCAATATCCGAAATCTTTGTCCTTGTGGGGACATGTTTTGGTCCCCATGAGGAAAACAGCTTATAAATCATAGGCTACTAAGTTTTTTTAAAATGTAAAAATGCAGAAAGTTTTCTGTAATGGATAGGTTTAGGGGTAGGGTTACAGTTTGTACAGTATAAAAATCATTATGTCTATGGAAAGTCCCCATAAAACATGAAAACACATCGTGTGTGTGTGTGTGTGTGTGTGTGTGAGAGAGAGAGAGAGAGAGAGAGAGAGAGAGAGGGGAAGAAAGAGAGGGGGCTGTTCTTATAGAGCGACACATGATCAATAGGCCGATAAGGCAGGAACATCAATGTACGCGACAGAACAATGAGGGATATCATCGAACATCTATCTTAATATTGCCGCCTACGCGTGCCCTGACAGGCCCGCGCGCCTCATGAAAATTCCACCCCGCGAATCACCCAGGCTTGCGCGCGCACGCACACACACACATCCTCACACGTACGCTCGCAGCTGCCTGGGCTATTATTTCCCCATTTCAATCTGACTCGCCAGCCTTTCATGCTAATTCTATTATTGTTGGAAGTTTATGTGATTTCATATCGCTGGAATCGGTAATGCATAATAACCCTTCAGGCTAACAGAAAAAAAAACGTATCCTCCCAGCCGCCACCGGGAAAATAATTACTTTCATATCAAAACTCCACAGGAGCTGACCGAGTCCTACCGCCCGCGGCGTGAGACCTCATTTTAACTGGAGGTTTTGAATGAATGAATTTGTTAAAGCAATAAACACGAGCCTGCTGTACAGCAGCCTCTCAAAAAACGATAAACAAAACAGACAGGATAACCGTAAGCACTGAGGTGGCAATACAAGGTGTTTTCTTTGACAATATTTTATTATTCTTATTATTATTACTTATCAAAATGGTACATATATAAATATTTTCGATACTTTATCATTTATACAACGTTTGAAGATATGTTGTTCTCGTAAGCTAACTTGTTCCTTAAAGTTAGACGAGTCGCTGAATTGGAATAGATATTTTACGCCGAAACAGAGATAGTTCACCTGAATAAAGAATATCTGTTTCTGAACAGTATAAAAAAATGAATCAAAACAGTTTTGTATAGAAAAACGTGTCGTTATCAGCTTTGGGATTATGATAAGTCACTTGGCGCCACTGGATATTTCAGTCCATGTCAACGTCTTCTCCATCTTTGTTTGTGTCAGCATATTCAGACAGGTTAGGAGAGATGCTTTCTTTCTGGCTTGAGTTTGTGACATTGGACTCAGAGTCGTTTTCAAACGAATTTGATTCTGCAAAACATTTCTCTGAGCTTGTGTTTGAAGGCTGAATGGAAGAAGAGTTCTTGCTTTCTCTTTGCAGCTCGGTGTCTTTGCACAAGTGATTGATGTTTTTCTGGTTTGAGGTTGAGATGTCTGTTGAGGAACAGTTGTGACCCGAGTGTCCTGAATCCTGACTCGGTTTCATCGCTGTCTGTGGCACAATGAAACCCAGCGGCTGGGTAATGGGATATAAAAGAAAATGGCCTTTACCAACCAGTGGTCGCTGCGGCGGTAACTGAGAAAAATCCAGGATAGTTTTTCTCCTGGGACTTGATTCGGCAAGTAAACTCTCCACACTGAATGGGTTGAGTTTCTGGAGCGTGGGGGCGCGTGTGATGCCGTTCGCGGGGTCCATGGGCTCCGCTGTCTCGTTGACTGTACTGGCTCTTTGGTGGCGTGGATGTTGGTCACAGATATGTTCTGTATGTTGTCGGTGAGTGCTAGGCTGAGGCCCGGTGTGTGGAGTGGACTCGCTATCGGTGCTCTGCGATACTCCACTGTCGCTGTCAGATCCAGGCGTGTGGAAGAGATCACCAGCTAACAGCTTGTTCTGGGATTTCAGCAGTTTGCGCTCCTGTTTTCGCTTCTTCTTTTCCATGCGCTCCAACTCCCGTCGTGCGATCTCCTCTGGGTCCATTGGTTCACCGCTGCAGGTGGTGGGGTGAGAGTTGTGGGCCGGTCGACCGGGCCCTTTCTTCGTGTTCTCCTTTTTGCGCCATTTAGCTCGCCGGTTTTGGAACCACACCTAGAAAGCAAAGGTTGAGATTTTTTGTTTGTTTCAAAAGCATGTATATGGCAGAATCAATTAATATAAATTAACTTCGAATTATTGTTAGACAAATTGCTTGAATAAATCTGACAAGTTCCTGAAATCTACAAATATTTCGTTTCTTTATCGCAATATTATCCTGTAATAACAAATCACAGAATTGTGTCTTTTTATTTAATTGTATTAATTTATTAAATAAAATAAAACGGCAATATTGATTAAAAAAAAAGAAAGAAGGAAGCTAAAGGTTCAATAGCAGTCATTTTCTAAAAAAAAAGAAGAAAAAAAAGAGATGCTTTATTTCTGAAAACTCTTGTTTTTCTATTTGACATCCAAGGTTCATCAACAATATGACACGAATTGGACAGAGGAAACGTTTTAATCTACACTCTTAAAAATAAAGGTTCTTCATAGAACCTTTCCATTCCACAAAAGGTTATTAGTAGAAAAGGCTTCTTCAGATATTTTTTTTTAGAATTATCTTCACACTATGGGGAAAAAGGTTCTTTTAAAAACTGTTGACTGAAAGGTTCTTTGGAACCCATTTGGAACCTTTATTTCTAAGAGTGTAGGCATACTCTCTAGCATAAAGCCCTTAGCCACAGATGCGCTTGTCTTAATTGTCAATTGATTTAATGTAATGGCTCACTCTCAATCTTTCAATTAAGCCTGGTTCTTGCGTGGCTAATTTGGGCCTGTTCCCCTAAAGTTCATTTAGGCGCGTATAAGCGCTAGGACAGATTTGGCCCAGCAGAGGTAGAGAGCAGCAGGCTCGCACCTCACACCCAGACCCCTCACATGGCGACTGCCGTCTGTTCAGCGCTGATAACACCACAGTTAGCATCCACCAGCAGGCTAAGACGCATACTAACATAGAGACATCGAGGCTATACATGACAATAGCTGTGTATACGCATGAAATGTTAATGTCGGTAAAATCTGTGAGCACACAAACCTAACGATAAAGAAGGCTAATCTTCCTTGAGGAATAAGAATAATACAAAGCTTAGCTTTTAACTCCCCAAACAAGTCTGCTTCTCATCCAGCGTCGAATTTCGACAAAAAGGGAAAATGCAGACAAAGGCTGCACGTCCAACGCTTATAGCAACACAATCCACTGGCCTATATTTAATTTAGTAAAGAATTGGTAAAACTGATCATATATTAACAAAAATCTTAGTAAATTTGTTTTATATATTAGTCAATAAAACAGGACATTTGTATAATTTTAAAATATCTAAATGTCAGCATTTTTATCTTAATAAAATTAACAAATTGTTTATAATAATCTGCTTTAGAATTGAATGCATTTGCAGCTAAATCTGTTATGAATAAATTGTTGTCCACATCAGGCTAATGTTATAAGATCTTTCACGTTTTTAATTGATGAAATGATGGTTGAACATTAAACATTTGAACCTTGATATTATTTTAAATTGTATGCTGTTGTCATGCATTTAGAAAAATAATTCTAACTTTTAGCATTTAAAAGCTTACATTTTTAATTAGCATTTAGCATAAAAAAAAAAAAAAAAAAAAAGGTAGGCCAATAGCATGGTTATATATAACATGGAGTGGATCTGCTATAGCTAATTCTGTGTCTGTTAATAATAAATAGGCCATTGCAATAAAGGTCAATGAAATATTTTGTTATGACATAAAAACAAACCAGCGTTTACCTGAACACGTGACTCAACAAGGTCTAGACGTAGCGCGAGCGCCTCGCGCATGAACACGTCCGGATAATGGCTTTCGTTGAACGCTTTCTCTAGTTCCTCCAGCTGCCAGCCCGTAAAATTTGTACGCGTTCGCCTCCGTTTACAACCAGGGCTTTCCTTGTCGGGGTCTCCGGCATCTAGGATCACAGAGCATGTGAGAACGCGCATGCAAACATGAACATACACACTATTCTACTTAGAATAGTCTACATGACATTTTGGTAACAGAAATAATTTAAAACACTACAATTTTATAACAATCCAGTGGTTGTCAAATAAAAAACTAGAATATATATATTTTTTTCACATGAGTCCAGTGCCCGATGTATTGACATTAAACTAATTAACCTTTGCAGTATATGCTACATTAAAACATTTTTTTTTACCTGTGATTGCCTTGCATGATTCTTAAAATACTGCCTACAGAAATAATGTGTTTAATAATGTGATTAAGTGCAATGCCGTGTTTTATTTCACAGTCATTTGTAACACATTTAGCCTACATAATATGCGTGTTTATTGATTCACAAAGTCTAGAATTACAAATAGACTTCGGCTAGTCCATAAAACATGAATCAAACGCCTTTAAACCCACAGAAAATAGTCTGTTATCCTGAGGATTATAATACATTTCATTATTATCAGTGTATTATAAGTACGAGTAAAATCGACCTACTTTCCAGTTTACAAAGCTTCCATTTCTTAAGTGTGCAATTTACAAATAAAATAAAGGCATTCCATATTCTTTTGGCGAGCGAGAGGCCTCGCGTAACTTAAATATGTCCCCCAAACTGTTGATAATATAACTGTATAGCCTACTATATTCTACATGGAATAGAAGAAGCGGAGAACCATTCTCTTACCGCTGAGTTTATACTGATTATCCCCGTTAACACCACATCCAGATCCGAGCAATGGGTTGGAGTTTGCAACAGACGCTGAGCATGATCCGTTAAGTAATCCGTCTATAGAAAAAGGAACAGCGACCGCTGACTGTAGCTGGTGTCCGGTGATGTCGTAAACAGGATGGTGACCGAGGTGGTAGGGGAAACCCATTCCAACCATGCCCCCCAAAGAGCCTCCAAACTGGGCATGAGGATGCTCGAGGATCCGGCTATCCATCATTGCATCTCCGGAATCAGGGAAGCGTCTGTCTGGCCAAAACAAGCTCCAACTCTTCCCTCAGTGCGCATGCAGGAGCCGTGAAAGGACGTGCGGCGTTCACATGCTTTGCGATCCCAATTAAGGAATAAGGAGACCGAGGCAGGCGTGCAGGCTTTACGCTCTTTCCTACTTTGTCAACATCAACTCTCCCCTTGTCCAAATAACTAGCTCTCGCGCTAGGGAATTCGTGACCAATAAGAAACGTTAATCGTCGGTGACGTCAGAGCCACGACACGAGCGTTTTCCATATCGATTGCTAATTATACCTGACATCCACCTCAATAAACAATACCAGCGCTGTCACAACACGACACGAGACATCACAACTAGACGGGAGGGAGGAGAAAGGGGAGGAGGCGAAACCGGCAAATTGATTGATTCCCGACTAAATTCTAAACAGCGACTACATAAACACACACTGATTCTGTTCCAATAGCTTACTGTTCTGCTCTGAAAGCCTCGTTCGTTCGTTCTATGAAAACAAAATAACAAATAGGCTACTAACAACCGAACACGTCAAGTGCCTCATACTTTTTAAGGAACGTCTTGCTCTCTCTGAATGCGTAAAATGATGTTCTCCCATTACGCGGAGGCATGGTTCCCTGAATAGAGTGATCCTATAACGGACGGAGAATCACCCACCCTGTTGCGAGCTGTCAAGATGAATTTAAAACTACAAGCACCTCAGCCTTTCTAATATCTACACGCGAGCGCGCCTCGAACTCATTTCCACTGTTCTGATTACTGTGGCCATGATTTTGGCAGGTGTTATGAAAAAAATTCTGAAGGTGAAAACAAAAGTGAGTCTGACAGAATAACTGTGGGGGTGGGGGGCAAGCTATATGAAAGCACAAACGTGTTTGTCTTATAGATTATTGGCTTATACAGAGTTAAAGAACTGCTTAATAGGCTAACTTAATGCAAATAATCAGTTATGCTTCTGATCATTTGTGTCTACAAGTGGTGTGGTGTGAGAAGGTCATAATAATCCATTTTACATATAAAATAATACATTTTAAAAGAAGGTAACAAATACATGCAATCTTGACTTATTTTAAGTGTAAATGACAATTTCTTAATAAAAAACTTATCTTAATTATGTCATAAATTAAAATTTTAAGGTGAAATCATATTGCACACATCACACGTTAGAGTGTATATTGGGCACAGAAAAATATTAGATGATAATGATTAATTATTTCCTGATTATGTGTGTAAAAATGATGTGATGGCTGTAAACTTTTAGTTTTTTTATTTATAATGTAGTTCCTCTGCCTCTATAATTGTTTAATGTTTAATTAAACGCTGTCCAGCACATGTTCAGGTTTTTGTGTGTGTGTGAGTGTAAGCGAGCGAGAGAGAGAGAGAGAAAGAGAGAGATGGTTCTGAATACAGGATGGTAATCAATCCTGTCCATGTATAAAGTAGTATACGGGTCTTTCCCTCTCCCTGCTCTCCTTCATTACCGAGAATTAATTCCACTTTATTTATCCAATTTCTCCAGCTGCCAGAACGTTAATTTGAGTTGAAATTTCTCACCACTCGCTCGCTTGCACTGACCCTCAGTAGCACCCGGATGGTGTGTAGTAATAACCTAAATCTTTCAACAGAGGGGCACGAAAATTGTTACCTTATTAGCATGCAAATTGTTTAATTAATATTATTAAGAAGAAGCATATAATCCGTTCGTCACTTGACCCCGCAGTCTGTTGGCTGTCCGCCTCTCTGCATTTCAATGTGTTCATTTCAAATCAGCACTTAAAAAAAAAAAAAAAAGGCCTCTCTACTAAGGCTAGTCTCTTTCAAAGCACACAGTCCCTGCGTGAGCGCGCGTTTGATGCTACTTGGTTTGTATCTCTCTCCTCCACTCTTTATCCCAAAACATTTCATCACTTCGCATACAGGAATTATGGAAATCGTTTCATTCTGGTCCTCCCCCGACATCTAAGTTCAATAATTGGCTTCTTGTAGTTTGCTTTTTGAAAACCGCTTCTTGAAAGGGCACCCCTCCGGTTCTGAGCAAACGCTATCCGCTAGACGCGCGTGGCTCCTGGGTAGACAACCCTTGACACGCGGCCCCTGCGAAGCGTTGCAAAGCGCCCGTTGTTTTTAATCCGGCGGAGTGAATGTGTCAGATGCGCGGGCTTTAATTAACTTGATAATCATAAGTACGCAAGCCACACAAGGGCCAGGGTTCAGTGCGTTTTCGCACACTTTCGCTATTTTAATATGTAGGCTACCTCATTGGCGATATTATATAAAAAAAATATTAAGAATCAACACATGTCAAAATTAAACGTAGCCTATTGCCCAATCAATTTATGGAAACCCGAAACCCACCTGGATGTATTTCTCCATCTGTACATTGAGATTGGGATACACTAAGGTGTCTGTGTTACAGTGTAATTATGCATTTATGTAGCCTACTGTGTAATAATAATTAACAACATGCACTTCCTATAGGGTTATGGTTCACTACATTTCTGCTCAGAGTAGAATACATTTTTTTACACTTAACCCATTTATAGCAGTTAAAGGGGTCCGATATATTTATAGTCGTATTAAAATCCATACAAACTTTAGCCAGGAAGATGGAATGGACTGGGCTGTTCATAAACTCTCATCTCACTCTGAAGCTTGAAGCAACATATTTTTATAAACGATAATCATAAATAACCATTAGGCTCGAATAAAACATTTTAATTAAAAAATCAATATACTACTTTTGAAGGTCTTAATTACTAAATTAACTTAATGTGAGTTCATTTGAAGCTATCAAAACTGAGCAGCACATTAGTCGATGAACAGATAATTAGAGTGTGAAACGTAAATTAATTGTTGAAAGTCATTTGATCCACAAACGGAACCAATTAAAGTGTAAAATGATTTTCCTTTCTGTGTTTGTGTTTCACTCAAGCACATAGTTTGGTGTTTTAGTAGGAAACTAGGCTATCCCACCAGGCAAAATTCCCTCTAATCCCGCTCAGCTAATCATGCAATTAAAACTTTCCCGCGCGCTAATTATCTGCAATTGTTGGTCTGGCTGCAGAGAAAGCAGAAAGTAAAAGCGATTGATCCGAGTTTTAATTCACTTCATTTCAGATTGAGAGAGAGAGAACGAGAGAGAGAGGCGGAGAGAGAAAAAGCAATTCCCCTTCAAATTACCTTATTCAGCCTTGACAACCTACAATGCCCTTCAGGAATCTTACCCTGGTCTGCATTTATGAGGTATAGGGCAAAATGGAATCCTTTTAATAACAATAACTCAAACTTCTATTAGAGTAATACTTTTATTTCAATTAAAACTGACTTATCACCTTTTGCTAAAACGTGCTTAATATGCCAAAAATTATCAATGCTTGACGGACCCCGAGCAGAGATTGTCTAATTGTAATCAGCGAATCGAAGGTGCTTGTCGCTTCCCGTTGCCTCGCGCTGGTATGCACGGAAATAGAACTAATTTACTCGCCTCCCCGGGGAAATCCGCTGAACAGATTAACATTTTCAAAATATAGTAATAATATTATTTGAGCAATGGTGATGACGCCAATTTTTCGAAGCCTTTGTGAGAGTAATTTACATATTTTTCCAGTCCACTATTTTCTCCCGTTAATCACTCTTTGAAACTGAAGGACACATGAATGTGTAGCACTTACACGTGGGGTGGGAGCGCGCTCCTGTGTGGCTGTGCGCTTATGCGCTCGCGCTAACAGCATATTGATTCTATCCATCCCCATGAAAAGTGAGGAAAATGAGCAGAAAAGACCTGTGACACGACTTCATTGATGATCAAGCACACAGGTATCACAGCTGTCAAAAACTTGAACTGTCATGTGGAGGAAGAAGAAACCATTCTTTTATCGCCACCTAGCGTCGTGCGATTTTGTGTGGCTTAACGTTAGGTGCCAAGGTGCCCCCCCCCCAAAAAAAGAGCAGATGTCTATATGGCGTCAAACCAAAAACCTTTACACCATTTATAACAAGCAATTTGATTTAATCACAATTTAAAAAAAAAAACTAATTTTAACTTAATTGAATGAAAACATATTTAAATGTAAAACGTTTTCTTTTTTTAAACAAATTCTTGAAAAAGTTATTTTTGACCTGAAAAACCGTGCCTTAAAAATAAAAAAAAAAGATTAAAAACATAAGAAGAAAAAAAACAGTCATGGGGCTCTATGACAGCCTATAATGGCTTTTAATTCATTGTTAATGCACGTACAAAAGTTTTTCAAAGAGGGCCCAAATAAAGTATGTTTGTCTTAAAACTAGTTTTAAGAATTTCAGTCTTTTAATTAGACTTAGGCCTACTGTCTGTACAGTTACACCAGCTAGATTTATTTTTACTTTACACACCTATATAAAATATTAAGAGAGAGAACTGAAAACATGTTCTTTACAGAAAAGGTGTATTCAAGTAATTTTGGTATGTTTCCTATATTTTTGAATAACTTAATAGATCCGGACAAAACCATGCTTGATATGCCATATCTTCTTATGTAATCAAAAACAACTTTAAACCGTTTACTGATCACTGTAAATATGTTTTAGAGTTACAAATTAACTCTTATAACAAAAAAAATAAATAATAATCTGTCAGTGAACGCTTATTGATAGAGGCAAGTCAAGAAGTGCTGGGAGACTTCATTCCTCAGACAGCTCAGGATCAGCCATCTCTCTAAGTAAATAAATCTCAGACATCATGAGAATCAATCGTGTCATCCGCCGGGGTATCAATCAGGTTCTATAGATGTACACTGACCGCGGTCGTTCGTGAGGGCCTTGAATAGTTCATATCTCTTTGTTATCCACGCTGCTCTAATCCCCTGGTGGCTCGCGGGCTCACGGTTGTTCGGGTCTGGGACAATGAAGCATGGGAGGAGGAGCGTCAACTATTATTTTCGGCCGACGCGGCCATCTGCTGCGCAACCCAACACCCCAGAGACGCCCCAGTATCCACACTGTAAACCAGCGAAGATGTTTTAATTAAGGCGAGGCAGGTTAACTCCGCTGCCTAATGAATTGCCTTCGTTGCCCTCCCCTTGTCGTCCAAAAGAGCTGCTTGTCTCGGCCCCCTCTATAGAAACAAAAGTTCTAAAATCCTGGTCTAGAAGTAGGCCTAGCCTATACCACAGCATAGCACATTTGGACGTCTCTCTTATTTACCGCATCTATTTAGGCTGTTTATATCACCAATAGCATTAGATCATTAGACTAAATCTTAAAAGATTAAATTATTTTCCTTCAAACTTTAGCCTAATTCTCAATCGGCCTATACATGTTATGGGAAGGATAATAAAAAAGCATAGCCTATATTAAGTTAAAAATAGTATAACATTAATATTGATTTTTTTTATAACATTTAACAATGCAGAAAACATTATTCTTCAATAATTTTTTCTCCAATAGGCTAAATTTGCTCATTACCAAAAGATGGTTCTCATGACGTTATAGGCTACAGTTAAGCAAAGGAGGTGTAAATTGTGCGACAGAATAATTAGACGAGCCTATCTATTAAATACATAATTGTGTTTATGGAACCCGAGTCTAATTAAATGTAGCCTACTTAATTAGGCTACTCAACAGACGACTCGGATGGTAGTCACAGCGCTTCCCAGTGGTGATCAGAGTCATTGCCTCTCCCAAGAACTCCATATCTGCCACATTAAATTAAGATTAGGCCTATATAGTTTATAGTTATGATACCATGTGATTAGATAGCACACATATGTCTGTGAGATGTCTGTTAAAGAGCGCTTCATCTGGAAAGCATCTGCTGTGTCAACATCTGAGAGATGTCTTTAAGATGTCTGTTTTACATACATTCTAAATAAAATCTTAAAGTCATTTTCTAAATGTCTATTTAAAGTCTGACAGGAAACGTCCTAGAGAAGCATTGCAGATGAGCAATCACTCAAAAAAAGTACATCTTACAGATGGAAACACACACATCAAATAGACATCTTTGCGATGTAAGTACATAGCCTATTCATCCAACTAAAATGTGGCTTACAATTAGCAGCTGTCCGTGAGTAAGCTGTCTTCCCCCAAACTCTTTGAACAAATTCTATACCAAAAGTCAAACTTGTTTTACTTTTAAGCTCAGTGTTTCTCAAACTATACTGGTGGATGCATTTGGCCGTCGTGCTCGGATCTAACTGGTTAATTAAAAACAGCTCATGTTTGCTCAAGTTAATAAAAGGACTAAATTATTCACTTTGGGGACCTGACTCCCAGAGCGCCTTAAATCATCCCGGGACAATATTGTAACTCTCTCCCTCCGCTCTGATGAAACGCTGAGGGGTCCTGTCACTGGTCGGAACCCCCTCCTCACTTTCCATCTGTCCCTCTTTGTCCTCCCTATAAAGCGTGTGTATTTTAGCTCATTGTCTTTCACACATTTATTGACACCTTTTTTAATTCGGCGCTTCTGTCGGCCTTCTCTAGCCGCGGGGCGCCAATCTCTTCCGCTCCATTAGCTCATTGAAACAGGAGTCTGGTTAAACAAAAGAGATGCAATCTGATCCTCTGTCCCATCTCTCTCTCTGGGTCCATACATGTCTCTCATGCACACCACGGGTTTTCGCGCCCTGTTTGTCAGTGAGACTGGCCTGTTCGTTCGCAAGCCAGCGGGGAGGGGGATCTTATTAGCATTAAAAGCCTACACCGTGAAATTCATTTATAATTGCTAGAGAGTGAGTGAGAGAGAGAGAGATAGCGAAAGCATATGCGTCCCGAATTACGTTTGAATAAGTTTGTGATATGTTAACATGGAATGGAATGCGACAGACTGCAATTATGACGCCTTTGTGACTGTCAAATTCGATTCATAAGAGGCTCGTTCCACGGTGAGCGCCCGTGGAGAAGAAAGTGAGGTGAATCTTAATGTAGCTAAAGAGAAGGCTTAGAGATTTCCGCTGGAAGAAACGAAAAGCAGTCCAAACAATATAATAAAGTCGGGAAAATATACATTTATTGCCAGTATTTCCTGATGCTTGTTCAATCGGCGTAAAATGGACAGAAGCTTTAAACTGATCTTGTCTATCAATCATATCACATAGGATTACACAGGTTGGTGGTGAGAGAACCAGGTGTGCTACTATCTGTCAGATCAAGCAATATACTCTCTCTTTCTAATTTCTCCACCACAAAAGAGGACTGAGATCCTAAATGTGCAGTGGACTCAATGACCAGGATTGAGAACTATTGTATTGAGATAACTGACAGTGGTCAAGTGTAACGTGTCTTATAAGAGACTTATGAAGTGTGACTCAATGCTAATGCACCATATGTGAAGGCCACAGATGCATGAATTCCTTATTAGGATGCAGGAAGTGCCTCCTCATGTTTTTGTGGTGTCTTTTTCAAAGCATAACCTGAACCTCAAGGTTTACAATTTGTTGAACAGGCAGTATAACACACACACACACGTACGTCTGGTTTGCTATCTTTGTGGGGACTCTCCATTGACGTAATGGTTTTTATACTTTACAAACTGTATATTCTATCCATTTACACTAACTCTATACCCCTAAACCAACCCATCACAGAAAACTTTCTGCATTTTGAAATTAAATTTTCAAAAAAGCTCATTCTGTATGATTTTTAAGTTTGTTTCTTCATGGGGACCTCAATTTATGTCCCCACGGTGACAAGTCCCCATGAGTATGTGTGCATTCAGGTTGAAGTCCCCACTGGGATAGAAAAACAAGCACACGCGCGCACACACTGGAAAAAATAATAATGTCCAATGGACACAATTGCACATTAGATAATTTAATTCTAAATCAATTAAAATAATTAAATTATTCTAGCATTTAGAGCCTTGATATATAATTTTAATTTATTTTCATGGTCATTCTGCTGTTTTTGAATAATCTTTTAAAGGTAGTACAAAAAATAAACTGTTTAGAAATAATTTTATCAAATATTGATCACAGCCTAAAATACAAAAAGTTGTCCATTAATGTGACTGCACTGACTTCATCCCAATGTATTGACACCCACACACCATATTAGTAGTTTGATTAACACATTACCTTCGGTTTTAAGAAATCTGCTGCCATCTACTGGTCACCTTTACATCCAGCAGAGGCTTGAAACTGAAAGTGTTTCTTAAAGTAACATGAATGTCAAATCAATTTCTTTATTTCAATCGTATTATTTGACTAGAACAGCCTTCTTTAAAAAAAAGAAAATCTCAGGGACAGCTGCTGCTATTTGGATGAAAAGTAGCTTAGGCAGACCATAACCTCTTCAAAAACTACAACTAAGCAGAAAAAATATATACAAATACATTATAATTGCAATGGATATTATTCATTACACTTACCGTGCATGTATTTAAAAGGCTCGTCCGTACGTATGTAGTGGTGGATGTCTTTCTGATTCAGTAAACAGACAGAATTAATTCAGTACCATGGACAGCGCCATCGGGTTCATTTTGTACTAGTCTATAGTACTGTGACTGTTACAGTCAAAGCACAGTAGCTACTGTTGGGTTAAAGCGATGCATGATGCCGTGTGGGTCACGAACTTTATAATGGATGCATGTTAAATGAGAAAAGGAGGAAAATGTAACACTTAAATAGGCTATCGTTATTTAACCGTGCCTGATTGTATAGGCTACATCAGCGGAACTACATTCAACTATTTGTAGCCTATTGCTACACTAGTCAATTCCTAATGAAAAAGTAAGTCAGGCGCAGGATGATGACGACTAAACTGAGAAGCTGTGGTCCGTCCAATGACAACAGTGAACTGTGATTTTGGAAATAGTTGTGGGTGTCCATATTAGTGATGAAATGTGTCTCGTAAAGATGTATCGCTACCATAGGCTACTGATCGTCAATATTAGATCGAACAGAAAGTCTTCTGATCGATAAAGCGAACCATCGACCAATCCATATTAGAGATAAAGCCTGGCGGTCTCCTTGTTTGCGCTCTGCATCTGAAAACAATAATCTTCCATTGCCATGATAATTCGAGCGCATTCTGTATGGAAATTATTCGACTGTCGGCGTGTCGACGCGCTTCACCGAGGGCCGCGGAGATAGAATGAAACCCTTCAGCGTTCACGAAGAGATTGGCTGCTGGAGACTTCAGAACATGCCATACAAAACCGCATATCAACGAATCACCATTACATGACATGGATAAACATCTGTGGTATGTTTTATTTCTAGAGGTTTCTTCAGAAATGGCAGTAGTTCCCAAACAGGTTCCTGGAGACATTTTGTAGGTCTCCCAAATCAAACACACAAATATCCTCCCGTTTGCTCCCACCTCCCTTACGAAAATGAATCATGGTTTTATATACTTACAATTGTATTAACCATGTTTTTTTGGCGGACTGATTACCATTTGTATAACCACAGTTGTAGGCCTACTAGTAATACCGTTTGGTTAGCGTGGCAAAGCCATGGTTAATTTGTGGTTACCATAGCTGAACTATAGCATAATAACCATGTTTCTTTGGTTTTATTTTGTAGTAAAACCATGGTTAATTTTCGAAAGGCCAGCAAGCAGAACTAATCTCTAAAATGTTTAAATCGTGAAAATGTTGTGATAACGTTTGTAATCTGAAATCCAATATCATAGATAGAACGAAGGCGTTGCAATTTTACTACGCTGCAGTTGCGTAGCCTATCGCGACTTTTTAAAAACTAATTAGGCTATTCAACCTGGAATTACATACCAGCTAACACATTTTAGATCCCAGGACGTTCTGAGAACTGTAGTCTTGGGTTCACAGAACGTTCTGTGAACGTTCCCAAAAACATATTTGCAACGTTTGTTTTTGGTTAGCCAAGAAAGTTTTCGTTATAGAACGGTTTTTTTATTTTGGGGTTGGGAGAACGTTCCCCGTACCTTCTATTGACCGCTTTTCATCATATTCCCCGCTTAACGTAGGCCTATGAGCGGCATGGAAGACGGATAAATGGACGTCAGTATAGTAGACGTCTTGTTTTTTTTAACTATTGTTTAATCAATAGAAATAATCCGAGCACATAAACCGTGATAGCCTATGGAGGATTAAATAAAATTTATTTTATCCATTAATAGCCCATGTATGATTTCGTAACTTGTAGGCTATCTACCTAACAGATTTTACGTTATCGCCATCATAATGTTTTGCCATGTACGTAGGCCTACATCTTTCAAACTAGAGTTTACCAAATAAGTAGAAGGATACAGACAAATGAGACTTCGGCTTGTAATTTAATAACTCACGCGCAGGTTTGAATTAAAGTTATAGGATAGCCTACTAAGGCACATCATAGGAATATTATCAGAGCTTTATTCTTATCTCTGCTTAGTTAATATCTAAATATGACTATTTTGTACAAGTAATTGATAGAATTACCTCGAGAGGTAAAAAGTGTCTTCAAATTTAAACGATATTACCTTGTTACATTTTTGTCAGTTGGTAAGTTTAGCATTGCAAAAATTAAAAGAAAATAAACGTCCTACAAACGTTGTAGTGTGAGGTAGTTTCTACTTTTACTACGTTTTTTAATCATTTCACAAACCTAAAGACGTTATGGTTTGGTCAGGTTTTGTTTTCATAACGTGCTAGGCTAATTACGTTTTGCGTCAATTTACCAAGTAGGGTAAAGTATTTCCACATAATAAACGGTCTAGGCTACTCTACAAATACAAACGTTACGCATGTGTTATCCTAATCGTTACTCCAAGGACTGAAACGGTTTTGTCCGCTGAAACATTCAGATGGTGTCGTTCAGGCCTGCAGGTTACCCAGATTCCCTTTTAAGGCAGGAAAATGACTGACTTCAATTGGCGTCACAGGTTCATAATTAATCAACCAAACGCGCACCTGTTCGGGGAGAATCGTGGATCGTTGCTATCAGTCTGAGCAATGGCTGCACCACGAAGAATTCACCTCACCGCAATCTCAAGCAATGTACACTTTCCTTCTCCCACCGTCCCCACTGTCTCCAATGCCAGTGACCAACCAGTCAAACAGGGTTTACTTGCGCCCGGATCGCCACCACTCCAGCAGCACGCTGCAACGAGAGTGGAACTGAAACTCTTCGAGCCGGATGATCAACGCTGCCCGGAGTTTTGCTACCCGGATTTGATCAGCACAAAGGTAAACAATAGTTGACATTAATTTATTTTCTGATTATTATTGGCTACTTGTTATATTGTATGTCATTTTGTATTTTCATTGTTTAGTGTTTGAGCTGAATTCCAATAAATGGGTGTCTCATTTTATATATAAAAAAAAAACATGGTACCATAAGGGGTCAAGGATTAATCCAGGTGAATTTAGGAACGTCACCTTTTTTTTTCAGTAGCACCTCACTGCAGTACACAAGATCCAGTGGGTGGAGTTGGATCCAGATATAAGGGGTGGAGATGGGTAATGTTTAGGGGTGGGTTTAGGGATCAGGGGGTGGAGATGGGTAGGTTTAGGTATATGTAAGGTGGATACATATCCACCCTGGATCTCGTGTTCTGCAATGAGGACCATCTCTTTTTTTTAGGAACCTTTTTTCTCTCTCTCATTTTAAGGAAACCACTGAGAAAAAGAAACTACAAACGTTAGATAAGGTGGAGGACAGGGAGAGAGATGAAATGGAGGCACTTGCAAGAAAGTTTGAAGCGAAATATGTGAGTATGAATTCTGCCAAGATGTCATATTTCTAGCTTAATCACAAGTCTATGTCAACATTTAGCAAATTAAAGCTGAGTTGTCAAAGTGCTGTGGAGACAAGTCAAAATGCAAAACAATATCCCAGACTGCTTTAATTGACCATACTGTGGTAAAGGTGGAATTAAATGGCTTGAATATATTGCACTTGTTTTTGTTATGATGTGACTGTATCACGTAATTTAAGTAAAATTTAGTATTTTATTTATATAAGTTGTATTTCAACTACATTAATATCTGCCTTTTTTTAGGGTGAAGCATGCAAAAGAAAAAAAGACAGATTACAGGACCTGGTGGATATAGGCTTTGGTTACGATGAATCTGATTCATTCATTGATAACTCTGAGGCTGTAAGTTCAGGCCACTGTATTTAGCCAGATGCTAAAACCAGCTTTATCAGATTATTCCCCTTATAGAACACATGCATGTTTTACTCAAAGTCTTCTTTTTCCCTGTATGCCACAGTATGATGAGCTCGTCCCAGCTTGTCTCACCACCAGATATGGAGGCTTTTACATCAACTCTGGAACTCTCCAGTTCCGGCCAGCCTCTGATGAGGGAAATAACGAGAATGATTTTGAGGACAGTGGTTTTAAACCCAAGGTGCGTGAACATTTGACTACCCTTCCATCTGTTTTGTATAGAAGCTTGTTTCCGCCACTGAATAAAAGTTTAAAAAAAGTTTATAAAAGAAGTTTATATCACGCAATTCTGACTTCACTCACAATTACGTGTTATAAAGTCAGAATTGCGAGGAAAAAAGTCAAATTTGCATGATATAAACTCGCAATTGCATGTTATTAAGTCAGAACTGTGAGAAAAAAGAATTGCAAGATATAAAGTTGCATTTGCGTGTTATAAAGTCTCAAGAATTGTGAGAAATAAACTCGCAATTTGGACTTTTCTCGCAATTGCGAATTTATATATGCAATTCTGACTTCACTCGCAATTGCGTGTTATAAAGTCAGAATTGCGAGATATAAACTTGTAATTTTGACTTTATCTCGCAATTCTGACTTTTTTCTTGCAATTGTTAAGAAAGTCAAAGTTGGAGATATAAACTTGCAATTGTGAGTTATAAAGTCAGAATTTTGTCATATAAACTTGCAATTGCAAGGAAAAAAGTCAGAATTGTGAGATAAAAAGTCGAAAAATGTATTTTTTATTCTGTGATGGAAACAAGCTTCCAAAGTTTTGTACCCACTATCTTGCAAACAAACCGGCAACAACTAGCTATATTTCTTTAGCTTTATGCAAAAGATTTGCAAAATTGTTTCCATTTGTCAACATTATCTCATTTGGTCTGATTCCTCTCTCAGAAACGAAAGCTTAAGCAATGCAAAGACAAGAGGATGGGGAAGAAGAAGAGAGAAGATGACATGCTTGCTAAGAAGGAAGAGGAGGAACCCAGGAAGAGGTTTTTGCTGCCGCAGAGATCAATTTAGATTAAGAGTACAATGTTTACTGTGAAGAAAACACAACCTCCTTTTAAGAACAAGGTTTCCATTGATTCTTCCTCAAATGCCCTCATTGTTTGCTTTTCCTTCTTCTGGTTTCCTTCTCAGCACCCCACCAGACAAATCATCTACAAAGAAGAAGAAAAACAAGAAGCCGCTAAGTATTGATAAGATGCTGAAGAAGTTCCATAAGGAAAAGCTTCAGCAGCTGCAGATGTTCAATGCTAGAGAGAGAGAATCACATGCTCTCAATGACACTGGTCCCACCGTGCAAGCTGAGGTTCAAGAACCACCCATATCATCTGACCCTCTTCTCACACTCATTGGTTCTGCCAGTGCAGATGACCTCCTTCAAGCAGTCAAAGCAGCGGAGCAAGACTTTGACTTAGACGGGCTCTTGGGGGAACCGCAGAACGTCTGTTCTCCGAGCCTGGAAGAGAACGGAGAAGCTCCGATTCCATCCGTCACTGAGAAGATCCCCACATTACTCCCTGATGGACTGCCACCTACACTAGAGCAACACATTAAGCAACTTTCACAGGTATTGTTTGCTTTTATGGCTTTAGAGGATTAGACAAGCGTTTTTAGGTAAACATGACTTATTTTGTTCTTTAGGCTGTCAAGAAAATTGAAGGACAAAATAAGATGGAGATTTTGTCTTCAGAGCTCAACAGTGTTTTACTAGAGTAAGTTACATCACATGATTTATTATAGAACAGGTAACATCTTGATTGTATTGCACTGATTCCTTCTCTTTGTGTGTTCAGCGTGGAGTTGAACTCCAAACAGCTTAATGGGAAAGTACGCTCCAGAATCTTCTCCTACTTGGCATCACAGCTGTCCTGCAGCAAAGGCACTCTGGTTAAAAGAGCCAAAAAATTCCACAATCTACAGCAGGTCTGTAAACGTACTTGACACCTCAGCATAGCAAACATCACCATCCCATCTTATCTGTGTCCGCTATCCTAAGCCCGATCCTTTATTTAGACTGAGATGTCATTGCCGTAGCGCGTTGCTATATGGGTTGTGTCTTTCTTCGGACACAGAGAGCTTCATGCTTTCTAACCTTCAATCCACTTCTTTTTTTTTCTTGCAATAATTCTATCAAATATAAAAAAGTTTATTTTAGTGGTCCTATATTAATTTTAGGGGTACCACAGATTCTGTTTACAATATTTACCATAGTAACAGATGTTTACATCAATGTCTTTATACAATGTGTATATATATATAGGCCTATAAATATAATTGCTGTACTAATTGTTATGCTAGAATTACTCTGTAGTGATTTATGCCCCCTTTTTGCTCCTTGTTTTTCTTTTTTATTTATTTATTTATTTTTTTACATTTGAGCCCCTGAGAAACTCTCTGCAATGTGCAGCATGCACTAGGAAAATGCATGTATCGGATCGGGACTCCGTATTGGCAGATACTCAATATTCAATGACTTGGATCGGATCGGATCGCATCCCTACTAATTAGTAAAAAAAACTTATTCCTTCAAAATTGATCCTGTTTACTTTATTAATACCTTTCTTGTTCCTGGTCTTATTGTACATGATTTCCAAAATCATTGATCATAATTAAACATTCAAAATGTTAAAAAAAAGTAAGCTTTTATAAATTTACATATACACGCACACACTACCGTTCAAAAGTTTGGGGTCAGTAAGAGATTTGTTTTAATTTTTTTTAAAGAAATTACTACTGCGTTAAATTGATCAAAAGTGACGTAAAAACACTTAATATACAGTATTACAAAAGATTTACCTTTCAAATAAATGGTAAATTAATTGTAGAATCCTGAAAAAAATCAATACATCACACGTCCACAAAAACATAATGTTTCTTGAGCAGCAAATCAGCATATTAAAATAATTATGTTACACTGAAGATTGGAGTAATGATGCTGAAAATCCAGCTTTGCATCACAGGAATAAATTACATTTTAAAATGTATTCAAATAGAAAAGTTATTTTAAATTGTAATACGTCACAATATTACAGTTTTTACTGTACTTTTTTTAAAAGACCTTACTAGTGTGTGTGTGTGTGTGTGTGTGTGTGTGTGTGTATATCCAGTTTAATGTCTCTGTAAGCTTAATGTGCTGGTCATGTGTCTTATGAGGATGAACAGCTGCAGGAGCTGCTGAAGAAGCTGGAGAATGTGGTGGCCAGGTCCATGCCTGAACAGATCACCCGTTTCCAGAGTCACTGCCAAGCTCACTCTGAAGCCAGAGCTGCCAAGTAATCACTCATTCCTAATGTGTGATGCCTTGATCACTTTCACTGTATCACTATACATTCACTGACGTTTTAATTGATATGCAGTTTGTTAGAATATAACCTCAGGTTTGTTTGTTTTATGTTTTTTGTGTGTGTGTGTTTTAAGGCTCGAGGCTGAGAAAGAAAAGGCGATTGATGGTTCCGACGAGGAAGAGGAGGAGAGGAGTGGAAAACGAGTGTTTGGGCCTCGCAAGAGATTCAGATGGAATGAAGAGATTAGGTCTGATGCATGATTATTAAAAATTCTAAATTATAGAAAAAAAGAGTTCAATGTACATTTCATCAAACACTCTATTAATCTAATGAATATTGACTTTTCCAGGGAGTTGCTCTGTGAGATAGTCAGTTTGAAAATGATGATTTATGAATCGGAGTCGCCTGCGTGCTCTGGTTTGGAGGAGTATCTGAAAGCATTCCTGGAGGCTGATGTTAAACCACTGTGGCCTAAAGGATGGATGCAATCCAGGTAAACAAATCAAATCATTAAGACTTCTGAAGTTTTGGACATCATTGTATCGATATAAGAGAAATCGTATATTTAAAGAAAGTGGGTAATTGGTCACAATGTCCCTTTGTTCTGTGCATGTTTATTGCTTTTAAACACTTAAACTGCCCTTAAACATTTTATTATATCCGTTTTAATTAGTCTTCCGAAAAGTCTGATACTACACTAAAACCTTTACTTTTGTTCAGAAAGCACACATTAAATTGATCAAATGTGACAGTAATTTCTTAAAAAATAAAATAAAATTAAAAAATCATCATGGCAAACTTTTGAACGCTTGTGTATGTGCATGTGTGTATATCTATAATAATAATTCCTTCAGAATGGTGAGTTTCTGCTGAATTTCTATCATTGTCTCAAAAGGATTCTGCTTATAGAAACGAGAAAAGCACACGGTCACATCACTGGTGTGGTGTAAGTATGATTTTACACTACTACACACTTCCCAGATATTTAGCCAATGTTTCTGAAGAAAAAAATGGTTCATTATATTCTCTAACTCTAACAAAAATGAAATGGAGTCTTCTTTGGTTAATATTAAACTTAACCAAAGTTTGTAAATGTTAATAAAACCTTCCTCCTTATTTTACAGGGCAAGGAAGAAACCAATAGGTACAACAAAACTAAAAAAGGTACATCCAAAAAATTAGCAAACCCCTGTCTTGAATGTTGCTTTCTTTTAGACTTTTGTTTCTAAACCTTGTTTTGTCCAATAAATGCACAGGTCAGCGCCGCCCCAGAGGACAGTAAGAATAACCCGGAAATTCAGGGCCCACCAGCACTGAAACGCAAGCGTCTTGGTGTACCTGCAAGCATGCAACTTGAAGTCGCAGCGACGTTGAGCACCACTGCCAAAACTCCATCAAACACACAAACATCTGCCACCTTCTCTACACATCCATCTAATCAGAACCACGAGGAAGGGATTGGAAGAGATGAGAGCCATCATACCAGCACTCAGAGAAGCCCGGTGACCGCAGAGGGTGCTGGATCGGTCCAGATGATGTGGACCAAGTCTGCTATGGATTCGGATTCAAAGCGACTCCAGGCTGGAGAGAAGGCGACTCCTAAACTGACGCTGGTGGCTCCCCCAGATGGAGCTCAGAGTGACTGTCCATCAGTGGTGCATGGAGTGGCCCGGCTGCTCACGACCACCACAATGGGTGACACCCCTGTTTCATTGGCAGCCGTGAGTTCTTCACAAGAAAGACGCATATTGGTTGCTTATTGCATGTGGATCATCATATAAGTTGTGGTGTCATACAAAATCCTTCCTAAATATTTCATATAAATAATGTCCACTGTAGGATGTTACATTGAATTCTTTTTTTTTTTAAATAATTGTTTTTTTAATATTATTCATTTATTTTTATTATCGTATATAATCATATCCTGATCATTTAACTTCATGATTTGAAGTGGAAAATATAAATATAAATATAATATCTTATTTAAATTGCGACGGGTATACAGGCAAATCGGATGGCATGCTAACTTAAAACACTGTTAAATTTGTCCACTTAGCGGTTATAGCATAAGTGAGATAAATGTTAAATATTAAAATATGTGTAATGTGTATATATATATGTGTGTGTGTATATGTATGTGTGTATATATATACAGTGCAATGCATAAGTGAATACACCCATGCTAAAAAGAGGAATAAAAAATCATATTTTGGAAATTGAACTTAATGCCTTAATTTAAAAAATTAGGAAAAATCCAACCTTTAAGGACACCAATTTTCTTTGTGAATGAATAATGTATCGTAAATAAATAAATGTTCTTCCTTAAAATACATGGTGCATAAGTGAGTACACCCCTATGTTAAATTCCCATAGAGGCAGGCAGATTTTTATTTTTAAGTATTTAAAAAAAAAAAATTTAGGATACTATGCATCCTGATAAAGTTCCCTTGGCCTTTTAAATAGCCCCACATCATCACATAGCCTTCACCATACCTAGAGATTGGCATGGGGTACTTTCCATAAGATCATCTCTCAATGCAAATCAAACTAGCTTTTAGGCTAACTGAAATAAAATCATGCCAATCTCTAGGTATGGTGAAGGCTATGTGATGATGTGGGGCTATTTTAATTCCAAAGGCCAAGGGAACTTTATCAGGATGCATAGTATCCTAAAAAAAAATATAAAAAAATACTTAAAAATAAAAATCTGCCTGCCTCTATGGGAATTTAACATAGGGGTGTACTCACTTATGCACCATGTATTTTAAGGAAGAACATTTATTTATTTACGATACATTATTCATTCACAAAGAAAATTGGTGTCCTTAAAGGTTGGATTTTTCCTAATTTTTTTAATTAAGGCATTAAGTTCAATTTCCAAAATATGATTTTTTATTCCTCTTTTTAGTCAACTTTAGCATGGGTGTATTCACTTATGCATTGCACTGTATGTGTGTGTATATATGTGTATATGTTTTTGACATAAGTCTCTTATGCTCACCAGTAAAAACAGTAATATTGTGAAATTATTACCATTTAAAATAATTGTTCATTGCAATTTATTCCTGTGATCAAAGCTGAATTTTCAGCATCATTACTCAGTCTTCAGTGTCACATGATCCTTCAGAAATCATTCAAATATGTTGATCAAAACTTTTTTTTTTAATCAATTTTGAGAACAGTTGTGCTGCTTAATATTTTTGTGGAAACAGTGGTAATTTTTTTAAAACATTCTTTGATATAAAGTTCAAAAGAACAGTATTAAAAAAATGCATATTTTTACTGTCACTTTTGAACAATTTAATACATAATTTAATCCATATAGCCAATTTCTTTGAAGTCAAATAGGGATTTGCCTGAAGCAAATTTTTTTCTTTGCTTGTATTTCAGGCAGCTGGTGAGATCTCCTGTGGGAACCCAGCGCTTCCCACCCCTTCTCTATCTCTCCTTCCATCCTCCTATCCCACCACAGTCCAGCCGGGAGTCTTACCAAGCTTCGCCCCCCTGCATGCTCTCCCGTTCCCTGGACTGAGCTCTGGCACCAAGATCCCTGGACAGCCTCAGGCCTGTAAAGGAGCTGTTTTTCCTGGCCCAGCACCTGGAACTTTCCAGCATGGTCTCGCACACGGTGAGCAGATATTAATCCTGAACATAAGCATGGGAACTTGCTAAGATTCATCTCTGTTTATTTAAAGGTGAAGTGTGTGATTTATGCTCTAGTTGCTGCACCAAATGGAATTGATTCCAAGCAGGTTCTTAAACGCTTGCGTGCTACTCTTAATATTTCTGCTTTATATGATGCACAATGCATTCAACATGATCTTCCATTTCCCAAAACCATTTCAGCATTTCAAAAATGACACGCTTCACCTTTCACTGGGAATTGATAAATTCATGATATCTGTTACATTACACCAGAGGTTTGGTACTCTTGTCTTCATGTGCATTGGATAGAATGGATGAGCCGAAGCTCAACTCTGGTGTGATGTTGTTTAAAGCACTTTGCTCCATTGCTGTAATGTTGCATTTGTCATCTTGGTGTTTTCTTCTTCCTCTTCCTCTTCCTCTCTTTCCTATTTCAGGTAACTCCATGCTGTGCTCTAGCACGCTTCATCTTCTGTCTGTCCCTGTTTCCTCTTCTGCTCCTCTTCATTCTTTAACACCATGGCTCTTTGGTTTAGGTAAATTTACACACCTTTAGAAAAGCCCATTGGGACAGTTGAAACATGCCCACATTATTTATTGTGTTCGTCGTGATGTTTGCTTGCATTATGTATCTTTTTTTTTTTGACCGATCAATACAAGGTACACAATCTGTTTAATAAGAAACCATTTAGTTTTTAGTTCTTTCTTTCTTTGACAGCATACACTAGACTCTGTGATGTCAGTCTTATAGTTTTGTAATGTTTTAAAGTCAACATGAAACCAAAATTGACTCATTTTACTGTAATAAATGTTCCCGGTCTTATTGTGCTGGATTCATTTTCAAAAACTGATAAATTCAATTAATAAAATGAAGTCCCACCATCTTTTAATGTTCTTTTACATGGAAATATGTCAAATTATGGAAGTAAAATGGGTCATGTGTGCCATTTCATGTTGATTGTTCAATGTAATGCTGGCTTAATTTAACGATCTCATCAGTTATATTGAGAGATTAAATTAAATTTTGTTTTTATGACACAGATGGAAGCCAGATCCACACAGATGGTCATAACACTCAGAGAAAACTACATTAATGGCCATTAGAGTGAGATTAAAGACTGCTGATACATAAAGCAAAATTTTCCACTTTTTGTAAGATCTTGAAGATGGAGTTAATATGACTGAACATGGATATGAATTTGAATTAAAGGAGCAGATTATGGCTTGGCAAAGAGACTTTTCATTTGTATATTTTTGAGTCAACTCCTTCAAAACTGTTTATTTGCAGTAAAAATGCCCTTATCCAGAATAATGTAAGTCTTTTGTTTATCACAGTATTAAGATTAGAATTTGAATGATATGACAAGCCATGTTGCCTCAGTGCAGTCCTATGCACTTGTAATGCACTTACTTTAAAAACTTGAAGGCAGATATACTACTTATCTATTCATAACTTTGCAACTTTCATTTCTCTCTCTCAGAGGCCATCTTATCAGTGAAGATCCACAATCCTGACCTATTTATGAAAAGTAACTGGAACAATAGTAAATTACATGTGTTGTACCGTTACCACTATTATTTTTAAGTACATGTGTGCAATGAAAAAGTAAAGGAACTCAGAATCTGTTGTACCTTAATCTGTTGTTAAAGGCAGAGATTGCACTTTTTCTTGTTTGTTTTCTTATTGGACTGGGTAATGAATTGATGCCAGTGGAATGATCTCAGGGCTGTTTAAGTACAATAGCCAAGTTACGGAGTAATGCTGCAAAATATGCAGAGAACATGCACTTGCTTTTGTTTTTGAACATACTGAAAATGACTTTGGAAAAAAAAATGAAGGGATAATGTGGAAAAATAAAGTGTCCTAAAACAATCTATTGTTGACATTTTTATTGTTGAAAAAAAAAAAAAAAGATTTTTCACCAAAAATTGTTTCATCGTTTCTCAATTTATTCTAGATTTTTTAGAATGGAGGATTTAAATTTATGATAAAAATAAGGTATGTGGTTAGCGGTGTAATCTGCATCGGTCAGGTAGTACAGCGGTCACATGGTACAAGTCGGAGCTCTCAGAAAATGACAAGTTCAACGAGGACGTGAACGCTTTTCAGAAGTTAGAAAATTATCCCAGCACTTCCCAGTGGTAAATACCACTTGAGGCAAAGGGGCAAAGCAGAGGCCATTACAGTAGTTGCCATTATGTAATGTACTGTATTAAAAAAAAAAAAATTATGAATATGTTGCCCAATTCCTACTAAAATTGGCTCAGGTGATCACTGGACCGAGTGCACAGAAATGTCTGAATGGAATTTTGATATTCCTTTTTGTTTAAAAGTTATGATGATGTAAAGTTAACGATGTTAACCCAGAATCAGATTAGATGCTATATCTCGGCCAAACTTTGATCTTTCAAAACAAAACTCTGTACGCTTACTCAACACCATGATCTGAGGGTACATGTGAAGTCATGAGATCCAAAAAGTCTATTTTTGCTCAACTTTCTAAATGTTTATCATAATTATGAGCTTAGTGTTTGCGTATACCTTGGGTCATGCCGAATTCAACAATACCAATTTTGCCTGTCCACCATTTTGAAATTTGACACAAATTGTGTTTTTTTATTTTTTATTTAACGTTTTGGCATATTGACACAAACTTTGGTAGGGTTCATTGACAGCATGTCCTAAAGGTACCTGAGAAATTTGAAAGCAGCCCCAACCTAGTTCCATAGATGTTTTTTTTTTTTTTTTTTTTGTGAAAAACATTTGAAAACATTGTTCAAAATGTGTTAGACCTACATTTTCTTTACACAGGCACACTGGAGTCAAGTGTCCAGTAAGAATATATAATATTAAGGAAGTTTGTTCTAGTAGACTAATTTACACACACACATGCACACACTCCTGAGTCAAACAGTAAGTGGATTTGAGTTCTGGTCACAGAAAGAGAGACATTTTTTTTGTATTCGTTTTTAGAGTTTCAATAAACCTGTTTTTGAAGCATATTGCATGGTGTGGCTGTGATTTTTGCTTCTTTTGTCTAATTGTTACAACTTAACCGAGCATGTGTTATAACCTACGGTTGTAATATGGTGCAATGTCCAAATGGTTATTGATATGCCAAGTACATCAAAGTGTTTACTTGGCTCAGCATTGTAAAAATTTCTTAATCTTTTAGTAATCTTAGGATGGTATGATGACTTTCTAGGCTTTCAGTTCAAAAATCTTTGCAATAGTGCAATAAACCCTGTGAATAAGCAGTTTGCAGAATGGATAAATGGATGGAACAACAAACTATACTGCTTTATAGAAGCTATAGAACATTTCAAAAGAAACGATTAGAACCAACGTTGCTAATTTCATCTTTATTACAATGAGTCCTAAGTTTTCATACAGTAGTTTTAAGACTTTTAGGACCAAATGTCATTATCACATACTTAGCCTAAGTATTTTATTTAAACAGCAATTTTGCCTTCAACATCTCAAGTCTCTGTGAAATTAAGCAAATTAAGGCATATGAGTGGTGTGGTGTGCTCCGTAAAGCATCAGGCAAGATGTTTGAAGATTGTTTGATCAAATGACAATGTGAACTGTGCAATGTTCAAAAAGTTCCCTAAGAAAATCATTATGTCCAAATATGCCAAATATAGCCATATAAAAGACTTGGCCCCATAATTGCGGCTTGCAGCTAATTAACTAGAAAACTATTGCACGTGAAAGCAGCATTACTATTCTTGTCTTCCCGCTCAATTAAAAATAAATAAAAATTGCTAGAATACTCATGAGTTTAAACTATTTTGAACTTTTTTTGTAGGCTACCTTTAAGAAAGAGTTGTCTCTACCGTGTGGACTACAGATTTGTGCACAAATCACAAACGGCTTTTGTTCTCTTCTCTCTGTCACCGTCAAAATGTTATCTATCTCTCTTCGTATTGGCTGTAAACTTTCCATTGCCAAAGTACACACTGATATCGCCTATACACACTCAAGATTAGCCTACTACACGCCTTTTAGTGTAGCGCTTCACACATTCTCACACTCAAAGGTCGGAGGGTCCGTGTCAGCTTCTGAAGGAGAATGAAGGTGTGCTTTACACTGTGCCTGAGCTTGTGCGTGTATTTACGCCAAGCTCTGTCGGAAAGCGATTCCAACTCAATCCTCGAGGACAAAGATGTTCTAGTGCTGACAGAAGGCAATTTCGAACGAGCTCTTAAACAACACAACCAGCTATTGGTGCACTTCTGTGAGTATTTCTTCTTGCATGTGTTTTTATGGCTTTTCTGTCGTAAATCCAGCTACGTGAGATGACATCAATAGACCAACGCGAAGTAAGAACATTAAGAGTAGGCCTACCTTTTATTTTCTCCAGTTGTTTTCCTCGTTGATACTCCTCGAGTTGTTTCCCTGAGATTTTAACAAGCTATATCAAATACTTTTAAAATGAACCCACTCCTGATGATAAATGATGTTCAGCTTGAATCTCAGGGCTGGTAATTGGAAAGTTTCTGGTTCGACCTCCACAAGAAATGAACAATGAGCTATCACCACTGTGCCTTTGAGCCAGTCACTTAACCTGTGGAGAATTATGTTGTTTTGGGATGAAAACATCTGCTGAATGACTATTTACTTACTAATAGACAGACTAAAAGCAAACTAGAAAGCAAATTAGAGTCGGCACATCTAGGACCACAACAAAATGCCCCTATAAAACATTATGTGGTGAATATTTGATACAAAGAGTAAAGTGTTGCAGCTTTTTCTCGTACCTGCTATAGATGCACCTCTTTCTGGTCAGTCCCTTGGCTCTATCCTGGAGTTCAGAGAAGCAGCCGTTGCGCTGAAGGAAGCAAAGTCTGATGTGAGGCTGGGAGGAGTGGATGTGAAAAAAGAAAAAGGTCTTTTTGCATCCCTTAACGTCACAACAATACCATCAATACGGCTGTACCTGTCTGGAGACAAGAACAACCCAGTGTACTGTCCTGGTAATGTTAATATATATATATATATTTTTTTTTTCTTATGTTGACATACATGTAACATGTTAGACAAAATAATAAAAAAACTTTCATTATTTAATCACCCTCATGTCTTTAAAAACTTGAATATGGGAAAACATCCCTTTTAGTGTCAATGTTTGTTGTTTGACTCCACCCCCAGATCTTAAGAACTCCGCCTCCATCCTGACATGGCTTAAAAGAAGAAAGGGTCCGAGTGCTGAAATCATCAGTAATCTCACACAGCTGGAAAAGTTCATAGTTGAAGATGAGCTTGTGGTGCTTGGATTATTTAAGGTAATGTGGGAATTTTCCCCAGTTATATATATATAAAAAAAAAAAATGTCAGAAGTGTTCACATAAGTCTTATAGGGCATTATATATGCATTTGTCATAAAAAAAATATATTAGTTAAATGTTTTGCACATTTTATCAAATTATTTTAAAGAATCAGTCAAAATGAAGGATTCATTCATGAATCAACCATAACTAAAGATGTTTTAAAGCATTAGCACTTTTTGTGAGTTCAAATGAAGGACTAATAACTCATAACTCTGTAAGTTTTACTGTATTGTTGCATTAGCCATTGTTTTTAATTATGTTCGCCTGTGTTTATACATTACAGGGTCTCGAAGAAGGCATAGTGAAAGTGTTTTATGAAACAGCCAATGACATCGCTGACCTGCCCTTTGGAGTAACAGGACATGATGAAATCTTCAGCAAGTATGAGATCAGCGGAGACACTGTTCTCCTCATCAGAAAGGTGAGAATCTGTCAGAGCTCACTTGGGAGAGGGCAAGTTCGAATCTGACTTGTAACATTTCCCCCAAACCATTTCCTAAATGTCTACCAAAAAACAGCATGCCTTCTTTTTAGCATATGAATTGTCTCATCCATGTATATCATTTTCTTTAGTCTAAACCTGACAAGCAATTTGAGGTGGGAAGAAGCACAGTGAAGACAGATCTCGTTCATTTTATCAGACTTTATGAGATGGAACTCGTGACCGAGTACAACGGAGTGGTAACTTTATATATATTTTAATAAATAGGCATTGTGACACATAATAGATGTATAAAAATAATTATGCCTTTATAATATAAATATTAAATGTATTTTTGGGTTCCTCCCAGACAGCATCTAAGATCCTGAACTCAGTGGTGCTGAACCATTTGCTTCTGTTTATTAATAAGACTGAGGATGGATTTGAAAAGCTATACCATGCTTTTAAAACCACTGCAGAAAAACTTAGAGGGAAGGTCAGTGTATTACAATTGGCTTGTATTTAGACATAAACCACATTTATCCAGTACTGCACAACTGCAAAATTAAACAAAATAAAAATAAATGCATTGAAATACTGTAGATTATTATTACTATATTGCCTGAAGTCTTTCTGTTGTCTGGTTGCTTTTGCATTACACTAACGTTGCACACTTTAAAACTCTATCATCAGGTTATGTTTGTAATGATTGATGTGAATGAGCCACGGAATGGCCGTATTATGGAGTATTTCCGTGTGAGGTCAGAAGAAGCGCCTCAGGTCCGCATGGTCAATTTATCAGACAACGTTCAATACCAACTGCCATCTGATCAGTTTGATGCACACACTGTTTTAGAGTTCTGTCTGAGTTACCTGGGCGGGAAAGCTAAGGTGAGTATACAGAGGTAAATGAAACAAGTGGATTTGTTTTAATCTTTCTGTATTTTCAATACAGCATGATCATTTAATTTAAATTAATGATATTAAATACAAATGTACTAGTGTACAAATGTAAATGTACTAAAATTGTTTATATTAAATAAATATGAAATATATTTATTAAGTTTAATTAATACCTGTATATAATAGGCCTGTTAATGCATTAACGCATGCGATTAATTCAAAATGCTTAATGTGTTAAACAAGATAAATTATGTGGACCTATGCTTAATTGCACGATTAGTCTGCAGATAATCTCACAAAAGGGTGTGATTAATCGCAATTAAACATTTTCATCTATTGACAGCCCTAGTATATAATTATGATAGTGTTATTCAGTTTTTAAATAACTATAATATAAAATGTATAGAACTCAAAGCTCAAACAATCTGTCTGATTTGTGTGTTATAGCCTAAGCTGCAGAGTGAGCCAATTCCTGAAAACTGGGACACACAGCCAGTGAAAGAGCTCGTTGGGATGAACTTTGAAAAAGTGGCCTTCAACCATAACAAAAATGTCATTGTCTTGTTCTGTAGGTACCTGAAATGTTAGAATTGTGGACCTCTCCAACTTGATATCATATGTCCATGCAGGGCCTAAAACTAACCTTTTGCCACACCTGCCAATGGCAATGCCAATATACTGTTACACATGCGTTTTATTTCTCTACTGTTTACGGTCACTTAAGACATAACTGACTATGTTTACAAGAATACTTGCCAAGACTGGCATTTTGACATTTTGTTTGAATATGTCTGTGGAAGTTCCCTTTCGCGTCTTCTTGATTTAAATTGGCAAAGCTTAAAATTTCGTGATGATGCAACACTTCCGCGTCAACTGTCCCGAGCATCGTTGGAGGCCCCAGCCCCCAGGTTGAAAAGCACTGAATTAGAGAATGATTGTACCTCTGTATCCTGACATTTCATTTCCAGACAAACAGCATGAGTAAAAATGTTAAACAAGCATTTTGAACATAGGTACAATTGTTGGTATAATCACCTTTTTCAATAGATGCACATTGGAGCAGCGAAAGTCGTGCTCTGTTTCCATTGTGGGAGGAGCTTGCTGAACACTTTAGTGAACATGAAGATATTGTTGTTGCCAAGATTGACGTTACTTCCAATGATGTAAACCTTCATCTAGGAGAAAAATACCCATCAATCAAATTATTTCCTGCCATTTATGTCGAGAGGGTAAGCAGTCTCTTACAATTAACTGTTCTCGCATGCTCTACATAGTATTTTAAATCTCATATTTGTTGTTAATTCCACATTCAGGACAGCCATGTTCTTATGTTATTCTCTGTGCTAAAGAAATGTGTTTTGATTTTATTGTATTCTTTAGGAGTACTGTCCATGATTTAGCCTATTAGTTTTGTGTAATAATCTAAAAACGAAAATATTTGCCAGGTAATACCATATTCTGGGAAAAGGAAGCTGAAGCCTATAGTAACATTTATGAAAAAAGAGATTGAAAAAGCCAAGAAGGAGAAAGCAAAGGTAAGATATTTCCTTCTCATATTAATAGAAATGAATTGTGTTTATTGTGCCCACTCACCATGCTGTGCTTGTGTATGTGATGCAGGAGGAGGAACAGAGGAAGAAATATCTGAATGATCAGAAGGCTGCAGTGAAAGAGGAACTGTAATCGCTTATTCATTTGTTTGTAATTTAATTTTACATTTATTAAGTTAATGTGCTCTGCACATGGCTGATTAATCATCTGAGTGTAACAAGTATTTTCAGTTGCTTTCTTGAAAACAAGATGCCAAGGTTCTGCTGGTTACCCACTGATACTGTTTAAGATGTATCATTAGGACAATTTACACATAACCTTCATTTCCAGTAGAGGGAGCCTGTTTCAAAGTGCTGCCTACTTACTGAACAGAGCACTGCAACCTCATACCAACATTACAAACAACTTTCAGGTCTCTGAGACCTATGTGTTGTCAAGAAAAATTCAGGTATAATGTAAGTAGATAAGGATCCCAGTCAAGGATTATGAGCGGTCAATACAGCATTCCCGGCATGCTAAAAAAATAATAATAATATAGCAACAGCAAAAGACCATAAGACTGGAAATGATGATAAATTTGCTTAATAAAATGACATTAAAATGAAAATTGTGACTGTTTAGGCACAGACTTAAGACTCACTTTCTGTAATATTTAGCTTAACCATGACTGATGGAACTACAAGAACATGCACAATCTGAAACATTTTACCAGTTACGATCTTGAACTATGATGTCAAAAGGTGCAGACATGACACAATTAGCCCGTTTGACTTTTAAAAGACCTTCAAATATCTGTAATTAACAAAATATCTATTATTTAAGCAAATGTATGCCATTATTTTGTGATATTTGATATTTTGTCAGAATTCACATTACTCCATAGTCAACTATGTAGAAAGATCCTTTAGCCCCTGGTGCTGTAGTTATGGTATAAACCAACAGTTCTAAACTCAGTGATGAATATTTACTACAAAATCTGTTCAGAACTCCTAAAATACCACAGGAATTGTGACTGACATATTTTGCAGAGTTACACGCATTTCTGGGTCAACATATTTTGTTGGTCCTTGAACAACATTCCTGTCTGAAAATTTGATCCTAACCACATCCCCACCCCCCTAAAGCTAACACTACCATTAAGTTATCCCTAAAATCAGAGTGAAATGATAGGTGAATAACACTGATGTAGAAGCACCTAACTCTGGTTGTAAGCCTAAACTTGACAAACTATAAACTTGTCGCACAAATCTGAATGGGTGATTTGAATGTTGATCCAGGAACATAAATTCAGGTTCTGCGATATGTTACCCAGGCCAAAGAGATTGACTGCCTACAAATGACTCTCCAGTTTTGGCCTCACCTCGGGAATGAACATCTTACAGTCATACTCTCAGGTTGGGATGTCAGTCTTACAGCATGGAGGAGGAACCTTTACCTGGTGCCAAGACGTAAATTGAACGTTACAGATTATGCGCGAGATAGATGACGTGACCTCTTAAAGAGATTAGGTTCAGTAAACCCTAAGATCCTTTAATTGGGAAAATGCTTATACACGTGTGGATCAGATACACATACTAATGCTTGTTGAGCACTTGGAACTACAGTAGTATAGAGAAGTCAAGAAAGATCTGTCTTTTCAATATTAAATTACAATGTACACACAACACTAACCTTTATTACAGGCATGTATGCAAGGACTATATATTTAGAAACCACGAAAGTTGCTGAGTTGGGTTTGGCCAATGTGAATAAGACTGTTTGGTGAAAAAGAAGCTTTGTAAATCAAACAATCTACTCTAGCCTACTCTCAATTGTATTTAGTTTAGCAAGAGTGCATTGAATGTTTACATCTCGATACGTTATGCAACTCTAAGCCGCAAATGTTAAGCTTACCTAAGCCAAAGGATTCACACATTGCCTTGGCCAAACCCCTTTCCCAACACCCTATAAATAAGCAAGCTATCCCTGCACGCTATTTCCGCAGTGGCTGTGTCTGAAGAAAAAAGTGGATGTTGGGGGTTCTGGAAACAACTGGTAGTCCTGATCATGCGAAAGATCACATCCCATTTCTGTCGCATTACACCTCAAAGACCGAATTCTTGTCCTACGTGCTGCTCTACCTGGTGAAGATGCCTTTCCCGCCTGTGACCAGACCTCGGAGTCTTCCCAGCACGGGCAAAGAAACACTTTCAGGACCGTCGCCTGTCATTCCGATCAAGACTGTGGAGGAGAAAAGTTATGTGAAGGAGCGGCTCAAGAAGTTGAGCAAGAAGGCCTCGTCGCACAAAAGCAAGTTGCCCACCAGTCGAGCCACTTCTGGCTTGAGGATGGAGGGTAAAAGCATTATGACTTCAAGACCCACTGATCCTTCAAGTTCCTCAACCCCACCTTCTTCTAAAAGTACTTCTGATATTAGCACCTCTGCAACCAATTTGGCAACAACCTCCTCTAGCAAGAAGATGTTTACTGCCAGTGTTTCAGCAAAGAGCATCCCAACAGACTCTTGTAGTCCGCAGTCCTCCTCCGGATCAAGCCAGGGATTAAATAGCAAATCTAACTTTTCTCTCAACCTGACACCTGAGGCCACTTTGCTCCTGCAGAAACGTAGCCGTGAGAAGCTGCTCCGTGGCAGCGCTGGCGCCGTACCGGCACCACACCAGAAAGGCCGTCTGCCTACCAAGTCGGGTTCTCGATCCAACATCCCACTGGTGAAGATCTCTCTTCTGAATGACCGCCACCGATATGACGACGTGGAATATGAGGAAGACAAAGAGCAGAGTGTGGATCAAAGCGTCCTACTGAAATGTTCTGAATGGTTGCAAGGGGTGGAGAACGCTGCCGGAGCTACAGTCCTGGGAGGAACGGACAAAATCAGCCAGAAGAGCATTTAACATACGAGATGCTACATGTCCTATTACTTGTGCTATTGACTGTGACTTGAGAAACATTGCAGTTTTGAGTTGTGGTTGACCAATATGGGTCCCGATCCCAATGACTAAAGAGCTGGGTGCCTTATGGCTGGTACATGCAGAACATTTTATTGCTTCATTTAATGGAAGACAATTAGATGTACATATAATTGGAAAATTTATTTTACACAGCATCTCTAAAATGGAAAATTTAATGTTTACATTCACATTGATGTTGAGACTTCAAACCTGACTTCTGGGAAACTAACACTTGTTAAGTGTTAATGCACACAGTAATTGGCTTATTTTGATTTATGATGATTTGTGGGTTGTACTGTAAGACTTTGCAGACTTTACCGTTTTTTTTTCTTCTTCAGAATGCATTCATAAAAAGACGTTGTCTATAAAGCACTGATCTGACTAAAAGATGATCTTCATCCTACCACACCTCATTGCTGTCTGTAAGAAGACATCAAGCCCTAACTCGCCACTCTAAGAACACACATGACTCACAGATATATTTGCTGTACTTTACTATAAGTAGCCTAAAGGGCAAGGTTTAGGCAGGCTTAGCAACAAACAACATTGCACACCCGTAACACTTCCTGATCTCATTAACAGACAGGTGCCTTCACTTTTAACCCAATAGCAAACATGGTAGAAGTAACCAATGGTTATGTTTCTGCTACTACATCAATCCCAAGTAGAAATGACAGGAAGTGGAGCGCTAAGAGACACTCGAACATCCACCCTGTTGGTTGCTTTAGATACTGTTTACTGAACAACAGTAATATTGTGAAATATTACAATTTAAAATGTTTTATAATTGAATATATTTTAAAATGTAATTTATTCCTGTGATTGCAAAGCTGAATTTTCAGCATCATTCCTCCAGTCTTCAGTGTCACATGATCCTTTAGAAATTATTCTAATATGATGATTTGCTGCTCAAGAAACATTTTGTATTATCGATTTCGAAAATTAAAGCGCTTTATATTTTTGTGGGAATCATGATACTTTTTTTTCAGGATTCTTTGATGAACAGAAAGTTCAAAAGAACAGCATTTATTTGACAGATTTTTTTTGTAACACTGTCAAAGTCTTTACTGTCACTTTTGATCAATTTAATGCATCTTTGCTAAATAATAAAAAAATATATTTCTCACCCCAAACTTTTGCACGAGAGTGTATGCTACAATCAAGTGTCAAAAGCATGACAACTGTTGTATTTAGTGTCAAACAAGTGTGGCTTAAGTGTTTCAACAATAATTCAAAGAAATCAGAATGTAGATTTTTGGCAAATACACTGACTTTATGATTTTTGGGAAGATTTAAATAACATTTACAGATGTAATCAATTGACTTATATAAAAAACAAAAACAAGTAGTCTCTTGATAACATCACAACATTTATTCTAAAGTTTGTTGTTCCTGGCAAAGACTAGGTAAAGCCAAAAGGGCATTGTTCAACAGTTTTGCATGTGTTTTACATGCATCCAATGAGCTAAACATCCCTCCCATTACAACTTGCGATGTAGAGAGAGAATTTGAGTAACAAAGTAGTTTGAATGCTCCATAACCTCAATGCCAGGTGTTTGTATAAATCTCCTGCGTGTGCACTAGGAATTTACCAACGGGACACAATCGGACAGCATCGTCTTCAATAGAACAAAACATTCAAACTCGATTTTCTGGAGGACTCCTGACAATCCTGTCACTTCACTTTTCAGATACACAACTCTGAATTCATCACGGTAGGCTGAAATTATAGATTTTATATACAATTATTTTATAATTAATTACAATAATCTAGCTATTATTTACAGAATTTTTAGCTTTGAGACTTTAACAAATATGACGGCTGGTATTTCAGATGGATGAGCTGGATGAGGCTCAGCTGAAGAAGCATGTGGACAGTCTGAAGCAGCAGCTAGAGTTAAAAAGAGAGAAAACATCCGCCTCTCTTCCAGAGTGAGTATCTATCTATCTTTCTTTCTACCTACCTATCTATCTATCTACCTGTGTATCTATCTGTCTATCTATCTATATATCCATCCATCTATCATTATCTACACTTAAATGTTTTATTTGCATATTTAATATTCATATATAAATGCAATTGTTTATCAATAAAAATCAGAATAAATGTGCTTAATATCTTAAAATATTATTAAATATACTGTATATTACAGTATATATATATATATATATATATATATATATATATGTGTGTGTGTGTGTGTGTGTGTTTTTGTAAAGTTCCAAATTTAATGTAGTAAATTAAGTAAATACGAGGGTGTATGGGCTGACAGAAGTGAGGAATTTAACAGCTTATAGATTTTTTTTTGTTGTTGCTATTTTCTATCTTCCTTTTATCCATTTATTTTCAGGTTAACTAAATGGATGGAGGAGAAAATGAACGAGGATCCATTTCTGAATCCAGATTTACTGAAGGAGAACCCATGGGTGGAAACAAGCAAATGTGTTATAGTATAGAGCTGTCAATCATCACTATGGCAACAGGAGTGACTCCACCCATTATCATGGTTACACTGCCTGACTTTGACTAGGATTGACAAAGATGCAAATGAATTGATTATGAGTAAATCTGCTTTGTTGTTTGCTCAACTCAGGCCATGACATTATGAAAAGAAATAAAGAAAAAACTGCTGTTAGTGAAACCATGTATTTATAAAAGTGTAAGACAACTATACAAGAATACAATAAAAAGAAAAATAGGAACCAGTGCTTTTTGTTTTTTTTAGACATTTTAGGTGTTTTTTTTTTAACTATACAGTACAAGGGTCAGAACATTTTTGGTTTTTATATATTGATTTAAGGTGGTAAATTAACTTTAAAGTAACTCCCGAATGTAAACGTTTCTGCGCACTGCATTAGACACACCTTCATTGAAACGAAACCATACATCACTGTTACCCACAGCTTTACCAATATGCACCACTTCGCCTGCTTTGCCATCTTCACCTGCAGAGAGAAGTGATATCAGCTCATATTTAACATTTAAGTTATGCAGAACACTTATATTGTGTGAAAAGTATATATATATAGAAAACAACACACCTGTAGTGGTGATCATAGGCTTCTCCTTGGGTGCAATGGCTCGTCCAAAGAAATCCAATTCAGGCTATAACCGTGGGAAGGATAAATAAACAAGTCATTAGGTGAGAGCACTTTGACCCTGATCCACTATTAACCCAATTAATCTCGGGTTATTATGAAGCACAAGTCAAGCATATATAAAGAGAGACAGTATGAGAAAAATCATTTAACATGGTGGCACAGAATCACTGTTTAGTGCAACAACCTGCATCTTATTCACATACCATCCACAGGCTAATTTAACCAGGTGCTTTGTGTTCTGGTTTGGCATTTTAACTTTGGTCATAATTAATAGTGCTCATTTGTAAAAAATATCTGCATTTATAACTGGTTAGTTATAGCTGAGTTTCACACAATGCCAGAGTGAAGTTGTGAATCACCAATCCCAGCATCAAATTTGTTATGGTAATATTCAATGGTGGACTGGACTTGAGGGAAATACAATTTAAAATGGGATTTTTATGAGCGTAGGAAGGATTTCAGGTGCTTCTGTGGTAGTTCAAGGACAGATGTAAAAGATTTGAGGTGGTTTAATATAGATGCTTTACCCTGGTTTCCACCACAGTCTGTTTAACAATGTTCTCCAGCCTCTGCTGATGGTTCCTGCTTGTCGGTTTCTTCACTTCAGTTTTCTTCTCCTCTTGATTCTTATTTACTGCCTCTGTCTAAACACACAGAACAAATAATATGCAACATGAACAATCCTATAAATTAAACATTATTGTTTATGGCTTTGTATATTGTTTGGGGGCTGCACATCTGTCCAAGCACATAAGACAATGGTTAATCAAATATTTAAAGGATAAATACATGTTGCGCCTCACTTCATCACTATAATTGCAATATCAAGGTCTGTTAGTCTAACTTCGCAAAGATAAAATTGGTGCCGCAGCCGGACAAAACAGTGCACATTTTCAAAATCATAATGTTGTAGTCCAACTGAAATGAATCAGTATATGTATATGTAAACATATTGTCAACAATGCAAATTAGTGGTGAAACAAACTAAATCAAACCCATATGCAAGAGGTGCAGTGTCTATAAATGGGTATTAAATAAAGGCACAATAAAAGCAAGACAGAATTTATTGCAATGTTATAATATATTAATATTTTTTCTCTCTCTCTGTATATATGTATATACAACACACACATATATATATATAGATATATGAAGAGTTCAGATAAAAAAGCCTCTAAGTGCCATCTGAAATTTTCTTCTAGAATGATCATTTTTATGAAGCTCGTATATTTAAGTTCAGTAATTTCATTTAAATGGCAATGAAAATTACCTATTAATTGCCATTTAAGTGAAATTACTGAACTTAAATATACGAGCTTGATAAAAATGATCATTCTAGAAGAAAGGCACTTCAGATGGCAGATGGAGGGGTTTTTTTTGAGAGAGAGAGAGAGAGAGAGAGAGAGCTTCCTCTTGGGTCGACAGTTACTCCTGTTGGATGCGCGAGACGCGCAACAATAATTTGGCCTCTTTTGAAGTCTGATATGTCTCCCATTATGTTTATATGTGTGAACATATTGCAATATTTTATGTACAGGTGTGCTAAAGCTCTGCTAATTCAACCTTCACACTCTGCTCTTACAGATGGAATATAAAAATCAGTGAAGATTGGCCACCAGGCCACGCATATATAGCCGTGAAACCTACAAATTGGCCAGTGTTTCAGTTTCGTCATCCAGCCCCTACCTTTTGTGGGTTTCGTTTCTGCTGGGCCTTCTCCACCCTCCTCATTCGCTCTAATTCTGTCTCCCTGGCGATCAGCTGCTTCACCTGATAGGTCAGCTGCCTCCGGGGAGGCAAACCCGGAAAATGCACCACGTCTTCTACATTACTGTGGAAATACAGGTCATAAAATTACTGCTTGTACAACCAGTTAAAAAAAACAAAAAAAAAACAACATAATTTAATGGTACCATAAACCTTTACATAACATTATAGAATCTGCACAAGGGACTGGGAGGATATGAAGGCAAATGAAGATGAGATGGTTTAAAGAGTGGAAAGCAGGAGAGCTAAATAATCCCTCTTACTCCGAAGGTAAAACACCGTTCCAGGAATAGAAGGAAATTAGACAATATGTGCAATACACACAAGCAGATGAAACTCCAAAAGCAGGATTAGTTGTGCAGGTTATTCCTTGTCACGTACACAAACTCATTTCTCTAGGACAGTCGGAGAATGTTCGGTCACAAAAAAACAAAAACACGGAGCAGTTCAGAAGTTTGTGTGTTTGTTTCCATATATTATGTTGAGCATTCAAATTAAAATCAAAAGGTTTCTCCCTTTCTAGGGAACAGGATAGCGATGAAAGCTTGTCAGGCTATTTCCACTGTGATATCAGGTAAAATCCAGATACTTCAATATCTCTGGGCGAAATGTGCCATCGCATCTCACAATTAAATCATCAAAAAAAGACTTCATGTATATGGAAATGCTTGCTGTGTACTGGCATGACTAAACATTGCACAGTGGGATTATTCTGACAAGATAGTCTGTCAAAATATCACAATAATTATAAATGAAGCAGAGACGTTTCTTCCGTTCCGTTCAGTTGAATTATAATGTTCCTCATAATCAGACGATGCAATGAAAATGAAGTTAGTGATGCAACATCTGGCTTGGGAATTGTACAATCCTCAGACCATCTTGTTATTTTCCAGGGTCATCATGGCTTCAGTGTGGTTACTCAGCGCTTGTTGGAGTAAAGCTCGATAAGAGATGGCGGGAAGATAGAGGAAGGCGTAAACGAGCAGAAGCAGTAACAGGGCGATCAGCAGTGGAATACCCCAGTCAGAGGTGACCAGTGTCTCCTCACAGCGGGCCTGCAGGAACGAATGCTGCATGCTTCTACCACACCAATCACAGAGAGAACACACACACACACACACACACGCAAATAAATAATGAGCTTCAGAAACGATTATGAAAAAACATGCACAGGGATTTCCCCATCTAATCTGGCCTGTTTCTAGGCTGATATGATACTTATTTGGCATTTATAAAATTAACTGATGATTTTAGTTTGATTCATTTACTCAAACCATTTATTTTGAACTTTCAAAGAATCATTAAAAAAGGTTCACATTATACAGGCTAAAAAATATTACTGTTTCCTGTTAGATAGATATACTATTACATTTAGCGTGTGATTATATCGTAATATTCATATAAATAAATGTGCTAATTTAGTGAAAACATACCTCTATTTGAACTAAATTTTGTAACTAAAAACAGTTAAAAATTAACAATAAAGAAATTGTTTAAAAAAAATGATAATGCTACAAAAGATCTTTATTTTGAAATAAATAACTTTCTATTATTCAAATAATTATGATTAACATTGCATTTGTTTAAACAAAAATATTAAGCAGAATTAATGGCTGCTTAACTGAAGTAATGGCTGCTGAAAATTCAGCTTTGTCACCATAGGAATAGATTACATTTTACATTTTTAAATAGAAAACAGTGTTTTTAAATTATAGTATTTCACAAAATTACTTTTTACTGTATTTTTTTTTAATGCAGCCTTTAAAAATTCATACAAAAACTATATAAATCTTGAGAAATGCTCCATGAATAAGAAGCAAACATACAGGATGTTCAGAGATGCTCTTCTTCAGTTCCAGCTTGAAGCCGACTGTCTGAAAACCAATCCAATAGCGCAGACTGTTCCCTTGTTTCCTTGTTTATCTTCTCACTCCTGGTTTTTATCCACCTTTAGCTCCATCAAGCAGACCTTCAAAGGTTCAGCGGCAAGTGCTCGACTTGTGAGTGTCGAAAGCTTGTTTGTGCACATTCTCAGCACCATTTCCATCAATCAGTGTGAGTGGTAGGACACGGTAAGCCACAGAGAGGATTGTAAGTCTTTTTATATACTTGAGTGATGAACATGCGTCCATGCATGACTTTCAAAGGCAAGTAACAAAAACCTCCAAGCTCTCATGTGAGAGAAGCAACAAAGTGAAACGGGATGGAAAACAATAACAAATAAAAAAAGTGGAAGAGGAGGGGATGGAGAGACAGTAATCTAGAGCTGCAGCCTAATCTCTCATAAATCGTGATAAACAGGAATCAGTGCCGTGTGTGTTAGTAGGTATTCTTGTGCTATACGAGTTGCATAACTAAAGTCCTGACAGACAAGCATGGCTATCTGCCCAAAAACAGAACAATGCGTTCAATGAGCCTGTAGATCAGGTTAATGTTGTTTGTGTATATGCATGTACTCACGGCTCCAGCACGTAAGTGTACTGTCCCTCTGGTGTGCGGTCCTGTCTGTAGGTCAGGTTGTAGTTGATCATGGTGTCAATCAAATCATAAAGCTGCTGTTTCTCCCTGGTGCTGTAAAGCTGAGGGTTGACCTGTGAGAAACACATCAAGTCTCGTATGCTCACCACGGCTGCATTCATATGAGCAATTCATTTATAGTAAAAACAGTAATATTGTGTAATGATAATTTATTCCTGTGAATTTTCAGCATCATTACTCCAGTCTTCAGTGTCACATGATCCTTCAGAAATAATTGTAATATGCTGATTTGCTGCTCAAGAAACTTTTTTTTATTATTATCAATGTTGAAAACCAGTTGTGCTGCTTAATATTTTTGTGGAAACGGTGATATTTTTTGCACACAGACTTTAAAATGACTCACCGGCCGCAGTTTGGGGGAGATGAGCTCCAGGAGAAGGCTGAGGATGTCCATACAGAGACTGCTCATACAAACACGGCTCTGTATGGCAGGTGGGATGTCATTCAACATGGCAATGAGGGCATTCTTGGTGTGCTGAGTTTTAGTGAAAGCCTAGAAACAAATTTAAGACTTCATTTATTACCACTTTCATTTTACACTAAAACGATAAATGATGAAGTTTATTATCATTATATAATGACATGTCAGCAATCCCAAACACATAAAACCATTTACAGTCAGAGTGTTTCTGATTGGTTAATTGTCTGAGTGGCAAATCTGAATTTCCAGTATCATTACTCTTCAGTCACATGATCTTTCAGAAATCATTTTAAAATGCTGATTTGATGCTCACGAAACTTTTCATATTATTATCAGCGTTGAAAACATTATTGTGCTGCTTATTTCTTTTGTGGAAATATTGATACATATATTTTTTTCCAGGATCCTTTGATAAAATAGAAAGTTCAAAAGAACAGCATTTATTTGAAATACAAATCTTTTGTAACACTATAAATGTGTTTAGTGTCACTTTTAAACAATTGAATGCATTGTTGCTGAATAATAGTAGTAATATATTTCCAAAAAAAAGGAGAACTTTTGAATTTTCTCTATTATCAAAGACCAAAAAACATTCAAAACACTTGAAAAACAGAATGGCAATGGCACATCAAAATGATCAATGGCATAAATGCAGTCATAGTGAAGGGAGACACATGATTGCTGTGTTTTGAGAGATTATGGTCAAGTGTGTAACTGGGACAGAACGCTTTCATTTGATGAAAGGTAGAAAGGGAAAGACAGGATTTTTAAAGGTCATTTTAAAGGATTTTTTTTTTTTTTTAAAGGTCTGCTTGATTCTGCCTGATTCGTTACAGTATTATAGGGTGGATAGACAGCATGCGCTCTCACTGTATTGTATTCTCTCACCTCGTAGTGGCTGTGTGGATAATTGATGCGTGGGACAGAGATTGCGGCATATAGGTGGTGGAAGGCAGCGGGCAGGAACGGGAAGTAGCGCATGAGCGAGTAGTTTTGTCCATGTAGCACAAACTCATTCAGCACGTCAGAGAAACACAACCAGTCAAGACCTGTGCACACACCCAACATCCCAGGGTCCTTCAGCTTCATGTTGAGGAAGTTATCATACAAGCCCTACAGAAGAGAGAGCGTAAATCATTTCGGCTGAAATATCACACTTTTGTAGGTGTTAAACAGATGCTGTCTAAGCCATTCATGTTAATCAAACAACCAAACACAGCGTTAAAAAGATTAATCTACATTTAATTTATACAGTGAAAATTATAGTGTCATTTTACATTTAGGCTTAATTATTACATTCCTGTACCTGTAACTTATATTATATTTATCTATGCTTGTAATTTGATCTTATTTTTTTACTGACAGTTGACTTGCCTTTAATAATGTTTGAACTTTATTAGTTAGGCTAGTAGTTTTTGCTGTGGTATCGAAGTACTTAAAGTGTGCTTTAAAAAAAACAATTTAATTTATTTTTAATAAAATTATATTACAATTTATTTTTAATAAAAAGCAATGCAAAAGCAATTATGCATATATTGTGTCCAAATATTTTGATGCCACTATTCAAGTATGATTTTGATATTTACATGGAGCCCAAAGAGTGCAGAATGTAAAGCTCTAGTTACCTGAGTGAGTTTCTCATGCTCTCCAGTAGATGAGACCAAATGTAAGATGTGCTGAATCCTTTGTGCAGCGTCTTTAGGTCCGGCTTCATCAAAACCACCAAAAGAATCTCCACCAATCCGCTTCCTAAATCACAACACCATCATAAAATTATGAATGCCAGAATCAGTGGCGCAGTTTGATAAAACATATTAAATAAATAAAAATACAATTGACAAATAAAAGTTTTTACATTTTTCCAATTTTATCTTTTTACTTTTAGATTGTAAAGAAAACTTTTTCAGGTCACATTTTACCCCCAAAAAATCAGATGGAAAAAAAACAAAAAAACATACCATTTGTCTTAAAGAAAACAGACATAAAAATCCTAAATCCAAAAAAATTAAATAAAAAAAGTAGGATACAGCATAAAGAATATATATGTGTATATATGTGCAATAAATATGCAAAAATATTTTCCTTTGCTGTAACTAATTATTTTTTTAAAACATATGTACCATTACGAATAATACAAATAATCCATGTAGTCTTTCCATGAATAAGAAGATGCAAGAATAATCATTATAGAATAATTTAAAGATTCTGTTTAAATAGTAACACAATAGCATGCTTTTATTTAATTGCCCACACTGAAAAGCTATCAAGGGGAGGGCTGAGTGGAAAGACCATGTGCTTGAGAATGGCATAATGTGTGTACCTTTTCAGTCGAGGAAGCTGGAAGATTTCCTGCCAAACTGAGAAGAGTCCCTTGTTTTGATCTTTCAATCCCACACACATGGAACTGACGCTGCGCTGATCCAAGTGTTTCTGTCCACGTCTGTGTAAAAACTGCACACACTGGATTAAGCAATCCCATATTTTAAATCTGACCAGTTTTAAAAAGGCACACATCTCTCTCACCTGTAATGTGTTGATGCAGGAACGGATGTCATTGTCAGTTTTCTCACACAGGGCCATCAGAGTGCCTGTATCTGCTTTCATACCCTGACGCCGTGTGATCTACACAATAGACACAAAAGCGTTTATGAGTCTACATTCATGCATTTATGAAATCATCTTGTAAACATGTGAGTGCATGTGTGTGTCACCTCTGACAGTCTTTGAGCTAAGCGGGAGGGCTGAGTCTGGGGGAAAGCCAATAGGAAAGCTTGCTGTCTCAGTGGCCTTAGAGCAGGAACATAACTGGCAAAATACAGGTGAGGTAAATGGATTACATTTTTTTTGTATTGATTTTCCATTGCTAATGTATATTGCAAAGGTGATGCACAATAGTAATTAAATGAGTAACACTTTACAAAAAGGTTTCATTTGTTAACATTAGTTAACTACATTAGTTAATGTGAACAATGAACAATACTTCTACAGCATTTATTACTCTTAGTTAATGTTAGTCTCAACATTTACTAATACATTTTTAGGATAAAATGTTATATCTGTTAACATTAGTTTATGCACTGTGTGGACTACCATGAACATTTTTATATACTTACATTTACAAATGTTAATAAATGCTGTTAGAATATATGGTAACACTTTATTTTAAGATGATGTAGTTACACATTACTACATGTACTTACTATAATAATAACAGTAAATTATGCATAATTACAAGTAACTACCCCTAAACCAAACCCTGAACGTAACTCTATAGTAAGTGCATTTAGTTAATGACTTATTTGAGTAAGTACAATGTAACTATGTCACCTTAAAATAAAGGGTTACACTTTATTTTAAGGTGTCATTGTTACAGTGTAATTATATATTGTACATATGTATATATGTACTTACTATAGGGTTAGGGTGGGATTAGGATTTGGTTGAGGGTTAGTTGCATGTAATTATGCATAACTTACTGTTATTACTATGGTAAGTACATGTAACATGTAACATGTAACATGTAACAAAGACACTGTAAAATAAAGTGTTACCAAATAAAGTGTAACCGAATACATTGCTCATTCTTAGTTTATGTTAGTAACTAATGTTCAACAAATGAGAGCTCATTGTAAAGTGTTACCATTTAATGTTCTTGTTCAAAAATTGTGTTGGATATTATTTGTGTGTTTTCTGAAAGTTTAATAGTTGACTGGGAAAATATGCAGAAATTCAAATATTTTAAATTCAAACTAAATATTCACTTATACCCCTTAAACATGAGACTTACAGGTCATTGCAGATGCAGATGATTGGTCTAAGCAGCACAGATTGCTTCTTCTTTTTCTTTTTCAAAGCATTAACACCTGACTCCTCTCCATCTCTACTTTCCTTCCGGTTCAGGGTGGCCAATAAAATGTTAATGGCAGCCTGAGCCAAAAAAAACAGAACAACAAAAAGTGTGAAACAGCATCATTTAGGCAATCCGTTGAATTAAAAGTAACCAATAAAACTGAGAGCAGATCTTACAGCAGGAGCTCCATCAATTTCATCTATTATAAGGCAGTTGGGCTTTTCATTGGCTCCCAGGACTGACTTCATCTGTGTCGCGGTATCAATGCGTTTCTGGAAGAGCTCTGCACTGCGGTCATCACTGAGAAGAGATCAGCGCTATTAGATTGTGAGTGTCGACATTTATATGTGCATACTTCTATTTTAAGATTGGTTAGCACCAGGGCTTGCATCCTCTTACCTAGCGTTGATTTCTACTACATTGTAACCAGCATGCTTTGCGATAATGTGTGCTAGCGTGGTTTTCCCCAGTCCAGGAGGACCTGATAATAGTGCCACCTGTGTAGTGTGATACATGCAGTTAAATACAGTTACATACACTGAACATGTTAAAAAATAGGAAATGCACACATTGTAGCATTGCATTCACTACTTCTCTGATGGTCCGACCCTGTATCATTTAGCTTGTTAATATTTTACAATAAAAAACATCTGGTCACTGTCAAGCCAACATGGTCATTTGGCAAATTTAGCAACCTAAATTCCAATTTTACAATATTTTTGCATTTATAAATAAGCTTTTTTTTTTCTTTTTTTTTATATTCATGGGCTAATAAATATATTATAATAAAAAAAATGTATATATAACAAATATAATACATATTTTTAGATTATAATACATAATTAAAAATCTAAATGTTATAATTAAATCTGAACACTTAAAAATCTAACATTTAAAAATAAATGTAAATGTTAATCTCAAGTACAAATATGAGAAGGTTAATTTAAATACATCAAAATCTAATATAAAAAACCTGTTGTGATTGCTCAGTTTTACTCACCTTAAATTTAGGTCTTTTGTACTGGTCCAGCTCAGCCTCTAGTATCTCTTCTGTGATTTGGGACTTGGTTTTGAAACGCTGGGACTGGTTTTGGTTTTGGTTTTGAGCATTTGTAAAATTCGATCTGACGTCTGCAGGGGCCGGACGGGGTTTCCTCTCCCGCCCAAAGACCACAGTGTCCCAGAGCTTCAGCCACTTCAGCAGACAGCGGTTAGTGAACTGTAGAGATAGAGAATGTAAATAATTCTAATGTAAATAATTGTAAATAATTTCAAGGCAAATGCCTGGCAATAATTTGTTTCAAGTGAGCGTATCTAAGGCCTCGTTTACACTGCAGGTCTTGATGCCCAATTCTGATTTGTTGCCTATATCCAATTTTTTTGACCATCCGTTTACGGGCGTTTCTTCAACTAGGGGCACTTTTAGGCTTGTGAAGTTGAATAAAAAAAACTTGTTCAAAAGTCACGTAACACAGTCTCATAAGTTTAAATAATTTGTCTAGTTTTAAGGTCTACAAGAGAAATTGTTAATATTTTACATTTTTTCCGACCTGCAATGAACAAATGTCATTTCCACCACATCTCTATATACAGCTGTTATTTAAAAACAGAATAACTTATGCCACTCAAGAATTGTCTAAGATCATTTTTGTAACTAGTTTTATCAGTTTTTCCACAATGTACAAAAATTATACATTTGTCAATGAGATAAATTAACTGCCCTAAGGACCAAATGGTGAACTGCACACCTGTCACACTCTGAAATGTAATATTGGTTTGGGCAAGAGCTTATTAGAAAATAAATAACTTGAATTTTTATATTAAGTAGAGCATGATCTCGTAAATTGTGGATACATTTTTAATGTATGATGAGAACTTTTTAAATGTTTTTAAAAAATGTGTGTGGTGATGGAAATGACGGTGGTGGTGGAAATGACAATGAATTAACGTGAATGTAGAGAAACAGTAATATTTAGAGAAATATTTATTTGAAAAACTCTTAAACTCATCACACTCAGTAAACTCAATTCACAACGTCAATCTACTCTTGCAATCCATATCAATTGTACTTTGTAATCATAAATGTCATTTCCACCACATGCTGTCATTTCCACCACAGAGGGCAGTGTGGTGGAAATGACATTTCTGTAGTTTTTTGTGAAAAAAGGGAAGATAGCTTCACTGATTAGCTTTGAATTAATACTCAGCATTTCATGCATGCAAAATACTCTTATTTAACTTAAAATTTTTAACTTTTTAAAAACACCCTTGAAGGTACAGCAAGTTTGGAAATGACGTAGAATAAATATATTAACTGATCAAGCAATATTTACCTTGATTTTTCTTATTTTGTTCTTGATGAAAATTTAAAATTACCTCCATGTCCAACATGTGCTCTGATGTCTCTGAACATTTCCATAGAAACCACCTAAACAATCTTTCACACAAACTTTTTAAAGGGACATTACAGTGTTGTGGTGGAAATGACACCAATACTGTGCGACAGCTATATTTTGTATAAAAAGTAATATTGATGGTGGTCTCACATTAAATACTATAATGTATTTTAATTATTTTACTAGTGCTTAATTTAGGTATATTAATAGTTACCAGATAAGTCATACTTTTAAACTGTATTTTCATTGTTGAAGTTAAAAAGTCTGGGTGTGCGACAAGGAGAAAACAGTGATTTTGACACCTATAAGGAGGTTGAAAAGTATGAAAAAATCATAATAGAAAGGTAGTAAAAAGTTTTTAAGGAGGTTTTATTGTTAGTTTGAAAAAGAAAGAGGATTTTGTCCAAAATTGTATGTATTTTTAAAAATATGACCAAAGTACATAAAAGTGCCCATAGTCTAAGAATCACCCTTACACGTTCTTTCAATTGTGACCCATATCCGATTCATGTGTTTACACTGGCCATACTATCTGAAACATCGCAAATGCTTAAAGGGTTAAATTATCTTGCACAGATGGACGAACGCAAAATATGACTGATGCTAGCTCTGCGATATGCGAAGTTCACCAAACATCACCATGATTATGAGGCGGAGGAGGACGAAAAGTGCCATCATTGCAGCCTGTGCATATGCTTCAGTTATTGTGTGCGAGAGAGATCTCAGGACTGGCGGGAGCATATTGTGGCGGGCTTTAACGAGAAGCAGTGGGTCAGAAATTTTAGGATGAGCAAGCCAACCTTTGATATATTGTGTCAACGTTTGTCCACATTCCTCTCCTACGACGACACAGCGTTTCGTCGGGCCATCCGTCCCTTTGCAGACGCGCGTCGGGGTTTCTCTCGTCATTAAACCGCGGAGAAGTAGCCTAATGCCTCAGAAAATCCGATCTGCCTGTTTACATGACAGTCGCATTGGCACATATCTGATTTATTTCCACATATGAACGAGGCCTGAAACCGATCTCGAAATATCCGAATGCATGCATTTTTTTCCTGTTTACACTGTCATAGAACACATCCGATCTGTGTCACAGTTGAGCAAAAAATCGGAATTGGGTCACATTTCACTGACAGTGTAAACGAGGCCTATGACTCACATCATCACTCAGCAGATCAGTGTAGTGCTGTGGCGAGAACTGATCCACCCACAGCCGCGAGGATGGGCCTTCATCTTCCCCACTACCACCATCCACACCAGAGTCCGCCTGCTCTTCTGCAATAAGATCTGGATCGATCCCACTAAAAAGTCATTTCAGAGTTAACAAACGTAGAGATGTACAACAGTTTAGAGTAAAGAATTGACGGGTATGATCCACATAGAAATGTGTATACACACACCTATTCATAAGTTCTGTCAATCTTTGAGATTCCTCCACCACTTGTCGATGGCGCTGAAAAAACAAAACCATTTCAGTCAGATTTCCCCCAAATCATTCATGTAGGTTTGTCTGCATGTTCACATATTCTTACTCTCTCTGCAATTTGTTCTTTCAGCACTTCTATTGGAACCGCTAGCAGTCCTAGTCCATTCAGTGAGTTACGGAAGGCTCTCGGGTCTGGTGCCTGAGACAAAGCATAAGAAAAATCAATAAACTTCACACATTGTTCTCCTGCAAGCAGTCGTGTAAAATATTTGGTGGGGTCCGAGACCTTCTCCTCATCCTCTTTCTTGTTAAGGTAGACTCTGTTTCCCATGGAGTCTGTGACTGTGACAAAATCCCCAATTGCAGGCGGCCGTTTCTGGGCATGACGTCTAGCTGCGGTAGCCCGCCTCGGTGACTCCTGTAATGCTGTCAGTCCACTAATATCCAACACATTGGTTGTTATTTTAGTGGCTGCTGGTCTATCTGGACTTAGGGAAAGGAAAACTGCAGGTCTGTAAAAAGAATTTTAGAAAAATCACCCAATAGTTGTAATGTTATGATGGAAAATGTGTAGCACAGATTAACCGTGATGTGCATAAACTTTTACCCATCTCTCACTCGTCTGTTGTAAACCTCTGGGGATGACGGAGGGGTGATGTCATCAGTGTGTTCAACACCAAACTGGAGCTTTTTTGCCACATCTTGTCTTCTTTTCTTGGGTTTAGGAGCTGTGAGAAACCACAAACACCTTTAGACACACTGCATTACTTTTATACACTCTTGCAAAGTTTGCACTACCGCCTAGAGCTGCACGATTAATCGTTAAAAGATCGCGATCTCGATTCAAACTCTCATTTCTAAATGACAACGATTCTCCTGTCTATTAAACCTTTGACAAAATCACACCTGAACATTCAGATCTGCGTTGGCGCTCCGCTGATCCAGAGAGAGCTGCTGTCTATACATGTACAGTATTATAGGTATGTGAAACAGCTTCACAGTTTGTTCTGGTTACAAATATTCATATTATCACAGAAGTACTGGGATTAAAGTTTATAGTTTGGATATAATCACTGTCTAGCGATCAAAATAGAGCAAATTTTGAAAAGTAACTAGGCGCTTCAAATAACGATTGTATCGATTACATTTGTTACACCACCAGGTGGCGACAAGTGACTTATTAATGTATGGCTGCATCTGAAATTGCATTCTTTCCTATTATATAGTAGACTAAAAACAAAACAGTATGTGACGAAAGAAGTATGTCCGAATTCACAGTATACATTAAAGAGTAGGCAAAAGAAGTACCCGGACGACCTACTACTTCCAGCGAGATTCTGAGGCGTGCATACGATGGACACTTTACTATCCCATGAGGCCACGGGAGAGGATTTATGACGTAACTGACGCTGGTAGGTCACATGATAATGACAACATGGCGAATGTAGTACGTCCGGGTTACATTCATACTATATAGAATGTAGTTTTGTTAAGTAATTACTTGTTCCAAATAAGTACCTACTCAAGAGAGTATGCGATTACGGACACAGCCTTTGCCAATGAATCACTCAAGAGATTCGTTCAAAAATGCTGATTCATCCAGTTACTGAATCATTCATTCAACCCATTTTTTTTAAAATAATTCATTCAGATTAATTAAACATTGTAAATAGATTGCAGCAATTAACATTTTGTCAGAACCTCTAGTAAGTTACATGTTATTTTGTTTAGTTGTTTATTCAGATTATCTCTATTTGAAGCAAAAAAAAATTGTGATTCTCAATTTAACCTCAATTGCGCAGCTCTACTACCGCCGTACAAAAGTTTAGGGTCAGTAAGACTTTTATAAAGTAATTACTTTTATTCAGGAAGGATGCATTAGATTGATCAAATGTGACAGAGAATATATGTATAATGTTACAAAAATTTGTATTTTAAATAAACACTGTTCTTTTAATATTCTTTTCACCAAAGAATTTTTAAAAAATGAATCACAGTTTCTACAAAAATATTAAACAGCACAACTGTTTTCAACATTGATAATAATTGGAAATATTTCTTGAGCAGCAAATCAGCATTTTAGTAGTAGGAGTAATGATGCTGAAAATTCAGCTTTGCCATCACAAGAATAAAATACATTTTAAAATATATTAAAATAGAAATTATTTAAAATAGAATTTTATTAAACATTAAACTGTTTTTACTGTATTTTTGATCAAATAAATGCAGCCTTGGTGAGCATAAGAGACTTCTTTCAAAACTATTCTTACCAACAGCAAACTTTTGAACTTGTAGCTCTATAACAAGGCATTGTGTTATTACACAAGTGAGAAAATTCAATACTGACTCAGGGATTCCTCCTCCTCCTCCTCCTCATATACTAGAGGTGAGATGCTCTCAGGATGCTCGTTATTCACTGATTTCCTCGATGGCACGTCACCGGACACAATGGCTTCCTCGAACGTCTGTGGGATCGGCTTCTTATTGCGGAACTCAGACACTTTTGCACATGATGAAAGCTCGTCTACACACACACAGAAACATTCACACATTCAAAATGAACAGTTATAGTGTGTTTTAGTTCAATTTTATATGATTATTTACAAATAAATGACACAATATAGCTTACAATATTTATTGTGATATATTGAGCAATGTTGTAGTCAGTTGATAAATTGATAAGTTAGTTATCAAATAGTCAGACTAGTCAGAATGGGTTGAAAACTATAATCAAATCACTGTATGACAATGTTTTACAGCAATGTTTCCAGCACAAATGGTCAATTATATAAACAACTTCTGTTTCTGTTTTTATACATAAAGTATATATATATATATATATATATATATATATATATATGACATAAAATGTCTCTTTTTGTGGTGTGGACACAAAAATATTGGCAGTGCAAGTACAAATGTAGTGGCATAAAACAACAAAAATTCTAGATTTGCCAATGTTTGTCAGCGAAAACAATCAAATCAACAAACATTTAGGCTGTATAAAAATATGATCTTAGTTATAGGCTATCCATACAAATGGTGCATAATGTATGTCATGATCATGAATCATTTTCTGGCACTAACCAAGAGCAATGTTTAATTTTCTTGTGGCAATACCATGGTACAGTGCTATTTTCAGACGGAATATTTACCACTTTTATGAACCATATTGGTATTATACAAAGACTAAGTTACCGTAATAGTACTGTATATTTATAGAAGTGTTTTGTTGGTGTTGTTTTTTATTACGTAAACTAGCTTTACATACAGTCAGTCAGCCATTATGCCATAAAGGAGTAACGTTAAGTTAGACATGAACATAAGTTATCTTTCTAACTTACGATCCATTTCAGCCATGACTTCCAATTCATCAGCAAACTGTTGTTCAAAATCATCTTCAATCCCGTACATTTCGTCATATTCGTCCATGTTTGCGGTATCTTGTCTGTTTTGACAGGAAATTTACATCCAAATGTGACAAATGAATAAACAAGTGGAAGAGCGTGCATTAATGGACAACTGAAATTTTCGCGCAAAATTTTTGCGTAAGTAAGTGTATTTCCGGAACCATTGTAAGGCCTACATCCGCTCTATAAAAGTCCTCGATGGACAGCATTTCTATAAAGCTACTGATAAATTTGATAAACCAGAAAGAATGAAACAATTTATCACTGATATGGGGAATAAGAAAATAGCATGATTACAAAGTCTAACATCAGCCTTTTTTGCACTGTCATTACGAAATGTATTATAATTATAATTTTACAATAGTTCGAATTAATATGAAATAATGTTATTCTCTAAATACTGCATTGCATTAAACAATGATATACATAAAAAAAACCACCTAATTTATTTTTAATCTAATTCCCTGACATTCCCCGCTTCTGATTTGCAGACACGCTGAGGGGGCGGGGCACTACGTAAACAACGACAAATAAAAAGGCCAATTTTGCATGTCTTAGAATGCTTGTTACAACTACAACAGTAATCCTCTTAAAATGTACGGTCTAATGTAAAATCTCATAAATAGCTCTGCGATATAACCAACTTGTTGTATAGCTTACAGCTATCCTTAACTTTGTTCGAGAGGAGGATCCAACACCTTTTGTGTATTATGCACTTACATTTCGAAATGTTTTCAATAATTTAAAATATCTTTATCAACTGTCATAAAACGGATTTACTGCTAAAGGCATGAAATTAGGAGGGATCAACTAATCATTTGATCGTTTGATTCATTTAAGACAAATATTCTACACAAATTATGAAATTAATTGTATATGTTTTTCAGCAAGTTTATTCATCATCTGACAATACATATATTTTACAGACTTTTTTTACGTTAGTGCAATTTTTTATGAGTAATATATATGTAAATATCTTTCAGTTTGGTGGCCATTAAAATCTTACACAAGAGAGCAGCAGAGTTCATCGTAAGGCAATTTGTCACATTTTATTAAAACACATTTAAGTGTTGTAAACGTTTTACTTTAAGTTTTAATTGCAAGATTTGTTGGTCATAATAATGGTTTTATTTTTTTATGTTACTTTTTTACATCCGTGTTTTATTCAATTGTTTTCTAAGTGTTTTACGGCTTAATGTTCACTTAAGGTATGTCTAAAGAAATTGACTTAAAAAATAAACCTACGCCAAAAAAAGTTACTGGAGTAACTTATACATTGTCACAACTATTTTACATTATCGCTCTCTATATGTTTTATTCAATTTATTTTTACAGGTCTACCATTACTATTCTTATGTTTTGAATGACTACGTTGAGAAAACGACTAAACAAAAAAAAAAGGTCATATGTTCCAGTATGTCATTTTTCTCAATACTACAACGAGGTAATACAACATTGTAAACTCCGATGGTGGCACTAAAATTGCAGAAAATAAAGCGATCAATTATTTTCTATACGCCCACTTAATAAGCAGAGAGAATATTCTTGTTGAACTTCGAAAGGAAAAGAAAAAATAGACAAAACAGGCCTGCTGTCATCAATTGTCAGGGCCAAACTGTTATTGTTCCACGTGTTTTAAAATGACATCCAGTTTTCTCGAAACTCCGCCTTTCAACTCACCGCAGCGAGACGCCATTGGTCAAACGCGCTGTCAATCAAACAAACATGGCCGTGCCTTCTAGTTTTTTGTTTGGTTTTTTTTGTTTGCCTTCTAGTTTTCTACTGTATGCTGTTTGATTTGAGTGACATCACCAGTTCCGTCCCAACACGGAAATGTGCAATATTTGTAATTTTTTATAGGATCGGTTGTCTGGCATGTCACAGACATTTGCTGAACCGCAACAGTACTGTAAGTGATTGAGTATGTCGCTGTGAATTTTTTTCCGACACTATGTGATAATGGCGTTTTGTTGGAGGAGTTTGGAGCCCGTTCGACCTTAGTGTATATGTACTGACACGAACCTCAAACACGCCGCAACTTTCACCAGATTCAGGGAGAGAATGATGGACTGGAGACAGAAGCTGCGGCTGTTGTTCTTGCTTAGCTTCGCAGGAATCGTGTCACAGGTAATAACGGGGAAATAAATCTCATGTTTACCACTTTATGTTGCTGGTCACCATAGGGAATGCACGGGGATAGTGATATGTGTTGATCTATTTTTGGATACGCATGCAGAGGCGGGGTGCTTTGGGGTTCTCGGAATGATAATTAAAAATAATAAACAAACAAATCAGTATCAGAAAGAGCTTATTGTTATTATTGTTATTATAATAATAAAATGATTATTATTATTTGTAGTATTAATAATAACAATAATGAAATGTGTGTCAGTCAGATTAATTTGGTCGAATCGGTTCAGTCGGACGGTTCGTTTGAACGAACCAGTTCACAAACCCCATTCACTCTTTATCACTCTGCGCTGGCTTTTAATGTTCATTTTGTTGTGATATTGTTGTTTTTTTACAATTATGTTTTCGATTAGGTACTGTAGGTCGCATCTAATACGTTTTTTGTACTAATATTTGCCATAACTAATGACATTTTTGCAGACATTAAATTTTATTTAATTGAAAGTAAAATATTATCAATATTAGGCTGCAATTATTTTTCCTGACATTTTTAACTGTATTATAACGTTACCTACTTAACGGTTTTATTCCTGGTCAAGGTCATTCCGAACAGTCGAGTGATTATTTTAAATTATCCGATCGAAACGATTCACAAATGTGTGAATCGTTTCGATCGGATCATTTAAAATAATCAGTTCAAAAGTAGGATTCATTTCGTGAATCGGACTTTGTCGGACATCCAAGCAACAAGCTTGGCAGAAGTTGGAAACCATAGTAATTGAGGTTTAAAGTTAATTTCTGTTTGTGCTCTTATAATAGTGTCATATTACTCCAACCTGAGCACGAGACCTTCATGGGCGCGCGCTTAATAGGCTTGTACTGGAGAGCTCGCGCAATGTAATATACATTGTTCCCAGAGCGGGTGCACGTGTGTTACAACAAGAGTTGCTCTCATATGTGCGTGTGGGGTGTGGGGGGGGGGGGGGGGAAGAGTGGTCAAGAGTGCTATATGATCATTTATTTTAATCACTTACTGGCCCTTGTGTGGCCCATCTTGTTTTGTAGGCTTCAGTCTTAGTCTGACCAGAGTAAATATAGTTTTTTTTTTTGCCCTCAGGATGAATCATTCTAAATGTAAATATTATATCTCCTCAAATACATAATGATTATATGCATTAATAAAATAACAGCTTAATAATGTCCTCATAAAAGTAAATGTTATACCTTATATTGGTGTATTTTGGAGGAGCAAGGCAGTTTTGCAATGTTTTTGCAAATTCTACTGTCAACTTAATTGTAGGCCTACATTACAGGATAGACCCAGCTAACAAAAATATGTTAAAATATGCTATCTTTCCCATTAAGTTCTGAAAACATTATATCTGCATGTTCTCTGAATGTTCAAAACACCCAGTTTTTTAAATTTTTTAAAATAGTTTTTCTTTGGTTGCACAAATCCACACAGCTGTATAATGTTAGGCAGTTTTTGGTAAATATAGGAGTGGCGTCAAACGATTATGAAGAAGGATATCCTGGTTAATGTCTGTTAACCGTGCTCTCTTACACAAACACACAGAAACATCTGAAGCTATGAGGATCCCTTATAGTCAGACACAATGGTTTTTGTACTTAAATAACATTTATTCTTACTCTAACTCTTACAGACATGTGGACATTGTTAGATTTAAAGCTAAATGGTTTTAAAAAGTCTTCACATGTAGAAAAACCTGTACATACACACACACACACTCTCTCTCTCTCTCTCTCTCTCTCTCTCTCTCTCAAGAGAACACACATTGTAAGTATTTGTGGCTACATATCAGGTAGCATTTAGTTTTAAATAGTCTGATATCTGCAGGTGTTTTACTGGTTTCTCTTTCAGTGTGAGGGAGGAAGTTCAGTCTCACTCCCTGAGTCTCTGCTCTTTGTTTCTACACTGGATGGAAGTCTGCATGCCATCAGTAAACAGACAGGAGACATCAAATGGACACTAAAGGAAGGTGTGTGTGTGTGTGTATCTGCATGTATGTGCATTATGACAAGTGATAACAGAAAGAATATGATCCTGCTGTTTTGTAGCATCAAGACGTGTTTAAAGTAAACTGCTTTTCGTTGTTACAAACATGACATATTTGACACTTTTAAAATTAGTATAAATTAATATCTGCCAAACAACTTCCATAACCATTTCACCTTCCCTTCCTAGATCCCATCATACAGGTCCCTGCATATTTCCAAGAGTAAGTGTTTAACAGATTCAGAAACAAAGTCAACATACACTACCATTCAAAAGTTTGGAGGCTGTAAGTTTGTTTTTTAATATTTTTGAAAGAAGGTTCTTCTGCTCACCAAGGCTGCATTTATTTGATCAAAAATAGAGTAAAAACAGTGATATTTCGTGATATTATTACAATTATTACAAACAACTGTTTTCTATTTTGATATATTTTATGATGTAATTTATTCCTGTGATGACAAAGCTGGATTTTCAGCCTCATTCATCCAGTCTTCAGTGTCACATGATCCTTCAGAAATGATTCTAATATGCTGCTCAAGAAAACAGTTGTGCTGCTTAATATTTTCGTTGAAACTAATAAAAAAATCATAATCCAGGATTCTTGTATGATTAGAAAGTTCAAAAGAACAGCATTTATTTAATATAGAAAACTTTTGTGACATTATAAATGTATTTGCTAGTTTTTGATCAATTTAATGTGTCCATGCAGAATAAAAAAAGAAAAAAATAACATCTTACTGTCCCCAAATGCTTGAACGGTAGTATGTGTGCATGTGTTTGTGTGTTAAATCAAAACTGACCCTGATTACTTTCTTATTTCTTGTTCCTGGTCTTGTGATTGATTCATTGATCTATGTTATTAAGAATAATATTTTGTCTTTAAAGTCTTTCATCAAATTGTTAGAACTTTATCTGAAACAACATTCCTTTACCAATGACATTGCTTAAACCATGCAGGCTATTGGATAATGTTATCAATAGCCAAGTACCAATTTGTGCATTGTTTTTTAAAAATCCTGTATTCAGATCTGACTGCATTCTGGAATGTAATGCTTACTTTTCACAATCCAACTTATATTCTGTATTTTCATTTAATTTTCAACTCTTGTAGGCCAGGCTTTTTACCGGATCCCAATGATGGCAGTCTGTATGTTCTGGGAGGCAAGCGTAAAGAGGGTCTGATGGTGAGTGTCACGGGCAGGGCTGTGAATGTTTGTCTGAGACAGTCACAGCTCATGTCATTTATATGAATCTTCTCTGCAGAAACTCCCGTTCACTATTCCAGAACTGGTCCAGTCTTCTCCCTGCAGGAGCTCCGATGGAGTGCTCTACACGGGTAACGTCAAACATGTTTGTGTGTTTGCAGTGTGTTATGGTGAAATCAGTGTTTGATATCTGTAGTGAAAAATTCCCATGCTCATATTTTCATATTTTATTTAAAAAAAGAAAAGAAAAAGTAATTTCAAGCACAATATGATTTTCCAAAAGATTTTAATAAAAGCTTAAAAGTCACAGACATACTTTTAGTTTTGCTAGGCAACTTAATAGACTAGATTAGCTTTTTTGTAAGTGTTTGCATAGACTTGATTACATTAAAGGGATAGTTCACCCAAAAATGAAAATTCTGTCATTAATTACTCACCCTCATGTCGTTCCAAACCACTTAGACTTTCGTTCATCTTATTCACAATAAAAGCCTAAATTCAACCTGTTAATCATATAAAGCAACCGAGTCTCTTCAGAAAATTTGGAATAAACCGCTCAATTCATATGGATTATTTTTACGATTTCTTTATGAACATTTTGAAGCGTCAAAGTGGTAGTTGCGTAGCTGTCAATGAAGGGACAGAAAGCTCTCAGATTTCATCAAAAAGATCTTCATTTGTGTTCAACAGAAGAAACAAACTCATACAGGTTTGGAACGACATGAGGGTGAGTAATTAATGACAGAATTTTCATTTTTGGGTGAACTATCCCTTTAAGGGGTGTTGGAACCCTGATAGCATGTTCATAAAATGTGAAATCTCATTTATTGTACTGTCTACATTCCCAGGTAAAAAAGAGGACACTTGGTTTGTGGTTGATCCTCAGACAGGTGAAAAACAGACAAGTCTGAGCACCTCCTCCTCAGACTCCATTTGCCCCTCTGCCCCTCTGCTGTACATTGGTCGCACAGGTCCGAACACACATACATGCACCTTGTCTTATAACTCAGCACACTCGTGCCTGTCTATGTGTGTCCTTTTGCACATCAGATTCCTCTATATACACCCTAGGTCATTCTGACACTGCACATATATTTTTAAAGATTTATTTAATTATTTATTTATATCCAATATATTTAACATGTATGGTAATATTGAAAAACCCTAGCAACTGCATTGCATCACCTGGCAACCACCAAGGATAAAAATATGATTATATTTACAGCTGACATCTTGAAATTTTCTCAGATTTAGTTGCAATGCATTCTAGTGGCAATGTAGCATTCGTGTTTTTGAAAGAAGTCTTTAATGCTCACCAAGGTCACATTTTTAAAATGAAAAATACAGTAAGTAAAAAGTAAGAAGTGATAGTGAAGTAAAAAAGTAAAAAGTAAAGTGATAGTGAAGGCAAATTAAGTTGGTGAGTGAAAACATTGTAAATCTTTTCTTTGTACTTTTTGTCAGTTAAATAAAGGTTCAAGAGAATGAACAAATAACAGATTCTTGATTTTATTGCATTTTAAAAGATGTCCAGACTTTTCTGGAAATGGGGTTGTATATTAAAGCTACACTGTGTAGGATTTTCTCCCATCTAGCGGTGAAATTGTTTATGACTACCAACTGAATATTACTTTCTAGCCCCTCCCATTCCGAGGGCGTTTTAACTTCTACGGTGGCCGTATTAATTAAAATCTGCCGGCAGTCGCGAGTAATCTCCCCCTCGCATTCGTCACGGCGCCACTGAGTGTCAAAACGCGAAAGGCGAAGCTTGAATTTCCAGGTATGTCCCTCTTTGGCTAATGTATTTTCAAGATGGAGGCGCAACATGGCTGCCACCATTCGAGTGACTCGCTCGTATGTATTCTAATGGCAGATTCTACGCCCACAAGAATACTTGATTAGTTGGTAGAAGTAATTACACATTAATGAGCACATATCATTTTGAAAGAACAAAGTGTTTTTTGCTAAGAAGCAACTTAAAAAAATACACAGTGTAGCTTAAAAATAGAAAAGAACTATTATAAATTGTAATAATATTTCATAATATTCATAATATACTTTTTAGAGACTTCTTTCAAAAACATTAAAAAATCTTACTGCCCCTAAAATCATGTGACGCATGTACGCACGTATGTCTGCAGAATATATGATCACCATGTATGATACGAAGACTCAGGAGCTCCGCTGGAATGCCACCTACAACGACTACTCCGCCCCTCTCTATGATGACAAAAAATATGAATACAGTAGGTTCCTCACTATGCATGCACAGATTTTACAAGCCAATCTACTGAATTTGTGAATGCATATGAGTATGTTGGGGATGTTTTTGGATTTCATCATGGTTGCGTGTGTCTGTGTATCACAGAGATGTCACACTTTGCATCCAGTGGGGACGGTCTGGTGGTTACGGTGGATCGGGACTCTGGCGAGGTCTTGTGGATGCAGAAGTTTGATTCTCCAGTGGCAGGGTTCTACTTGTGGAGTCAGGACAGTCTGCGGCGAGCTCCTCACCTGACAGTGTCTACAGAAACCCTGCGTTACCTGACCTTCACTGCAGAAAACACACAGTCCCAGACCATGAAGTGGGCCTACCAGTTCACAAAGGAGAACCACAGCACTAAGACTCAGCTAGTGTAAGACAATCTTATAATAGTATTTTTAAAACCCATTTATTTAAAGGGATGGGTTACTCAAAAATACAATTCTGTCATTATTTACTCACCATTTCATGCCAAACCTGTGTGACTTTCTTTCTTCCATTTAACTGATCCAGGCAATAGAGTGGTGCAAGAATTACGTCAGAAACCAGAAGACTAATTCGCCGCTGGTTCCTTCGAGATTTTCCTATGGGGTTTTATAATGGGGTTTTTCGATTTCTGTGTAAAATAAAGCCTGCCTCTCACCCAGTGAGTCCAATGCATAATTCCACACACTCTCTTAAAGGGACAGTTCAATTAAAAATGAAAAATAAACATATCTTGACTATACTTTGATGTTTTGTTCTACAGCGTAAATTACACACATTCATAGTGACAACACAATTTTTTAAGTAGTAATGTTCATTTTTTTTAAACGTTTTTAATAAGTAACTAGATAAGACAGCTTGGTGTGTGAGTGTGTGGAGTGTACGTTGTAGAACAAAACGTCAAAGTATCACCATGAATTGAAAAAAACGCATTTTAAAACCCCATAGGAAAATATCCAAAGAACCAGCGGCGAATTAGACTTCCGGGTTCTGATGTCATACTTGCACCACTCTATTAATTATAAAATCAAATTATTACCAAGCGGCAACCTTCCGGTCTCTCTCTTGAATCCAACACGGAAGTGACTTAAACTGCAATTCATCGACTGGCCACTAGAGACAGGCTCCAAAAGAGAGTCAATCCCAAATACCCCCCATGTTAATATGCCCAAATTTATAACAGAAAAAAAATATGTTTACAGCCTGGTACAAAAAGTAGTTTTGGTCTATATAGCTAATTTTGCCCTTCATGACAACTGTGAGGGGGGGGGAATTTTTTTATAACTCATCCGTTTAAATTATATTAAGCCTTAAAGTTCTGCATAATTAAGGGCATGGCCACTTGAGTGACAGGGGGATTGCCGCTACTAGCTGTCACGTCACCACAGCTAATCCCGCCTCTTTGCCCATTTTCGGTTATCCGGGAGTGAAGCTCGGTGACGCGCTGCCAAGATGGCGACGGCCGGCTCCGCCCACTTTGAGCTTCAAAAATGCTCTTCAGAAACCTACGGGTCACATCACAGCCACTACGTCCATATGTTTTTACAGTCTATGGTTATTACCTTTGGTTACTTTAAAGGGGAGAGGCCTGGTTGAGTTGCGTTAGTAATGTGTTGAAACTCGTGGTTATGGTGACATTTCTGAAACACGCACAAAGCAGCTGACCAATCACAAAGCACCGGTCCAGCTGACCAATCAGAGCACATTGTGCTTTTCGGAAGGAGGGACTCCATAAAGACATGAACTAAACAGAGCGTTACTGACAGACTGGGGCCCTGTCCCAAATGGAACCCTAATCCCTCGCCGTCTTCCCCTCAGTCCGCATTTTCATGACGTAATGCCACTTTGACTGTCGGGTAGAAGTCTGCTGCTGAGCAATCTTTCGGGCTCAGCAAAAGTGTGCATCAAGGGCGCATATCAGCTGCAAATGGGTGCTTACCAACACCCTTCTGAAAACTAAAATGACAAATGGGACACTCTACGGTCTTTTGGACTTAACAGAAACACGCAGACGACGGGCGAAGTCCACAAGACTGCAAATGCACATAAAATGCGCCATTTGGGACAGGGCCTGGGAAGAGAGGTGCTGCAACAATGTAAAATTGTGAAAGATAAAGTGTTTTTGGAACATTCAAGCATGAAAACCTATTCTAGTAGACCCAAAAAACAAAATCAATACTTTGAAAAAGGGCATAAAAAGTCCCCCCTACAGTCAAAAAATCTAAATATGTGAAAAACACCTATTTTAGTTTCAGGTTCTAAAGGGTTAATCTAATTATGTTTTTTTGTGTGCATATTTCGATAGTCCCACTCTCTATGTTGGCAAGACGGACTCTCATCTGTATGCTTCTGCCTCCCTTGTACATAAAGGTGTTGCAATAGTGGTAAGTTCAGCTATCCATTTTTCAAAACCAATAGTAAATCTTCCTTCTGATTAACCTTATTCTTTTCCCATGGAAGCCAAAAGGTCTCACTCTTGCACGCATCGAGGGGCCCATCACAGCTGGCGTCACAATGGGTAATGGGCGGCCCGAGTGTGAGATCACGCCCAGCACTGATGTGAAATATCCACCAGGAAGCAGCACCTCTCTGCAGAATCAGTGGCTGCTGATAGGTACAGCCAGCCAATACATTTGAACACACAACGTATCTATCTTTATATATGCACAGACTCTCTAAATTGTACTTAAATTTTCTCATTTACATGCTTAAAAGTGTGTTCTTCAAGATACATGCATGTGCAATGCTGCAACACCCACAGGTTAAGTTCTAGTTCAGCAGTTTCAGGACTGAGGTTCATTTTCTTACCTCTGACCCTACCTAAACCAGTTTTAAAATCATTGGGCTGGGCTGATTAAAATGTGAAGAGATGCACAAAAAAAAATCATCTTCCCTTAAACTGTTGTCCTAAAACAGCGGCTTATTATATTATATTATATTATATTATATTATATTATATTATATTATATTATATTATATTATATTATATTTTTTGATTTAATTAAAACAATGAATATATTAAATATAGTTAAATCAAAAACATTATAGCCTATTATATTATATTACTTTATAAGTAGATTTAATGTTTAAAAATGTAGTTAAATAACAAAATTAAATTAAATAGTTAAAGAAAGATCATTTACAAATTACATTTCTTAATGTTCATTCAACGAATGTCAGTATATTGTATTAAATTTATGGGTGTGTGTGTGTTTGTGGTTGTGTGTGTGTGTGTGGGTGTGTGTGTGTGTGTGTGTGTGTGTGTGTGTGTGTGCGTGCATGCGTGTGTGTGTTTAAAGATGGCAATAAATGTTCCTTGACCTTCTTTTGGTCCCCATGAGGAAAACAGCTTTTAAATCTTAAAGTAAAGTATGTTTTTTAAAAATATGAAAATGCAGAAAGTTTTCTGTGATGGATAGGGTTAGGGGATAGAATGTACAGTTTGTACAGTATAAAATGCATTATGTCTATTTAATGTCCCCATAAAACAGGAAAACCCATCGTGTGTTTATGTATATGTGTGTGTGTGTGTATGAGTAGGTCACCATGAAGTCCCTCCTGTGGCTCACACCACCATGTTGAGAGATTTTCCAGAAAACCTGCAGCGCTCTGGTGACGTCATCCCACCTCGAGGTTCTGGCTCTTTCCGTTCTGCCTCTCACCCAGTGAGTCCAATGCATAATTCCACACACTTAAGCAAAAAATTAAGAAAAATTTATTCACGTTGTCTGGAAAATTAACAATTATGTTAGTATGTGTATTATTTATTTTGTGGTAAACACATACAATGATATTATATTCACAGTGCTGTTTTCCAGAAAATGTTCAAAAAGGAGAAATTAAAAGTACCATAAAAGTAATCTATAAATGAAAGTACCGTAAAGTAATCTATGCTTGTAATCTATGTAATAATGCTATTTATTTTTAAGGTAATATAATATTAGTTATTATTAACAGAAAATATTACATACTTCTGATACCTTTATACTGTGATTGATTGTTTATAATGGCTATTTCCATGTAGCAAGCTATGCTTGATTTAGCTAAAGGGGGGATTAACATGAATGTTGATTTGTGAGCTGTACATTCTTAAATGAAATTGTGAAATAAATTGAGATTCAGATGACAGTGTCTGTAGCATCTTAATAAGTGGTTGTAGGCCTTTGAAAATCTCATGCATGATGAAACGGCAAGCGTTTCGAACAGCCAAGCACAAACTTGTCATCTTTTGCATTACAGTTGCCACCAGTAACAAAGCACAGCTCTTCCCCCGTTTTGCCAGACTCCTTGACCTCTGACCCCATGACCGTGCTGGTGGTGACACTGCTGCTGGGAGCATGGATTGCCTTCCTGCTAAAACACAAGAAAGTGAGTTATAGATTTAGAGAGGGTATTTGGAATTAATTGGTATCAGTATCAGTGTTCCTCTAAAGCAGGGTTTCTCAAACTCGGTCCTGGAGTTTGTTTGATCAGGGTTGGAGCTAAACTCTGCAGGACAGTGGCCCTCCAGGACCGAGTTTGAGAAACCCTGCTCTAAAGTAACCCTCTGATGTTAATGAATATATATAATTTATTTATCATTAGTGGTGACACCACCTATACACCTATATACATATAACTATTTATACACACACACACATAATGTGGGCTTAAAGGGATAGTTCACCCAAAAATGAAAATTCTGTCATTAACTACTCACCCTCATGTCGTTCCAAACACGTAAGACTTGCGTTCATCTCCGGAACACAAATGAAGATCTTTTTAATGAAATCACCTACCAATTTGACGCTTCAAAACGTTCATAAAGACATTGTAAAACTTATCCATATCAATTGAGTGGTTTAGTCCAAATTTTCTTAAGAGACTCGAACGCTTTATATGATGAACAGATTGAATTTAGGCTTTTTTACTCTCACTTTTTTATTCACACAACACATATGTATATGTTATATACATATAGACCTATATATTGATAATATATATATGTTATATAAGAAATTACACTTAAAAACTGATTGTTGTTCTTTTTTTGATCAGCCTGTCAAAATAACCCTGAGGTCTGAAGAGTCAGTGGACTCCAACCCTTTGCCCGGGCTGACCAATCAGAGCGCTCCGTCAGAGTCCAACACTTCCCCCTCCTCATCATCATCCTACAACAACAACAGCAACTCAGGGAAGACTAGCTCTGTTGCATCCAATCAAACACAGCCATTCTCAAGCAAAGACTCCGCCCCGATAACGACAGCCGGCCAATCACAGAGTATGGGATCTATTCTACTGAGCCTCATTAATGAAACACAAAAACAAATTTTTGTGTAAATATACAATTAAATCCAAGCTGTATAGCTATCCTTAATTAAATGTATGCTTTACATGACTAATTATAAGAAAGTTTTTTAAAGAAGTATTTTACAAAAATTTGTTCTGCTTGTATTTCATGAGTGAGGCCCATTGATTTTCCTATTTATCTAAATAAGCAGTTTATTTCATTTACAAACCATTATGTTATTCACTATAATGCTAATTTTAGTTAGTGACGTTTTTTTAAGTGAGTAACTAATGTCAGATGTGTTATTTCTTAGCTCTTTCCACATTGCATAGCATTGTTATTTGTGTGTTCATATTCTTCAGATGAACAACATGACGTTGTGGAAGTGGCTAAAATCTCTTTCAGTCCTGCTGAGGTGTTGGGCCATGGGACGGCTGGAACCTTCGTGTTCCGGTGGGTTTTCATGGATTGTGATACTAGTGTACTAATTCTGTGTTGTGAAGTTACATTTTCAACCCGTAAGCTTTGTATTGTTACAATGTCGGTAGTATGTGTAAATGAACAATGTTTACTTGTTCTCCGTGTTACCTGGAACGAGAAATTCATGTTTAGTTGTTAGCAAGTGTCAGCCGGATGAAGCAAAATGCGTAAAGACTTTTGACACCATTATATCTAAAAGTTTGTTTAGAAGTATTTCCTACTAAAACAAAGCAGACAGTATTTGATAGTGTATCCATAGCAGACTGGTTTCAGACAAAATTCACCTTTCTATTGCATAGTCAGCCGATGAAAGCCATTTTTGGCTACGGTGAAATACCCCTTTACGTTTTTGTAATCTGAGCATTTTTGTTTTGTTCACTGGTTTGGTTGGTTGGTTGTTCTTTACCCTAAATTCACTGGTGTTGTGCACACAGGGGTCAGTTTGACGGTCGGCGTGTGGCGGTAAAGCGTATCCTTCCGGAGTGTGTAGAGTTTGCGGAGCGCGAGGTTCAGCTCCTCCGTGAATCAGACGAGCATCCCAACGTCATCCGTTACTTCTGCACAGAGCGGGACAGACAGTTCACTTACATCGCCATAGAGCTGTGTGCCGCCACACTCCAGCAGGTGTGTTTTAATGAGTGTTTGTGTGTGTGTGCATAGAATGACGGTTTTAATGCATGGTTTTAAGGGATGCTAATGTTTTTGCCTTCTGCTTTTCACTGTTTTAGTCTGTCTACATGGGAATTTTATAATTCAATTCTACACTCTAAAAAATGCTGGGTTGTTTCAACCCATGTTTGGGTCAAATATGGACTAACCCAACCGTTGGGTTTAATAATTTAATTAAAAAAAATTAAACCAGTGGTTGGGTTGAAATGACTGCCAAGTGAAATGACTTTCCTTAAAGGGACTTATATTCAAGATATGTTCTCTGACAAATATACAAAATGCTTAATTTTAAAAGATGGTTTAAGGATTTAGATATTTCTTCTAAAAAAACATGCAAAAATAGTGATAAAGATATACTGTATTCTCTATTTTTTTAGCTGTATAATTCAGTATTCAATTTTGTCTGTAATCAGCTGTATTTTCAGCTGTATAATCACAACTCATCTGTGTCCATGCACTCTGATTTGGGTTTTTCTGTTGTATGTAGTATGTGGAGGACCCAAGCTGTCCTTACTCAGACCTGAACCCAGTGTCTCTGCTGGACCAGACAATGTGTGGCCTCACTCACCTTCACTCCCTCAACATCGGTGAGTCACTGTTGTCATAGCAACAAAAATGCGTTATAGTTGCACATGCTAGTATTGCATTGCACTGATGTTTATTAAATGAGTAACTGGATAGTGAGGGCATATATGCCCTCTGACATTTTTTAATTACGTGACCCTCTCGTACTCAGTTCACAGGGATTTAAAGCCACGGAATATTTTGCTCTCTCTCCCGGGGGCATTGGGTCGAGTCCGGGCGGTGATCTCAGATTTCGGCTTGTGCAAGAAGCTTCCAGATGGTCGCCATAGTTTCAGCCTACGCTCTGGAATACCAGGAACCGAAGGCTGGATTGCCCCTGAATTACTCATAAATGCACCAAAAGGGAACCCTGTACGACAAACACACACGTCACACGTTGAATTTAAAAAACAGATACTGTGGTGTACTGAATTTTAAAAACGAAATAAGATTCTAAATAATATATTTCATTGTAATTCATTGCATTGTTTCCTCTATTTTTATCTCTTTAGACGAGTGCAGTGGACATATTTTCTGCCGGATGTGTGTTTTATTATGTGACGTCCAAAGGACAGCATCCGTTTGGTGACACTCTGCGACGTCAAGCTAATATCCTCTCTGGAGTCTATAACCTCGACCACTTTATGGAGGATATTCATGGTTTGTGTGCATGCTTTAATGTGCTTGTATGTGCATGTGTACTCTCTGTTTCAGAAGTGTCCGGCTTTGTTTAGAAACTCTTATCACTGCCGTAAATGTCACATGAAAATGTCCCATCAGTAGAAATGATTTGTTTGTATTGCATTGCCATCAACTAATAACTGTGTTGTTTGGCTGATTGACAAGTGTCTTTTTAAAGGGGACGTAATATGTGACCCCGGATCACAAAACCAGTCTTAAGTCGCACGGGTATATTTGTGGCAATAGCCAACAAAACATTGTATGGGTCAAAATTATCGATTTTTCTTTTATGCCAAAAATCGTTAGGATATTAAGTAAAGATCATGTTCCATGAAGATATTTTGTAAATTTCCCACCTTAAATATATAAAACATTTATTTTTGTGAGTGGATGCAGCACAATCGCCAATAGAAATGGACAACTTTAAAGGCGATTTTCTCAATATTTCGATTTTTTTGAACCCTCAGCTTCCAGATTTACAAATAGTTGTATCTCGGCCAAATATTGTCCTATCCTAACAAAACATTCATCAATGGAAATATTATGTATTCAGCTTTCAGATGATATATAAATCTCAATTTAAAAAAAATTACCCATAAGACTAGTTTTGTGGTCCAGGGTCACATATATCCTTTTTCAAAGTCTCGATTTTGTTTTCTGGGGTCTAATAGAATAGGTTTTCATGATTGTAGTACTCAAGACTACAATCAAGGCGTTTCAGGGAGTTCAGAAACAGTGTGCACTGATATAGAGAATAACTGCCTATGAAATTAAAAGCTTAATAGTTTATTAAATTATTAATAAACTATTAATATTTATTATTTTAAATATTAAAATATTAATTTATTAATTTAATAATAATTTATTAATATTAATAAATTAGTTTATTATTAATAAACCCCTTCATTAAATTAATTGTAAAATCAGCCTTGTCAATGAATAACAAAAATGTTGTGTTTTAAAATACTATTGATCAATTTTAGGTATTTATTAGGTAAAATAAATGTTTAATTCATTTGTATGCATTTAAAAATTCTGTCATCATTTATTCACCCTTATGTTGTTACGAGTTTATTCAACCTGTACGAGTTTGTTTCTTCTGTTGAACACAAAAGAAGATATTTTGAAGAATGTCGGTAACCAGACAGTTGACGGTAGCCATTGACTTTCATAGTAGGAAATAAATGCTACCGTCAACTGTCTGGTTACAACATTTTTCAAAATATCTTCTTTTTGTGTTTGGTTTGGAACAACATAAGGGTGAGTAAATGATGACAGAATTTTAATTGTTGGGTGAACTATCCCTTTAATGGTTTTCTGTCTGTTTTGGTGTTTGTAGAGGACGTGATTGGCAGAGATCTGATTGAGCGGATGATCAGTGCAGAACCAGAGACACGTCCTTCTGCAGCGTCCATCCTCAAACATCCCTTCTTCTGGAGTCCAGAGAAACAACTGCAGTTCTTTCAGGTGTGTGTTTGTATGTGTTCAGTTAAACATGTTGAAGGGTATAGCGAGAAAGTAAATTCATTCTTTGGCTATAGGATGTCAGTGACAGAATAGAGAAGGAGCCGGCAGACAGCCCTATAGTGGCCCGTCTGGAGAACTCCGGCAGATCTGTCGTGAGAACCAACTGGAGGATGCACATATCGGCACCGCTGCAGGCTGGTAAGCACTGCTATTTACATTTTTTTTTTTAAAGAAATATTGAATAAAATGTAGATTTTTTTGATGTTTATGAAATGAACAATGTTTTATTCCATGTTCATTCATTTCTATAAATTTGCATGTCTAATATAAACCTTTTTCCATCTGGCAGATCTTAGAAAATTTCGTACATATAAAGGAAACTCTGTGAGAGACCTTCTTAGAGCAATGAGAAATAAAGTAAGTGTTTAGAACTTTAATGTGTTTCTACTACATACAACAGTCAGTAACCACAAAAAAACAATTCAAATTGATATAATATAATATAATATAATATAATATAATATAATATAATATAATATAATATAATATAATATAATATAATATAATATGATAATATTATATATACCATTCAGTTGGGGTTGGTAAGAATTTTAAAATGTTTTTGAAAGAAGTATTTTATGCTCACCAAGGCTGCATTTATTTAATCAAAAAAACTAGCACTGTACAGGTACTAAAACAGCACCAGCTCCCCTCTACAACAATTGAGGCCGGAGTTCTTCTGCGCTCAAACATCGCTAACAATAACCTACAGTTTCTCATGCTCAAAACAATCCATCAACTAGTGTTTCATTCTACTAGTGACGGCTGTGTTAAATACACACACGCTCTTACAAATATGAGCGTAACATTTTCAATAAAATAAGCTCTAGCCTTGCTGAATAAAAGTAATTATTTAAAAAAATAAAAATCTTTATGACCTCAAACTTTTGAATAATATCATATCATATCATATCATTTATCCTAACCTCTCTTCTAATGTTTTTCAACAGAAACATCATTATCATGAACTCCCATCAGAGGTTCAGATAGCTCTCGGTGAAGTCCCTGATGGCTTTGTGACATATTTTACCTCCCGTTTCCCCCGGTTACTGCTTCACACACATTCAGCGCTCAGCATCTGTGCCCCCGAGAGACTGTTTCACCCGTACTACCACCACTAAACATCCACAGAGACATACTTGTTTGTTCCTACACTGGACTGGAGAGGAAAAGTAAGGGTGCTTGAGGAAATGGACACCTTGAGGACTAAACTAATCTATAATTATGGACGTCCGAACTGTGAGCATATTTCGTTGTAGGGCACTACAGACAATTTCTTATAAACATCCCAATGGGCTTGCTGATTTTTATGCCTATGCTTTTATAGAGACGGGTTTTATAGGTCAGATAAAAAAACAAGTGAGTTACTGAGTGTATTAATGGGCTTTTACAAAGTTGCCATTTTTCGCTGCTGGCTTTGCTGCTGGAACCAAATAGTAAAGAAATAAAAAGGCCTTATTTTCTAATGTTGACATCAGCTTATATATTGGCATATGTTCTACCATTTTTGTTTTATTTTAGTTCTGGCTTCTAACACACAAGATTACAGAATCTCCAGCTTGTATTAATAGGTAGAATTCTACATGGTAAAATTATTTTTATATTAAGGACATGGTTTCTTAAAGGGATAACTCAGTGCAAAATTAAAATTCTGTCATCATACATGTGTTTTTAAGTCATATGACTGACTTTCTTCCATGAAAAACTAAACGAGAACATTTTGAAGACTGCCATTTTTCATTCAATTACAATGAATGGATGATTTCAAGTTTTATAAAGGGTGAAAAGTACTCTAAAAATATATATGTGGTCCATCTTGTGCAGTATATTCCAAGTCATTAATAAATTAGTGGTTTTCATTTTTGGGTGAACTATAGTTTTAGCCAGGTTACATGCTAAAAGAATGGTAAAAGCCAGCACAACATCCATTGATATTTGCAGATATATGAAGATCTTTGATCATTTGTGTACTAAAAACAAGAAATATTATTTTTCTTTCTTTTTTTCTGTGTCATATTGTACACCAACTGTACTGTTCATGTATTTGTGGGATTCAGATAAATTGCAACTGTTTTTTTCTTTTTTTTCTTTTACAATTCACAAAAAAAATTACGGATCTTTAACAGTCTGTGTACACATTGCAGTTTCATCCTCGTCTCTCTGTGTTACAGCTTTGAAACACAAATATGGTGTTTCCTTAAAGTATTTTTACTGCTGTACACTAGTTTTATACTGCTAGTTACAAAAAAAACAAAAAAAACATTTCTTTTTATAAATTACGTGTTGAGGATATTCGCCACTGGAACTATTCACCAAATGTGGAAATACTAGTGCCTTTGTTTTTCTACCAAATATTGAGTTAATGTATACTATGTTTTACAAAAAGAAAAACTGATTGAATCAGGTGGTATTCACACACTGGGATAATTACAAGCTACTCAAAAATATCATTAAATTACCATGGTGCACGTACATAAACATGCTAGTACCATGGTACTTTTATGTGCCATTTTACTATAGCATCTACAACAGACTATTGGCTAACTTGATGTAAAATGTTTCAATTAAACATGTTTTACACTAACCTGGTGCCCTGCAGAACACTTTGCACTCTGGGGTTATACTTTTATACCTCGGTTTTTTGTTTGGTGCACACAAAAAAAGTTAAATAAACTGTTTGTTTGTATTTAAGTTTTCCCTGCGGTTTTATTTTATCCATGATAAATCCACCAGCTCCTAAAAGAACAAGTATATCCCATCTAGTCCATAATATTATGTTTATGCTTTTATTTTGCAAATATATGGAAAATAATGTTTAAATAATTTGTCAGCTTTATGATGGCCAGTGTTACTCAAGCTAAAAGCGATAGTTCACCCAAAAAATAAAAATTCTGTCATCATTTATTCACCCTCATGTTGTTCCAAACCTGTACGAGTTTGTTTCTTTTGCTGAACACAAAAGAAGATATTTTGAAGAATGTTGTAACCAGACAGTAGTATATTTTTTTTCCTACTATGAAAGTCAATGGCTACCGTCAACTGTCTGGTTGCAAACATTCTTCAAAATATCTTTTGCGTTCAGCAGAAGAGAGAAACTCATACAGGTTTGGAACAACATGAGGGCGAGTAAATGATGACAGCATTTTCATTATTGGGTGAACTATCCTTTTAAAAGCAAGAGTAGAAAGTAAATGTTTGTTCTTGCACTCAGTGGCAATGTGAATAAACGCTACTGAGAGGACACAATTAAATCAAGTCTTTCTTCAAATGCAGAAATATGCAATATGTTTAGGGTCAGTAAGATTTTTAATGACTTTGAAAAAAGCCTCTTATGCTCACCAAGGCTGTATTTATTTGATCAAAAATACTGTAATATTATGAAATATTAGAATTTGATTAATTGAAAGTTCAAAAGAACAGCATTAACAGAAATGTCTTTACTGTCACTTTTGTTCAATTAAATGCATCATTGGCGAATAAAGGTATAAAGTGGCACAAGGATGACGTCAAAACCCAGAAGACCAATTCACCAGGGGTTCCCTTAAGACTTCCCTATTTTAAGTTTTGTGAGTGAAATAAATTCTGTGGTAAAAATTTTACAATACTTGGATGTTTTGTTCCACATCATAACACACCCCCATATCAAAAACTCAAATTTAGAAGCCAACATGCTTATTTTAAAAATGTTACTAGATAAGAACGTTTGGGGTGTGAGTGTGTAATTTACATTGTAGAACAAAACATCCAAGTATGATCAACTTATGTTTACCACAAACCATATTTCACTCAAACAAAAACAACAACATTGGTTCCCTTTAGATTTACCTCTTTCGGAATGGTCTTCCAAGTTTTGGCGTTCAAAAAAAAAAAGCTCATCTTTAACACAGTAGTGTAAAGTGGACCCCATATCTATCATGTTATGCAAATATGGTGAGTGGGTTTGTTTATCTAAAGTAATGAGTGAAATATTAAAAGTTGATAAATTCATGTTGATTCAAACACAAAACACTACTTTCCAAAGCACACTTATATTTTAATTAAACTCGTAATTATAAACTTGTATATATCATTAACAATATCTAACAATCAGTTTCTCTAAAAAGATCTTTATTTTGGAATACCAACTTATTTCAAATATTCTCTTACAATTTAAAAGATTAATGTTCAAAAGCTTTTATACAAGGAACAGTCAAAAGGTAAACAGACAAAGTTCTAAAACATTAAAACATGTACAAAAGAGCATTCACATGATACAGACAGCTAGCATGGTCAACAAACTCCCCAACCCAGAAAAACAAGTGATAGTTCGAGAGTAAACGATAGATCCAGAGGAATTCATAGTGTAGAATCCTGAAAACTGTACAAGTTTTCCTGCTGGAATATTTAAGAGCCCTCAGACTCATTTGAAGGAGACCAGAATCGACGGGGACCTCATAGCTATACAATTTGTGACGTCAGTGGGTTAGCGGGCTGAAGTGGCGGCTGCCGCGGTGCTTTTGCAGGCCATGAGCTTCTCCACCATGTTGCGAGCGTATCGCATACGGCTGGCCAACTCTTTACAGCAGCCGAACTCCTCGATTAAGCTCATCTTATAGGTGCAGAACTCTCGCTTCTCGTTGATGTACGTCACTGCTCCCATTAGGGGACACAAAATAAGCTTAGTGTGGTCCTGGAGGGAACAAAAAGAAAACGGCGAGTTCAGTGTCAATTTGGCTCCTCCTGTATTTTGTTTGATATGTCACAAGTACCCAGAATCAAGTCATATCTCAGAATTCACATTTTGGATGGACTGTAAATTCATTGTATGGGCTTATCTAAACATTCCTTAAACAGGTACTCAATCAAAAGAGAACTTTGCTGAAATGCAAAAGAACCAGCACACCACTATTTCTGCTCCCAAAACAAGTTTAATTAATTGCAACTTTTGACCACAAGCTGTTTTCGTTAGGCCACATGTGATCGAAACTTGTTGCTATAATGTTCCATTTTCACCATAATGCTGTTTATAGAGTGGATGTAGTATGATACAATTTTCAGTGATAAACTGATCCTTACAATAACCGTTCTGTTAATAACCCTCTGTTGATCTGACTGGCGGGATACAAAAAAATCTGTAGCTTTCACAAAAGCCCTTGAGCTCTCAAAAGTCTGCCGAATTGTGCATTTTGCTTCGTCTGGCAGACTTTTGCTGACAAACGTGAATTTCTGTGTCTAGGTAACACTGAGAATGAGAAAACATTGTTCATTTACATACTACCGACATTGTAGCGATACAAAGCAGGTTGAAAATTGCCGAAATTACACTAATCAAACTGAGATATGGACTAGTGTCTGCATGTTGTTTAATGCCTTTTTGATTACCGGTACCACCATTTTTGACAAATTTGTATTAAATTAAATCCAAAAAAAAAAGCTTTTGTTTTGTTTTAATTTAATTGCTAAAGTTATATGAAATCAACTGATTAGACATGCTTTTCAATTATTTGACAAATCATTAAATTGGAAACTAGAAAAATGTAAACTGAAAGCACAGAATTTGGGGACATTAAAACTGAACTTTGTTGTTAAATTGTATAACTTTAATGATTTTAATTAGACATTCTTTTTGATTATAACATTTAATTTAACCATTAATGCCAGTGACGCACTTAACGACTAGCTGAAACATTCTAAGACTGAACACACTTAGTTTCCAACGACTAGAGCAGATTTTAAACACTGACTGAATGCAGCTGACTCTGACTTGGTGCATTTGGGCATGATCAGTCCTAAGTATCAAATTACATTCATAATCAGCCTTAGTCGTTAAGTGTGTCCCGGCTTAAATCAAAGTCCAAAACAAATGGATTTCATATGGCGCTAACAAGGTATTTTCTCACCTGGAAGAAGTTGATTTGCACAGTTCCGTTGCTCAGGTGCAGCACGATAGCACTTTTAGTGCGGAACCAGTGACGAAGGTAAGGCAACCGGGTCAGTTCATCCCCATCGCGGGGTGTTATGTTCGCCCCGGCCTTCAGCAAGTGCTCGCTCATGTAATTTCTGAAGTACTTGAGGAGTGTAATCTATAAGAGGAAGGGGATGGGGTCAGCAATCATGGATAACCAAAAACCATTATGAAACTCATTCATTGCACTACATAATTTCCAGTGCAGACAGACCTTTTTGGAGAGTGCCGAGGGATAGGAGCGAACGCTGAGGTAGGATTCTGCAGTGTTGCGGTCGATATACTGCAGACTGTCACCATCAGCGTACATGATCAAACGGGTGGAATCATTGAACAGAACGCCTACGCTATTGTCACACAGCTGGTAACCTATAAAGGGGAAAATACAGTAGCATAAGGGCAATATTTTTGGAGAGCATGTTAATCAGTATCCATGTTTTCATCTAAAGTTGCGATAAATATTCCAATTTTTCACAAGTTTGATATCACAAACATGCAAGGGATAATCCACGGCTAGGGTGGTTGCCTCCGGAGTGCATTCAAATCGTTTAATGCACAGATAGCTGTGTATTATCCCGCTTATACCATGGTCATTTGCCAGCATTTTATATAATAAATAACTTGCACCTCAGAGCGCACAGAAGAAATGCAATAAATGTCATGTTACGAATCATCTAAGCAGCGCTAATGAAACATTCATTTCATACAAAACCCAAAATGACCTTTTTTTTTTTTTTTTTAAGTTTCTGCCATAAATTCTCATTTGCTAACATTTCAGTGAATCACGAACAAAAATTTAATTTGGCTTCTGACTTCATATGTCAGCATGGTGTCTTACCAAGACCATATTTGTCAGAGTAGTCGACCCATTTACTGATCCAGAAGACAGGATTACAAGCAGGGTCCTCGGCTTCCTCTGTAAAGGGAGAGAAAGAAAAAAAAAATCATTGCATTGTGCTTGTCAATAGTTTGAGAATGTATAATTTTTAAACTTACAAAACACCAACTGAATACATTTTGTTTGGCTTTATGTACAAATGCATGAAGTATACTTTGATTTCTGCGATCATACAAGTGCCTACTCTTTCCATTAAAATATAGCAACAACACTTCACTTGCAAGATGCAGAGAATTCATGTTGTTACCTTGTCTAATATAGTCTCTCTCAGAAGGCCGGGCAGTGTTGACACTGGCCAGCTGCTGCAGCATGTCACTTAGGTTGGAGTCAGGTTGTTCAGCTCCATCCCTTCGTAAAATATACATTTTGTGATGTAAGCCCATTGAATACAAATTTAAGCCCAAACATTGAATTTATAACAGACTAGAACACAAGCCAAAGTTCACAACTCTATTAATAATCATGGTTTTGATAGTGTTGGCCAAATGGGTGTTCAAAACTAGATTTAAAGGGATAGTTCACCCAAAAATGAAAATTCTGTCATTACTCACCCAAATGTCATTCAACACCTGTAAGACTTTTGTTCACCTTCTGAACACAAATCTTTGATGAAATCTGAGAGCTTTCTATCCCTCCATTGACAGCTATGCAACTACCACTTTGACGCTTTAAAAAGTTCATAAAGAGATCGTAAAACTAATCTATATTAATTGAGCGGTTTTATTTTCTGAATAGACTATCACTTTATTTGACGAACAGATTTAATTTAGGCTTTTATTCACATAAACATTCATCAACTCACACATCAGTTGAGGTAAACGGAAGCTCAAGCATGCTCACATGACGTACGAGAACCAATGAGGTTCATTCTTGTTACGCAGCATGTTTGAGCTTCCTCAAGAGATTTGTTCTCACGCATCAAGAAGGTTCAGTTGAGCGGTTTATGTTTGCAGTACAATGTTTATATGTAAATATAAGCCTAAATTTATTCCGTTCATCATATAAAGCGATAGTGTCTTCAGAAAGTTTGGACTAAACCGCTCAATTTATATGGATTAGTTTTATGATGTTTTTATGAACTTTTTGAAGTAGGCCATCAATGGAGGGACAGAAAGCTCTCAGATTTCATCAAAAAGATCTTCATTTGTGTTCCGAAGATGAACGAAAGTCTTACAGGTTTGGAAATGCATGACGGTGAGTAATTTGACAATTTTCATTTTTGGGTGAACTAACCCTTTAAATTGTCAATAGTTCTCCAATATCTACACAAATAAAACTGACCTTTGCTGAAGATCTTCCCTTTGTGCTTGCTCCATTTTCCCCATTTTCTCAATAGGACTGTCTGTTCCTGTACACAGAGAAGAACAGTTACAGGTAACTTACAGGCATCCATTTTACTTAGGACAATCAACAAAGGGGAAAATCCCTGAAATCCAACACAAAAAGCAGGTGTGCCAAAATACAATTTGCATTCCAAGCATGGATTTGCCTATACACATACCTTTATTAAGCGATGATAGGGGTTTACGAAGGAGGGCAGGATCCAGACTGGAGGGGGCGATGGAGAACCTGGGAGGAACAGTGAGACAGGAAGTGGGCAGTCGCACAGGCGCGTAACCGGAGGTGAAAAACTCATCGGCCAGCAGCTCGGTCACAGAAGGTCTGAGTGTAGGGTCGGCGTGCAGCATCCGACGAATCAGAGCAGCGGCAACTGGATTAATGTGCTAAACAAGACAAAAAAGGCATAATGCAATAAGCTACCAATCTGTTTCTCACAGACCAGATTCACTTTTTACTTAAGTTGGTTTCAAAATTCCACGACAGTATCAATGGATTACAGGTGCGGAAAAAAAATCTAGGTTGGGTTCTATGCATTGTTGATTGGATTTTGAGATGTGATATAAAAAGGCAAACTCCTGATGCAAAGATACTTACTCTAGGAACAGTGTACTCATTCTTCTTGATTCTGATGTAGGTCTCCTTCAGACAGGATGTCTCAAATGGTGGCTTTCCAACCAGCAATGTGTATCTGATGGACATAACTCAGTTATCAATACATGAATAATTATAAAAATGAATCTGTGCAAGGATAAGGCAATAAGTGCTATGAAAATGCTTTCATAGTCAAATCAAAGTGGGACTTACAGAATGCATCCCAATGACCATACGTCCACTTCAAAGCTGTGGCCTTTCTTGCAGAGCACCTCTGGGGCGATGTAGTTTGGAGTGCCACACAGGGTCTTCTTTCTCTCGCCATCAAACTCGATCTTAGTGGCCAAACCAAAGTCACCTAAAGAGTGAGAATTACAATTAATCTTGATTAAAAAAAAAAGGTCAGGAGGAAAAAAGTGGCAAAGAACAATCATTGCTTGCTTACCGATCTTCACATCCATGTCATCATTGAGAAACAGATTCCCTAGTTTGAGATCACGGTGGATAACCCGGTTGTTGTGCAAGTACTGGCAACCCTGAATAGTCTGGCGCATGAAGTATCTGGCCTCAGGCTCTGTCACTGCCTTCCTCCGCTTGTGCAATTCAAGAAGAGACTAGGGGAAAGAAAAAGAAAAATGAATCCCCAAAAATTAGAGCAGGCGGAAAGTTCAAACAAACTATTTACAACACATTCAAACACAAATCTAGACAATGTTATATCAAATTAGAATTTTTTTTATGTTTCATAATTTATTTATCTGGTAGGTTTGGAGGACTATTTGAACTTTAAATTCTACACATGTACAATATTTATTTAAAAAAAAAAAAAAAAAAATCTGACGGAGTTCGTTATAAACAACATCTCCGAGAAACACAAAGTCAACTGACGTCACATCCTCCAGTTTAAAATCCACTAGCGGCATACGCGAGTACAACTTGTTTTAGTTTATATACCATAACCGTACATTAAGATGAACACACATATTTATAAACATAATACCTGTTCATCTCAATAGGATTTAATTCGTTTAATGCATTAAACCGCAAACGTTGCAACATACTATCAGCCAGTGACAGGAATACTGACCGTTGACGGTCTGTTTTCAAATTGGTTTCCCTGTTCTTACCCTTCTCCGACAGATTTCCAACACCACGTACACGAAGTCATCGTCCTCAAAAAACCCGTGAAATCCCACTACGTGCGGATTATCGAGACTTTTGTGAATGGAGATTTCTGAGCTCATTTTCTCTTTCTGGTGCGGCTTCAGCAGCATCGACTTCGGCACCACTTTCCCTGCGAAAACCTCCTTTGTGTCCATTTCTGTGATTTCGTAGCATTTCGCAAATCCGCCCTTTCCCAAAAAGCGACCTCGCATGTATCTCTTCATGGTTCTGGGATCCACTAGAACATCAGGAATCTCTTTCAGAGGAGCAGATTTGGGATCGACGTGAGTCGATGGCTTCGCCGTCTTTGCAATCCCAGCACTCATCGTTGCACACTTTACAAGAAGGTTTAAGTAAAATAAGATACACTAAGGTCTTGAAAAATAAATAACCGAGGCGAAGATTATTGCTCCTTTATCCCGAAACAGCATGCAATTCGCCAATCACCCACATCCGTTGCGAAGCACCGAAAACTACATTCAAATAATAACTTGAACAATTAGAAATCCCTCAGTAAACACTGTATTTGATTTTAAAACCCCTATATTCACTGCCCTAAAGAACTCATCTGTGGGATTTCGCTGAAAAGTCTAAAATGAAACGGGCATTAAAGAAGTGCGTCGGCCCGCTGCTCGGATGGGAATGCAGTGAGTCCCTGCTACTTTTTGAATTGTGCTCGATTCGTTATCTCCGCCTCTGATTGGCTGCTGGGATTTAAATTCTGACCAAACACAGCGAAGCATCATGTGACTCCGCGTGCACGCTCTGAAAAACTTTATTTGTGTTCTCTGGGTTTTAAAGGGATAGTTCACCCAAAAATGAAAATTCTGTCATTATTTACTCACCCTTAAGTCTTCAATTTAAATGTAAATAATTTAACTGCGGACAGGTTTACCTGATATATTACTGTATATTATTTGCTCATTTTAAAGATGCTAATCCTTTGGTTTTGTACATTATTCCATTTGTTTAATCGTGCCACGTGCACTTTGCGGTTTTTGTTTATTCACGTTGATTCATGTGTATCTAATCTCGAAAAGTAAATTCAGTATCTTGCTCCAGTTTTTCTTCTAGCCAGTTATCCCACGTGTTTTTAAGGCTTTGTTTACCTTTGTGCATGTTTGTGTGTGAGAATGGTCAAATAAGGGCACATTTTCACCTATCATTGCACACATTTTTATGTTTGTACAAGTGTGGGTGTAGGTTCTAAAATAGAGAAAGAGAGATAAACAGAAAAGGTGCCCTTGTGACAAAACCAAAACAATGTTGCAAGGTCAGTGAGCAGTAACAAACAATATGTATTACAATATCTTACATTATTGGACCATTTTAGCATTTGTTTTAGTCTCATTCATTATCATGATCTTCAATTTTTTCTCACAGACTTAAAATTCATATCTTTGTCCATAGCATTCATGAATGCATGTGAAAAAAAATAATTATATGCATTTTTTTCATACAGCTAGTCAACCCATAAAAAGAAGACATGACTTAGATTAGCTATGCAGGTGCTTTTCTTTGTGAATAATGTGAAGTGTTTCCTAATAAGGTTGTTTACTTTTTTTCATGAAAGCTTTCCCATTATGGCACTCACGACTAGTTCATTCACAAATGCATGCATACACCTACTTTTAAATCAGCATAAGTGTCTCTCTAATAGGTTGTCATGGCAGTTTGATAATTTTAGCATATATAAAGAGGTGGGTTGCATGGTTGCAGTGAGAAAGGAAGTACTCAATTTTTGCATAAAACATGTAAGCCTCCTTGAAAGCTGAATAAATTATTAATAGGCTAAATTAGACAGTTCAGAAATACTGCCACCTACACATAGTCATTTATCTGTGGTTAGCAACTGCTGGTACATGTACCAACGTTAAAATTATTCTTAATTTTGACAAACTGTCTTTACAGATATGAATTTGGCAGACCAAGGTTTTTTTTTTTTTGCATTTGTTTTTCAATTGTACTATACGATTCTGTTGTGATTATGGCTGTGAATCGTTGACTAACATATAATTTTGCTTAATAGACTTGAGAGTATGCTTGGTATTTCTTGGACTGTGCTTAAATGGTTAATATCCTACTTTACAGATCGTTGCAGTTTGTTGTCTCGGGAAACAATAAATCTGATATCAGCTCTAAGTCTGATATTAATGTCACCTCAATTCTTTCTGAGTGTGTACAGGATATAAACGTGGATGCACCATATATATATATATATTTTTTTTTATTAAACTGTTCAAAGACAGAGGTTCTTCTCGTTGGTACGCCAGCTGCTATCCATAAAGGTATAGCAATTTTAATTTGATTATGGACAATAGTGTCATAGCTCCACCTACTCTTGTGTGTAACCTTGGTGTCATTTTTGATGCTCATCTGACGTTAGACTCACACATTAAGAGTATTACAAAATCTTCATTCCATCACCTTAAAAACTCTGCTAGAATTAGGCCTTTCCTCACATTGCCAGATGCTGAAAGGCTTATTCACGCATTTGTTACTTCCAGGATTGATTATTGTAATGCTCTGTTTGTAGGTTTACCAGTATGGCCCCTTCTTATATCTGTGACTTAGATAAGCTTTATGTGCATTCTCGTTCTCTTCGGTCTGCTGATTCTTTAACTCTTCAGCAGTCGGCCTGTAGATTAAAATCCATGGGTGAGAGAGCTTTCTCCGTTGTTTGGAATGCACTTCCTCTTACTGTCAGAAATGCTCCCAAATTAGACAGTTTCGAGAAGTTGTTAAAAACGTATATTTTTAAAATTGCCAACACACATTGAGATGATTAGTATTTTATTAATTAGTTATTGCAATGTTAAGCATTTTTTGACTTCTTGTTTTTGAATTGTATTATTAAATGTTGTATTTCATTTGTTTTAACTGTTTGTAGCCCTTTAGGTACTAAAGTGCATTATAAATAAAATGTATTATTATTATTATTATTAAATAAAGCGATTGTGTCTCTTCAGAAAATTTTGACTAAACCGTTCAATGGATTAGTTTTACGATCTCTTTATGAACTTTTTGAAGCATCAAAGTGGTAGTTGTCAATGGAGGAACAGAAAGCTCCAAGGTTTTATCAAACATATCTTCATTTGTGGAGGAACTACATGAGGGTGAGTAATTATTGACACAGAATTTTTAATTTTTGGGTGAACTAACCCTTTAAGTTGATACGCCACAAAACAGCCACAAACTATCTTGCATGAATTCCATGGTTGAACTCATTGGCAATAACTATAATGCATTGTTTTTATTTTTGGAGCATTAAGGTTTTGATGAAATAATATTTGCAGAGCCCATGTGCTCCATCGTGCCTGATCACAATAGCAAAGAAAGGGTGTGACATGGTGTTGAGTCATGAGTACACTGATATGCACTGATGAAAAGGTCTGAGCTGACTTTATTTCCTGAAGAAAGGTCAGGACATTCGGCACGTGTAGCAAAACCCTTCACATGTTCTATAAGTCAAATGCACAGAGTGCTATTTTCTTTCTTTTGGGATCAGAGCAGCAAAGTGATCAATTTATGTTTGATCTGACCTAGACTCAAGCTAATGTTGTCATATTAATGAATAAGTATGTCTCTCCTTCATTCCTAAACAAGTGCACTGGTTGTACTTATCTAGGTCACATTTGATATTACCTTTTATGGAACAAGCTAAGGAGTATGCAGAGTAGAACACATTCTGATAATTTGCATTTATTCACTCATTAAAGATGTTAGAGAGATCAGACATAAAAGTTAAAGAAAACCCTTAAATGATTCTGTATCATTTTCAAGTATCAACATGGAGTGTCCCTCAATTGCCCATCATTTATGTGGGGTCTATTTTCTCCAGATCACTCAAGCATCAGTATGATGCATAACAAAATATAATAATGTCATGTAAATGTCCATTAAGACAAGATACAGCTGTTGTTCTTCTTCATTGTCGGTTTTTTCCTCGTCTCTTTATCTGTAACCTCTCTGGTCATTGTCTGCGTCCGTCTGCGCAGTGCCGGGCTCACACGGCTCGGTAACTTCATCTGTTGAAGCAAGTCCCGAAACACACCTGTGACATTTTCGCCGGTGCGCGCGGACGTCTCCACGAAGCCCGCGCCCCAGTCCTCCTCCACCGTGCGCATCACCTCAGCTGTAGCCTGGCGACTCTGGCTGCTCAGGTCCGCTTTGTTCTCTATCACCGTGATGCTTGTAAACTTCTCCCCTTTCAACTCCAGAATCTCCTCACGGAGTCGCTGCACCTCATCCAGGGAGTCTGGCTCGTCGGCGGCGTACACAAGCGCAAACGCGTCCCCGGTTCGGATGCACAGAGCGCGCATCGCTGGGAAGGCATAACTTCCGCTCGTGTCCAAGATCTCAATGCGCACCGTCGCGCCGTCCGTGTCGTACTCGAGCGCGTGAAGCTCTTCCACCGTGCGCGTGTACTTGGAGTCGAAGCGGTCCTGCAAGAAGCGGGTGATCAGGGCAGTTTTTCCGACCCCTGCGGCACCCAGAAACACAAAGCGCACAGTCCGATGCTCCCGCACCAACAAAGACATTCCTTCAGTCGTCAATTTTATAACGTAGGCTAGTCTGCCGAAGAGATTTTTGATGAGCAAAGATTCAATAGCACATTAAATACTTTAAGCGTGCTCAATAACCGGTATTGACTGAGTGTAGAGAAGTGACAAGGATGCTGCCCTTATATTACCCGAATGCGTCCTACGTACCAGTTGTAGCCAATGGGAACGCGAGTGACGTGAAGGGTGCGTGGGTTTCTGTGTTGTAGAGTTTCACGTTCAGGAGTTCAGCTAGCGGTCAGTAGGAGCATTTCGGGGCGCAAACTTTTGGGGTTTAATAATCTCGTGCAAAGTTTGTCTGTTGGTGCATTAAGATCCAATGGCTATTTTTTTTTTTTTACAAAAATTTTTGTGATCCACTTGTGATGTGCAAATATATATACAGTGAGGAAAATAAGTACTTGAACACCCTGCTATTTTGCAAGTTCTCCCACTTAGAAATCATGGAGGGGTCTGAAATTGTCATCGTAGGTGCATGTCTACTGTGAGAGACATAATCTAAAAAAAAAAAAAATCCAGAAATCACAATGTATGATTTTTTAACTATTTATTTGTATGATACAGCTGCAAAAAGTATTTGAACACCTGAGAAAATCAATGTTAATATTTGGTACAGTAGCCTTTGTTTGCAATTACAGAGGTCAAACGTTTCCTGTAGTTTTTCACCAGGTTTGCACACACTGCAGGAGGGATTTTGGCACAGAGATCTTCTCTAGATCAGTCAGGTTTCTGGACTGTCGCTGAGAAACACGGAGTTTGAGCTCCCTCCAAAGATTCTCTATTGGGTTTAGGTCTGGAGACTGGCTAGGCCACGCCAGAACCTTGATATGCTTCTTACAGAGCCACTCCTTGGTTATCCTGGCTGTGTGCTTCGGGTCATTGTCATGTTGGAAGACCCAGCCTCGACCCATCTTCAATGCTCTAACTGAGGGAAGGAGGTTGTTCCCCAAAATCTCGCAATACATGGCCCCGGTCATCCTCTCCTTAATACAGTGCAGTCGCCCTGTCCCATGTGCAGAAAAACACCCCCAAATCATGATGCTACCACCCCCATGCTTCACAGTAGGGATGGTGTTCTTGGGATGGTACTCATCATTCTTCTTCCTCCAAACACGTGTAGTGGAATTATGACCAAAAAGTTCTATTTTGGTCTCATCTGACCACATGACTTTCTCCCATGACTCCTCTGGATCATCCAAATGGTCATTGGCAAACTTAAGACGGGCCTTGACATGTGCTGGTTTAAGCAGGGGAACCTTCCGTGCCATGCATGATTTCAAACCATGACGTCTTAGTGTATTACCAACAGTAACCTTGGAAACGGTGGTCCCAGCTCTTTTCAGGTCATTGACCAGCTCCTCCCGTGTAGTTCTGAGCTGATTTCTCACCTTTCTTAGGATCATTGAGACCCCACGAGGTGAGATCTTGCATGGAGCCCCAGTCCGAGAGAGATTGACAGTCATGTTTAGCTTCTTCCATTTTCTAATGATTGCTCCAACAGTGGACCTTTTTTCACCAAGCTGCTTGGCAATTTCCCCGTAGCCCTTTCCAGCCTTGTGGAGGTGTACAATTTTGTCTCTAGTGTCTTTGGACAGCTCTTTGGTCTTGGCCATGTTAGTAGTTGGATTCTTACTAATTGTATGGGGTGGACAGGTGTCTTTATGCAGCTAACGACCTCAAACAGGTGCATCTAATTTAGGATAATAAATGGAGTGGAGGTGGACATTTTAAAGGCAGACTAACAGGTCTTTGAGGGTCAGAATTGTAGCTGATAGACAGGTGTTCAAATACTTATTTGCAGCTGTATCATACAAATAAATAGTTAAAAAATCATATATTGTGATTTCTGGATTTTTTTTTTTTAGATTATGTCTCTCACAGTGGACATGCACCTATGATGACAATTTCAGACCCCTCCATAATTTCCAAGTGGGAGAACTTGCAAAATAGCAGGGTGTTCAAATACTTATTTTCCTCACTGTATATATATATATATAAATATATATATATATATATATATATATATATATATATATAAATGGGTTGCACTTTATTTTAAGGTCTCATTGTGATTATATAATTACGTAATATTAATTAACAACATACTTACTTTTAGGGTTAGGATTAGGTTTGGTTTAGGCGTAGTTGCATGTAATTATGCATAATTTACTTGTTATTAGCCTACATGTAACAAGGACACTGCTGGTTACCTCCTCATGCAGAGAGAGCATCCTGAGGTCAGTAATACTCCAAACAAGTGTTTCATGAGCTCATTACGTCAGAGGTGAGTTTCCATTCATTGCATATTAAAATCATGGTATCAGATAGGGATGGTAATAGACACAGCCACCTCAGAGCACCGACATTTTCCACACAAACAGTTGACGCAAGTCTGAATGCAGTCAAAGTGCTTATTTCCATATCTGTCTATCTGAATGACATAAGAGACATGATTAATTTGGCTTTCAGTCCTGCCTTCTCTGAACATTGTCTTGTTTATTAGTATATTTAATGCAGCATAGTATTAGTACATATTTAAAGAATATGTATGTGATTGTGATTATATTTATTATACGCCTGTTTGTGCTGTTGTAGGTCTCAGATGCAAGTGACCTTTTGACATCAGCAGCAAATTTCAGAGAGCAGAGAGCTGACATTTTGTGTAAATCCCCAGGATTAACATATTGGTAGACGTCATCTTTACTCCACAAATGCACATTGTACTCAACACTATCCCCTCCAAGGAACCATGACGTATGGAAATGCACCGTCCTTGCATGGACCCTTGCTGTCCATGCTTGCAAAGGATGAATGTCCTGTTGATGCAAACCCTCCTTAATAAGCTGCACCCAAGTTTTGCAGCTTATTAAGGCGACATGCTATTACTTTTCTAGAGTAATAAAAAGTAGGCCTATTTTTTTTCCCTTGAAGGAGTCTTTGTGGCAAGGTGGTTGCACCAGTGTCAATGAAATGAGATTGACAAGCACCACTCACATTTTCTTCAGAAAAAGTACAAATCATTCTAGCTACAGTGCCTTCGAGTGTTATTTTGAGATATATCATAGTAATATATATATATTGAATTTGTTTTTATTTGGTTGCCTACTTTCCTTTTTGTATTGTAACTAAATGTCCATTTAGTTATTATTCTTTTCAGTTCAGTTTTAGTTTCAGCTATTTTAGTAGACCTATACACCAAGTTGAACTAAATTAAAATTAGTGATGTTGCTTTGGCAACTACCTGAAATAAAATAAGTTTAAGTTGTTCTATATTTTATTTCAGTTAACGTTTATTTCATTTCAAGTAAATTTAATTTCAATTCAAATTGGGGGTTGGTGGACCATGGAGTAGTTTAAGGACATTAATTATAATTTAAGTTGCTTATTTAAGTAATGACAATTATCATGTGCAGAAGCTTCAATAAAACTAACTGTTATACCTGCTAATAGAACTATTTTATCTATATTATTTTACTACACGTGATCTATGTAGGCTACTTGATTACTGAGGGAATCACCGTTCCCTCTAATGCAAATAGACACCTTTAGCTAATATTTAATCTACCACACTGCTGTCGATAACCTTACAGATGGGAGGCAAAAGTTGAATCCAGGCACATCAGCTCCAAATCTTCGAAGTCCCTTTAAGACTATATATAAGCCTACTATATATAAGTCGTCTATATAAAGTCTTTTGTAGTAGTATGCAGAGCCATAGAGACATATGCTACTCAGAAAATTCTGCTAACAGACATTACTAAAGAGTCCCGATAAGAAGGATAATGCAAACGTCTGTCTAAATCTAAATTCTGCTCTACTAGAGGTAATTTAATCTGATTCTATGATATGTCTATTGTTATAATGTAAAATTTTAATACCATTAGCAAAATCGAGTAACATTATCCTAAAGTTCACAGAATGTGATCTGTTATCGATTGTTTTTGTCTGCAGTCAGAACTCGCGGGAAGGTTGATTCTCGTCAGGATAGAAACAGAAGACAAAACCAACTTTTGAGAGTACAATTTTTCTCCTGGGTAACTTATGTAAACGAACGTTTAGTAAATTAAAATGATCGTTGGTTCAGCCAAACCGGTGTTTATTCATAAGTGCATCTCAGTCAGATGTTTGTATGGTTGTTTACAGTTGTTTACAGTTGAGATTCTCGTAATGTTTTCATGTCAAATGCATCTAGTAAATAAATAAATAACATATTAGCATATTAGTTTACAGGATGTCAGAGGAGATTCTCCATAACGAAGATAAAGAGACAGTAAGTTCGTATGTTTACATATAAGCGCCATTTGACAAAAGCCGATATTAATGTTTAGAAAACTAACGTGCCATGGTCATACTATGTTTTTTTTTGGATATGTACAGTTACGTGTACCATGACATTCTTTGAATTACACTGAAGTACTATATAAATACTATGGTACCCTTTTCAGCATACTTGGGTGTAGTGCCATGGTATTAACATGTGCTATCCTCTCTGTATCCTAGTAGTACTTTTAAAGGTACCATATACTATTATTGTAAGATTAACATGTATTAATTGTTTAGTGTTTAATGTTTTTACTGAACATGACAGATAAAAACATTTCATTTGTCATTAATTGTTTTAGCTGAGGAGACGACTGGAGCAGCTGAAGCGAGAGTATGAGAGGACAGCACAGAGACTGCAGGTAAAGACATGCTGTATTTGTGATTATGCAAGAATCAGTTAAACTGATGTTAAAACAATGATATCTGCAGTATAACAGAGCTTGAATTGTCATAAAATTTAACTTGTTAAAACCTGTTAGTGAATGTTGTGTGTTTTTTGTTTAGAGAGCAGAGCATCATGATGCCACTTGCAGGCGTGTGCAGAACAGAGACTCTGACCACACCACATTTACACAGATTGAAGAGTCATCTACTGAGACTTCTTCCACACCGACCCCGGAATATTCTGAAAACCATCAGAATCTGCCATTACGGACCAGTAAGGCCAGCTTCAGGGTGAAATCAAACATGAATAGATACAGAAAATAAATTTACCAGTCTTATTTTATATACAATTATAGTGTTATTGGTAACACTTTACAATAAGGTTCATTAGTTATCTACATTAGTTAACATTAACTAATAATGAACTGCACTTATACAGCATTTGTTCATCTTTGTTAATGTTAATTTCAACATTTACTAATACTTTATTAAAATCTTGTTAACATTAGGTAATGCACTAGGAACTAACATGAACAAACAATGAACAGCTTTATTTTCATTAACTAACATTAACAAAGATTAACAAAAACAGTAGTAAATGTATTGCTCATTGTTAGTTCATGTTAGTTAATACATTTACTAATGTTTAATAAAGGAACCTTATTGTAAAGTGTTACCGTATTATTCATATTTTGAATTAGCTTTTATTTATTATTTTCTCAGATTTAATTTAATTTAATTTTAGTCTTAGTAATTTTGTTGTGTGCTTTTGTCATTTTTATTATTTATTAAATATTTCTATTTGTCTTTCATTTATTTTTATTTCAGTTTTAGTTATTTTAGTGCTTCTTTTAACATTCTAAAGGCAACATTTCTTAAAGTTTTTTTAAAATTTTTCATCTAATTTTATTTTATATTTTATATTTCAGCTTTATTTCAATTAATGAAAACATTTAGTATTTACAATGTTATCCACACCTTTTTTCATTATTACTAAGCTAAGGCGCTATATCTAAGTAGTTGGACGTATGAACCAGCAAAACATCTCATAGACTTACATTGAAAAATGATCAAAACATTTATTTACCCAGACATAGTTGTAATGTCAATGTTAAAGGCTGTTAAAATGAAATAAAAAAAGTTGTTAAATGCATAACAGTATGCATTACAATTCAGATAGTAATTCATTCCAAATACTAATAAACTGGTTTTCTCTTTGTTGTTTCAGACATAGTTGCAGAAAGAAACAGTTCTGGTTTTTCTACTGTACAGAAAATCCCTGCCATGCAATTGCAACTTGCAGAGATTGCGTCCACACCACCTTTGTACTCCCCTGCATGCAGGCGAAGCCCTGCCCACCGCCTGCGTTCTAAGCGCAGTCGATTGCGCCTACAGAACAAAGAGCAAGAATCAGACACTGACATCAGCCAAGAGAAAGAAAGAGATAGAAGTGGAGACCATATTCGTGAAAAGGGTAGTGAATGTACTGTTAAAGAGATTGGTCGGAAAGGAGTGAGAAATGAAGCTGAGAAGGACTGTGAAAAGAAAAAAGAAAGAAACATTAAGATGATGCCAGCTGAGGCGGAGAAAAACCAGGATAAGCCTATAGGAGTAAGGACAGATTGTAAAATTGCTAAAGCATCACAAGAACTGGAGGATGATGCGAAAAGAAAGGGGCATTGTGAATTAAACTCCTCTGTGATCCAATCAGATAACAAACTGCTAATGATTTCAAGTAAAGAAAATCATTTAGAAATTCAAAACATTCACTGTAGCCAGGAAGAGGTTAAAGTACCTCTGATTGATTGGCCTGTTGAGAAAAAAATACAGTCAAGTTCAGCAGTGTCTATTCAAACCTCATCTTTCCCTCAGCCTTCTGAGCCAGTAGAGATTACTGACAAATCAGAAGACATGAGTAAACAAAATAGCCAGTCGTTCACCGACTCAAATAAAGGTTCTGATGACGGGATAGATATTAAACATTCCTCGTTTTCATCTGGCATTCTGGACTCTTGCACGCTGGTTGAGGGTTTACCGTTTCCTGTGGAGTATTATATTCGGACGACACGGCGTATGGCTGCATCTCACAGCTCTATTGATCTAGATGCTGTCATTTACAGCCAGCTCACTGGGGGGCGGGGCAGACGCAGGCTCAGCCAATCGCAAGTGAGTAGTAGAGGTCACATGACCCCAGAGCATTCAGAATCAGTCTGCAAGTCCACAGACCAGGCCAGACGCAGAGGAAGAGGTCGAAGAGGGAGGAGAGGGCGTAGAAGAAGCACTATAGGTAGATCCTCATGTGCCAAAGCTGCTCTAGATATTACAATATCACATCCTGCAAGTGATTCTCAAGCAGATTCAGAGTCTCTAATAGAGTCAAAGTCTGACACTGAATCACCCAGCCAATCAGAATTGGTCCTCGAACAGCCACATGTCGAATCTCGGCCAATCCAGTCACCTGGGCCTATAGTGAGTTTGAAGACAAGTCCGGAGCAAGGAGTTACTCAAGATTTTAAGCATCTCCCAGATTCTCAGCTTTACTTTGATTCCCAACTTCTTGTGGATTCTGATGTGTACCAGGCCAGATCCAGAGGAAAAGGTCAGAGAGGGAGGAGAGGCCGTCGAAGAAGCACTATAGGTAGATCCTCATGTGCCAAAGCTGCTCTAGATTGTACAATATCACATCCTGCAAGTGATTCTCAAGCAGATTCAGAGTCTCTTATTGAATCAAAATCTGACACTGAATCACCCAGCCAATCACAGTTGGTCCTCGAACGGCCACAGACAAAGTCTTGGCCAATCCAGTCGCCTGGGCCTACCGTGAATTTGAAGACAAGTCCAGAGCAAGCAGTTACTCAAGATTTTAAGCATCTACCAGATTCTCAACTTTACTTTGATACCCAGCTCCTCCCGGGTTCAAATTTATACCCTATTTTCCGAAGAAAACGTGGACAAACTGGAAGAGAGTGTCAGACAAGTTCTAATAAAGATGGTAAGATTAATTTATGAATGTATTATTGAATTTATTCCTAGCTCAAACAGTAGAGCATGGCGCAAGCAATGGCAAAGTCATGGGTTCAATTCCCAGGGAATGTTTGATCATAATGATAAAATGTTTGAATAAAGGGTATGCATTGACATCACTTTCCTGCCGAAACATGCCCTCTCAGCCTGATTGAGTGGCAAAACGTCCTGTAACATGACTTTTTTAAATAGGGGAAACTGAGAAAACTGGAGTAAAACAAACCATTATCTTAAATTAAAGGCAGTTGAACTCGACAATTAACAAACATTGACAAAAACTTTACAGTTAAACTTTACAATCGTGAAGCTCTTTACCATTTTAGATGTTTTGTGTGTTTTTCGCGGCATTTAAGCTAAACATCAACGCTGCCACTCAGTGGGTGTAACCACAGCCTACTATGACATCATGTGCATACCCTCTATAAAAGTATCTGCCAAATGCATAGATGTGAATAAGAATTATTGTGTAACAGTCATGTACACAATAATGTTTGTGAATACGTTTTGCAGATCAGTCACCTCTTCTGCCATCATTAGCTTCACTCATTCAAGCTCTGCAAGAAAAGGATATGAAAGCTGGACTGTTGGCCGCTGTTGATATCCATGATTTCCACCTACCTGATGAGGATTTTGGACAACTAAAGCTCAAACTATTGCGCTCATCAACTTCAGCCGTAGAACCCTTCGCACAGCGTCCCCTAGTGTACAACACACGGCAGAGCAGCAGGTGCCAGAGAATGAGAGGAAGAATAAGTAATTGTGAAGTACGCTACTCAGAGAGTGAACTTTTTACTCCAGAACCCTTAACTACCTCTTCTCAGGAGGATAGTTTACCACTTTTTCAGTCGGACCCCACTGACCAATCACAGACAGAAATACAGAAGGGCCTCAACGTTGTAAATGAAATAAAGACCATCTCTTCAGATCTGATGGACAGTAGACAGTTTTGCCAAACTGAAACAGACAAAAGAATAAGTAATGAAAAAAAAGTGGAATCTTCAGAATCTGACAACATTAGTGAGCTTCACATAAACCAGATGCTAAAAGAATCACACATGCTCTCTGAGAAAACCTCACTTTGCCCCGAGATACTGAATTTAAGTCCGTCTCTGACCCCACAAATTCAGAAAGGTCAAGATCCTCTTCTACCATCTTTGGGAATGTCCCCTCACTTTTTGACTCCAGGTTCACCCATAGACCTCCGGTCACCTCTCTTTTCTTCGTCTGGTGTCCTTAGGTCTCCCTCTTCAGTCTCACTTAAGGGGTGTGTGTCTCCAGAATCAGTCTCAGCCAAAACATCAGGGATCATCAAAAATAGTTTCTTTACTAGAAGTGGAGATCAGGGAGGTTCTGAAACACAGAATCAAACTCAAATGAGTCGAGATACAATGACAAAATTTAAAAAAACTGTGAAACCAGGTACTCCATCCCAAAACAACACTACACTGGAGTATGAAAACTTAAACGGCCCAGAAAGGGAGTCCTCATGCATCTCGGCTAAGGAGCTGGAACGTGAATGCGGTTTCGATACAGAAAGCAATCTTGAATGTGGAAATAAAATCAATTGCACACCAGAAAATGAAGTTCAACTCCACAATATTCCTGAACCAGGGAGTTTTAAAAATCTTTCTGAGTCTGATATCCAAACCCAGAACAATTTTGAAATGGAGGTTAAAACCTATAAACTCCCTGAGCTCAGGTTAGAAATCCAAAGTAATGCCGTTACAAATGTGAAACAGTTTAAATCTGGTAATGTAGGTCAAACTCCTGTTGAGACAACCTCTTTGGACGCCTCCACCAGTCGGAGAACGGAAACAACGATAGGTTCCGACAATAACAGAACTCAATCAGAGGAACGTAACACTGATGAATCCAACAATCGGACATTACATGAGGAAACCCTAACTGCCACATCATTCTCTGAGGCAGCTGGTTGTTCTGCAGTCCTGCAAGAGATGCACACTTTTAAGGTGTCAATAATAGAAATAATTTATTGATATGCAAAGCAATGATATGTGCTTGATTGTCTAATTACCTGCAAATGTATGTGGGTGGTGCTTGTCTTTGTTTTCAGGCACTGGAGGGCGGATGCGTGTTGGACTTGTGTTCGGTGCGATGGCCGTCGGAGGACTGGTGCATTTGTGTGGCAGGAGAATGGAGCGTTTGTCTTTGGGCTCAGACGAAGGGAGTCCAGCCGTGGAGTCTTTTAAACACCTGGACATTTGCACAGGTAATCCAGTTTGCTACAGCATTTCATCATAAATCACAACATAAATTAAAAGAATTGCAAGATGGCATGGAAGTTTAAAGTCAACCTCAAACCTCAACCTCCTCTCCCCCTCGAAACGGCACCTGCTCTCTTCATGACGGATGTCTTGGCAGAGGGTGGAACTAAATATCCTCCACAACTGACTGCAAATTGGCACTCAAATCTGCCTACATTTAGTTAGCAACACCCAAATTCCTACGATCCAATCAATTGCCGAGGACGAAATCAAACCCGCCTTACATTTCTTTCTCATTCCAGAAGCCATTTCACTTGGATATACATCACAATAGGGCAGAAAAGACTATCACAACTTCTGTTTCATGCCAACTTTAAGGGGGTAGTTCACCCATTAATGAAAATTGTCATCATTTACTTAGCGCATGCCATTCCAAACCCATAGGGCTTTGGTTAATCTTTGAAACACATATTAAGATATTATTTAATGAAGCCTGCATGGTTTCTTTTTCTCCATTGAAAGTTCAAATAACCAAAACTTAGATGATCTAAAAAACTCTTAAAGGCATTGTAAAACAAACCCATATTAATTGAGTGGTTTAATCCAAATCTTGTGAAGAGATATGATAATTTTATATGATGCAGAGATTTAATTTCGGCTTTTATTCACATATAAACACACAGAGCATCACATATGTTAAACACGGAAGCTTATGCGAGCATCGCATGCTCTTAGGCTAGAACAAGCCTCGTTGATTCTCGTGAAACGCATGCCCGTTTGAGATGTGATGTGATGTGCTCTATGTAAATAAAAGTTTTAGTTATCTGGAATTTCAATGGAGGGACAGAAACCTGTTAGGTTTCATTAAAAATATCTTAATTTGTGTTTTGAAGATTATGTCTTATGGGTTTTGAACAACTTGAGGGCGAGTAAATGATGAAAGAATTTTCACTTGTGGGTGACTAACTCTTTATTTTAAAAATATGTCTACTTCCCTCTGCTTTGACTCCTGTGTTTGTATTTGTAGCCCGTCATGTCTTTGCAAGAGATTCCAGACTCTTCAGGCTTGCTTTGTGTGACTCTGGGTCACTTGGAAATCACTGAAGCAAGGTAATAAAAATTGCATTATATAAAATGGCAAAATTACCATTATGTGGACCAAAACTATGTTATTTTCTATGTCTCCCATCACCTCAATTGTTTTTTAATTCCTCTTTTGAAAACATTCTCACTGAACCAAAATGTGTTTTTGTGTCAGAATTCAATGAACTTAAACGCTAAGCTAATTCACTCTGTGTTCTTGAGTGCAGAGTGCTCTGTTGTCCAAGCATGGATGGGACGTTCTCTCAGAACGTGGTGTGCAAGGACACATTGCAAGCAGTGGTGGGTGTGTCTAACTGTCGGCTTGTGTGTTGCTCCACCCCTGGAGATCAACAAAGAGTCAATGTGTCAACACTGACTAAAGAGGGAAGGTAACAAACCATCATGTGTCTGAAACCTTTTTAATACATCATTCACTTGAAATATTTTAGTAAAACTATTCATTATTCACTTGTGTTTCAGGGTAGTGAACACTCTTCCCTTGGTCTCTGCTAAGCAGAACATTCGGACCCTTGCAGTTGTAGAGGGTGAAAAAGAGGCTCTGATTGGTTGGACAGAATGTAAAACCCTCCTCATATGGTGATGAATTGGGCAATATTGAGTCTTAGGGCCCTATCTTGCACCCAGCGCAATTGACTTTGTACACCGACGCATGTATCATTCCTATTTTGCACCCGCGCAAAGCACGCTTTTCCCTCCACAGAAGCACGTTGCTAAACTAGGGAATGAACTTGCGCTCCCTGGGCGGTTCAGCGCAAAAAAGGAGGCGTGTTCCGGCGCAAACGTTCCTTCATGCTATTTTGCAGGTTTAGAAAACAATTGCGCCACTAACCAGGAAAAAATAGTTTAAAGTCAGTGGCGCGTTGCGCATGTTATTCATAAGCTATTTTAAGGGTGCATGCTTGGCCATAATCAATGTAGCGTGTGCACAACGCGCACTTTGATTCTCTCATCTACACAGAATCAGCAGTTTTCATTTTTGCAAATCATACATTATTACGATAGATAGATAGATAGATAGATAGATAGATAGATAGATAGATAGATAGATAGACAATTTATTATAAAAGCATATATCTAGCTTACACATTTACCCAAATTATCATACGCCTTTTTAATCGAAGTTAATTTGGGTGTGTTTCTCCATCCCCAACGTCCCTGACGAGAGCGTTGCTCTCCTTGGCTGTGAACCGCTCTGGCGCGCGCCTGGCAAATCCGCCGTTATGATAGGAATCCGCTTTAGAACAAAGCGCGTCTGCTCTTAAAGGGAATGTGAGATGACGCTCTGATTGGTTTATTTCACGTTACGCCCAAACCACACCTATGAATAATGAAGCTCTTCAGACCAACCCATTTTAGATTTGCGCCTGGCGCAAGAGTCATTTATCCCGCTGGGAAAATAGCAACAGCGCCAAGACCCGCCCACAGAGTTACTTGCGTTTTGCGCTTTGACACTTGCGTTTCAGATCGTTAAAATAGGGCCCTTAAACTTATAAACCAGTTTTTTAGAAAACTTTTAAACTATATCCATCCTGTACATTGAGATTTTTTTATTATTAACTTCTGATTAAATTATTTTCTGATACGGTACTAACGGCTGGGTTAAATTTTGAGTCTGTAAATGACTTTTAGTACTACTTATATCTTTTGTTAGTATTTTAATTTTATAATTGATTATCTATTTTGTCATAACTGTATTTCAGGAGCATAAAATCAGGCCAGCTGCTTCAGACTATAAACCTGGAAAAGACTTTAACCATGACAAACTGCATGAAGGGATATTCTTACAGAGTAAGTGAGTGTATTGTTCTTGTGGTACTAGAATGACTATGTGTCAGTAATAACCTTGTGCTTTCATTCCTGCAGGGTGTGCTGTGTGTATTGCTTCAAAATGCAGGAAATGTGTGCGATGAAGAGAGTAACGCATCCCTTTTTACTCTGATTGCCACAAATCCTCTCACTGGCAAACACATCACACTGACCTCTATAAACTATCCTGATCAACACAAACAGCAGTAAGACTTGAAGCGATACATGTTGTGATATTAGTATTCAATGTTAACAGTACAGTTGAATCAATATTACTCTCTTTCTCTAGGTTAATAGATGGTGATGTCTTGGGCTCTGGGCTTGTTGGCGTATTTCAGTCTGGTCATCTTGCTGTTTGGGATCTCAGAGGAAGCGTGGCTAAAGTTGTTGTTGTGCTGGATGAGTTGTGTCGACTAGCCCGATGGGCAGGGCCAAACACTCTGCTGACGGGATATCTAAATGGGGATGTTAGTGTGTTTCATTATAAATCTACATAAACAGATCCCACTTCATTACTTGTTGAAAAAAAGAAGTGTTATTTAACACCATCATTCAAGGAATATCAAGATTACACAAGATAGATTTGTAAATTTGTGTTTGGTTGTTAAATGTCAATACTGGCACAGCTATTTGTTAGTTAATTTACGCATAACCAGAGAAATATTTGTACTTTTTGGATGTGATATGTAAAAATATATTTTACAAAATAAAATATGATTCTGGGAATTTTTCTGTGAAAGATTAAAAACGTAATGTTTTAAGGAGAGTGTTGAACTATATTATTTTTCCCATTTTTTTTAATTTTATGAATCGATATCAACGCAACATAAAAAGAACACAAAATGAAAAGGTCACAACATTACTTTTATAGTTGACGCTCTCCATTGATATTTGCTGTTGTAGAATAATCAGAATAAAATATTTTTTTTCCATCAAAATGCATATATATATATATATATATATAAAACTAAAGTAATACAAAAAACTGTTTTGGAGGTTACGTGAAAACAGTGTGCCGCGCATGCGCATTGGCAGTCTCGTGCATTGTGGGAGCGGATTGAGAAACATGGCGGCGCGCATCATTGCCCGGTGTGTCCGATCCCTGAACCAGCGTTCTGTGTATTTTAACCGTGTAAATACTAGAGCGACATTAACAGCAGCTCCGCTCACTCATGGCCGAACATTTTCACATCTGACTAATGGACACAAGTCTTCGCTGGCGCAGGTGTGTGTGTGTTAGTGATTGACTGATGACATCCAATGACCTACCCTTGTCTTTAGTGATAATGACTTCAACTTGATGGGCAAACAGCCTCTGCTCACTTAATTTCAGTTTATGTAACGTTACGGGGTGCAGCAACGGAAAAGGTTTGGAAAAAAAAAATAGCTCAGTGTAGTCAACGATAATGTTTCTAATTTAATTTGTTATCATATTTATGTGGCATAACAGATACTTAAACTTTTAAATTATCTCTTTTTTCTGTAATCAGTTATGATTTCTACAGTTATAATGGTTTATTTTATATGCATGCATTACAAGATTGCACGTATTCCTTTATGAATGTTTAAAAGTTAAAAAAATATATGATATTATATTCAGTTATATATGGTTTACTTATTATCTCGTCATTATACTCGTATATCACCAGTTATCACTGAACTGAACAGTTCTGTTCAGTGTTGTTATTGTAAACTAAAACTGTTAAACTGTTTTCGGTTATTGAAATTAAATTAAATATAAATAATAGGCCTTAATCTTAAGAAACTTCAATACAAAATTGCCTTGGCAACAAGCTGTTGAATTAATAACATTACTAAAATGTGAAATAAAAATAAAGCTAAATAAATAGAAGATTAAAAATGTCAATAGCACATAACAAAAATGACTAAAACTGAAAATAAAAATATGAAAGAAAATTCAAAACAATACCATAATCACATCTAAATAATATTCAAACAACACGGCTCCAGTTGTCTGTTAATAATATTTTTAGTTTAAAATACACTTTCTAACATGTTTTGTTTTGCAGATCTCTGGCGGTTCATTTCAGGTCTTTCAGTGGAGGCAGTACGGTGACTTGCCCCCATTGAGCATAGAGACTATCCGTGACCGTGTCCTCTACGTCCTGAAGCTCTATGACAAGATCAACCCTGAGAGGGTAAATACACCATCAGTTTGATCAGATGGACAACATATTAGTCTGAAATATTTCAAATTAGCTTCAAATATATTGCACTCTACAGATTAATTGTTTGATGATCAAATCTCTATAGCTTCAGGCTACGTCCCACTTCATGAAGGATTTGGGATTGGACAGTTTAGACCAGGTGGAGATCATCATGGCTATGGAAGATGAATTTGGTTTGTACTTGCATTTACAATTGTTTATAATCCCATTGTTCTCCCTAGTTGCACATTTTGACCATTGTTTTGTATTTGTGCATTCTTTGAATGTATGCATTGTTCTTGTTGGTTTCACAGTATCTGATGCTTGCACTTACAGGTTATAAATGTGCAATCCATATGGATGTGTATTTTCCAAGCTGATAGTGTTTTCTCACGTGTTCAGGTTTTGAGATCCCTGATGCCGAGGCCGAGAAGTTGATGACACCACATGAGATTGTTCAGTACATCGCAGACAAGAAGGATGTCTATGAATGAGCATACATATTCATTGTGAGTTTAGTTAACTATTCACAAATTCACTTCAGGTGGAGATTATGCTTATGAATTTTTATTTGTTCTTTTTCATCCAGATAAAAATCATCCTATCAGATGACAGAGACCATGGAGGTTTTGTCATGAACTGTTTATGTTTCTGCTGTTCTTCTTCATTCTTTATTCTTTTTGTATTTAGAGACATGTTTAAATCTGTGTTCATAATTTTGTCTGTAGCCGCTTGTGATCTGCAGGTCTGCAGCATTCTGTGCTAGATGCATGCGCAAGCTCCTCATTCATACAATAAGAGCTTGCAAATAAAGTCAATAATTCATATAAATACTACAATAATAAAGACTTTAAATCACTTTAAAGGACCTTATTTATGTCTTTGGGTTTGGATGCACGTTGTGAATCTTTGCCAGTGTGATTGGTTCGCTCATTAATAGGTTAGTTTTGTTTTTGACAAGATTTCATGTAATAACAAAATCATAAAGTATTTATAAGATTCAGTATCAACATGAAGTACACCGTTCAAAAGTTTGGGGTTGATAAGAATTTTTAATGCTTTTGAAAGAATTCTCTTACTCTCACCAAGACTGCATTTATTTGATTAAAATGTAATTTATTCCTGTGATGCATCATTACAGTCTTCAGTCACATGATCCTTCAGAAATCATTCTAATATGCTGATTTGCTGCTCAAGAAACATTTCCTGTTATTATCTATATTGAAAACAGCTGAGCTGCTTAATATTTTTGAGGAATGTGATGCTTTTTTTTCAGGAATCTTTGATGAACATGACATTCAAAAGAACAACATTTGTTTGAAATAGAAATCTTTTGTAAGGTTATAAATGTCTACTTTATCTTTTGATCAATTCAATGCATCCTTGTTGAATAATAAAAGTATTTAATTTCCTTCAAAACAGAAAAAAAATCCTACTGACCCCAAACCTTTGAATGGTAATGTATAAAACATGAAACTGCAAGAGTTCACATTTATATTTATATTTGAGTGGTTGTATTTGGTATGTTACAGCACCACCTACTGGAAATGCTGACCAAGTCTAAAAATTTACCCGAAGACTTTTCCAGAGATGGAGCCAAGAGTTTAAACGGGTTATATAAGGAAACATTTCGTGTCCAGTACTTAATCTTCACCCCCCCTGAAGTAAATGCTAATAAAACTAATACAATCTTCCACTATAACCTTTAACACACCCTGAATCATATAAAGCTATTAACATTTATTGCAGCGTGGCTTAAAATAGTGATACTTTCACATTCTTGTTCACATATACACATGGATTCCTTTAATACCATTTCTAAATTTTGTGTATTTCAGGATTTGCTCTTGAACATAAAAGGACTAATGTGTCTGTCTCCTTGTATTTCCTTCAGAATATTAAATATTACACATAATAGTCAAAATATGTCAATATGTCATTGTCATAAAATAATTTAGGTTAATTCAGACTTGGGGTTAACATTTAACCTTCGACTTAAGAAATGAAAGAAACAGAAGAACTTTAGTTGATGTTAAGTTCAAAAGGTTTGGATTTAAAAGACACTCCTATCTTCCACTTATGAACTTAAATAAGCCCCCGTTTCCTGTTCAGGTGTAATAAACCCTTCTCCCTCCCTCTGTGTTTATGTCAGTGGATGTCTGTGAATGTAGGCCTACCTCTCACTGTGATGATGAGAAGCCAGGGAGGGACGCTTCAGGCATTTCCTTCTTTGTGTGTGTGTGTGTTTGAGTGTCAGAATTTCTGTGCATTTGGGAATGGTTAAGCAAAGTTTTAAATGCAATGATGTTATAGTTTGAAATACGTTTTAGTATGGTTTAGTTTTCACTTGGATTCATAAATGTTGATGTGGACTTATGTTTAAAACCTGAGCTGTCTATAGGCTACTCTCACACAAAGATATTGTGGTAAATCTGTGGTATTCCTTAGTATTTTCTTTAGGTGCATTCAATCCCCAAAAAACTGCCTTCTAAATAGACAAACAGCCACTGACTCAACATTGACAATGAATGATCTCTGAATGACCTTCTATGTTAATCTATTTTCTAGTTTGAATTGACAGCACAGGCTCGTCAGGGGAGCGAAAACAAACACTCTCTCTGTTTTCTCTCACACAAACATACACAACCTGGGTCATTAACCTAATCTTGAAATCTCCTCTTTCTGTCCCCTTAACTTTTAACCGCTTCCGTCCCATTTTCTCTTAAAAAGATGCCTAATCGTAATCATATGTTTGCACGATGCCGTTTTCTACACTCTGCATAGACGAGCTCGCGCGCTCACAGAAACGCACGCGCGCGCTTCATTAAAGCGAGCTGCAGTCAGTTCTATTCAAGTTTCTGCGGCGGACTGAAGGATGGACTCGACTCCTCTATAAAGGTCTTTTTAAAGATTGAAAACTGCTATTCATCCACGTTACACATACTTTTCGACTAGTTTAAGTATTGTCTACGTCATATTTTTAGAACAGCAAAATATTCTTTATGGAATTAACTGTGGGGACGGATTCCTTCCTGGAATGTTTTGGCTCGCAAAATGTTTCGATTTGTCTATGTTTTGTTATTCATTTTCGCTCCAGGTAAGAATATCATTTCATTAATAGACGAGGAGATATTTAAATGCTAGACATATTTAGCCTAACTTATGTTTAAAATGTATCGATTAGCAATGTTTTATATTCTTTTAAAAAACTATTTTATATATAATATCCCTACAAAAAATGTACCATGGTAACCTTCAAATTCACTATAGGAGCCTACTGAACCATCAATAGTGCTAGTATCAGATGTTAATACTGTGACTTTGAAATATGGTACTGAAAATCATGACCTAACTTTTAAATAAAAACATGTAATGCTGAATTATTGAAGATGATGATGATGATGATAATTATGTTTCTCTGTAGGTAACACGTTAAACTTGAGGCAAGATTGTGGCGGTAAAATTCTTGGAGAGAGGAGCGGCTCAATCCGGTACTCTTCACACCCAGACAGCCTTTTATTTAACAGAATAACCAACGAAAGCACAGACAAACTGTTGGATGTTTCCTGCACTTGGATTATTGATGCACATAAAAACCAAACTGTTTGGATAGATGTAATTTCTGTTGGGAAAGGTGCTATTGGGATTCAGTTTGGAAATGGGGATACACTTATTTATGAAAAAGAGGAGCGGGCGTTATTCTCTGGCACTGGGAGAACCACCATTGAATGGAGCTTGAGAAGGACTGACAAACCATTTGCAGCATTACATCTGAGTAAGTGTAATGAAGTCACTTACATGCCAGTATGATGATTTTTTGTTTGTTTTAAGACATAGTACTTAAATATGTTTTTTGGACACATATCATGCCAATTCCAAGTATCAAAAGTTTGTACCTGTACCATATTATTCTTGGAAATACCATAGATTGCCATGTAAATACCATAGTACATGAATAGTCCATGGTAAATTTAAAAGTACCATAGTATTACCATCACTATACCATGATAATGCAACAGTACTTTTTTGTAAGGACATGGTACATGGTACAGTAACTTCTTGGTAACTAAGTAACTAAGACCTGCTAATCTTGTAAACACATCAGAAAAGAAACAAGTTTCTTATATGCTGATGTATTTTGTCAGGGTTCATTAATAAAATATCAGAGTAAACTATTTTCTTATTAAAATAGTTATTTACACTATCATTCAAAAGTTTGGGATCAGCAAGATTTAAAAATTTTAGAGAAATTAATACTTGTATTCAGCAAGGATGCATTCATTGATCAAAAGTGACAGCAACGTTTCAATTAATTTCAAATAACTGCAAAACTTTCTATTCATCAAAGAATTCTGAAAATTATCATTGTTTTCAAAAAAATATTAAGCAGCACAACTGTTTTCAACATTGATAATATAATTAGAAACATTTCTTGAGCACTGATCAGCATTAGAATAATTTCTGAAGGATCATGTGACAGTAGTGTATGTGAAAAGTATGAAAAACACCCAGTGAGAATGTTGTACGTTTGTTTATTTTCCTTAGTGTAAGAATCTTGTCTTAAATAATCTCATAATTCCTGTTTCCATTCATCTCTGTGTTTTTTTCTCAGGATGGAACACGTCAGAGGTCAGTCACACTCTTGCTTTGATTCCTTACACCCACTTTGACGCTGACCCAGTGTCTCCCTCTCCGAGTGGCTCAAATGATGTAACCTACACCCCAGACATTCCAGTGAGCAGCAATGCTACACCCAAAACACACTCTCTCAGGGGCGGGAATATACGGCAGGGCGGAGGTGTGTCTGACCTGGCCGATAAGCACAGACCCCTCTTTCCGCAGGAAATCACCAACAATGGACAGGAAACGGCTGGACCCTGGATCTCCGACCTCACACTCGCTGGCACACATTCTTATTTTGATACGCACACCAACTCTGCCCTTGACACACACATGAACACGCTTGTCGGGTCGTCCCATGAACCTTCTTTGGCTCCCACTGAAATACAATCACCATTGCTGTCTGTCCAAACTACAGCCACACAGGCAACTGATGTTGCGACAAAAACAAGTGCACTTTTAGCCACCACTGATGTTACACACATTGAATTGCATAGAGGAAGTTCACACTCACAGCATACATATACACATGCATTTACCACAATTCAGTCCAAAATGGCTAAAAGAAGTCATCCAAGTTCAATGTTTCCGACTTCCAGCTTTATTACAGCAAGTCCACAAAACATTCAGCCATTTGACAAAAATTCTAAACATACAGACTTACTTAGTGACACTTTTAACAAGGCTAAAGCTACAACAGTGACGGTCCCTAAAAAGGATGTGTTTACAATATCAGAGAACGTCAGAACGAGTCAATTTCATGCAACTTTTTGGAGTTCGAACACAGTCACAGATGACGACCAGCCTATAGGATCGGAAATGGACAGGACCGATCGCTCTCCAAGGTCAACTAATCAAAATCAAACAATCTACGATGATTCACTACTCACTCGTATTACGCCTGCTACAGTATCAAAGTTTCCAAACGTTAATCAAACCAACACATTAGCATTTTCTGATAGTGACACGACTGAATACCCAGGTTACTCCACATCTCCAAGCGGAATAAGTGAACCGACAATAAATCTTACCACTGAGAATGAGCCAACAACCTCAAGAGAGTTCATGCATACTTCACGAAACACACTTGCAACTCCAACTTTAACTTCTTCGGAAGCATCAACCACCCGCATCTCACACACCATCCAAAGTCAGCACAATACAAGCACCCTAGAAACCAGTTCCGCATCTGCATCAACGTCTGATCTGACAGCACACAGCAATAACGAAATCAGTGCCTTCACCACTTTCCCAACTACCATCCCTCCAAACCTGACTCCTACTAGAAGTCCTAGTACACCAGAAGAGGACAAGGGTCAGTCATCATCTGGAAGTGATTGCCTCGGTCTTGCATGCACCTCGTATTTACCATCTACAGTACGAGGAGAACAAGAAAGCCCCATTACCAACCCTCCATCAATCTCTTTGTCGAGTTCAGCAAGTCCTCAGATTAGTCCTAATGTGACATCTGACCTCATGGTTGAAGATAGCACTACAGATTTGAGATTTGAGAACCACACAGATGTAGAGGAACCTGAAGTGTCCCCATCACAAGTCCATAATACCAACACAAAATCAAGTATGCATACTGAATTCCCTATATACACGTTTACAACTCAGTATTCAACTCCATCTTCTGAAAACACACAGAGCAATGTGGGATTTTCTGATGCAACTGATATCAACAAGATGAGTAGCGGTCCAACGGTAGGCGGAAGTCATTTGAGTCCTACTCAGACTAGTGCGACAAGTTCGAAGACAACACTTGGATTATCGTCATTTAATGACGTTCATAATGGATCAACAAAAAACACTAATGGCTTTACTGCCCACACTACCATATCATTGAGTACTTCATCATCTGACATCACAGCTCCCTACATTTCTCAGGTCAGTACAACTGATCCTGACTTTCAGACAAGCCCACCTGTTAGGACGACTACTACACATTGGGAAACCAGTCAGACCTCTGCGGTTCACCCACCTTCGATAACTACACTGCAGATGAATCCACATGCCACATCCACAGAAACGACTTCAGCCCGGGTCCATACGCACATCCCAGTGCCTCAACCCAGCACTGTCAGACCTCCCCAACATTTGACCACAAGCTCTTATCTTATTCAAACAAAAGCACACACAGTATCTACTCAAGCAGTCACCCAAACATCTCAGATCATGTCTACTGCATCCAGCTTTGACAGGAAGTGGCCACAAGGACGGCATTATTTCATAGTGGAGGACCAGCCAGCAGTCATCAAGGGTGAGTCACATTTCCGTCAATTTTGCTTTCTCCAAGACTCCTAATTTATCACTTTTCCACATTTCTGAGTGAAAAGGGATCTTTTTTGTTGTTGTTCTGTTTTTCAGAGAAAACATTTCAAGTACTCTTACAAATCATCTTGGAAGGGGATTATGTCCCTAGTCTAAGACTGCTCGAGGTGAAACCATTTGAATGACTTTATATACACTACTGTTCAAAAGTTTGGTATTATTATTATTTATTTTTTTTAAAGAAGGCTGCATTTATTTGATCAAAAATACAGTAAAAACAGTATTATTGAGAAGTATTATTACAATTAAAAATCATTCACACCTTCATCATCATTCTAATCTGCTGATTTGGTGCTCATGTTGAAAACAGCTGTGCTTAATATTTTTGTGGAAACCTTGGTAAAACATTTTCAGGATTCTTTGAGGAATAGAAAGTTCAAAAGAACAGAATTTATGAGTATTGAAATATAGATCATGCATTATAAATGTCTTTACTGTCTGTTTTGATCAAATTAATGCATTTTTTCTGAATTTTAATTTAAAAAAAAAATCTTAATAACCTCAAACTTTTGAACAGGATGCACATTCATGTCAGAGGATGGTTGATGTCATTTGATTGGCATTGAAGTAATGTTTGGTAATCATCCACTCCTGCAGGTGGAGACATTTCTTCAGAGACTTTCTGGATTTAAGAATCAACATGTGACCTGGCACAGGTAAAAAGCTTTACTGGGCTGTAATTGCAGTTCATCTGTTTAGAGATGTGCATTGAAGTCACTGTGAGTTAGCTGAGTGACTAGATTTGACTGTAATTATTGATTCAACTTTTCATTCAGTGAGTCTTTGAGACGAAGTTGTTAATGTAAATGAACAAAATTTTATTTTTAATGTAATTTGAGTGTTTTGACTGATTGTCTAAACTTTAAGGGGTCGTTTACACAACACCGTTTTCAACAAAAACGATACCGCTATTGTCTCCGTGTAAACTACAAAAACACAAATTTGTGAAAACAACAATGTCAGAGATGCGTATTACATGTTCAGTCTTAAGGCGCGCAGTGTTTTATGAAGTGACATCGCCAACTACTGGCCTAGCATGAATAACACAGCGGTTTTAGTCGTTTTCGCGGATCCTTGGGAACAGGGATCGTTTTGACAATCTGTATGTGAAAAATGCAAAGGAAATGCTTTTCCATTTTAAGTACATTGTTGTCATGTAAACGTACCCTAAATATATGTAACCCCTATAGGATCATAATTAAACTGCAAAGTGTTCATGGGACTGTGATAGAAATGCCAATGCAAAATGATGCTAAATAAAACCTTTTTTTTTTTTATAAAACATATATTATTAAATATTCATTTTATTATTAGGATATGTAAAATATAATATTATTAAATATAAATTAAAACAATCAAAATATAATACCCATTTTAGGTACTTAAGTATTTAATTTAAGTCACAGTGGTTCAGCAGACAAAAAGATTGTAAAAACCTGATCTAAAATATCTAGGTGGTTGATGACTTGTTGATTAAGTGCTTTTGATTGACTCTGTCATGGGTGTTTTCATCAGTGGTCCAGTTCTGCAAACAGTAGTTCAATTCCAAACAGTGGAAGCGCTCTCCTGGCTGGGAAGGGTGGAGTCTCTATTACAGGAGGCGGGGTTAAACCCATTACCGAAGAAAGGAATACTTGTGGGAGGAGTTAGAGTGAAAAATATTACTGTGGGAGGTGAGTGTTGAACAACTAGATCTTAACCAGTTACTTTTTTTTAAATACCTCTAGCATTTATTCGTATCTTATGGAGCCCCTATGGGAGCATGGTGGTTAAAAAAAAACATGAGATATTTTGAAAACTTTTTGCATCTGCTCGCAAAACATTTGCGTTCTCTTGCATTACATTTGTGTCACTCGAGAAACTTTGCATTTGCTCTCAAAATCACTGAAATATAATTTGTCTCTTCCACCTCATATTATTTCCACAAAGTTTCACTGGGGAATGCAATACTTTTTCAAGAGAATGCAAAAGCATTGGAAAATAATTTCCCCTCCCGTTTAATTTCCCTTTAAATCCCTTTAGGGGCTCCATTGTATCTCAAACATTCATGCCTTTGTTTTTTCTTTGTTTCTTTCTTTCTCAGGTTTGCAGACAGAAGTTTGTGAATGGTTGTTTGAATGTCCTTCTGGGTTCCAGTGTGTTTCTTCGAAGAGTAATATCACATGTACATCAGTGTGCCACTCTGAATACTGTAAACATCAGGGCATCTGTGTCCATCGCCTTGGGCAACAGCCTATCTGCCAGTAAGTTACATGTACAGTTACAGTACATACAGTGTAGTTTGAAAATCTGGTCCTCATTGCAGGTCAAGATCTTCCCATTTACCAAGGAAGAAACCTTCTGATGGATACATATAGCTTTTAAATGCACCTTTCCAAATACTTGCTGAAGTGACCTGCAGGTTTGACTAAACTCTGTCTTTCTGCAGGTGTCCTGTTGGGGAGGATTACTGGTTTATGGGGCAGCGATGTGACCTCCACATGACCCGACCGCGTTTGGTGGGCATGTGTTTTGGGGTACTGGTCGCTGTCACTACAGTCATGGCTCTTCTGTCTTATCTTGCAGTGCGCCGTTTTAAAAGCAAGCTTATGCAAGCCAAAGTGGAACAAACACGCAGCAGGTATCACATGTGCAATCATTTTAAAAACACACGCTCACTCCCATAAAGTCATCTGTTGTAGCCTTGTTTTGTTATTGGAAATAGTTTGCAGGAAATCATTGGCTAGTTAAAACAAACCATAGGTTGAGATAGCACCACTGAACGTGACACAGGGAGGGACGGGGTCAAGTGAACACACACAGACACTCTTAAATGTATATACTTGTGTCTTCTGTATGTTTGGATAAAGTTATCGCAGATTCAATCACTTTGATGAGCTTTCGGCTCGTTTTTGGGGAAGGTCCTGGCCAGGCTCTGAGGATTCGTTGGATAACCCTGCCTTCACCCGCTCAGATGAATTATTACATCTGAGAGCTCTTGATCGTACCTGCTGTCACCACGATGACACTCTTTCTGTGGTATCCACATACCACGGAAGTGGAACACACCTCAACACCATATATCCTCATGGGTACCGTAAGATTATTTGCATATTATTGTATAAACAATGGTTTACCATTGTTTTTTGGACATGGTGCCATGGTAATATGACGGCAATCTTGAAAATATCATGGTACACTACTGCTCAAAAATGTGGGGCTGGTAAGATTTTTATTGGTTTTGAAAAAAAAAAAAAAAAATCCTATACTCACCAAAGCTGCATGTAGTTTTGCATGTAGTTTTCAGCATCATTACTCCAGTCATCAGTGTCACATGATACTTCTGAAATCAATTTAATATTTAGTTCTTAAGAATATTTCATATTTAGTGCTTAATATTTTTGTGGAAACCACGATACATTTTTTCCAGGATTATTCGATGAATGGAAAGTTTAAAAGAACAGCATTTATTTAAAATAGGAATCTTTTGTCACATTATAAATGTCTTTACTGTCAATTTTGATGAATTTAATGAGCCCTTGCTGAATAAAACAATTAATGTCTTTCAACATCAAAAAAAAAAAACCCAAAATATTTGATCAGTAGTGAATATTCCAAAGTACCATATTACATAAATAGAGGAAGTTGTTTACTTGATTTTTCTATGTATGTTTGGGCTTACAGTTCTCAGTATGGTTGGGATCTCAGCAACTGCAGCTTGGCGGATGGTGTGATGGATTCTGGGAAGGCTAGTGACCTGTCGGTGTGTAGCTGGCCGATCGAGCCGATTCAATGGACGCCATTCCCTTTACTGCAGCAGCTCACCAGGAATACAACTACGGTAAGACACAAATACAGACTCGATATCTATATTGTTGTAATTGAATGACACAAAACTGTGCTGATTATCCAGGTGAAAGCGTCTCGTCCTCGCTCTTACTGTGAAGGAATGGAACTTGTAGATTTAGAGAAGAGCTGGACAGCTTAACGGAGATTCAGAAAAACAGCACAACTTCTGGCCGAGTTTGAGAATATTTCATCTGTGTGAGAATATTTTATCTGGAACACCATTGTTGTATACCATATACATCCATCTTAATAAAATCTCTTTTAACTAAAAAAAAAAAGGACTTTTTTAAATTTGATCTGCTTCCAGTGTACTCTGCAAAATATACACTACTGTTGGGGTCAGTAAGGTTTCTTCATACTTTTATTTATCAAGGACACATTCATTTGTTCTTTTGAACTTTATAATGAATCACAATTTCCACAAAAAAATTAAGCTGCACAATTGTTTTTCACATTGAAAATAAGAAATGTTTCTTGACCAGCAAATCAGCATATTACAATGATTTCTGAAGGATCATGTGACACTGAAGACTGGAGTATTGATGATGAAAATTCAGCTTTGCATCACAGGAATAAATTACAGCTTAAATGTATTACAACAGAAAACAGTTCTTTTAAATTGTACTAATATTTCACAATATTACTGTTTTTACTGTATTTTTGAGCATTAGATAATTCTTTAAATCCCACCAACCCAAAATTTTTGAACGGTAGTGTAGATGAACTTCTTGTAAGTGCTAATTGAAATAAAATGTGGTACTTTTTCATTGTTTTTCATATTAAAAGACTAAAATCTTTAAACAAAAATTTGTTATTGAGAATATTTTGCTACACTTCCACTCCCTGCCTTCCAATGTGTGACAACAACCTTGGAGTTAGAGAACTCAGACAATGACTAAGGTAGTGAGATGCTTCTGCGTTTTCTGATTAGCTAATATGCAAAAACATGGGTTCAAGTTTCAGTCATAGGCCTAGTCATGTGTGACCCAGGCCAGACACTAATTTCACCATCCTGTTCTGTCCTCATTAAGTCTAAAATCAATCCACTTAAACCCCGTTGCTCCAGGCCTTCTGTCCTATCAATTGTGTTGTCAGTTAATTTGTATAAAATTGTCTGTTAAATCACCCAATCTAATAGACTCACATAAAATGTACACCAAAGACCGAATGCAATTTGCTACTATACTGCACTGAGAATTTCTCTTTTGAGGATAATACAAATTTGAAGTTACCAAACACTAGCATACATTATCAGCTTAAAAGTTCTAGTTTGTGTTTTATGTTTTAAAACATCATTACATTAAGTTTTACCACTGGCTGGAATTTGCAGATGTCTGAGCACTGACTTGAGAGTCATGTATTATGTTTTTACTGGATTGATTTTACAAATACGGATCTAGAAATGGTGGAAGAGTGTCTATTTTTGACATGACAGATGCACTTTGCTGCGCATGTGGCCATTGTGAGTATTGCATCCGAAAAAACATCCAAGGAACAAGGTACGGTAGCATGTTCACTTCTGCATAAAGACAGACAGCAGAAGGTCAATAAACAGCACCAATTATTTGCCACCTTAATTAAGTACATAAAGCTAAAAGCAAATAATATGCACATATTCAGTGAATGTAATAGCTACTCTTCATTCAGATCGAATGATCAAATAGCAGCAGCATTTCATTTCACACTGGAGTTGTTCTTCTTGTTGTAGTGCCACTTTGAGACACTTTTACAGCGTTTTGCATGTGCGCAATGTCATTCCCAGAATTTTGCGCGTGCACTGGGCTTTTACTGGAATTTACCGAGTTGAGTTTATAGTTCTGCGACAGCATGACTCCATTTTCCGGCTTGACTGAATTTTGTGCATTTGGTAACACAACCCCTTTCTCGGTGCTCAGCGAGTTCTGTATGTGCGGAAGCGCTCTTTCCGATTTCACGGAGTTCTGACGATTTGTAAAACTGTTATTAGCAATGACAGAGTTGTGAAAATGTGCAAAACCATGGCCGGTGCTGACGGAGTTGTGCGCGAGCGCGTGAGTAGCTGTGGGTGCAAGCCCGCGTCCCAGGGCGTACAGCCCGAGGTCGTTCCCTTGACGGGCAGGGGAGGGTTCGCGAGACCGGGAGTCGGACGAGCGGTTTTGACCCTGCCTCCAGCGGTAGCGGGAACGGTAGCTGGACGAGCGGTGATGCTGCAGGGAATGCGTGCTGGATTGGAGTGTGCGATGCGAACGCGCTCTCAACACACGGTGTGTATCGATGAACAGGTGCACGGTCAGGACTCCCACAGTCTCTGCTATGATGAAGGAAAGAGCGCCGCAGTAGAAGCTCCAGCCGTACCAGTGACTGCGCTTGGACTCGCTCTGGTTGGGGTCGCCAGCGTTGGCCGAGATGTACACGATAATGCCAATGATGTTGCTGAGACCTGAAAGAAATACATGCGATCAGTTGTCCTTCTTTTTCTGCAATCCACGTCGGTGGACTGTTTCAAACCTAGTTATAAATTGGGGACATATTTGTTAAAAAATGTGCCTAGAAGTAAGCTAAATGTCCGTAGAAGTTATCATGTTGGGATGATTAAAGGGGCCCTTATCAGAGAGGGGGTACTGAACATGAGACCCACAGTTAGCCTACAGAGGGGGACCCAAAATCAAATCATGCTTCGGTAAATCATAACTATGACATAAAGAGTAGAAATTATGAGATACTAAGTCATAATTATGAAATAAAAGTCAAAATTGTGGGAAAAATAAGTCATAATTATGAAATGAAAAGTTATAATTGACATAAATTTTTTATGACATAATTACAACGTTTTATCATTATTTTAACTTTATGTCATAAGTGGTTCTGTCAATGACCTTGGTCATAATTTTTACCTTTTGTCATATTTGACTTTTCTCATAATTTCTACTCTTTATGCCATTATTATGACTTTTCTGTCATAATTCACCCTTCTCCAGCGCTTCTGGGTTGTACGTCAGAACGTAGGCTCACTATTGGCCACCGCTGGTCATGCGTGTGATGCTGGCCAATAGTGAGCCTACGTTCTGACGTACAACCCAGAAGCGCTGCGTTGTTACACTACGTAAACTCACTCAGAGGCCCACACAGAAGAAAATGAATAGTTGAATAGTTTTTTTTTTTCGCACAAAAAGTATTCTCGTATTTCTGGGATGGCAGATGCAATTACCTAGCAGCCAGCTCTCAGATTTCATCAAAAATATGTTAAGATGAACGAAAGTCTTACGGGCTTGGAACAACATGAGGGTGAGTAATTACTGATATAATTTTCATTTTTGGGTGAACTAAACCCTTAAATGTCAGTTAACATGAACTTGAAAAATGGTGTGTATTGACTTCTCTCTGCGGTTGAAACAACATAACTTCTGATGTTCATTTATGTTTATTTCGTGTAGGAAGAGATTATCGGTTCACATGCTGCTTGAACTGAGGCGCTACAGCAATCAGTCACGACACAAAGAGCAACAAAATGGTATTTATTGTTTGAAATTTCTTAAAAAATTACAAAATTTGAAAGCTAAGACTTTGTTTCATACCAAAAGTATCTGTCGACACATTGTCAGTGTCCTCTTCGCTCCGCGATATTGTTTTCACTGCGTGAGAACATGATATGTGGCGTGAGAGCGCCATGGCTTGTCAGACGTACCAACAGTAACTAAGGGGGGGCAGGTCTTTGCTAAGGGTCTGTTATGATTTACCAAAGCATGATATTTTGTGTAGCATGTGGCAGAAATTAGCTTCCATGTCATTGCCCTAAATTTGGTTACAGTGCCACCTACTGGTCAAAGGCTAAAAAGTTACAAATATTGCAAAATCTTAACCTTTCAATGGGCTGCTATTGGAGTGGCTCACCCTGTGATTGCCATATATTCATATTAAGATGTATTTGAAAATAACATCTATGGTGCATACCCATTTAAAGAACTATGTAAAAGTCTATATATGTGCATAGACATACCAGCTGAAACAAAAAAGATGCCTGCACACAGGATGACGTTGTGTCGGCTCTTGTAGAACTCGCTGGCGGCTACACACACTCCACCAATGAACAGCAGTCCCACACTCATTATGGGGAAAAGACTAGAGGCACGCACAGCACCTGCCACACACACACACAACAAAAATGTATACATAACTGATTGTTCTATTAGTGTATATATTTTTGTCTTTTCACACACAAGTATTAGTGTCTCTGATCTAAAGTCAATATTTGTTGTGGGCTACACTTTATTTAAGGTGTCCATGTTACAGTGTAATTATGCATTTAAGTATTGTGTAATATTAATTAACTACATGTTAGGAATAGGAATGGGGTTTGGCTCAGGGTTGGTTGCATAATTATGCATATTTTATGGTTATTACTACAGTAATTAAATGTAACGTGTAACAAGGTCACTGTAAAATAAAGTGCTACCTTGTTGTGAATTATCTAAATAATTGAACTGAAAGTCAAATGTTGCTATAGTTTTTCTAGCTAATGTAAAATCATAATGACTCAATATGGGATCTCCTTCATACATTGTAGTTTTTTTTTTACAGTGAATATGAAAAATGTCTTCAGAATCCATCATTTTCATATTTTAACCACTTTTAACAGTGACGATAACTCCAGTAACTGGTATTTAATTGGGCACTATAGAGTTTTAAGTGTTATTTTTATCATATGTTTTTTATTGCATGTGTTTGACCTGTAACTGAATGTCAAGCCTTTGCAGATACTCACGTAGTAGATATTCCGCAGCATCTTGTTCATAATCTGCATCCTCTGGGAAATGATCAATGCTCTTACAAACCCCAATAAACATGCCTGTAAGAAACACACACACACACACATCCAGATGCCTTCACAGTCACACATGCGTCAGTTAATGGCCAATGCCATTTTCCACATGATTGGACTAATGCTATCAAATCATTAACAATATCAATATCCTCCCATCTAATTAGTCATTCTCAAAACACACAGACGGGCAAACACTATATTTCTCTTTTAAATGGGCAACACATTTTCTCTTTTTCTTATAGTGTCATTCCACATATCAAAAATCATGAAATAAGCTGATTAAAGAGGCATTGATTTAAAAAGTGGGTCTCCATTGCTCTTTTTAGTAGTTATGTTCAACAACAAAATCAACAAAATGGTCACCACATGGGGTACATGTTATCGTGTGAGATAGATGCCACATATATATATGTTTAGGAACTGTATTTCTGTTGATGTGTGCATTGACATCTGTAGAGAAAGTGTATGGTCTGTGCCAACCATCTTTCATAACTGTCTATTCATCATAAACATCTCATACTAGCTTTTGCATTTACTCTCACTGCCACTTTGATGCCCTTTTAACAGAGTGAACGCTTCATTACACATTCCATTAAAAGAATTGACGTTGAACTGATATAGGTCAGAGAGTAGGGTGTGAGAGATGGGTCGAAACTAGAGGAAGGTGCATTGTGAGAGAAAGTAAAAATAATTAAATCAATAATTAAATAAATAAATCATCCAACAGGAAAGGGGTTTGTTTTGGCTCCAACTTTGATACATTTATAGCCAACACACTACAACAAAAAAAGTGAAGTGGTAAAATGAGAGTCATGGTAATAAGCGAGACATGATATAGGATAATAGATATATAATAGAGAATATTGAATAGTGTTTACTATATTCATGAGTAATCTAAAATACTTCAAAGACTAGCATGATACTAGCACGGGACATGTAGAAAAACATGGTAAAACTATTGTACAATGAAAAAAGTAGCAAGGTGATTTTTGATACTTTTATGTACAAGTATGAATATTGATTACACTTCATTTTAAAGTATCTTTGTTACACTGTAATTATACATTTAAGTACTGAGTAATATTAAGTAACTACATGTACTTACTATAGGGTTAGTTAGGATAAGGGCTTGGTTTGGTTTGTGGTTAGTTGCATGTAATCATGCATAATTTCTAGTTATTACTAACAATGACACTGCAAGTGTAAAACAAAGTGTTACCAGATATTTAAATGACTCAGTACATTAAATTAAATCAACCATAAAATCTCAACCAATCACTGCATGAAGGTTTCATAACCTTTCTGTCATTTAATTCATTCATTTGATGAATAGCCTACCAATTTTTTCCAATACCACAGTTTTATTGCAACAATAACAAGGTGTTTTAGCTGGAAATGATTATCATGTTAGAAATATTACCTAAACATATCATATTTTAGATATTGTTATCATGTCATTCACATAAAAAAGCAGTTTTGACAATAATGTACCTTCCATGCAGCACTGTCTCCAGAGCCCTGAGTGCGTAAGTACCTCTTCATTCTTTCGGTTCGTGTCATTGTCATTGACGCTCTTGGTTCTGCAGACTCCACGCGAGTAGAGCCAGTAGTCGGTGCCCACCGCGATGGTCATCAGGCTGAAGGCCGCGAAAGCCCCCGCCGTGGTGAGGAGCATCTGCACTCCACGGTTACACACCCTCATCCTGAACTCTGTTGTTTCTCTGGCATCAGTGTACACTTGTGAGGGCCACGACCGGCTTATCCACAAGGAAATTCATTGGTTTTAATGAACTCTCACATGTCAACGAACATGTCAGTGAAGTTTTGGCACGCGTCCCTCATGCTGTGCGGTTTTACGCGTTAAGTGAGACAGACAATTCGGGTTTATCTCCTTCAAGTAGGTAAATCCTCATTTTGACGCTCCAAACTTACCTTACACATCAACAATCAACTCCAAGAATAACTTTCTCCCAAAAGTCATTGCGGTGATGTCAGATTTTCTCCGTATTCCCTCAGATAAGTGAAGTTTGCCCATGACTGAAGTGTGCGCATTCCCGTGGAACATGCTGAGGTGGTTTTGGTGGAGTTTCTGGTGGGTCTCTCTGTTCGTGCTTGTGAATGTAAAGCACCGCCTCTTACTTTGCGCTCGATAGTTCAAAGTTACGCAATGTAAAAGAGCATCTGTACAATTTAAAGAAGAAACACATTAACTTGACGTCATTTTAAAACTGTAAAAATGAGGTGGGACTTTTAATTGCGTATAAGAGGCGACACGTTAATAATAGCAACACGATTTTAGCGCATATTTAATTGATGTTTATTGTATTGCTCTATTTAGACCACTTTAAATTTAATTAGAGTTAAAAAACATTTTTTTTTTAACAAAAACTTATTTCAGTCCTCACAGACAATTTTTCAAAACAAAAATGTTATATAAATCTTATAAAAAATTATGAAATTGTATGAAATCGTCAATGAAATCATATAAAATGATTGTAAAATAGATGGACACTGCTATTATAATAATTATTATTTTTGTTTACATGTATACATTATTAAGTTGTTACATTGTAGCCTATTATTCAGTATTCTGCTTATGTAAAAGTTCTAATGGTCATGTTGAATGTAACATGAACGATAATGTTAACCCTGACTGTATGTTTCATAATCTATAGTCGCTGCTTTATATAATACTTTTATTCTCAGGAAACTATTTGTGTCCCAATGATGACTTACTACAATGACTAATATATTAAAACCATGGATACTATATTTTTAAAAAATAGAACAGTTTTTCAGTATCATGGTGTATACACACACACACGTTGGGTTTCTGCTGTGTTTTATGGGGACATTCCATAGACACAATGGTTTTTATACTGGACAAACTGTATATTATATTCCCTTACACTAACACATAAACCTACCCATCACACAAAACTTTCTGCATTTTTAGATTTTCAAAAAATATCTTTATGTATGATTTATACACTTGTTTCCTTATGGGGACCAAAAATAAATGTCCTCACAAGGTCAAAATTTACTGGTATTACTATAATTGTGTATAGGGTCCCCATAACGCAGCCCAGGAAAGACACACACACACACACACACACACACACACACACACACGTGAATATTGTGGTCCGCCAATGTCTGTGGCAAAAGTTAGGCAGTAACTGTTGTAAATAAAATGCTAGAAAAAAAATCCTATAATTTTCAGATAAATTTCAGACAATTTCTTGTTCAATTTTCTTGTGAATGGGCCCCCGTAGGATTAAAGGGACTCATAACCCATCATCATAACACAATTTTACAAGTTTTGAACACACAGATTGGCATTTTAAAACTTCAGCTTTAATAATCCACATAGCATAAATAAACAACATGCAAAATATATCTCAATCACCAGCGATAGCCCTCCCCCAAAGCCAGCCACTGCTGCTGTCTGGATGTTAATGTGTTTGTGTCGTTGTTGACATGCATCTGTCTTGCATAGTATAAAAACTCATTTTGGGGGGTTGATTCTTGTACAGGAAGCCCTTTAAAGTCTTCATCATTAAAACATGATAGAAAAACTAAAAAATTAACCAGGGCAAGGGGGTTTACAATGCTAGAATGCACACGTTGTTTTTCCCTCAAAGGTGTGACAATTACTTTGATCACGTAAAGGCCACATTATTAATTTACAGTTGTACACATGCCAAAGCGATTTAATAGTTCAGGACAGGAACGGTAATAAGGCTGTCAGTTTGTATAATCACTTATTTAATCTGCACGTTCTCATGAAACATCCAGTTAAAATAACAGCTTTTCTACCCTTCGTTCTGGCTTTCACATCTTTAGTTCAGGATAGAGGTCCTTCATAAACTTGTATCCTTCCATATACACTATACAATAAATATTATCTTTACATTATCCTCACTTTTCCATTTATCACCTCGGGAAAAGCAGATTATACTTATGTCATCACTGTTTACATGATCGCACGATGTGTTTTCATTTGGAAGACTAGAATACTTATATTTCTATTTCATATATCTAATTACAAAATGAAACATTAACAAATAGAAATGTTTAAACACCATCACCCTTATAAGGATCTATGCTACAACAGATCCAACCGTTACTGACACACTTGGTTAATAAGTAAACACCGAGTTAAAGAGCAAGGGCTCTACCAGGCATGCATAGGGTAGACTAAAACTCCTTATGGAGTCTGTTTAACACAGACACATGGCACATAATGAGCTCCCTAAACACTGCAGACGCCCCAACAAAAAATATACGGCACATTAAGGTTTCAGTCGAGACTGCTAGTTGGAGTTTTTCAGCTCAAGAATCACATTCTCTACAGCCAGTGATATGCATGGAACAACCTCTGATGCCAATTCACAGCACTAACGCACTTTATCAAGGCTTGCAGCCGCATGCACCTGTCATCTGTTTGCAAATCAATTGAAAAGAAATGTTGAAACTTAATACTTTAAACACAATAAAGGTAGAAATCAGATTGCAATTGCAAATCAGAAGTCAAATAGCAATAGCATTTGTTCTGTGCCCTCATGGATGTCTCATTATCCGCAAGCTTATTTTCATCTATTTGTTTCATATTACTTGATGCTACAGTCACTGCTTTTTGATTTTGTGTTGGGGTTTCAGAAAGTTTCCTTCTCAAACTCTTTGTTTTTTTTAACCCTAAAATGGGAATTATGTAAACTTCTCAATAAAGAAAATCAAATTCTGCCACAAAAGGGGAAAAAAACAACAATAATGCTTTGGTAGATCATAATTCTGACATTAAATGTTTCAATTATGACATAGTTAAAAAGTCAAAATCATGACAAGTCACAACTGACCTAAAAAAAAAATTATGATAAAACTAAATTATGGCATTAAAAGTCATATGACAAAACCTCAAAAAATTATATCAAAATTATGACAAAAAATCATATATATAAACAAATTCGTCTTTTTATGTGCTAATTTTGACTTTTTGTTATTGTGACTTGGTATGTCATAATTTCGACTTTTATATCATAATGGCCTAGTGTTCAAATTTCAACTATTTATATCATATTTATGGCTTTTTATGTCATAATATTGACTTTAATCTAATGATAAATATGACTTAATCTCATAAATATGTCATCACAGGAGCACAGATTTCACATATCAATGTTTCTCGGAAATCTCTTTCTACATCTAAGATTTAGTTTTAATATCAGATTTCTATTTATTTCAACTACACTTCCTACAAAAGGTAAACAATCAACATATTTTTGCCTCTAAAGTGATCTGTTTTAACAAAAAATGTTGACTTTCAAAGCTTGATGTGCATGCTTTCGAGTTGCATGTAAATTATAAATGAAGCCTGATGGCCTATATTCCCTCCAGCTATCATGACATACACAAATAATTAATTTTTAAGAGCATCTCATGAACAGAAGCCATTATGCCAGTAGCAAACTAAAGGCCATTAGGATATCATTATTTGACTGTTGTGCTTCTGATGATATGCTAATGCTGAGAAGCTCAGAGCAAGCTGAAAGATGTCAACCATTTAAACGAACATCCAGCAATGCTTGAGCATATTTGCTTATCTATCATTTACCGACGCACTGGAACTTTACCGAATTTAAACCAGATTTGAACTTAAAAGGTTCAAGGTTGCGTAAGGCTTAATTAGCTCTGGAGAAACCAATCCATTAGTGCTGCATGTTGTCAGGCTAATTCATCTGGAAACGAGGGGCTGCAGTTAAAAAGCTGACTGAATATATGGAGAGAATGCATAAAAGAAAGAGGTAGGATAATTCTCTTGGAGATGAAAAGACAAGACATTCTCATGGAGACTATGAATACACTCTTTTATAACCGTTCTCTCTCCTCTGTCAAATTCAATTTTTAAGAGTTTCTGAGGCCTTGGTTGAAAAACTGAGTTTTAATCCTGGTTTGGTTCTGTTTGATCCTGCTGGTTTTGTGCCTTTTTAAGTGAAGAGAGAGGACAATCAAGATTCACTGGGACAAAATAATGCTTTCTGGGTAATACGAGCGTCTCCTTCTCTCACACGACCTAAAGGAGCAATCGGTCGGAGTTTGGCGTTAAACCTGAATAACAAACTCAGGGTTGGTGTAGGAGAAGCCTTGGAATTCATTTTGGTCCAGATTCATAATGAAGAGTTTATCGGTTGGCGTCAGCTCAACCACCATCTTGGTGAACTCCTTGTCGAAATTCCCAGTGTCGCGTCGATTTTTCTGGAAGAAAAAGAGAGAAAGAGAGTTATGAATGTGACCATGAAACTGATCATAACGTTTATCAAATCTGATTAATTGTTTGGGTTAGAACTACTGTGCAAAAGTTTTGGGTCAGTAAGATTTTTTAATGTTTTTGAAAGAAGTCTCTTAGGCTCATGCTGCATATAAACTATAATAATGTGGAATATTATTATATTTAAAATTATTTTAAAATGTAATTTATTCCTGATGGTAAAGCTGAATTTTCAGCATCATTACTCCAGTCTTCAGTGTCACATGATCCTTCAGAAATCATTCTAATATGACGATTTGCTGGTCAAGAAACATTTTTTATTTTATTGAATGTTGAAAACAGTTGAGCTGCTTAATATTTTATGGAAACCGTTAAACTTTTTTTTTTTTTCAGGATTATTTGATAAAAAGAAAGTTCAAAAGAGCAGCATTTTCAAATAAATTTATTTCAATAATTCATAATCATTCATATAAATGTTTTACGGTCACTTTTGATCACTTTAATACATCCTTGCTGAATAAAAGTATTATACTTTTTTTTTTTTTTAAATCTTACAGACCCCAAACTTTTGAAGTTGCATAAATTAACATGAATTAATCACTGTGTTGAGAAAGAACAAAGAACGATGTATATTTATAAATGAATAACATTAATAGATGTTGTAAGGATATTCAACAAGAAAAACTTGATCCATGGGAAATTGCTCATGAAAATGCTAATTGGTTAACATTATCCAATAGCCCACAAGCAGAAAAGTCAAATGATTTCAGAGGCGGAGCAAGTTGATGATTTAGGCACTTTGGAAACACCAAGAACGTGTATTAAGAAATCAAATAGGGACCATTTAGGTTTTATGTTGACTTTAAAGCTAACGTCCATCATTATGAACGCGTATCTGTAAGACAACACAAAAAACATCACAGAGGATAATCAGAGTAGAAGTCAGAAACAGCAAAAAAAGACCAAGAGGAGGAAACTGATGAAGAGGAACCCACAGCTGGTTACATCAGAATCAGAAACTCAACACAAAAACAGAACTTTGAGAGTCAGTCTGGAATAGGCAGAATCAAAACACAAAAAACATAGAGGGACAGAACAGAGGAGAGCAGACTGGACCATTAACATCTAAAACACACTCATGAGAATGAGATGAACGTTTGGACATCAAGTCCAGCCGCCAACTGGAGACAAACAGCTCAAGAAAGTTCTGCTAAACACATAAACCAGGAACAGAGACACCAAATGTCCTTTCAGTCAAGACGGGACAATCAACAAGGTCCTACCTTCTGCTAGAGGCCCAAACCAGCTCAAGAATAAGGGCCCTTGGAGAGAAGTACTTCTTGAGAGTCTGGTCCCTGTATCTACTCAATAACTGCGCCATCATGTTCTCATGAGAGCCAGAAGTCCAAATGCACAATTTATATAAAACACTGCATTTGTTCTCATATGGATCTGCTGTTCGCTGATGGTTATTTTGCAGGTATGCAATTGGTAATAGTTATTAAGCATGTACGAGTTCAGAAGAGTTGTAAAAATGAATACGCTATATCTACTCAATAAAATTGTGGCAACAGATTACAAGCAATATTATTAATTAAATTTAACAAATTAGAATTGAGTAATAATTAAATCAAATTAATACCTTAAAAGTTAACCATTTAAAATGAGTAAAATTTACAAAAAATGTTTTTTAAACAAAAATATCTGAATAACAGACAGACGTCAAAGATAAATTAAGGCGAGACACTACAGGTGAATAGGGTAAATTTGTTTACTAGCAGATATCACCATGAAACTTTCCCAGTTGATTACCTACATTAAGATAAGAAAAAAATGTATTACAAGTTTTCTGTAATTTAATGTTTAAATATGCAAATTAGGCAATATCTAATTACATATGCGCTAATTTGTATATATTTTAAAAAACGAAATCTGAGTATTGGATAAAGCCAGATTAAAAATTATTTTTTCATTGTGTTCACATATTAGATGGGGAAAAAATTACAGAGGGATTTATGGATATCTACTTTTGTTATCCTGTAAATCAGAATATACTGTCAATAGCCTTAAAAAAATGATTTTCGCCATGTTTTTTGTAATAAAATGTTATATAAATCAGGCTAGGAATAATATATTTACAAATCCCTCTGTAAATGTCTTCAGAATATAACTAGGTACAAGACTGGAAAGTTTGGTGTATATAGGTGCTACTGAAGTGGAGATTTCGGACTTGGAGTATGAGAGAAAGGTCATTTTGAGAAAACGGGCTTTAAAGATTTATCATCAGCCAATGAGATTGCGCATTCAGCCCTTTTACTTTCGCGATTGGTTGCTGATAAAAAGGAAATGACCATATTTGGATCCGACAGCATTGTACAGTGAAGAGAGAGCTTTCCAGCCGTGCCTGTGATGACAGAGAGCAGACAGAGATCGCGGATCGGCAGGATGATTTACAACGACAACTTTTGTTGAATTTACGCGAAATCTACAGATGCAAACAGACAAAGTGTAATAAAATAAAGACCTAAATGTGTATTTCGGACTTTTTTTCACCACAGTCTGAAAGAAGACATGTTATTGAAGACAAATATCCAAAAATCTCAAAATTGACCAGTAAAAAAAAAAACAATGTTTTTGCCTGCCGTGTCTCGCCTTAAGAACTCTTTATTTTTTATTGCCAACATTGAAGACACCTGATGTTAACAAGCAGAATCACTGAAGGAGAAAAACGTAATTTTAAGTCACCATTATGGTGAGCAGTGTTTGTTTTAGTTGGGCTCTTGACCCTTAAATCGTTAAATCGTTGTTTGGCTGCTGTAACTGAGTTATAACAGCCAGATGAACAAATAGAAAAGGTGATCTGATGGTGTTGGTTGTGTTTTAACATAATCATTATTTCACAATCATTTGACCTGAATCACTGAACTCATATAGAGCCCAGTTTCTGAGTTAGGTTTACTTTAATTATTGCAGCACTGTCCTTGTACAGCATAATATTTCTAACTTTTACAATGTAATCCAAAAAATTTCTTAGAAGTTTCTCATATACAAAAAAAACGATTTTTTTCATTTCACACAGACATCAAGAATCAGCATGTGAATCTCAACAATGGTGACAATTATAAAGCATGTTGCAGTGCATTCTGGGTGGCACCAATCAAAACTCATTCATGGCTCCCATCATGCATTGCTGCATGAATAAATAATGAGCTTATGATCAGAGGTGATCTGTTAGTCACCATTGCTGAGATTCATACGCTAATTCTTGATGTCTGTGTGTGCCTACATAAAAAAAAAAAGTTTTTTGTTTTTTTTATTGATTTGATCATATGGATTTCATTGAAAAGGCTAAAGATATTATGCTGTACAAGGACAGTGCTGCTATAATTAATAAAATAAACACAACTCAGAAACTGGGCTCTATATGAGTTCAGTGATTCAGGTCAAATGATTGTGAAATAATGATTATGTTAAAACACAACCAACACCATCAGATCACCTTTTCTATTTGTTCATCTGGCTGTTATAACTCAGTTACAGCAGCCAAACAAAATCTAAAGTTAATGAGTTAAGGGTCAAGAGCCCAACTTAACAATCACTGATCACCATAACGGTGACTTACAATTACGTTTTTCTCCTTCAGTGATTCTGCTTGTTAACATCAGGTGTCTTCAATGTTGGCAATAAAAAATAGAGTTCTTAATTCATCTTTGACGTCTGTCTGTTATTCAGATATTTCTGTTAAAAAAAAATTGTTGTAAATTTTACTCATTTTAAATGGTTAACTTTTAAGGAATTAATTTGATTAATTATTACTCAATTCTAATTTGTTAAATTTAATTAATAATATTGCTTGTAATCTGTTGCCACAATTTTATGGAGTAGATATAGCGTATTCATTTTTACAGTGTTGATAGAATATTTTTAACACTGGTCAATTAGTGAAAGTGTACTTGCATTGTGGAGAGTTATTAACTATTCACATTGTGAACATTTATCACTATTTGTCACATTTTATGTCAATAATCATCCTTTCCCTGCTGGATTATCCTCAAGTATCTGGTATCGCTGTAGCTGGAATTTGTTTTCTTTATACTCAATGGATCATTTAAAAGATTTGGTTTTTTTTGAAAGAAAGAAATTAACACTTTATTCAGCAAGGATGCATTAAATTGATCAAAAGTACCAATAAAGATAAAATAATTATATTTCAAATAAATGCTGTTCTTTTAAACTTTATATTCATCAAAGAATCCTGAAAATAAATGTTTCAGGTTTCCACAAAAATAAGAAATGTTAAAAAAGAAGTGTTTTTAAATCATAATTATATTTTACAATATTACTGTTTTTTTTGTTGTTGTTTTTTACTGTATTTTTGATCAAATAAATGCGGCCTTGGTGAGAACGAGACTTCTTTCAAAAACATAAATCTTACAGACTCAGAAACATTGAGAAATATTAAAGACATATTTTAAATTGCAGACATATATTCACCAGCTGTATTCATATTCATCTAAAAATGATGGTACATATTATGGCCTGTATTTTAACGTACATATCTAAAATGTCATTATCCAGATAATTTGTTTCGGCACTGTTTGTGTGCGCAAGAATAAACACAAAGGAGGAAAATATACAGACATACAGAGAGATCATTAATATATTCCAAATACATATTCATATATTTTCTTCTATAGAAACAGTCTGTCCACAGTTTCACAGTAATTTGATCCAAACACTGCCAGGCACAGGTAACAAGTCAAAAAATCTCATACATCACAGATTTGGCAGAATAATGACATAAAAAGATATGTTCTCGTAGGTAGTTACAACATCATCATCATCATGTCTGGAATTAAGTTGTTGTAGTTACATCACTATCATTTCCAGTTGGTTTAAGGATGTGGTTATGAGTATCCAAGCAGCACTTGGTTTGGAAAACTACACGTTGCATGACCAGCTCCTAAACTTTTATCTCTGACTTGGCACAGTTTCACACAAACACACGTACGACACCCAACCGAAAAAAGCACTAAAATGGGGTGACCCAGTAAACATCCTGATCAATAAGTGGTAAATGGTTCATCTGAGGCGCACGGTTTGTGTAAGTGTGTGTATGTTAGAGGGAGACGGATAGATTTGGCAGCTATATTTAAAATTCTAAAGATATGTTACATCAGAGGCAATGAAAGAATCTCATAAAACCTGTCACTGACATGTCCAGGTCACATTTCATTCCAAACTGGAAAAAAAGAAGAAACATTTGGAATATACGGAGCCCCCGGACATGACATGCGGACAAAAATATATATATTTTTTAAGACAAATTAAGAATTCGTTCCCTTGTTTCAGTAAACGTTGAACTAATTCGTTCCCTCGTTTTGGTTTAAATAAAACAAGGAAATTAATTATTACAACGTGGCCACAATCGGTCAAAATTAAGGTACAAATTATTATATTGTGTGCATGATATACTTAAAAAAAAGGGGACAATTTATTAAAACGTGCTGACGTATTAAGTCGTGGGAACGAACTCTTAATTCGTGGCCACAATGTGCATATTTTTTCTTCCCGCATTTTATGTGCGGGGCCCTGTAACGATAAAGAAAATGAAACCTATTTTTAAAATGCTAATTTTTTTTTTTGCATTGTGACGTTTTCATCACAATTAAGCATGTTATTTATTTGATTCTCATTCAATTGTCATGACAATAATGTCACAATGACACAAAAAAAAATCATTATGCTCCCAAAACAGGCTCATTTCTTTTTGCAAAAAATATTGATTTTGGAGTGAAATGGGACGTGGACACTGGATTCACCCAGATATTTTTTAGTTTTTTAAGACCCGTAACACTACAGTCCATGATATACAAGAATCAAATACTTGAAATCTCGCTCACACTCACTCATTATAAGTTCATTTACAAAGTTAGTCAATCTCTCACCTTACCCTTTGAATCAAACAAGAAATAATAAGAAATATAGATTGAAATTACCTCCATTCCTCCATCAATCTGGTTGAACTCATTCAAACTATGTAATTTCAAGATCTGTAATCTCATTGGTCCCTATATTGTGCTTGGCTAAAACTGGCTACTTGGATTTCACAGATGCAAAACTTGGATTAATGTACGAGAAGCCCTGAAATTCTTCTTGGTCCAGGTTTTGAATCACTTCTTGGTCAGGAGGGGTCAGGACGGGAGGATGGCGGGTGAAAAAACGATCAAAGTTCTCTGCGTCTCGACCGCACTGTGGAGAAGACGAGAGAAGAGAGATATGGGATGGGAGAATGATGATACGGCATGAGCAACCAAATGAGGAATTCATGACAAATGGAAGCCTCAAATGCGGAAAAAAAGAAATGGGAAAGAATCCATCCAAAAGTGTGGTAATAATAACAACAACAGTACTTCTGTACTAACAGTCTTAATTGAGGGGATGTGTAATGATAGAAAATGATGAGCACTGTATTGCATAACTATTGGCAGTCAAAGGATTACAATCACCTTCCTGCAAAACTTTTCATGCACATCATTTTCTGTGGTGGAAACATATTTCTGATGCTGCGAATTATTTTACTGTTACAAGCAGGATTTGGTTTTCAGCTGATGAAGGTGCAGCATTCAGAAAAATGTAATCCGTGGAATTAGACAATTCCAAGTATTTCAAAAGAAGTGAGAGAGTGAAGAGGGATAGTGAGAAAATAATACGGTATCTGTATCCAAATCACTTACCTGTGAATGGATGAAATCATTTTAATGAAATATTTAAATGTTTATTCTGAACTTGGGCAGGGCTTACTTAACTGGCCAATCAGCCCACAGTCAAATGCATTATTAGACAAATACACTTATTATCTAACATTAACCTCACTCTGGCAGCACTGTTATATGGTCATCTATACACAAAGACTCGTCACAAAGAAGTGAAAATTAATCAAATAATAAAATGAAACATAAAATACTCTTATTACTCGCAATTTCTATTAAATGCATTTGGTAACAAATAAGAGCAGGTGTTTAGTAATGATCTGAAAAGTCTCATTAGCCCCTCTTAAAGGGTTAGTTAACCCAAAAATGAAAATTCTGTCAGTAATTACTCACCCTCATGTTGTTCCAACCGCGTAAGACCTTCGTTCATCTTCGGAACACAAATTAAGATATTTCTGGGCCTCGTAGTGTTTTTGCGCTGCACGTCTGTGTTGTACGTCACACGCATCACACACATGACCAGCGTCGGCCAATTGTGAGCCTACGTGGTGACGTGTAACACAGACGCGCAGCGCAAAAACACTACGTGAACCAACTAGAGGCCCAGAGAGAAGGAAATGAATAGTGGAATAAAGTCATTATTTTTGTTTGTTTTTGCGCACAAAAAGTATTCTCGTCGCTTGATAAACTTCAGATTAAGCCACTGTAGTCACTTGGACTATATTAACGATCTCTTTAATAACTTTTCTGGGCCAGCAAGTTTCGGTCACCTAGCAGCCTATGGAGGAGTGATCCAGCACTCAGATTTCATCAAAATTATCTTAATTTCTGTTCCGAAGATGAACGAAGGTCTTACGCGGTTGGAACAACATGAGGGTGAGTAATTACTGACAGAATTTTCATTTTTGGGTGAACTAACCCTTTAACATGTTCAACATGATTTTAAATGCCTAGTTGCCATGGATACACTCATACAAGATACGCTTAAAAGCTTAAAAATAAAACATTGGCAATTACTTTAGCATTATTGTCACTTTAATTATTAGAACTAAACTTTGTTGCAACAGCTATGAATATAAAATTGCATATATACACCGTACAAACATTTAGGGTCAGTACGAATTTTTACCATCAATAAATAAATGAAATACCGTTATACAACAAGGATGCAATAAATTGATCAAAAGTGACAGTAAAGAATTTTACATTGTTACAAAAGATTTCCATTTCAAATAAATACTATTCCTTTAAATGTTCTATTCATCAAAGAGTCCTGAAAATATTGTATCCCTGTTTCCACAAAAATATGAAGCAGCACAACTATTTTCAACATTCATCATAATAAGAAATGTTTCTTGAGCAGCAAATCAACATATTAGAATGATTTCTGAAGGATCATGTGACACTGTCTGCATTACTGGAGTAATGATGCTGAAAATTCAGCTTTGCAATCACAGGAATAAATTATATTTTTAAATATATTCAAATTGAAAACAGTTATTTTCAATTTTAATAATTCACACTATTACTGTTTTTTTTTATCAAATACATGCTGCCTAGGTGAGCATAAGACATTTCTTTAACAAGCATTAAAAACTCTTACCGAACAGAAGTGTGTGTGTATGTATATATATGTATATATATAAAAGCAGTGGATTACCATTAATCGCTTGCACATTGTTCAGCCAAATCAGCTGTTGTTTTATCATTAATAACTTATTTTTTATGAAATGTTCTTCTTAAAGTGTGCTATACTTCCTTAAAATGAATGGCATTCATACATTTTCGTGTGGTTTAAGTGTCCAAATATGTTTTGGGGTCACTGTATTTCCACATCCTGTGTCAGACCACACTAAACAACACTGAAAACCCATAAAATCTGCACAGTCAAAATGCTTAAAGTCTTAGAGTGCTCCATTATTGTTCTCTACAACATTCGTGCGTCTGAATCTGAAAGCTAACCTTCACATATTAGTGTTCACATAATCTTTGCGGTTTAACAGCGGAGCATGAACTGTGAGGCTTCACTTCCTGCACTGAGCCGGGTGGAACCACAGCATCTTGGCCACATGCACAAAATCTTCTCTGAAAATTAGGCACTTAAATAACAGAGATATGCTAAAATACAGTGTACCAGGAGATAGAGAAGTGTAAAAAGGATGCCATAGTACTTTTATTACCACATGTGCCGCAATGCACCCTCCTGATATAAACAAAGTTACACTATTTAGATGGTCCACTTTAGACATTCTAGTAACTTTGCAACTACATGTAGACTAACTCTCATTCCTTTGCAACTACATGTCAACTAACTCTCATTAGAGTATTATTAGACTTTTAGGTTAGGGTTAGTAGAATAAGTTGACATGTACCTGCAAAGCTACTTATAGTCAGTTGAATGTCTTTTGGGGGACAATCAAAATGCAGTGTTAAGCCTGGGACACACCAAGCCGACGTCAAAGAACTAGCGGAAACGAAAGCCGACTGAGTTGCCGCCTCTCGGCCACAAAGCTGTGCTTGAACACACCAAAAGGACCAAAGGCGAATGTCAACTAGCATGTGCGTTCTGCGCCTGCGTGCAAGTAAATATCTGTCTGTATCAGCAGGCATTTTCATCATTCAAAAAGGGAAACCAAAACTAGGACTGCAAACATACAAACCGTAAACAAAGCAGCGCTTGCTTACAATTTTTGTGCATTCGAAATCTCATGCAAGATGACGTAAAATTATAAGCCTTCTGTCAGTACCGTCTTAACTTCTTAGCTCGCTTTCATCAATTTCGCTTTTATTCTTGTGCACTGACTCGTTCGCTAAGCTGAACAGCCAGCCAGAGTTCGCTCTCTCTCACCGACGGCCCAACGGAGATTCAATATGCTGAATCAGCCCAAAAAACCCAGATGGCGTCTGACCACAGCCAACGGTGCGGAACACAACAGAAAAACGAAGTAATGTTTCCCCACGTACTTGGTGTGTCCCGGCCTTTAGCGGACAGTCTACTAAAAATGTAAAAGTTAGTGGAATGTCTGAAGTGGACTATCGAAATAAAATGTAACCAAACACACACACAGCTGCATTATTACTTACTGCTTTAGGTTTGAAGGGGGGTTGAACTTCTTTATTTTGCAGCTTTTCCCAGTCCATGTAGCGGAAGAAAGCGTGTTCCTTAATGTCTCGTTCTCCCTCCGGTCCACAACCCAGACGCTTCCCTGGGTGCTTGGTCATCAGCTACAAACATGTCAGAATGTATGTTAGTGTATCCAAGCATAGACCAAAATGTATAAAGCGTGTGCTTGTGTGTGTCGCCTACCCCCTTGCATATGGCCACTGCTTCTTTTGACATGGATTTCGGGTAAGATACATGATGCTCCATGATGGACTGGAACAGCTCATCTTCATCCTCACCATCAAAAGGGGGCTAAAGGGGTGGAAAACACTGGCATCACTTTATCTATCACAATTTCTTTTAAAAATGGCTCATCCGATCGAAATTTAGACCCAGAATGAATGTAGCATTAGTTTACCTGTCCCGCCAGCATTTCATACAGGAGAACTCCATAAGCCCACCAGTCAACAGACTTCCCATACGGTTGATATGCTATGATCTGTTACACAGAAGAGCATTTATATGCCTGGTGTACACTCGCTCTAATTCACACAATACACTCATATATTCATACACACCTCTGGGGCAATGTAGTCTGGAGTGCCACAGAAGGTTTTGGTTGTGGCCCCATCAAACATGTTCTCTTTGCACATGCCAAAATCAGCTATCTTAATGTGGCCTTCAGCGTCCAACATCACATTATCCAGCTTCAGATCTCTACACAAACCCAGGGCAAAAAGAACAGTTCACATACACACATATATTAGAAAATATTTGCTATCACAACAATTTGATTACAGTTCTTTAATAACAATGCAATGCATCATGAAATTTGGTTTCAATATTTTGGTTCCATTCATAATTTAGTTTAAAAAATATAACACAAATTAACCGAGGGACAATTTACACAACAGTGGTATAATGACAAAAAATAATGCATTGCAATTGTTGCATTTAACTTTTATGCTTAGATTCCACCGTTCTAATTTTTTTTTTTTTTTTTTACCATGTCAAACCAAACATTTACAGTCACAAACAAACAAACACGTCACCTGTAAATAATGCCCTTAGAATGAAGAAAGAACAAGCCGATGGCAATCTCTGCAGCATAGAACCTGATGGTAAACAAAAAATAGAATTAAAACCAGTTAAAATACTGATCCGATGTAGGAATAAATCTAAACAACAGTAGTTTTGTTGGTTGGCATAAACATTAATATTCAAAATTAGACACACCACAAATCGATGACTATGATGATTGCTTTTACAGAATGGCGACAACAGTAATATTTTAAAATACTTCAAATATTTTTTTCTTTTGAAAGAAGTCTCTTCTGCTCATCAAGGCTGAATTTATTTGATCAAAAATACAGTAAAAATAATAGTATTGTGAAACATTATTGCCATTTAAAATAACTTTTTCAATTTTAAAATGTAATTTATTCCTGTGATGGCAAAGCTGAATTGTCAGCAGCCATTAAAGTCTTAACTATAAAGCAGTCTTAAAAAAAATACTACTTTGTTCAATAAATAATTAAATTAATAATTATTCATTTATTCAAGTGTTTGGGAGTAAATACATACACAGCATGGGGTTCCTTAAATTTTCCCACTTGTTGTATCTGATACATCAAATCTCCACCATTGATATACTCCATCACGAAGTAAAGGCGGTCCTACAAACAACAACACAATTGAGTAGGAGATCATAGTGTTTGTCATGTGTATGTGAATCTGTTCTGTGTGTGTGATGTTTACCATGGTCTGAAAGCACGAGTGGAGATGGGTGAGGAAGGGTGGTTTGCCAGAGAGAGCGAGAACTCTCTTCTCCACCATAGTGCATTCCACGTCATCATCCTGAATGACCACGTCCTTCTTCAAGATCTTCACTGCGTACAGCTCGTCTGAGCCTTTACGCTCGGCAAGCATCACCTGGAGAACGACAGAGCATGAATACTGTGATAGACATTCAAATAATTTCATTATTAATTGATATTAATTTTATTTATTTATAGTTTATTTCACTGTAAAATAAATGTGTAAATATTGAGTAATTATGTATAATTGACATGATGAGAGTTAAATTACATAATATGAAGCCTAGAAATTACATGCTTTTTTGTTAAACGTCCCATATGTATTTAATTTATAAATTAATTTGCTGTTAAGAAGGTCTCTTTAAATTATTTAATGTTATACCATGGTCTGGGTGAATACTCGATTCTGATTGGCTGCAGGGTGTCCATTAAAAAGTGATAATGTACACCTAGGAAAGGTGTCCCGTCAATTTGCCTGATGACAGTTCTAAATGATTGCGCTGGCTCAAACTCACTGATCAACTGCTGCGGTCGGGTCGCTGTGGCCACGTTGCTTGGCAACGCCTGTATACGGGAGATATTAAATAGTGCGCTCGACTTAATAAATAAAAACCCTCACGATTTTTACTCTAAAACACATTAAAGTATTATTAATTGATTAAATATTTCTTTCTTTCGTAAGTGACCATGGTATAAGCGGGTTAATGCCCTTCGAGGTGTCCATTGTCAGGTATTAATGGATTAATGGTCCATTGTCAGGCCGTCGTCCATTAATACCTGATAATGGACACCTCGTCGGGCATTAACCCTTACATAAGTATGGGGTACAATGTTGTGTTTTTAATAGTTTTTTGAATAGACAATTCAACAAGTCTTGAAAAAGAACAGACCTTTAAATCCTTTTATAGGATACTAAACATTCACTACCATTCAAAGGTTTGGGGTTTGTAAGATTTTTTGGTAACACTTTATTTAACAGTGTCCTTCTTATATACGTTATATGCACTCACTGTAGTAATAACATCCAACTAACCCTAGATCAAACCTTAACCCTATAGTAAAAACATGTAGTTAATTAATCTACTCAGTACTTAAAGGCATAATTACACTGTAACAAGGACACATTAAAATAAAGTGTAACTGATTGTCTTTTTAATGTTTTTGAAAGCCTCTTCTACTCACCAGGGCTGTGCTTATTTGATAAAAAAAATACAGTATATAGTAAAATAATATTAAAAATAAGAATAAGCATTTTCTATTTAAATACATTTTAAAATGTAATTTATTCCTCTAATGGCAAAGCTGAATTTTCAGCATGATTACTCCAGTCTTCCAGTCACATGATCCTTCAGACATATTGCCTGTATTGTCACTTTTAAATAATTCAATATGTCCTTGCTGAATAAAAGCATTAATTTCTTTTAAAAAAAAAGATATAAACAATAGTGTGTGCTACCTTGCCAAAGCTGCCTTTGCCCAGCACCATGATGAAGTTGAAGTCTGTGAGCTTCATGCGGTCTCGGTTGCCATTGGCATCATATTTGGAGATATCATTCTTTGAAGTGCCATCTATATTCTTAGTGCCAGGGCCGATCTTGGCTCTCTGGAGTTTTTGGAAGAAGAAGAAAAAAAAAAACACACAAAAAAAAAACATTCAGAATATTGTCAGAAAGGGAGGAAATCTAGATGTAAAAAATAAAATAAAAATGTGTCAACAAAATGGGAAGGTGGATTTCACCTCAAATTTCTGCCTCAGTTCTTCATTGCCCTCCTCTCCATCTGGTGGAACTGGAACATTGAAATATTCCCCTTCCTCTTGGCCCAGACACTTAAACCTACAATCCAAACAGATCAAAACGATGGTCTCAAACCTCGAGCACTGAGATCTGATGTGCAGGTGTATCCCATCATGGTAGTGCTTACCATCCATCGACACCTTGTTTCTGCAGCTCGGAGATGCCAAAAGACATGGCCCCCATGAAGTCATTTCTGCTGGTCAGATCCCAATCCCACACCTCCACTGACAAACGCCTGTCTTTATCTGTATCTTTGAGGTTACTATGGTGGCATGAAGATGGAAAGAGACATTGCACACATGTAAAACATCCACATCCACACAACTGCAGTGCAGATTGGTTTATTTTTCACTCACAAGCTGAAGTGTTCATCCCAGGTAGGATTGAGGGAGCACTTGATGGTTTTGGTCTTCTGCTTGCTCTCGCTCTTTGGGTCTGGAATTAATTTAAGCTTCACGTATGGATCTGATAGTCCATTTGGATCCATTGGCACCAAGTTACGAGCCTCCTTGACTATAAATTAAAATACACAATGTGAAAACCAATGAATGCAGGACTTTATAGCATTATTATATCCTCTGAAACCTTATAACTCCATATGAACTAAATTAGAGTTCATCTAATTTATTTCAGTGTTATCTCAATTAACGAAAATGATTTTTAGTAGTTTTAGTTGACAACAATAATAACATTGATCTAAACTAAATTTCTAAACTACAATTGCTAGGCAGTTGCTAGGGTGTTCTGAATGGTTACTAGGCTCGGTTGCTAGGGCATTGTTAGGTAGTTGCTAGGCCAGGGTTTATACAGAGATTCTTAAATTGAATTTACTACCTTTTTACCACCTATTTTACTACCATCACAATATTTTGACTACCAACACGGCTTCAAACTTCAACTGTAGCAGTGTTAAGTAAAGTGACAAGTAAAGACATGAAATATCTTTCCAAAATGAATTAATAACATATTTAATCACAATTTAATGAGGCAATTATAACTTAATTTCAACACTGGGAGGGAGAGATAGAGAACCAGAGAGATATTTTTATAAAATATTTTTTTCCAAAACGCTATTAATCCATCCATATTTTTTTCCAAAACACTATAAATCCATCCATATTTTTTTTCCAAAACGCTATTAATCCATCCATATTTTTTTTCAAAAGCTATAAATCCATATTTTTTCCCCAAAAATTGATGGTTTGTCTTTTTAAAAAGTATTTTGTCTTTTATTTCGTGTTTGCATTTGAGGAAAAAAACATGTTATGTAGCCTAACCGTTCGTTCTCCATTAAGGATGCTTTTAAAACTTTCACAGAGACATCAAACAGAAAACACAAAGCCTCTCTTTGAAACGAATTTCGTTTTGTATTAATTTTATCTTAATTTTAATCCATGTTTCATTATTTTGTATAATCACAACACGTTCAGACATGAACCGAAACTCAGCGTATAGGCTATAAGTAGCCTAGGCTACTCGCCTCACAAACCTAAACAAATTAGAAATATCCTATATCTATTATCTACAGAAAGCTTGAAATTTCTACTTTTAAACAGAACCATTCAAAACTAAATAAAAGTTACTCTAATCCGTAAGAAATGCATTTTTCTCCGGCGCGTTCACTACTGCGAAGATCGCGAGTCAGTGTCAACTTCATCTTTGCAGCTGACACAGAAACACTTGTTTATTAATAAACAATTAAAATGTCATAATATATTTTTTTTTACAGCGTTTAGGTGCCGTTTATATGAACGCGTCACCACTGCATGAGAGAGAGAGAGAGAGAGAGAGAGACACACACACACACGCAAGGTCTCTCCCTCTCTGCCTTGCGCTCGCTACACGGTTTGCATGCGCGCTTTTGCTCGCTCGCTCGCTCTAGATTCGCAGGAGATTTGAACTAATTTCCAGGCATCATAACATTACAAAAGGCAATTGTAATATTTTTTTATTACTATTTTGGTATGATGAACATTCACCCGCCAGTGTGGCGGATAGCCTTTTGAGATTTACTCGCCAAACGGAAAATCTAACCGCACTTGGCGGGTGTTAATTTCGTACCCTGGCTGCGGGCCAATAAAAACTGGACCGCGGGCCAACTTAGTTTGGACACCCATGATATAGACCCAGTTAGATGGGGCTTCGAAAATGTACTACCTCGTCAGATGACGTTTACTACTTTTTACTGGCCTTAATTTGGCATAATTTAATTTACTACCTTTTACCACCTTTTACAACCCCGCAGAAACCCTGTAGGCTGCTAGGGCGTTGTTAGATGGTTGCTAGGCAGTTTCTAGGCGTAACAGGTAATCTGGGTTTGTGTCTGTTTTGGGTGGATTATTATGCGTTTTAGTTTCCTTGGTTTTAGTTTATTTCTATGTTTTTTCATTGTTTGATTTATTGCGCACCTGTGTCTTGTTTTCTTGATTAGTTTGTCTTTGTATTTAAGACCAGTGTTTTCTTCAGTTCACTGTCTGACCTCATCACATTTAACCAGTCGTTCTGCTCATGTTTCTGACAGTTGCCTGAGTACTTTGTGTTTATGTTGAATAAAACAACTGCCTGCGCTTAGGTCCAGCACTTTTATTTCGTGTAGTTTCCAGCTGCGTGTGACATTAGGCTGTTCTGGGTGTTGTTAGGCGGCATCTAATGTGTTTTGTGTGTTTGATAGAATATTGCTACCATGCTGCTGGGTGATTGTACATGTTTTTTGGTGTTTGCTCAGGCATTGCTATGCTAAGGTTTGTTGTTTGATCAGGCTGTGCCAGGCAGTTGCCATGGTGTACTAGTTAGTTGCTAGGATTATATTATAACAATGTCAACTGCAGCACACCTTTTGACACTCAAGAATCTGTAAGAATGCTATAAATAATAGGCAAATTGTATGAAACTTCAGATATCTATATACACAGCCCTCTAAACGTAGCTCTAGAGAGTTGATGGATGAGTGAGCTGCTGTGAATGGGATGTGGGGCGATCGTTGGCGGATTGATCTCATGTTTCCAGAGGATGCTGTTTCTGCCCAAGGCAAAAAGAGCTGAGAAAAACACAAACTCGTTTAGAACACTTTGTTGCAGAGTTTATTTTATTTTATTTTATCGAGAATCTAGAAATCATCTTTAGCCAAGCTAAAAACATTCAAACTTCACCATTTCTGCAACATTTCCATTCCATTCTGTTCTCTTGTTCTACTGATTTGCATGCTTGGCTGAAAGTTTAAGCTAGTAAAGCAGTTTGCTTTCTGCCCAGCTAATATATCACATAAGCCACAACAGCACTGACCATATTTGCTTATAACATTCCATATTCAAAACCAGCACAGCTGTGGGTTTTCTAGTTTCTGCACAAAGCCCTTCCTCAGTAACTTCAGTCCATAAAGGTAAGTAAATTATCATCAGAGCATTTGTTTGGAAAAGCAACTGACCAATAAAAAAAAGAAGCACAAATGACATAAAAATACAGTGCATTTTATTTTAGCATCTAAACCGGTAACACTAAACAATAAGGTTCCATTTGTAAACACTTGTTAATTACAATGAAAAATACTTCTAAAGCATTCATAAATCTTAGCTTATGTTAATTTCAACATTTACTAACACATTAAAATCAAAAGCTGACATAAACTAACAGTTATGTTTTATGAACTAACGTTAAAGGGGTCATGAAGTGGGAAATACAATTTTCCTTGAGCTTTTGACATATAAGAGGTCAAGGTCATCACACTATAAGAATATCCTGTAAGTTTCAGAACTGAAAACGTCCTTGTTAGTCCAAAAACAGCTTTTATTGTAACCAGGGCCAGATAACGACTCGTTGTGGAATGTGAAACCTTGAGAACTGTAATAGTAAAAACGTGCTTAAAGTTTGAGAGAGTTGCGCACGTAATACTTTCATATGCAAAGATGTCAGCCAATCACAGCCGTGGGCGTTTACACTGAAGTCTCACAGCAGACACGCCCCTTCAAACAGAGCGTTCAAATCAGAGGCTAAAATCAGGGTAGGAAATTTTTTTTAATGTAAAAATCATACTAACATTATAAGTGCACCCCAGGAAACATTATAAAACAATAAAACAATGCAGTTCATGACCCCTTTAACAAAGATGGACAAATACTGAGACAAATGTATTGCTCATTGTTAGTTAATGTATTAACTAATGGGACCTTATTGTAAAGGGTTAACTCTAAAACAATAAAATCTTTATCCATGCCAGGACCAAATATCCGCACACAGGTAGTGCAACCTAAAAGACTATATTGTAGTGTCTGAGGTTATAAAACCAGACAACCAATCAGATCAACCAATCAGGTAACCAATAACCAAACGTGTTATTTTTGCTGGTCAAGGTGATTTAAATTGGTTTAGCAGGTCCTCAACTGAACACTTGAGTTCAGCTAGATTAGCCTGAGCATCTGAAAAGTGGCCAAAGCTAAAAAACAGGGGTTAAAAAGATTTTTTTAATGTTTTTGAAAGAAGTCTCTTATGCTCACCAAAGCAGCATTTATTGGATCAAAAATACAATAAAAACAGTAAAATTGTGCAAATTTATTACAATTTAAAATAACTTTTCTATTTTAATATATTTTAAAATGTAATTCCTGTGATGGCAAAGCCATTACTTCAGTCCAGTCTTCAGTGTAACATGATTTTTTTCAGAAATCATTCTAATGTGCTGATCTGGTGATCAAGAAACATTTCTTACTATTATCATTGTTGAAAACAACTTACGCCCCTTCATATTATGAATATTATTATGTGGAAACCTTACACATTTTATTCAGGATACTGTAATGAATATCAAGTTCAAAAGAACAGCATTTATTTGAAATGGAAATCTTTTGTAACATTATAAATGTATTTAATGTCACTTTTGGTCAATTTAATGCGTCCCTGCTGATTAAGTATTAAATTCTATCAAGTAAGTATCAAACTTTTGAATGATATTGTATAGACCAGCCTGACCAGGCCAAGAGACCAGCTAAAACCAGCAAACCAAGACGATGCTATTTGGATGATTTGGTTGCCAGGAGATTGCTATGCGATTGCTAATGTGTTCTGAGTGGTTACTATGTGTGCTATGTGGTTACTAGGGTATTTCAGATGTTACAGTGTTTTTGCAGGGGGTGCTGTGAATTGCTAAATTACCTGAATTTAAAGTGTAAGTTGCAGGTTAACCACCACAGCCAATTAATGTGTAAATTAAAGTGCTCTATATGTATATATTTAATTATTTCTGTCTTAAAATGCGTTAAAATAACATTTATTGGGGTTTCTTCAAAGGTAGCGTGTTTTTTCAGTAACTGGTGATGCCGTCATAAGAGGAACTCGCAACCCATACTCTGCTAGATTCTTACTGTATTTGGAGACTGTATTTACTGTACTGGCTATTTGGAGAACGACCGAAGATGTGTGAAACCATCAAATTCTTGATGGACCACCGCCCTACAATTTTTAACCGGTCAGGCGTGAGAGAGGGGAGGAAATTGCCAGGACCCATGACACTCAAAGAGTTATTAATGCTTGGTGTGAGGAGAATGAGTGGCCAGGTGTCCTGTTGAGTAGCTACGTTAGAGCTAGTCTAGGCTAGTCTGGTGCAAACTTAGCCCGGATAATATAAGGGAACAAGCCAGTCTTTTCAAAATCTTGCCGTCATGTAGAATAGCAAGGAGGGACAACGACTGAAGACATTATTTACTTACATGGTGTCAGTCCAAATCAGAGCTGTAGAGATGCACACACTGCACAGGCACCAATCGCTAGTCTCATCGACGCCTCAAACGTCATGTAATACCCTTCCTCAATCCACGCTATTTCTCACGATTTAATTAGCGATGTTTGTCAGAAAAGAAAAAGAGAGATCGATGTCCCCATCACTGTGTTTGTGTGGGCTATGCCACCCACTTGAATCAGCAGTGGAGAGTATGTGCTGCCGTGAGGTGAACGTGGAACAGCTCGAGCTCGACCGGCTGATCTGACGTGCCTGAACCCGGTGCCTGAACCCGTTTGTTTTGCGAGTAGCTTATTCTCATTTCAGGCAGGATCACGGTCCCCTTGAAGTCAGCACACACGAGTATGTTTACAATTGAGTTATTTTATCCATAATTTTGTTTTATCAAATAAATCATACAACCAACTTTTCTGTAGTTATGTAAGGCATCTATAGATATGACTATGCCGGTAACTAAGTTCCTCTTATGACGTCACGCCTCATCTAGTGGAAGGGAGCGGGAGCGGTTAAAACCACTGTTAAAAGTGCCAACTTTTCATATTATATTTAGCATTTTGGTATAAAAAACAATGGTGGGCAGTTCTTATCTTTATGTTTAATAAACACATTGCATTATCTTCGTGAAAAATTTAACCTGCAATTTACACTTTAATAACATTAATAACATATATATATATATATATATATGTATAAAAACTGTGTGTGTGTGTGTGTGTGTGTGTGTGTGTGTGTGTGTGTGTGTGTGTGTGTGTGTGTGTGAACTTACTGGTCACGGTGAGAACATAATTTGTGATACTAGCACTGATATGCAGCCGTCCTCTCCTCTCGGTGTGGTCTGTTCCACACAGACTGGGAACATTTTCCACACATCGTTTATGAATATTCATCATACAAGCTGCAGAAAACCACACATAATTAGATTGACAGCATTACACGTGTAGGTTCTCACTCATTTCTCATCACTCACTACTTACTAAGAAATGCCCACACAAACACAGCAGACACCAGGACACACACACCAACACCCACACCCACACCCACACACACACCCACACACAAAAACATCCAGAGTCACACAAAGATCACACCCACAACTAGCAAAAATATATACAGAACAGAACACTTAATAAACAGCTGTATTTACATGTGAACCACACATAAAATTATTTAAACATATTAAATATTCAAAAACAAAATATTTTTACATATGCATTCCCATGCATCACTTCCAAATAAAAGTTTATCTCTTACAACAGAGTAGATCAAACAGTGTATCATGTAATGCATCATTGCTACCAGCAGAGGTCACTATATGAGGGGTTTCATTGTGCAGTGACACTTTGTTGGTTCAGTGTGTGTGTGTGTGTGTGTGTGTGTAGGTTTAGACTCACTGTCACATTTCATCCCCTGGTGTATGAGCCCGTACAGTAGAGATCCACAGTGGTCACAGAATGTGGGGCTGGAGTATGTGTGTACCTTGAATTTATGCTTACTGCGAGGGTCCTGTGACACAAAAACACACAATACTTTCAAAGTAAGAAACTTCCTCAACAGGAGAGTATTATTCCTAAACCTCAGGTTACAATAATTCATAAGCCAAGCAAAGCTATATTTTGTGATATTTAGTTAAATCAATAAATAACTAAATTAAAATAAGAAAACAAAAAAAATACACACACACACACACACACCCTTATTTCCAATTGAACATGTAGAAAATCAGAAGGAACAGCTACAGCTGCTCTAATGTTGTCTGTGATTAATGTTAGTTAATGGAATTCATCACAGCAAAATACATTAGAAATAGATCAGTTCACCTACAATAATGGAGTGTTATTTTAATTACATTGATATAATATTACAGTTTTTATTGATATTTTGAACAAGTTTTCATTTATATATTTTCTGTTAACATTTTAATTATGTTTAAGATTTAGTAATTTTGCTGGGTGTTTTTTTCATGTTCAAGTTTTATGTTTCAGGTTTTCTTTAATTATGTCTAAATAGTTTTTAATATAATTTTATTCCAGGTTTACTTATTTTAGTACATCAAGTTAAACTAAACGAAAAATAAGAAATGTTACATTGGCAACTAGCTGAAACGAAAGAATACATTTTTTAAGTTTTACTTGATGTTTTTTACGGTTCTAGTTTTAGTTTACTGTTAACCCTACACTTTTATTATCAGTTGTAATTGCTTTCCAATAAAGTCTTCTCTCGACTATGGACTTTGATTTAAAAAAGAATTGCAAAAAATATAGACAGAAAAATGGATAGGAAAATGGATAGAGAGCTTAGCAAAGGGCCAACTGCATGCAGCGAGATATACAAGAGGGAATAAAAAAACAATTCAGTGGATGTTGAGGCACTATTATGAAACAATATGCAAAATTTATACAGCTAGGGGGCGCCAATGTAAAGACCCAAGAAATAAAATAAAAATACTGCAAATATTCCTATAAAAAAAATAAAGTGCAGCTATATGAAGAAGCGGAATTTTGATTGCTGCCTTTCCTTTGTTTAAATGATGCCAGCAAGTGCAAGTTAAACAATTAAACAAAAGCAAGTTAATGATCTAATTATTTCAAGCTTTTATACAGGAGTCAATGGTGTAAAGGTCAAGATTTTCAAGCTTTTCTACACAGCAGCATCACACAACAGAGATGCAACAATCACCACTTGTCATGTACAGTATCATTCAAAGAAAAACAAATATAATTGGCAGCAACGCAGAAACAAAGCACAACACAGGATGTGTTGCATGTGTGCGCCTGCTTTTACACATACAGGGAGGAAGCGTGGTTATAAATAGAGATTAGAGTAGAGAAAACCGATGTCTCTGCCTGTGTGCACGTGATTATATAGTGCAAGCAAACACACGAGGAACATGAATAGTGTTAGGCTTCATTAAACAGTACATAATCAGTTACCACTTAATAAATATTTAAACTGCTCACCAAGCAGTGTGTATACATGAATAAGTGTGCGTGTGTGTGTGTGTACTGCTTAGTCACAGGAAGTAGTTTATTTCAACTGAAAGGAAGTGTATTTTCATCAGAAAAGATGGCGCAAGAGAAGCTGGTGGATAGAAAGGGGGTGGGTGAGGGAGTTGCTTGTTGTCTAGTAAGGCTTCACTTACATCTGATGCAGGGCCCTTGTCGGCCCCTGGGCAGGAAAAAGTAACAAATTCATGGCAGCGTTTGTGGACCACGAAACCACACACTGGGGGAGAGAGAGAGAGAGAGAGAACACTTCATCAAGTGACCCCAAAACATATTCATTTTTTTGTATTGTATTCAATATCAAAATACTAAAGAAAGCACAAGCACAGTTCTTTTTTAAAATGATAAATAGGTAGATACACAGTTCAGAATGAAAACAAATATTATTTGGAGATGGTTGTTAGTAAATGCTCCCTTAGTTCTCAGTAAAGCTGCGGCATCATTTGTTTGCAGATGTCATGTGGTTACAGTAGATGTGGTCTAATGCAACATTCAGACATATTTTCGCAAAGCTCAAGTGACCAAAATACTTATTGGGATCACTGTATATCTCCAAAAGCTGATATTCTTCAGGAGGGAAATCTTTAGAGGATGAGACGGAGGACATTTGTGCTTCTGGCTATTGACCTTAAAAAGTGTTATTTTAGTATTATTTATATACTATCATAGTACTTATACATTTTAAATTAACTTGTATTTGTATATTTAAAGTTGCACCAATTTTGTTATGTGCTTTTGTCATTTTCAATACTTTTATTTTACATATTTCTGTTTAGCTTTTTATTTCAGTGCATCAGCTAATTTTATTTCAGTTAGTTGCCTACAACACTTTTCTAGTTTAAGTTTTTCATCAAATATTTCTATTTTATTTTATTTCAATTAACTATAAACATAACTAAAATTCACTTCAATAACAACACTGACAAGAATCTGAGCAGTTTGAGAAGATTATCACGTTTATTTCTTCACGTTTAACACCATGTAATGCTCTGGGCTGTATTTGCATATACAGAAAATGAAATGTGAAACTATCATTTGATCAACAAATAAAAGTTGCCATATATGTAATTAAACTTTGCATAATCGTGTACATGAGTCTTGCTGGTTTAGTTGCATTGTGTACCGGAGCCAAGATTCTTGCTCTTCTCGTCTGTATTTGCCTAATTTGCATATTGCTTTATCATAAACCTCACAGCGTGAAGTTATACCAGAATGTGCCTCTGAAAGTCTAATACTTACTAAACGATTATAAATCACCGAAACCCCAAATTCTCTGTCCAATACAAACAAGGAGAGCAACAAGGTGGGATAATGACAAATGCTCATATTCATCACAGTTAAGGGTGACATTCACACCTAAATCTCAACATACAATGTTAAACTAGCGTTAGAGCGTTAATGTTAAAGGGCCCAAACCATTCCCATTAGGGATCCCATCAAGTTCATGTAGGCCCACACGAAATAAAATAACTTTTTTTTGTACTGATTTAAGAGGAAAATTCTGCAAAACATCTAAAAATCTGTTTTAGAATAAATCAAATTAGCCAAAAATGCACATAATGATAAATGTATGACATTGAAGTCCCCGTTAATCACTTCAGAATGTTTGCCAAGTGAATGCAAATGTATGACATTGATACGGAGTGCATGTATTGATCTGTCTAAATATGATATTGTCACTAGCACTAGAAGAATAAAAAAAAAAATCAATCTGTTCATAATGCTTCATTAGATAATGCCCCTGCTGAAAATATTCAAAACAGCCTGTATCCCTAAAAGCATGGGATGGGAACAAATAAAAGCTGCTCTTTTTATAATCTGTCTAACAGTGTGGAAAGTGAAGCCAATAATCATAAACCGCTAAATGATCTGCCAGCTAAGCCCCGATCAGCACTGAACAAATGAAACTGAGCACTCCAAAAATCCCTGTCTTTACAAGTATTTTGGTCTTATTTGTCTGGTTAAAATATCTATAAAATATTTAACTCAAGATAAATTTACTTGAGAAGCAACAGTGTATGAAATAATTAGCATATATTTTATAATACGCATATGTTTCAGGTATAAACAAGTTAAAGAAAATGAAACAAATCCGAAAGCGCAGTGCAGACAAAACACACTTGTCTCCACATATATCATGCAGTGTTGCTTCAAGTAACCTCAGTCACCTCAACAGGTTATGATTATCAGCCATCATACTGTACACATTCAAATTCCTTTTACAGTCTTTAAGACTTTACTGTAAGACTACTAGTACATGTACTAAACATGTACTTCTTATGACTATTTTATTTTATTTGACTTGTTTTCCAGTGAAAAAATATGCATTAACATGATCAATTTACAGATGTGTGGAGACAAGTGTGTTTTGTCTGCACTGCACTTTCGGATTTGTTTCATTTTCTTTAACTTTTTTTATACCTGAAACATATGCTTATTAAATATGCTTTCTGTAAATATGCAATATAAACTGTGCAATTTTTGACTAATAAAACTGGATTGACAACCATAAAGAAACAGACAGAAACACAAAACAACAACAAAACATTACAGGCCTTCAGTCTTTAATCACTGGGATTTAGCATTCATTATTAACCAGATTATTAAATATACATCGTTAGATAAATTATTTATGAGGTTGCTAACTCAATGGCAACTGTTGCGATCTGTGATTTAACTGCAAATCTGTTTCACAGAAAACACTTTTTTCTTGTACAATGTATATTTTTCCCTCCTGAATTTCTGGCCAAACTTGACAGACCAGGTAAATAAAAAAAATGTACCTGAGGGTGGGAACCACATGCATGTACAAATGTTAAATCTAGCTAATCTGACACGCACATTCCAGAAACTGGAATTCATGCTTAGATACATAAAGGAGGAGGCAGGGGCGGTCGGGTTACAGCGGCCAGACTGAAGCTACAGGATCTCCCGTTCACATGTTAACAGTCTATTCTATTCAGCACACCCTTCCCCTTTTCCATAGAAGCATTCCAGGACATTCCCTCTGTAATCTGTCAGTTGTTGCCTAGCAACAAGACCTAAGGGTTAAAGAGGGTGGAACTGTTCTCTCTGCTAAATGTCAAGTTTATAGTCTGCCTCAGCTTAAAGGCCCGTTCATACCAAGGATGATAACTATAACGATAAAGATTTCGTTTTAAAAATCGTTCAAAATGTAACAGAATAGCAGAGTCCACACCACAACTATAACAATAAGACACAGAGTAACAATATCTTTGGCATCACTTTCAGAGTTCTTTTTTTTTTCTAGCTGATGAACGATAAAAACATTTCCAGCCAATCAGAATGCATCCTGCTTTAAAGAGCTTGAGCATTCAAAGTGGCCGAGGACAAAACTGCATTGTGTGGAAGCTAATTTTTTTTTCTATAGGACCTGTTGAAAGGATCTATTCCTTTCAGGCCACCCAAAAATGACTTTATTAAATTTACTCACCCTTAAACCTTCGTAGGTGCATATGACTTCCTTCTTTCAGCCGAACACAATCGGAGATATAATAAATAATATCCTGGCTCTTCCAAGCTTTATAATGGCATAGAATAGTGCCTGACTTTTTGAAAAGCACATCCATCCATCATAAAAGTAAACCATACGACTCCAGTGGATTAATAAAGGCCATCTGAAGCCAAGCGATTTAAACCTTTATAAAGAGAGACCAGTTCCAGCGGAAGGGTGACCTCTGACTTGACGTATGACGTAGGCGTAGCGTAAGCTCAGGTGAGAATTGACGAACACGGAAGTGCAGAGGATAGAGCAAAACAAAATGCCGGTCATGAATTAGAAGTCGAGAAGTTTTAAAGAAAAATTACAAACCACATGAATGTCCTACGTTGGGTCAGAGGTCACCGGAACTGAACTCTCTCGTGAACGCAAGTATGGCCGTTGATGGAAGCCAGTGATTATAGTTTATAAAGGTTTAAATATGGATATTTTTCTTACAAAAACCCATCGGTTCGCTTTTGAAGGTCTTTATTAACCCACTGTAGTCGTATGGATTACTTTTATGATGGATGGATGTGCTTTTCAAAAACGTACTATTCAGTGCAATTACAAAGCTGGGAAGAGCCAGGATATTATTTAATATAACTCTGATTATGTTTGGCTGAAAGAAGAAAGTCATATATGAAGAGTTCAGATGCAAAAGCCTCTAAGTGCCATTTGAAATTTTCTAGAATGATCTTTTTTTATAAAGCTTGTATATTTAAGTAAAGTAATTTCACTTAAATGACAATTAATAGGTAATTTGCATTGCCATTTAAGTGAAATTATTGAACTTAAATATACGAGCTTGATGAAAATGATCATTCTAGAAGAAAATTTCAGATGGCACTTAGAGGCTTTTGCATCTGAACTCTTCAAATACACCTAGGATGGCCTGAGGATGAGTAAATTATAAATTTTCATTTTTGGGTGACGTATTCCTTTAACTCTTGACAATATCACAATAAAAGACATGTAAAGGAGAGTGGGGTAAGATGTGTCAGAGGGTAAGATGTGCAGCCCCCTTAATCTAGCAAACTGTAAAAAAAAACTTTTGTCATGCGATTGTATACACTATCGTTCAATAGTTTGGGGTGGGTACGATTTTTAAATGTTTTTGAAAGAAGCCATTTATGCTGCTCACCAAGGCTGCGTTTATTTGCAGCCTATTCAATTACAAACAACTCATTTGAAACTCAAGTTTTCCCGATTATTCAACCTCCCCCTTGACATGACTTTTTATAGAACTTATACTTCTATTGTCCTATGTTTTAGACATCTTGTAACAATACAATTTGTCAAATTAGTTTGATTTCAAACTTTGTTCTTAACCAGAGACAATTTAAGTGGCACAGCTTCGCTACCTCACACCTACGCATTGGTGCACTGTTTTGATAAGACACACTTTCCAACCATGACGTTTTAGACCTGTTTTCTTTTGGTAGCTAAGCAAGTTTGAACCTGCACAGTATTTAGAAGTTCAACCTTGGTGCATCCCAAACACAAACATATTGCATGGCAGAGATAGAAAATATGCTCTTGCATAGGCAGACTCACTAGATGTGTGGTCACCACAAAGAAAATCATGAACACCATTGCAGCCTCACGCTTGGCAATCAATTCCAATCAAGGATATGGGAAATGCTACCCATATCCTTGACGTCAAAGGCTATGCATCCAATCAAATCAAACTATGTATGTTGGTCCAAATTCCCCTGTCGTCCCCTTGACAAAAAATCATCAAGAACTGTGTAGAGGAAATAAAAAGATTAATTGCAATGCAGAGAGCTTCATTGATTATAATGGAAACATTTTCAGAAGTCCATAACTCTGCTCGCACAGGCAGTGAGCTCAAACATTGTAAAACTTGCAGTGACAGCTTCAGTGATTTAAATTGTCGGAGTGCTTGCTCTAGTATTGTTTTCTGCATATAATACATTCAAGATTTAGATAACGGGTTTGTTTATCATGCTGCTGGCAGGACAATGTTTATTAACTGGTTTACCTTTAAGAAACAGATTTTACATTGGACATCAAGTGGCAATCCAACATCATAAAAAAAAAATACCAGGCAACATGTTATATGTTTGGCAACAGTTCTGAGAAATTATTAGTGCACATCCTCTTGATGGAAATATATCACAACATTTATCAAGAGGTGCATCAATTTTTGGTCAAGATCTTGTACTGATACTTAGTCCAGCACTCTGTAAAGTGTCCTCCAGCACATCCCAAAGACTTTCAATGAATTTAAGATCTGGACTCAAATTCATGTGTGAAAATGATTCTTCATGCTCCATTCTTTCACAATTTGACATTGTCATCCTGGAATATGGCAATGAAGTGTCTTCCTACATGGTTGTTTAAGAATGAAAAGCCACACACTCCATCAATTAGGGTTAGAAGAACTGTTGGGAAATTAGGGATGCACCGATCGGTATCGGCTCCGATACTGCCATTTTTGGCGGATCGGGTATCGGTCAGACAAGGCCGATCCAAATCCGATATTGTGCGTATACTATTCAGTGTTATTGTTAAGCCCCACAAAAGGCACACAAACATTATAAAGCACCATAAGTTTTCGTGCACAATATTATAAGTCTTCTGAAGCCATTATATAGTATAATGTGAGATATAAATTAATATTTAAGTCGTTAAATTCAAGATCACGTAAACGTTTCCCTCAGCTGCGGCTGTCAATCATTCTTCATTCAGCACTCAAACAGCGCGTCGCGTTCGGTTACGACAGTTAACACGATGAAACTCTCTCCAAGATGATTCAATGTTACTATTATTATACTTGATCTGTAGATAAAGGTCTATGGTTTCGCATAAAACAACTTTATCTTGCTGGACTTTATTGCTGTACCTTAATCATGTTACTTGATCTGTAGATAAAGGTCTATGGTTTCGCATAAAACAACTTTATCTTGCTGGACTTTATTGCTGTACCTTAATCATGTTACTTTCTACCGGGTGTCTGTTAGATCACAACACTGGAGTACAGTCAGAGCACTATTTGTTCTTCACGCGCACAGTAACTGAAATTTAAAACTGTTAAAAGAAAATGCTGAATAGACTATTGCATAGATAGATACTGTATAATACACTACGCATCAATATGTATTTTCTTTGTGCTTTAAACTTTTCAATGCGGACTCGACGCGCTGCGCGCTGTGACTCGTGTTGCTTCAAGCGCATCATTCTGCGCTCGGGATGCGCATAAGCGCTCTGTGCCGCCCTGTATTGGAGCCTTTCATATCATAATACAGTGACGCAATGAAACATTATCAATAGCCGTTCTTGTTCTGTCCTATCTATTATGTTGCTACCTCATTAAACAGCTGTGCTATACATTTAAAAAATGTCTCAATTTTATAGTAATATATAAAATAATTGCTATTTTTGATTTTTATCTTGTTTTTCATTAATGTATTTTACAATACAAAGAGCAATGTGTAAAGTTTTACCAGATTTAGTGTTACACTTATTGTCTCTAATTTGTTCCCCACTAAACATTTTTTTTTTTCACAAAATGTTCAGATTTTATACAATTATTGTGCACTCGTGATTTTTCTAGACTAAATTTTACTGCTGAATTATCCACTAATCTAGTTTATAATAGCATTTATGTCAGATTATGATCATATATTTTTTGTTGTTGTTTTTCTTTTTTTCAGTTCTTATTATCAGTTCAACACAGAGTTATAGAAATTCTACTTGATTAAAAAAAAAACTGCGCTGGTATCGGTACAGATCGGTATCGGCCGATACTCAGAATTTTTGGTATCGGATCGGTTCTGAAAAAATGGTATCGTTGCATCCCTAATAGAAATATAATAATCACTGCAGTGATGTTACAATTAGTGTTATCACGGTACCAAAATTTCAGTATTCGTTACCAATACCAGTGAAAATACATGGTTCTTGGTACCAATTCCTTAAACCTGCTAAGAGTTATCCAGCCAAGAATGAGCCTAGAACTGCTTTTCTGATGGACTGATATTAATGACATAAATAGGGATGCACCGATCCTGATAACAGTATTTGGGTGTCGGTCCGATATTGTGCTCGTAAAACTACCCCGATACAACCGCACCCTATACCACTTTAGGGGCCGTTCACATATCATGTTTGTTGCATGTACAAATTTGTTATTTCAATTGTAGGCTATGCCGCGGCGAGATGAAAATCTCAACAGGTCATGTTACAAAAACCAACCGATCAGCTTCGGCCTTTCCGTAACAACATCGAAAACTTGGCCGAACAGCTGATCATAGCTGTACAGGGCGGCTTTTTATTTCTCATCTCCATAAATATATCTAGTAGTAAAGCTAATGCACGGGCTAGAAATAAATAAATTATTTGCTGATACTTCCTCATCATCATGGAGAGCGTAGTTCGCACCGCTTTCTCCTTCTTTCCACAAGCGCTTGCTCTCCCGTGGCGTCTGTAGTTGCTATGTAACCATGAACAAAGGCGTGCCGCGCCGCTTCTATTATGAGCGCGCATGCCGCACGCCTACATTTGAAATAACGAATTTGCACGCACAAAAAACGCGCCGTGTGAACGGCCCATTATGGCAACGTGACATTAGCCTAATCCAAAATATTTCCATATGTGACTCTTTCCTCCTTCCTTGTCAACGAGTGGATTCAGAGCCACCGCATTAGCAGCGACGCCGGTCGACATGTCTCAGTGTTTTTATGAAGAGGATGCAACTGTGTACCTTTCGGACAGCACTTAACCCGGTACTTCGGTACCACCGGTACTTAAGAAAAGCTGGTACCGTAACGGTTTAATTTTTTTAGTACCGACTTGGTACCGAAGTACCTGGGGCCTCATTTATAAACGTTGCGTACGCCGCTCTCTACGCAATAATTGGTATTTATAAAAAGCAAACTTGACGGAAAAATGTGCGGTCCTTCACGCAAACTCTGACCCAGGCGTACACACAAAAGATTACAACAGAAATGCAAATTAACACATATTTGCAAAAAGAAAAGTGAAATATGTTCTGCAATAATATTGGCATGTTATGCAATTCATCCTCAAAACACATCTGTAGCTTGTCAGATGCAATCAAATGGATGGTAATAAAATGCCATGATGCCATCCCACAATGGCTGATCTTGCGCTCTTAGAAGATGTGGCAAATGGAAGAAAAAAAAAAAAACGCTTTTTTGCATCGACTTTGATGTCCGACCATTTCTTTTTTATTTCGGCCACGGTCCGAGGTTGTGAGGCTACAGCATTAACGGCGTCTGCAACCTTTTGCCACTCAAGTGCCTTTTTGGCATTAATAATGCCCACACTGTGCCCTCCAAACAACATTTTACTCCTCTTTTCCACCTCACCAACGATAATTTCTACTTCACATTGAGTGAAGTTACGTTTCTTGGTTTTCCTCTCTGTGTTTGCTATGATTTCGCAATCGATGAATATTAACTTGTGGGCGTTTCACTGACTATTTATGGGCAACTATGGGCGTGACATGAAGCCGCAAAAGCTGCGCTACATTTAGAATTGATTGTGATTTATTAAGGGAAAACTGCGTAGAAACGTGCGCACGGTTTTATAAATCCGAATATTTCTGTGCATACGCACGTCCTATGTTTCATCCGTACGCCACTTCTGACGCAAATCCTACGCAAAGTTTTATAAATGAGGCCCCAGGTCTTTTGACAACGCTAGTTCCAATCATAGACTCTTAAACATGAGCCTATTTAAATTCAAACAGCGACTCAATAGTGTACGTCACAATAGGGAAGAAAAGACTAGCTTCTGTTTCATGCTGACTTTAAACTCAGCTTTGAAATTTATTGAGAACCCCTAACTTTAGGGTTAGGGGTTTGTTAAAATGCCTTGTGATGCTTGTCCTAGCAATCACTACCAATAAAAGGAATTACAGACAGTGTATGTACACAGCATACAAATGGCAAAAATAGGACTTCACACACATTCATTATGGAATCTCTTAAATCCCACAGCTACATGCATCTTAATTAGAGTCAAGGTCCTTATTAATTATATCTTTGTGTTCAATTATTGCCCTCCAGTCATTACAGCTGTGTGATTACAGAAGAATCATGCAGTCAGTGATGACAGGGTTCTGTAGCAAAGGCCTGCTATCAGTTTGTCTGTCCCTTAAAAAACTCACCAAGCAACCTCAGTGTCCATGCAGTAACTATCATAACATTTCCAAACATTGCATTCAGTGTCCCATTAGTTGTGCACATTTATTTATAATGTTACTGTAAACTAAATGTTACTGTTTACTTCATAGTTATTGTCTGTCTAGTGGCAATATTTAAAAGCTTCATTAGACAAACGAGTGAACAAAACAAACTGAAGAAGTGACCGTAACAAGAGACTTCATGGAATGGCAAACACAAAAACAATGATAATTTATTTGTTTTGTTTTTTTTGCAGCCTAATGTTTATGATTATCCAACCTTTTTGGTTTTCAGCTTGCACACATTTTTACTAATGGATCATTTACATATCAGACAGCTTTTTACTCCACTCAAAGTATATGCATATTTTTAAACCCTAAACTTGCATATAAATGATAAGAATTGGATTGATAACAGAAATGTATGTCAATGACAGCAACTGTTCTTTTTTCAAACACCACATTTTGGCACTGTTCCAGGTTGTTCATGACTGTGTAATTTAATACGAACCTGGGTTTATAGATTTACATACACGCAGGTGCACATCAAGTACATGTTTTGCAGTGGTAGAAAGATCAATGATTTTAATGATTGAATTGATGTGCTAGCATTATTAAAAAGCATTGTATTTGACTGCAGCTGTAACAAAGGCATAAATATAAGCTTTATGCCAAGCATGTCTTGGTTCATTGAACCGTAGCCTTCACTTCAACCTCGTGTTTGCTCTCTTTCTCTCTTCACTTCAGTCTGCAAGTATTTGCCAGTAAAATTAAATGGTAAAAATAGCTGTTGTGCTGGTCTCAAACACATCCCTTTGTTACTAGAAGCAGGTCATGGATACACAGCTCTGGCCTCCTCTCTTACATTCTATTTTTTACTCTCACCAAATGCAAATGCTTACACAAAAAATAAAAAAATATATTTTATTATTATGTATGAGAGATGGGACGTGAATCTTTACCTGTTAGTATTTGCATTATGAATTTAAAGAACCCATGAAATCACTAGACGAACGTTGTTTTCTCTCCTTAGTGGATGCATATCCCAACAAAGTGAATTTTTAGGAGTACACTATTATATGAATGAAGCTAACAGACATAGACCAAACGCAACAACAGATTTTCATTTCATAGTGTCTTTAAAAATCAACTAAATGCCCACATGAATGACTAAATTATTACAATGATTCTTGCATGAATACAGAAATGTAATGTTGGCACAAGGGAAAGTGCAGGCTGTTCTGTCTCACTCTGTTCAATCTGCACATGTGCGTAGAGAGAACATTAACAAGATAAGGCCAGATCTATTATTTGTTTAATCAATCTTTATTTCTTTTACAGTTGCATTAATCTGTGTGTGTATGTGTTTGTATGTGTGTCCACAAAGTAAATGATCAACATTAACTGTTAACATACCACTGCATCAGCAACGGTTCTGGATGGACTATGCAATACAGCAATTATTTAAAATTGGTATCATGCCAATAATATACTTTTAAAAAATGGCATGAGATGACGTAAAACAGATCAAGATTTAATGTTGGCAAGCTTTCGTGATGATGCCAGAGTGATGAACTATTAGAAAATTAAGGAATGACTTTGCCCGAGAAAAAACAAACAAACAAATTCAGCACAGTACTCAACATTAGAGACTGCAAAGATACAGAGCCATGGAAGAGAGATGTCTCTAAGTGTGATAAAATATGCTAATTAATTCCATAAATTTAGAATTTGTTGGAGACCATGTGGAGGCAGGAAACATGGGAACAAGGCGTTATCTCCGCAGACAAGCCAAGCAGGCCATTTGTACAGAACTCATTGTGCTAAAACACACAGATGACAATTTCAGTGTATTAATTGTGGTGTAATGTTTAATATAACAGTCACTACTGAGATCTATCTGAGCTGATTTTTACTGATCATCATAGAATTTAAACATTTAAAATTGAGCAATATTTTTTTTTTACTTTGATCAAAGTAGATTTTAACTGAATGATTTGCTGAAAATACACACTTTCATACAACAAATGGAGAAAATCCACAGCAGGATTTCCAGGTTTCCTTTTTTTTCCCGACAGATGTGTGCAGGGGGTGGGGTATCTTGATTCATTAATTACCTTGAAACTAATTGCCAAGTCCACATGTAATTGAATCATATTTGATTGGTCTAAATCATCTGTATCTTGCTTTTTTAGTTTCACCTGTGGCAGACAAAGCAGTTCATTACATCTTAGTAGCTGGTGTTTGTTGTGTGGCTGAAGTAAGTTTGTGTCATTTTAATGCTTTTTAGCTGATTTAAGTAAGAAATGTTCATGATTGTAAAATGTGTGACAACTAGCCCCAGTTTCCGCTATTATGTATTCGCTGTCTTAGTAAGCAACACTGTAATCTAGTAATTGTGGATGATGCGTTTTTAACAGCCCATTAATGAACTGAGTAGGAGGCGAAGTGTTCAGGATAATGCTGCCAAATGCCATTATAATGGCAGTTTGTGCTTTGACATTCATGGCAACACTGCCTGAATATTGTATTTCTGAATATTCACATAGGGATGTTAACACCAAGGGCTATACTCAATGACACCAAGTAAAGAGCAAAAGTTCAATTAAATTACGCATGGTTTTCTCTAGCAGCAGTTTTGTGTGTAATTGTGCAATAACTTTTGCAGCTAAAACGTTAAGGTAAGTGCCTATACAGAAACAAACTATATAAGCATATAAGCTGAGACAACCACATCTCATGAGAAAATATAACTATTTCTGCTTGAATTTGTAGTTCATATGTTGTGATTTGTACAAAAATAAGGGTCCACCACTAAACTTAACCTTCAGATTGTACTGAAACGTATGGGTGAAATTGTACGAATTTATAGGAATTGGCCAGAACGTAAAACGTATAAGTATGTGCTGTCTGTGACAACTAGCCATGGTCTCCCCTGCCAGAGTTCAACAGCACCAACTGTCACTAGTCATCTCTTCAACCCACCACTAGAAATAAAAAAAAGCTTCTCTGTATTTCTTCCTCAAACACACGCAAATGAATTGAAAGGACCATGAACTCATGTTTGCAACACTGCTAGCGTTAAAAGGAAATTAGTTATCATGTAACAGAGCATAAACAGTTGCAGACATTGAAAATGTAGAAGACTCAAATTTCTCTAGGGGGCCAAAGAGTCTTACCTTGACACTGGAAACCTTGCTTGCCGAAACCCCTGCAAAAGAGGCGAGACTGTGTGAGAAATTACAGCACAGAAAGCAAATCTGGACGCATTCCTCTGCGCGCAGCAGCGAGACGCGCAGGCGCGCGACATATTCCGCAAAATCCATCTCTAAGGATGATGATGGTGATGATGGCTTAATCATAGCGCGAGGAATTTCATTCTCGTGATAGACACTTTAACATGTTTCCTTAATGAAGAGAAGAGCTTAAATAAATGTGCTATAAATGACCCAAATGCGTAAACATACAAATGCATATAAATATCTTGAAGAGGTGCAGCAGTGCGTTGGACTCGTTGCGCGAAGCGCTTGTCTTTTCCGTCGGCGTCTTTGTTCAGTGTTGACACCACTGCGGATGTCTGAGAGTGTTCAAACGTTTTAGTGTTTTTCCTCTCACGAGCATCAAGTGAGTCACCTGTGCCCTTCGCAGCCGTGTATATACAACAACCCCTCAACGTCCTCCAATACTCACCAGATAAAGTCGGTGCAGTGGCTGCAGAAGGTCGGCTGCTTGAAGAAGCGAGCGATGAACTTGTGGTTCTTCACTTCGTGCACGTTCTTCTGCCTCAGTGCGCCCTGCCTGGCGAAGCCTCGCGCGGCCCCCTCGCCCTCGACAGCCGCTGGGTCGGCCATGATGGGGACGGAATGGATGTAGTGGGTAGAAATCTCCTCGACTTGTAGCCTGTGCCGTTGAGGTTGAACGGGGTCTTTCTCGGCTTGCGCTTCGCTTCCCGGTTGGTCGGCGCGCGCGCGCACACGCCTGCCTCTCCCCAGCTGACTGTTGTGGTGGTGGAGCGCGCGGGTAGCGGTGCTTCAGAGAGACTGTAACCACGCCCCCCTTCGTACGGCCTTTTTGAATGACTATTGCGGTTGAGAGACACATTTGACAAACCCGTTTAAAAATCACTTCCAAGGAAACTCATTCATTGTTTGTTCGTGATCTATCGAGTGCCAGACGCACAGCACTTGTTGATGTGGCGCATTGAAAACATTTATCATGGCAACCGTAGTTTCTGCCAAAATGCTTAAATAATAATATTGACATTAATATTTGTAACTAGGCTACTGAATTGGAATTGTGGTGACACGAGGTTTCTGGAAAGCTTTGTACGCTCACTGAAGGAGTTCCCATAAATGAGCAATAAATGGTTCTATATTAAAACTTATATTATGCAGTATACTTTAGTTGAAAGTGTCATGTGTCGTGTTACCCTAATTGTGTGGGTAAATACGCAATTGTGCTAAACTTTCAGTAAACTTGAAGAATTTTCAGCTGCCAGTTCTTCACATTAAATTTTTATCCAGTGTAGCCTACAATAAAAACAATAGTATTTTGGCAGAAACCTTTTACAAAATGTTTAAGCATTCATGTAGAACAACCCTGAGGTCATGGGTTCGATTCCCAGCGAATGCATGAACTGATAATTTGTATACAAATATACATATAAATATTTGAGTGCATGTTAGGTCTGGCAGATGGCGGCTAATAGACTATATCCCATATTGTGCAGTCTTTGTGGGTTCAACAGAAGTACATGTGAAAGTAATGACTCTCCCAGTCTGGCTAACCATGACATTTTAATTTTTAATTTAAATGTTTTTTTTTTTATATATGGAAAAACTTTTGTGAATGTTTTATCAAATTTAACATAAGCCATGGGAAATTTAGTTCTAGTTCACCTTCTAGTTCAGGTGACACAGTAATGTAATTTATTAACGTTCATTAACACAATAATTCCAGTTAAACACAATTTCAGTTTTAGATAATATGTGGAATACTTAAGAACTCAATTCAGCGTATATATATTTGGTGCCTCAGGGACCTTTTCCCTCATGATGGACTCACTGGAGGACATTCTTTAAACTTCTTGCAGGAACTTAAGGATTCAATTGTGCGTGAAGCTTCTGAAGTCATGATGAAATCTTAGGAAACCTTATAAGTTATTCAAAGATAGTCTGGTTTGAAATGGTTAAGTGTAGCAATCTGATGAGCCCCAAAAGGCATCTCATGTATCTTTTCTTTTTAACTGTGTTATGTAAGTGAGACAGGTTTTCTGAGAACTTCTGGCACTCAAACCAGTATAATCTGTTTAAAATAATACAAGCTTTGTGCCTGTTTATGCAAATCACCTCATAATGTGCAGAAGAGGTGGTAACTCGACTTAGTTTCTAAGGAAGACTATTTTCATGCCTGAGCACATTTGGTCTTAATTTGTTTTTTAAACTGATGGCTTAGTAGTTTTTCAGGCCAAGTATGTTATGTTCACTTGAATAAGTTCTTTCTGAAGGAGTAGCACTTATATAAGAATATAATTGTTTGTTTCGCTTTCCAGCATTTGAAGCAAACATTGTGGTTGAAGCCGTGAGAAGAAGAGATTCAATACATTGATCGTGACAGACACAAAAAAATCTGATCAGTCTCTTGATGGCGGGGTTTTTTCCCCCACAATACCTGTAGTAGATTAATTTTTGTTCCCCAAAGAACCTTTCAGTGAACAGTTCTTAAAATAAACATTTTTCTTAGTTTGAAGAACATTTTAAAAATCTAAAGGACACTTTCCCACTATAAAGAACTTTTGTGGAATGGAAAGGTTCATGGATGTTAAAGGTTCTTCATGGGCCCATAAATGCCAACAATAAAGAACCTATATTTTTATTGTAGTGCATGGTCTATGATCTATAACCAATTCCATCCCTAGTGGTGACTAATGAATAAGATTTCAGTTCGCCATTATGCCCTTGAGACACTTAACCCCAGGGACCATCAATGGGACTGTCCACGCAATTATTGTTCAAGAGCAAAGCATAAAATGACTGAATGAGGAACAGCTGAGACCTTCCACTTGTTCTTTCACTGTTGCAACAAGTTCCCCTTTCCATTGACTTTAACAACATAAGAGATTAATCCTTAAAAGGAGACAAATTCCATCCAGAAGTTGACCCAGATGTCTGCAAATGAATTAATGTATATGGGTGACCGGGGCTAGTTGTCACACTGAGAAGTGTTTATAAATCTAAATTGTACACAGAAATTGATATAAGAAATTTTCACTAGAGTGAAATGTGTGAAAATAAAAATGACAACCTGCCGTGATCTGATGGAATTTGATTCTTCGCTGGGTCTTGAGTCAGTTGCTGACCAATGAACTTACTGTATCATACGCTTACTAATTCACACAAAAGATCTCCTCAATGAGACTTTTCTTCACATCATCCAACCTGATTTTAATGGCATACAAGTAAAGACTTGCAAATACTTCTGGAGCCAAGTAATAAAATTCTCACGCAGTCTGTTCACTAATATCTCGCTGATGAACCCGCTGAAGGGTCACGGGTGAGTTTAATGATAAGGACACCGACTGTGATCACATTATTTAAACATGCAATATTTAGTCAAAGGGTACAGTTCTTTGACAACACTAATATGTATGACCCTCACCAATCACCAAAACCTTTTTCTTTGAATCACTTGAATTGGCAACAAAAGCATTTGATACAGTCATCCGCCATCTGCTGAGCTCCACACTGGTACAAGATGGAGATCTTGTGATTTACACTTCCAAATCATTGCACAAATTTACTTTGGTTTGGGTTTCATTCTGAGATTAAGCAGATTTTTTTGTGAGAACATCAGAGAAATAGTGAAATAACAGGTGAAACAAACACTCTGATCTGGTCTTTATCACCTCACCAGGATTTTCACTGATCAGAGACAGTATGAGTTCTCAGATAGCAATTAGTTCCTTCAAATTGTAAACTCTATCTTAAATGACAAATCTTAAAACATCCAACAGGTGGCGACAAAAACCGTGAAATAGTATGTAAAAGCTGTCATTTTTAATAGTAAATCATGAGACTTCCTGAAAAAGAGATCTGAAAACCGGATTGTTCAATATAAGAAATCTAAAAAAAAGCAATAATTTACCCTTAAAAGCAATGACTGGACCGTTTAAATACTGCTTGATTTCAGAACTCTTTATGGCAATTTACTTGAATTAACGTTTTGTTATGTAATTTTTATTTCAGTAGGCTACATATACAGAAATATCTTAAAGGAACCACTAATAAAAAATGTTTTATCCATAACCTACACTCATTTGATAGAATGTTATTTAGCAGCTTTAAATATAAATGATTTATCAATATACCAGTAAATAGTTTATTTGAAAATATCATATTTACATCAAGATTTCCAGAAAAGTTTTTGTAAAATGGCATAAAACCAAGAATCTGTGATTCGTTAATTCTCTTGATCCTTTTATTTAACTGAAAAAGGTACAAATATTTTCACTGACCAACTTCATTGTATTTTGCTTAACAAATTTTGATGGTTCCAACGCTCCAAAAAGTTGGGACAGAGGCAAAATAAAAGTGAAAAGATTATAGAATATCCAAGTTAAACAGTTTTGAAGCAGTCCAAGCAGGTGTATTGGTAATAGGTAAGGGTGTCGTGTGTGGGTATAAAAGGAGCATCTACTGAAGACTCAGAGATTGGTCATGGCTCATTACTTTGTGCTAAATTTCATGAGAGAATTGTCAAACTATTCAAAAATCATATTTCTCAATGTAAGATTGCAAAGTATTTAGGTTTTTGCCATCTACTGTGCATAATATTGTGAAAAGATTCAGGGAATCTGGAGAAATATCAGGCTGTGTAAGGCAAGGCAGGAGATCTCTGTTAAGTGTGTGACCTTTGAGACCTCAGATGGCATTACATGAGAAACCGTCATGCTACTCTGTTAAATAGCCACAAGCTCATCTCAGATGGTCCAAAAGACAGTGCAGATGTGTGCTGTGGTCAGTTGAGTCCATGTTTCAGCTTGTTTTTGGGAAAAAGACAAGTTCTCAGTCCCAAAGACGAAAGGGACCATCTAGATTTTCATCAGCGACAGCTGTAAAATCAAACATCGGTCATGGGGGCGCATCAGTGGAAACAGCATGGGTGGCTTGCTTATGTGTGAAGGTAAACCATTGATATGGAGGAGTATATTGGGACTGTAGAGACTTGGACTGCTATTAAGATAACATCTTTCCTGGGAAGAAAGACAATGCCAGGCCTCATTCTGCACGTGCTACAACAGAGTGGTGCTTGATTGACTGCCTGTAGTTCAGATCTGTCTCCTATTGATAATGCATGGCCCATCATGAAGAGGAGAATCAGACAACAATGACCACAGATAGATAGATGTATCAGGCGAGAATGAGCAAACATTCCTTTTTGCAAAACTCTAACAATTAGTATCCTCAATTCCCAAACTATTAAAAAATGTAATTAAAAGAAAAGGTGATGTGACACAGTGGTAAACATGCCTCTGTCTCAATTTGTTTAGAGTGTGTTGCAGCCGTCAAAATGTTTACAGAATAGCCTACAATTAAATTGGTCAGTGAAAACATTGGAAATCTTCCTCAGTTAAATAAAGGTTAGAGAATTAACAAATCAGAGAATATTGATTTGAATAAAATGAAATCATCAGAAGAAAAAAGGTTTAGTATTTGATTTTACAACAGTTCATTTTTGCTAGTTTCACTGCAAAGGCTCACTGTCACATATATTAGCATATTATTCAATCTAAAATTATTTACTTAAGTAACAGAAAATTGCTGAAATGATACTGGAGATCAACAGTTAGTCATTATAGGTAATTAAATAACATTTAGATAACAGCCCATTGTCAAAGTTCACGTTACACAAACATATTCAACTGATAACACATGGCCTTATAAACTTCCCAAATGTTATTTTACATTATACATCAGTTCTATTTTTAGTTTCTAATTCGAATTTCTACTCAACTTCACATTTTCATTTACAATTTTTAAATGTCACTTTTTCCATCTAATATTTATATTTTATTTCAGCTTCATTTCAATTAATCGTTTTAGTTACAATAACAACAATGTATACAGTAGGCCTGCAAATAAAAAATAAATCTGAAAATGCATCATAGAGACATTACGTTTTGGTAGTTAGCCAGTTTTATTAGTCATTGGACCAGTTTTGGGCTGGTTTTGAGCGGGCTGTATTTGTCACACAAACCTGGCAAGCTTTCATGAGGCGTCAACATTCATCTCTCTGAAGGGCGGCTCTCAGATTGCTCCAGAACTCGCCTCTCTTTTCCTCATCCTCGGGCCACTCCAGATACGTCCTGGAGTTCATAATCTTCCGCAGCTTGCAGAAGCGCTTGGGGATGGTCTCCTTCTTGATTGGCTCTAGAAGTACTAGGACAGCGGAGTCATTGTGCTCATCGACTATGCGGAAATGTGAGAAGTCCAGTTCGTAACGACACCATTCGCTGGTAACAAAGTGCTCAGATAGAACAAAGAGAGTGCGATGGCTCTTCTCAATCGAGTCGATGATGTTGTCCACGATCCAGCGGCCCGGCCGGAAGTCCCGTTTGTGCAAACACAGGGCGAACGAAGGCTGAGCGCTCTCCAGCTCTGGAACGAGGATCTCCTCGACCCACTCAGCGTCATGTTGACTGTAGGATACAAAAGCGTCATAGCGGAGCTCTTCGGACAGTCGACCAACTGCAGGTTTTCGTTTGGCTTGTATCCATGCTTTAGTCATCTGCAGGTACCATACAACGTGAAGCTTATGGCAGGTGACAACAATAAGTCCAAGCACTATGATGATCACAGAACAAAGCACTGAGACAGCAGGGATCATATAACACTCGAAGATTGACAATCTGACACTTTCAATGGCATAACCTCTGAGAGTGAATGGAGTGTCGCACACATAATTGCAACGACCATCTCGAAGTGTGATGAAATGGCCAACATCTTGATTGAAGAAAGATACAAACTCGCAGGAGCACACAAAATTGTTGTCACTCGCCTCCAAGTATTGCAGGTTTTGAAACCTCCTCAAAGAGCTCCCATTGAACATGCGCAAGGCGTTCCTTTGGATAAGCAGCGTATGGAGCCTCGGAAGTAATTCCCCCTGTGGTAGTTTCACAAATCGGTTGCCTGTCAATATAAGTGTAGTAAGTTGAGGAAATCTTAGGTTGAAAACCATCAGATCATTTTCGCTGAGATCCAGAACCGTCAAGGTAGAAGGCAGGCAAGCAGTCATCGTACGTAGCTTTGTGCTGGAAAGGTTCAGAAACCTGAGAGTCGCTGGCCAGCTACACTTTTCTGGCATGGAAACAAAACTATTATGACTTAAGTCCAAATATATGAGCCTCTTAAGATTAGTTGCCAACCGAGACATCAGACCAAGAGATTTTAATACGTTCTGGCTCACATTTAGGGTGTTGAGGTTTTGATATGCGCCAAAACCTGTAAATAAGGTCGGTTCGATTGTCAGGTCTGACAGGAGATTTTGACTAAGGTCCAAGTATTCAAGCTTTTTCAACAAAAAAGTAGTTTCCCGAGGAATGACAAACACTGTGCTGTTGATCACAGACACCTTATGGAGATGTATCAGGAGAAATCCCAACTGGGTCATGCTACTAAACCTAAAGAACCCTTGGATGTCAAGATTACATATGTAGACAGTATGCAAGTCTTCATAATGTGTGTACGAAGCATTCTGCCACCACCCATTACCAACTAAATGTACATCTTTGAGACCAAAATAAGACAAATGAGAACCATCCATGACCTGCAAAAAAGAGGTGATCGCTTCATCGTTTGTTTTGCTATTTTGGAAACTCAAGCTTTTAGTCCCACCTTCTCTCGCCGCTTTGAAGGGTTCTGTTGAAGTGCTCGTTCTGAGTGTGACATCTTTGATGGTCAGAAGAGTTTCAGGGTGGGAGACATCTTGAAGAACCTTAGAGACAAGTTCTGGATCGTTCTGAAAGAGATTCTGAAGGCTCAAAGAGACTAAACCGATGGGACGGGCTGCTTTCAAGCTCCCACTCTCATACGATCTCAGGTTACTGCCAATAAATGTCATCTCCTCCAGATGAGTGAGCCCTTCTAAGCCATTCTTGTGTACCTTCCTCAGCGATGGACTACCAAATCGCAGCGTCCTCAAGTTAATGAGAGACTGGAAGATGGAAGCAGGTCCCAAGGTGGAGTATGGGTTTCCTACAAGGTTCAATTGCTGAAGAGATTTTAGCTCATGGAACCAAGACGAAAACAGTTTTTTCAGGTTGTTTAAGGACAGATCAAGAACTTTCAGATTACGTTGAGATTTGAATGCCTCCTTGTGTATAAACCTGAGCTTGTTCTTATGCAAGTTTAGGGTTTTCAGCGCAATATAAGGGCTGAGATCATTGATGTCAATTGACATAATTTGATTGAAAGACAGGTCAAGGCCAAGAGCATTCGCTGGAACCTTTGGGACCTGTTGGAGTTGATTTGAGGAGCAATTGCAAAAATAATTCTGATCACATTTACATGTCCTGGAGTACTCAAAGACTTGAGCCAAAATCAACATAAAAAATATCATGGACTCCTTCACACCCAAGAGTCTCATCCTGTAAAAAGAAAAAGATAAAAAAATATATATACTTTTATTCGGTAAGGATGCATTAAATTGATCAGAAGTGATAGTGAAGACTTTTGCATCACTTTTACAAAATTCTATTTCAAATAAATGCTGTACTTTTGACTTTCTTATCATCAAAGAATCCTGAAAAAGACGTATAATTCAGCGAATACAAGAACAGAAAAACAGAAGTTCTTCATTTCCAAAATAGTCAGTCAATCAATGCACTCTCTTTATATCTATCTAACCTCTATATATAGTACAATCGCAAGCTGACGTTTGCAGTCGAATATTAAAGTGTTTCGAGTTCTGCATATACCAAGACAGAAAAAATTGAAAAAATTACCTGACTGCTATTATTGTGTCTGCTCCTCTTCTGTATGCAAACTGCAGTTTGGCAGTAGTCATAATAAAGGAAAACAAACAGAATTCAAACATGCAAACATAGTGTGAGTCACAGGAGGTAGTGAAACTGAATAGCCTGATTGAAACTTACAAAATCATTTCTCTTTTTTCAGCAGCATTATTTTAGGGAACCATCCCTATACAGACCAGTCTCAGAGCATGTGTATACTATATTTACATGCTGCACATGTAGGTGTAGTTGGGTAATAATTTTTCAGAATGTCTTACACAGCTTTTATTCAAATAGTTTTTTGTAAAACTATTTCAGACATGTTTTTATGTTCACTTTAATAAACACTGCATTAGAATTAAGGATACAAAAAGAGGAAGTTAGCCTTTTCATGCAAGGCATGACTTTAACTTTACCGCTATAAGCATCACTTCACATCTCTTGTGGTTATTGCAGGACACACCCAGTGCTCCAAATAGCAGCTTTAACAACAGTCGATTGTGTGAAATAAAAATGAGTCAAGCCAAAAATGGCAAAATATTTTGTGGTCTTTTACTGGTGTCAACCATTTTAAATCACAAATCACTGGTCAGGAAATTAGCAAAAGTTGCACAAATACTGTAGATAAAGTAACTTGGCACGGAATAACCTTTCCCAACTTGCAGACAGCTTTTTACTGGAAGAAGAGTCAGTTGTTCCTCTCAAAATGAATGGCTTCAGACAGTTCATGAGTAGTTGAGAAATGTCTCCCAGTTTTTTAATGTGAGACCAAAATATTCAAGATATGGTTCAAATCTGGACTCTGACCAGGCCAAAACATGAGCCTGATGGATTTGTTCTCAAACCATGTCTTGGTTTTTGCAAGTTTGGGCAGGAGAAATGTCTTGTTGAAAAATAACATCCGATCATTTCTCTTCAGATAACAACTTTTCATTTGTGGGAAGCAAGCCATTCTGCAAAATTCTCCTATTCTCCAAAGCATTAAATGACTTTTCACAGTGAAGTAGTTCACCAATACCAGCAGCGTAAAAGGCTCCCCACACAATGACACCTCTTCCTTCATGCTTCCCCTTACGAAAAAGAAGTTTATCCAAGTGTGCTATTAGTATACTTCTTTTAAACTAAAAATAAGTATACTCTCAGTCTACTTTTTATGTACTTCTCAGAAAAATACGTTGTTCTTCTCAGAAATATACTTAAAATACTGACAGAAAAGTCTTAGTATATTTGGATTATATGACTATCATTTTTTGATCGAGATATATTTAAAAGTATAATTAAGTATTCTGTATACTTGGCTTGTAGTTGTGTTTACTCTTTTGATTGAGTAGCCTATTAAATACTTTTTCACATAGTTTTACATAAACTTACATTGTTTGAAAATATTGATTTATAAAGAAAACAGGTATTTTCCTAATCCTGATGAGAATTCTTGTGTAGGCTAGTCCACTGGTACTGTACATACTGTAGGAATTTACTTCAAATCTACTTTACTCTTTCCCCGCCATTGACTGAATTTTCCAGCTTTCAGTGTTTTCACTGTTGTACAGCGCTATACGCAGTACAGGATCTCCGGATCAAACGCAGGTGAAGAAGAAGCTGAAACAAGTGATAGAAGATTGCTTACGCAAATGTAAAACAAATGCGATCATCAAACACTCAACAGCAAAACTGCCAAATGTTAGCGAATGAAATGTCGACCCATGAAGAGGAAACAACTGTGAAGCTTTGGGAGTGTTGATAGACTCGATCTACTCTGTGTTTTGATCATCGTTCTGAATCCCATTGGATTACCCATCCCAGATGCAGTAATACAAATGAGAAATGTGAACTAGTTGTGCACTTAAACTACTACTAAACGTTTATACTGTAAGTAAAAGTGTACCCCTTATAGTACACTTAAACATAACCATTTATATACTAAAAAGTGGGCCAATTTAGTCCCAAGCAGTATTGAAATGGTACAATTACAAGTTTACTACTAGTACATTGATATTAGTATACTTTAACATAAAATATACTTGAACTACTTACTTTTTTTAATTAACTTATAGCCTATACTGTATTCTTTTTCATAAGGGTCACTGCGGTAGAGATGCATTTATTATTTTATTTCTCAACAGATTTACAAAGACCCCACTCTGGGGCATCACCATGCAACTCGTGTTTCATTGCGATTCTTACTTCACACACAACTTCCCATATTCTATGACTTTTTAAGTAGCGCATCTGCTCACATTTTGTTTTTTAATTTCCTGACCAATAATTTGTGGTTACGATAATTAAAAGCTTAAGCCATTTTGGGCTAGACCCTTTCTTTTGTATATGTGTATATTATATTTTATAATATAATATAAAATACATGTATTTGATATTTTCTAACAAAATAAAACAAAATAGAAGAGTCCTGTGGTGAAATACTGGGATCATCATGCTTATAATATTACACATTTAAATAAAAAATTGCAATATCACAATATGAGTTCTTTGTATCTGCTCTTGCAGGATATTAAATGTCAAAAAGCCTTCTCTTTTTGACCTTTTTGTTCCTCTGGTAAAAGACAATCTAAAATTTCAAGAGGACTCCTCCCTTGTGTCACTATAAGTGACAGGTGAAAAGAGGCATAAGCCTATATCAGACATAAACAACTACCTCAATTCATTTGGGAAACATGAAGGCTACTTTTCTATTTCTGCTTCAGTTGATTTGAACTGTTGGCAACACAACAATCTTTCTGTATTGTTTCAATTTTAGATATACAGTACACTGGCAAAATTAATATGTCATGTTTAGTGTAAACATGCAGACTCCTATATATGAGTTGACAAGAGAAGTGCATGCAGAGGGCATAACTAAGTTATTTTCCTACAAGTATCACATCCCTCTTGGATAGATAAAACAGAAGAAAGCAGAACATTTATTTTGCTATAAGTAGGCTATAACTTTTGGACCTGTTTTACGCTAATGGGTCAGAAAGGAAACCTTGCAAGCAGTTTATGATAAAAAGTGTGCATCAAATCATGATAATCTGGTCTCTAGAAATGTCTTTTCTTCTAAGTAAATCTATGGGATTTTATCTGCTACCAGGCGAAAAAGTCTGATTACTTAGATAATAACTTACATCTCGCCTCAACAACAAACAAGTTTTTTTTATTTTTTTATGTCTGCAGCACAAGTGGTGCAGGGCGAGTTATGCTCTTAAGTTTATTACTTACAAAACCCCAATCATACATGATCAATAATAATTTATTAATGTGTCTAATGTTTTTAATTTTCTCAGAACAAATGTGTAAACATCCAAATGCAAAGGATCATTAAAGGGATAGTTCACCCAAAAATGAAAATTCTGTCATCATTTAGGGCTACTCACCCTCATGTTGTTCCAAATATGAGTTTCTGTGTTCTGTTGAACATTAATTCTCATTTTTGGGTGAACCTTACCTATGGGATAATGATGTCAGTTACCACCACAGTATATTGCAGGCTAAACCTTAAACAAAGGATATTCTGGATCTGGGAAATGGAGAGTAATTGAGGTAAAAAAATAAATAATTAATTGTGTCCTTGGGGAAGACATATTTACCAGAGGAGACATTATGTCACTAGATTGCAGGAGTCACATTTGAGGAAGTTAAATAAAAGCAGTTAACAAGATTCCAATGGATTACCACACTGGCTCGATAACTTCCTCTGGCCTCGGTTAGCACCATAGGGTTAGCACGTAAGTTACACAGTTGACCATAAATTCGAACGCGGGCGCTTTAACCAGTTTGTGTAACCACATCTAAGTCCCGCCTCCAGATCTGCAGCCATTGGCTCAAAGTCTAAGTTAGGGGAGTTTTAATTGGATGCTTAAGATGCCATTTAAAAAGTCCGGAACTAAATGCAGCTGTAAACAACCGAAGCGTGTCCTTGTAGATATAGTTGAGGTTTTATATACATTTCAAGAGTACATGTTTTAGAATTTATTAATTTTTTTGTACTACAGTCATGCCGACATCCCCCGTGAAGACACGGATTCCGCTGACAAGTTTTGGTCATCTTATAAGCGAAGTGAAGGTAACGTTACACAAAAAATTATTCATAAACATATCATATATCATATCGATAAAACATATCGCAGCCATGCATGCTGTCATATCAAATAAATAAAATATAAATTATAAATATATAAATAAATATAAAGATATGAAATATATCCCCTCGTCCTTCATAAAAACATGAGAAAATGTCTTTACCATTATATCAAGAGTTGCTTACAAATAGGCCTAGGCTACATCTAAATAATACACTAAATACAGTATAATGAAAATGCCATATGCATATTATGCTTATTCAGTACCATGGTATACATAAAAGTATGATATTACCACCTACCAATTAATGTATTTTTTTGTTTGTTTGATGTACATAGTGAGAACGGAAAAGCGTGCGTGGGGATCTCCTTTTGTCATTTTCTAAAAATGTTTTGGACATGGTGTCAAATCTTGATATTTTGTAATGTGTATTTTTATGACAGAGACAGCTCTTCGGGATTGAAGCACCAACCCCAACAGAACTGACTGGATGGAGGAAACATTTTAACAGCTACACAATACAAGGACGCAGAAACGTAAGATCATGTTTCTCATTACTGAAGAATTAGTATTACTAATTGCCTTGTCAGTCAGAGCATGTCAGATTGTTGATTGATCAAAGACAACAGTAACATCAGTAACAACTCCTGCTCACGTCACCACTTGCTCATTGTGTAATTTTTTTTCTCCCACTTATTCCCTTTTCCAGTTTGTTCTTGCCACATATGGTATTCTTGCACTCACAGCTGCTGCCTACATGCTGAGACACAGCAGCAGGAAGGAGGAACATGAAACAGCGTCTACCTCCTCATAAACTAAAATGGAAAGTCTGGGGGGGGGGGGTTAAAAATACAATAAAATATTTATGATCACTATATGGGAGGACTGTGGTTAATAAAGCTTATGTTTCTCTACATGTCACCGGCCAGATGTTTTTTCAGATTGTTGTTTTAAAAAATGATTCAAGTTGCAATGTTTTAACCCATTAGTCATTTGCCAGTAGAGTGCAGTGTAAGCTTATTGTGAAGTACATTTCTTGGAAGCGCTTTGCTTTATCTGTTCAACAAGGCAAATTTGGTGGTTATTTTACAGCTGCTGATTTTAGGTTAGTGAAACTAGGAGCGCAGATGGGGGACGTTTTCCTGTAAAATGAAATGTTCAGAAATAACAGTGCTGTTGTAATATATCTTCTTTCTGCTTTTTGTTTCATTTTAAGTTAATAATGGTCGTGCATCATTCTGAAAGTGAAGCGTCATTTAAATCCTACCGATTTCATTAGCCTACAATATTCCATTATTATGCCAATCAGCTCATGACTGAAAAACTACCCCTTTCCTTTAACAATCCAAATTTCTGCCATATGATTGGTTTCCTCTTTTAGACAGGGTATACTATTCAATTTGCATCCAGTAATTTTCAAACAGTTAAACATGAAGTGATAGTTAAAGTGCTAAAATGAAACTGAAATGAAAGCACACCTGAATACAGGTCATCCGTTGTGATGATTGTTTTTTCTCCTGTAAAGAAAAAGCAGTAGTAACCAGCCGTAGTAATTTGTGAATGTGCAGGTGCTTCAGGCAGTTCATGTCAGTGGCATAAGTTTGGGGCAAACAAATTTGGGGCTCATTTGAATGGTAAAACTGCTTCAAGTGGAAATGTATGTTTGGACTCATCTGCAGTACAGTGCAAGGTATTATTATTTAAATTTTTTTTAAATTTGCAAACAAAACATGAAAAATATATAAATGAAAATATAATGAATGCGTAATTATGTTTTGAGCAAACACATACTTGTTAAAGATATTTTAATACTGGGAATGGATTTGGGAGTGTTTTCTGATGCCCTGAACCTAATGTATGATGAATTGTTCCAGGGATCTCTTAAATTCTGCCTTGCCTGTCAGGGATATATTTAACAGATGTTTTTAGAGATGGCCTGATTAAAGAGTCAGAAGTAATCTTAAAGACATCTACAGAGTATCTGTTTACAGTCAAAATTGTATGTGTATGTGTATGTATCCATTTACCAGTGAATGCTGCTCAGTTTGTGAATGCTGCTCAGTAACTTCACAATTAAATTAGTATTTAGGTAAAAAAAAAAATCTAAATCTTAGATGCTATAGGCTATAATATTGACTTGCATTTGCACTAAAGGATGATCTGTGTTCTTTTAGTTTATTTATAGTGTAATGTCTGCAGAGTCTATGGAAAATAACATTGCATTTCGTAAATGTGTGGCTCATATTTATCTGTCATATGTAATTCACGGTGCCTTTAGGGTTACAGTCTTAAACAATAAAACTAAGCCAGGGATAAGACATGATACATTTAACCCTTAACCTGCAGAGGCATATGAGTTGGAGAAGATCACGTGATTTAAAGTAAACCAGTGCGTCCAAAGTGAAAGTGAAACAAAAGTGCACACTTAATAGCAGGCAAAAATAATGAATTAGCAAGTATATACTCATTTCAGTCATTGATTATACTGTAGTCGTTTGCTTTTATCAGGCTTTTTATGTGCATTATTTGCTTAAATCGCCACGATCTTCGCCATTTTGAAGGCATTGAAAGAGAGTGCTGCCAAAATCCAACCGCATTCCTACATCCAGGATTTGTCTCGGCACATTACCCGTTGCGTCCAGAGAGTGATGTAAATAAGATACGTTTGGATACATTGGGACACGTGTCCTTCATCCAAACACTTCTAGGAATAAATGTCATCTATCAGTGACATTGATGTGCCACAGGCGAGACCGCCTTTTTAAAATGTTTGTGCAAACTTTCGCTTTCGATATATTCTTTTGTAATGGTCAGCCTGAATCGGGTAACAACTAAAAATGTAGCATCGCAGGAAATCTTTACACAGTTCTGGAGAAGTCTGGGTTAGTCAACATCAAACTACATTTGCGGTAAGTTGGCTAGTGGTTTTATATCCGAGACCGGACTGCATGGAGGTGTTTCTTTCACCTTTAATTTCACAGTGACGTTCTCCATGTAGGCTATTAGACACCGTTTTATGAAAACATTTGCAGTAGAAATGTAACTTAGTGGTTATTCTGAAACACGTATGCCTATACGTGACAGATACTCAAAAAATGGTTTTGCCTGTTTTACTGGAGAAACGTTTACATTTCATTTGGAAGTTCTTTCGAGAAAACATACAGCCTGTAGGCTACTTGTATTTCAGATAAAGGCAGGGGCTTCACTTTTCCCCTGCTAACGGTTACAACCAACGCGTTTGTCTATAAAGAAGCTATAACATCAAGACATTCAAAGAATTATGTAGCCGACCAAAGAAAACTACACAGAAAATATGGTTAAAAAATAAAATGTATTGATACAAATACATTTTTTAAAAAATATGTAAAAAGTTGGATGTGAATATTGTTTTGATAGTATATTAGGTGAGGGAAATAGAAATAAAACAAAGTTTTCGAGAAATAGTTAATCTAAATGACATCGTTCATGTTGGTTTCATACATTTTTCTTAAAATGTTTATAGCCTACCATTTTCTACTAGTTTTTGATTTACAAATGTGGTGTCACCATTGCCTAACCATCAAGTACAAAGTACTAAAATATACTTTCACTTTGGGTACAGTAGTCATCAGTGTATAAATTAGGTTAATTAAAAGGCTAATTAAAAAATATATCAAAATTACATTTTAAGGGTTACCCCATATGACCTGAACAAAATGTACCTTTAAAAAAACTACGTCAGAAAGTTATTTGATACACAGTCATGAGAGGTCTGCTTTTCTGTTTTATGGTACTTTTATTACAACAATCACTTGGCATCTAGTTACGCCACGCTCACTTTGATTTGGCTCACAAAACAAAAGTATAGCCTATATTAAAAAGATTTTTAAAACAAAAAATTATATATATATATATATATGTATTTATTTTGTCTCAAGCATCATGTGCGTATAAATAGTCAAATTCTTTTTGGTTTCTGTTTCCAAGAATTTTACTTGGAACCCCCTGGTGCTGCTCGGCAGTCAAAAATGACAGATTTTTTTTTTTTTTTCAGTGAAAAAAAGTACTATATTTTTGTTCAATAATGTTTTTTTTTATTTACTATTTCGTATTTCTAGGGTATTTTTATGGTACCAAATTATATTTATGTAATAATTATGATCCATTTATTACCTGATAATATTTTTTTTTTAGCATAGACCGGAAAATAAAATTTTCCAATGTGAACTTGTTATGGTGATGCGGAGGAGATGAACCCAAATGCAGACAGTATGCAATATACACGGTTTATTGATACAACTAGACAGAATAAACAGGAAAACAAAACCCACGAGGGGGCAAAACAAGACAGGGTAGACTAATTTGGACTGACAAGACTAGACTAAGACTCAGACAAAAAACTAACAGCTAAGACAAGATCAAACTCTTCTTTCTAGACAAGACTTTCAACAGGTTACTCACGGATTGTTTCACACAATGAATGACAATGAACCGGCACAGGACAGCAAACACAAGGAGATTAAATAGGGAGAAACTAATGAGAAACAGGTGACAAAGGTAAAGCAATGACCAAGGAGCAAGGAACGAGACAACACAAGCACATGGCCCAGCAAAAGGCCATGTGTGTGAACATAAAAGATGGGTCTGTCATGATCCTGCCTCAAGACCAGGGAAATCAAAGACTAGAAGGCAGAATCATGACAGAACTGTTGTAAATCTTGAATGCTTTGGAGCACAGACTTAAGTTTGGTTTCTTTTAAAAGAAGACTTGGCAGATTATTGTTTAAGTGAAAAAAGTTTTAAAAAAGTGAAAAAAAGTTTATTATTATGAAAAATGCATAAAATACTATTTTAAAAATTTATATGAATATATATTAAATATCAATAAATCTAAACAAGTTGTGTTCCAAATTTGAGGTTGATTAGTCAAACGAGCTTTCAGTAAGATTTTGTTTGGGCGCAGTATAACGTTTCCACAAGATGAAATTCGCTTCCCATTAGTTTCCAGTACAAGTGTGACTGTTTTTTTTCAGGACCATTTAAGCTATTCAAATCATATCCATGATTATTATTTTTTGTGCGTGTGTTCACATAGGACGTGCCAAAGCCAAAGCAAAACTTTTGAACCGAGAATTTTTTTTATTTTTTTCAAATTTCCAAAAGGGTTAAAGCCAATCTTTGGTTAAAGCTGAGCTTAAAATCCACTGTACATTCTCACACCTACTTGCACACTCACAGGCTTATCTCGAATGTGTCCGGACATGAGCTCTTCCCACCTCTTGATGTTTGAACTCTTTGTTAATTTGCGCAGGCTGCAGAATCATTCATCTATGCTTTGGGACCATGGAGGAATGGTATGAGTGGGCCCCGATTCAGAATGGTCCAGCACAATGACTCTGACCATACAGTTGCGCCACAGGGCCCATCCAAGCCGGCCGAGCCCCCTAAACCCTGCTCCGACCCCCCAACACACTTTCAGCCCTTTCGGCACCAGCAGGAATGTGACCTCATCACACAGGCTGTGGATTACTTGAAAAACAGTGGATTTTACTGGGGTCCCATGGAAGCAGATGAAGCTCATGAACAACTGGCCAAACTCCCTCTGGGGACGTTCCTGATCCGGGACAGCATGCAGGCAAATGTTTTCTTCACTCTCAGCTATCGGGCTCCTGAGGGCCCGACCAGCGTGCGGGTGCTCCTAAAAGGAGGAGGATTCAGTTTAGCAGGGAGTAAACATACTTTCTCTTGCCTTTTCCAGCTGCTTGGATACTATATCGCGTCCCCAAAAAAGAGTCTGAGTATGCCGTATCGCGGAGATGCGGCGCAGAGCCTACAAGAGCTGGCAAGAAGAGCTGTGGTACAGAGTTATGGGAAAGATGGTATTCACCAACTGCCTGTGAGCAATAAACTTAAAGAATTTCTGTGGCTGTACCCTTTTAGTATATGAATGTGTGTTGTTTATTTGAAGCTTAAGTTACAAATGTTGGCTCTTTTAACATAGGACAGTCATTTCATAGGATACTGTGCTCTTCATTGACCCAACTAGAACATGTATTTACTATTTATGTGTGTAGTGATCGTTTAAACTATTCTCTGATAAAAAAGCACTACAGAATGTTTTATTTGACATAATGCAGTTCAGCACAACTCCACCTTTGGCCTTCGACTGTTTTAAGACAATCACGCTGGTACTGGGTCAGTTTGTATTTGTGTTAAATGAATGATTTGTCAACGTAGTTACGTTTATTATTGTATTGTTTGTCTTTATGTATGAATGTAAACCACTGACCACATGACACGATGTCGATATCAGTATGAACATTTAATGATTTTATAGGGGTACATATATACAATATGTAGACTATAATCTATAGTATGTATTGTATAACAATGTCATTCTGCTATGCAGAAAATGCATTTCACCTGAAACTTTTGGATTGCATTTTATTAATAAAGATAAATTATTTGATGTGATTTACAGCTGTTTTTGCTGTCATCTCTCTCTCTCTCTCTCTCTCTCTCTCTCTATTTCCCTTTGGTTTCTTGTAACTCAACCTAACCTAAAAAAAAAAAAAAAAAAGAGAATCAGGAACCTCTCACATATTGACTTTACAGAAATGGCCCCATCTAGGGGGAAATTAAGTTTTTTATAACTACACATTTTTACTCTCTACACAAGTTTACTAAATTATTTGTTTAAATATTACATGATCTGATTTTATATTTTAAATTCACCAATTACTGCATGTCATCATGTACATGTGCTTGTCAGGCCGAGCAAAACTGTGTTCATGTTGTGTTTTTGATTGTATGGCCACAGCAGAAGCTGTGGAGCAGATGTGGGATCATATTAAAACCACAAACCATACACAGCCATACATACACAGAAACCACATCCTCTTATACAAAAACAGGAAAATGTGCATTTTCCTCTGTACCTATATTACAATTCCATGGCAGAATAAAACAGGAAGACTTATTTTGTTCCAGTGAAATATCGTGTGCATTTTTATAGGTCAGAAAACTGAAACAAAGACATCCATTGTGATACAATACTGAATACATCACATACCAGTTACACAGAAGAGGACGTTGATTTTTGACAAGCTAAACATGTTAGTCTTTGAATAACATGTAATTTAAGCCACGAAATAAACTTCATTCCGTAAAACTTGCAAAAATCATTTCTAACGTATCCAGCATGTTTTATATTTACCGAAAAATCAACAGTTCACCCCTCAAGCACGTTATCACGTCTGTCAAAAACTTAGGCTGGCTGTTGGTTGGAATATTATAAAAACATCGACATAGCACACTCATGGGAATCACATTTTTCTAACAATTATTACCTTATGATCCATCGGTTTTCAAATCCACCTCATTTGAATATCACGACATTGACGTCTGTCAAAAAATAATGTGCACAATACACTATGTTTTGACTAGATGTGGTGGGTGAAAATGGCGGCCTGAGCGGCTTCAACATGCTGTCTGTCAGATAATACATAACGCAAGTGAATAAAATGTGTTCTTCACTTGCTGAAATTGAATTGGAATTCAAAATGTTTTGACAGACATTTTTTATGCACGAACTATGCATTCTGATATTCCTGATTTGAATATTTTCAATAATTTTATATTCTATTGACTGATTATTTTTCATAATTTTGGTAATAGATTAACTGTTAAATGAGTGATCTTGAGATGAGTCCCTGTTGTTTAATTTTCCAATAAAAGATTTTTAGAAGAGACATTTTAACATGATTGATTACATTTAATTACCCCTTTTCTGTCCCAAACCGTCTCAGCAGCTCACATTTTTCATGTGTATCGTGGTTGATAATAAAAGCATAATGCACTAAATCCACACATTAACACTTAAATCACAGAAGAGAACTGACAATGAACAGGGAAACATAATGATTAACAACTGAACATAATCTGTAGACTAATTTGGAAACAATCAAGGCTAAATTTAACTGAAGCACAAGAAACAACCACAGGAATGAAAATACAGCTAACCAAAACATAATCCTATTCACCTTATTAATGTGCATGTTTCGGCAGTAGCCTTCACTCATGCAGCAGCAGCGTAGCAGATCTAGTCCACCTAGACTAAGCCAATAAAATCTATTGTTTTATTGCTGGTACAGGAAGCTGTAGGACAAAATATTCTTTCCTCCCCAACGACACTTAAGATTTATTTGGCATCCAACCATCAGCAGCCATTCTTTCATCAGAAGCCAATTTATTGAATAGCAACATTATACATGGTTCAACCAGACATTCCAATGAGATTTACCACTGTGATGATTGGAAACACTGGCCAAAGTATCCTTTTGCATGCCTTGGCATCAGCTCTCACTTTCAGGTTCATTAATCAGAAACAAAAGAACAAAACTTTCTTTGTGCTGTGTGTTATTGCTGCACTTATAATAAAAACTAACAAATAAAAAAACCTGAAAGACAGAAAAAGAGCAAGATAAATAGCTCTTGAATGCTTAAACCAACACTTCCTTCTTGCATACACACACACTTCTTTTGTATCTCAAACATGACTGTCTACATAGTACATTCAAATTTCAACATATGAAGTCAACATAAATATTCTACGCAACCAAATTTACTTCTTAACATTTTCTTAACAACAAGTGAAAAAGAATATTCATTGAGGGGGAAAAATGTAGGGGTTGATTTCATCCATCGGAAATGGATTGAACCATGACAAGAGAGTGTTTCACACGTTAATAGAGTCAGCTGATTGAAGGGAAGAGAATAAAAAAGTGAAAGCAATTTGTGAAAAAGGAAGTTGTGTCAGAGGAGAAAAAAACAAGACAAGCCTTTTATTTTAAGAAGAACAATGTGCATCAGTGAATCATACATTTTCCTGTTGACACAATTTAGAGGGGAAAACAAGAATTGTTGGCTTCATTCAGTAAAACGTTGAATCCAGGGTTCAGTAATATGTATATACAAATCTGTTGAGAAATATAATAAATGCATCTCTACCACAGTAAAGCATAGAGGAAGAGGTGTCATTGTGTGGGGAGCCTTTATATGCTGCTGGTATTGGTGTACTTCACTGTGAAAAGTAATTTAATGCTTTGGCGTACAGGAGAATATTGCTGAATGGCCTACTTCCCATAAATGAACAATTTGTTATCTAATGAGGAATTATTAGATGTTATTTTTCAACGAGACAATTCTCCTGCCCAAACTGCAAAGACAATCAAGACATGGCTTGAGAACAAGTCCATCAGGCTCATGTTTTGGCCTGGACAGGGTCCAGATTTGAGCCCTATAGTGAATATTTGATCTCACATTAAACTCAAAAGAGTTTACTGGGAGACATTGTTCAACTAGGCTACTCATGACCTGTTCATCCTGTAAAAAGCTGTCTGCAAGTTGGGGAAGTGCCAAGTTACTTTATCTACAGTTTTTGTGCCATTATCCCTAATTTCTTGACCAGTGATTTGTGATTAAAATGCTTGAGACCATTAAAAGACCACTACATATTTTGCCATGTTTGGCTTGGCTCATTGCAGTTGTTGTTGTTTTTTGCCCGGAAATGTGTGTGTGTGTGATATTTGTTTATATTGTGTAGAATGCCTCTGATATCCAGACCAGATGGAGGACCTGCGCCTAGACACGACCACAACGCATGATGTAGTCAGCCGAATCCGGGCCGTATCCAGACCAGACGGAGGACCTGCGCCTAGAGACGACCACAACGCATGATGTAGTCAGCCGAATCCGGGCCGTATCCAGACCAGACGGAGGACCTGCGCCTAGAGACGACCACAACGCATGATTTAGTCAGCCGAATCCGGGCCGTATCCAGACCAGATGGAGGACCTGCGCCTAGACACGACCACAACGCATGATGTAGTCAGCCGAATCCGGGCCGTATCCAGACCAGACGGAGGACCTGCGCCTAGAGACGACCACAACGCATGATGTAGTCAGCCGAATCCGGGCCGTATCCAGACCAGACGGAGGACCTGCGCCTAGACACGACCACAACGCATGATGTAGTCAGCCGAATCCGGGCCGTATCCAGACCAGACGGAGGACCTGCGCCTAGACACGACCACAACGCATCCCTGAAGTGTCAGCAGCGATTGTTTCAACTAGACTCTCATCAAAGGCCTCATCGACATGATAGCCATCAGCACTTATCCTCAACAAACCCGTCTCCATCCCGGTGTGATGACTCCGATCTTAAACCAGATGGAACTGGATAATATTCTGATTGTTCTAAACCAATCCTACTTCTGACCTATAATGCTGCCTGAATCATAATCATACACTGTTCGTTCTGAAGGGGGTGGATTGGAATCCACTGCTGCTTCAATAATGAGTGATTATAATCAAGGTATTAATCAATATTTTTCCTTCTAAATATCAAATGAGTTGAATGACTTCTCTGGAGATTTTACTTTGTTATATAAGTTACCAGTGTGATTACTGAAATGTTCTTTTCATCTATTCTTTAATGTCTGTATTTGATATCTGAATGCAGTAACAGTGCTTGCTCATTTAGCCCGGCTTTCAGAAATGAAACAGGGACTTGTTTTGTGTTTGAGAAAGGTCTTTAACGTGTTAAAACATATAGGTGTCATTGAAGCCAATAGTTTAAGGGACCATTTCTTTGTTAAAGCCTTACTTTCCAGTTAGACTAAAGTGTTGCTCTCCTTGAGAGAAAGAATGCATTATCTTGATGTTTTGAGACGACTTTCCTGTTTATAGTTAGAGCCCGACCAAATCCAACCTTGGAAAAGATGTGTGTCGGTGTGTGTGTTAGTCTTCTTGGTTACAGGTTAAGGAACCACTGGCATTATTGGAGATTGACTGAGTTGTTGTTCAGGACATGCTGGTGTCCAGCAAACCCAAATCTACGACCTGGAAGGTCACAACGTGCCTAACTTCAGGGTCCGAGTGTCAGCTGCATAATCGATGGAGATATGCTTCAGGCTATCTGTATATGTGTGGAAAATTACTATGTTTATCTATTTATTAGCCAGTCAGAAACTGCAGCCTGAATCAAGGACGTAGCTTAGACCTTGGTGAAGGGTATAACTACTGTGATCTTTGTAACTGTAAGCGGGGCGGCCTACGAACTCCTGTGTGAGTCTTGAAGCTGACTTCTGCTGATGAAACTGCAAACTAAAACTTTTATTCAATTTATTATAATTCTGACTCCGGGTCTTTGGCTTGGCTTGCTTAGTTGGGGACATTAAATTTACATTAAATTTAAAATTTAATTTAATATTCAACAATAATATTGATCTACCTGCATTGACACTATTATACAAGAAATGAACTGAGCTGGACGATGACATCACGGTTTACTCCAGAGCGGCTAATATATACATATATATTTATATATATCTTTTATATATATAGGCTATATAAATGAACTAAATTAATAAATTTTTTTAAACAAAAATGAAACATCACTGAACTTACTTAAGCTGGACTGTGACGCTATTTACTTCTGGAAAAAACGTTTTTGCATTATTTTCCTGTTATCTCTGTAAAGCTGCTTTGAAACAATCTGTATTGTAAAAAGCGCTAGCCTATATAAATAAATGTGACTTGACTTGATATGTCCAATGAGAATCTTAGAATTGTGGATGTACACTGGCCACAAGGGGGCAGGCTTCCCTCTACACGTTTGATCTGTCAAGTTATCTGGTTGTATTCATAAGTGATTGAGAAACAATTTGTAAACAAAGTTTAAAGGCTAATGCATAGTTGCAGATGTTATACCCTCATGGTTAGCTATTATATTTATAGTATTGTTTTATTGTGCACATCCTTGTTTATTACCTTGGGATCAGCTCAAGAAATCAAAGTACTAAAGTGCCAGCTTAGCAAAAAAAAAAGAAAAAAAAAAAAGAAAAAGATTCTGAACACATAAAAACCTAGGAGCAGCGAACAACAACAGCTCTCATATAGAATCAAAAACTGGGGAAAGGTGGAGATATGTTGCAGTATGACAGATTTTAGTGAAGATTTACCTGCAGTTCCAATTAGGAAGAGTTTGTACATCTTGAGTTTCTTTTAGTAACAGTTATAGTGTGTACCATATGTGAGTTTGCATGCCTGATCACACCATGGCACATGTGCACACGCCCTTGACAGAAAAATCTTAGTTGTGATAAATAATAATCTGACAAATCGACTGTAAAAATGACATAAATCCACCATAACCAAATAGGGTGTGTGATGTGTTTGTCTGTACACGTTTACAAATGATCAAACAAAAAAAGCAACTGCTGCACTTCATCAAACAACTCTACAGGACTGGTTCCACCGGAATACTGTGATTTCTCAGAAATCAAGCACAATTTCCATGACGGAAATCAATCAGCACCTATTCTTTTGTTACGACTGAACGACAACTAGTTTGGATTCCTTTACCTAAATGATGGTAATTTAACCAGGCAGGTTTTTAAAGCTACCAAGCCAACAGCAATTAAATTAAACAAGAAAATTTCGTGATTTTATCTTGTCAATGGTTGGAGAGACACCTCAGGGTTTTCCCAGAGCAGAGAATGTTACGACATGTCATTTGCATAAACATCACACAATATTTGTCTATATAAATAAACTTCCAGCTATATTTACAGGAAATGTGATTAACTCTAATATATTACACTTATCTGATCGGTCTTACCCAAATCGTTTTAAAAATTGTCAAAGGGTTCAAACATTTCTACGATTAACATATCTTCAAAGAATGTGGGTAACCATACAAACACAGGAACGAAAATACAACTAACCAAAACATAATCACATTTCTGATCTCCATTGACTTCAATAGTTTTTTTTTTTTTTTTCATAAATGGAAGTCAATGGGGACCAACAACTTTATGGTTACCAACATTCTTCAAAATATCTTCTTTTGTGTTCAATAGAACAAAGTAACTCATACAGATTTGAACCAACTTGAGGGTAAGTAAATGATGACAGAATTTTGGGTGAACTTTTCCTTTAAATTGACATGGCAAAATTTCAGCAGATCCGTGTGTTTGGTTTTCATGCACTTTGCTTTTGGACTTAAAAGTCTGTTTTTCCTAGATTTTCTAGAAAGTCTCAATTAATCTTTCTATTTTTAGCTCGGTTCTGATAGCTAATGTTCTAAAAACTCGAAGAACATTCTAAGAGCTTTTAGAACTGATAAAATGTATTATCTATGACAAAATCTTTTTTCCAAGTGAGATTTCAACTCTGAGAATGTTTTGATTTGACCCAGATGAGTCATGTTGAGAACAAATCTGCATTCTTTAAAAAACCAATAAGATGCCCCCTTTCAATAAGGTTACCTGATGCCCTCTGGTGGATAGTACAGTATTATGGATGTACTTAATCTACTTGTGGTTTTGTTTCCCCTCATGAGAGGTTCCTAAATCCATGATGGGAACCTAGATGCACTCAATGAACATTTTTCATGATTTATGTTGATTTCCTCAGTATTGATTACAAACAGATACAGAATTATTTTGTGTGTACTTTAACGTTTATATAAGTCTTCAGATAATATCAGCAACATCAGCAAGTTTCAATCTGTTAAAGGTACACTGTGTAGTTTTTTTTAAAGTATTGTATTAGCTAAAATCAATGTCTTTATTCAAAAATATCTCATTGGTGTACAATTACCTCTGCCAATTTACTGACTTATCCTCGTAAGCGAAGAATATCTTATCTTTATTTACATGGGACGGGTAAGTCCATGGAGGCTTCCATGTCATTCCGCCATCTTGAAAAACTATAATAGCAGAGAGGGACAAAAAGCATAGCCTACCTCAACGCGTTTCCACAACGCATTTTCGTTAAGAGCCAGCGTCACGTGACTGAAACCAGCTGAAACGGACAAGGAGATCAACGAGAGCCGCTTGTCACTGCCCCGGCAAATTTGAAAGGCTGCACTGCATGGTACTTTATAATGCAGGACCATAGTTATGCCGAGCCACAGGAAAAGGAATCCTCGTCGCTAAAAAAGCCAAAAATTTAAAGTAAAAGGAAACGTGACCGGCGATTTAAAAAAACGAGGGTTAATGTCGGCGATTTAAAAAAACGAGGGTTAATGAAGGAGAAAGGGAGGCAGGCTAATGAAGGTGCCTCAATGTCAATGTTACAGTCTAAATTACAAGCTTTTTTTCATTGCTTGGTTGTGTAATTCATTATATAGGCAGCATAACAGTAGAACATGTATAGTTAAACTCAATGAAGGGCTATTGGAAGACATGTTGTCATAGCTTCTTGGTACATAATGGCTACCGTAGTTGCAACACAAGAGCAAGAGAGCACTATTCGTTTGAATAGCAAAATACAATTTCACCGCTAGATGGGAGAAATTCCTACACAGTGTACCTTTAATTGTGAAAACAATTCAATTGAATTAGTTAAAAAAGTATGATCATGGTTTAAATGTAACTGGAACAAGCAACATTTAGTTAGTTCAAATGTATGAAATTTAAACAAATTGGATTTATTGCTAAATATATAAACCTGGTTATTGTGTTGTGGAGCAAACACTTTTGGTTTATTAGTATACTTTGTATGACTGACAAATATGCATCACATTAAATATAAAGTTTATTAGTTTGTTACAATTGTGTAATGGGTTTATTTTATTCAAATGAATGTATTTTTTACACATTTAAAATGCATAAATCTTAAATATTAGGGGTACATTTTTGTTTTGAGTGTACAGTTGTCTTCCTACCTGTCCTACTTCCAACTGTTCTCCAGCCAAGTTATTGTTGCTGTTATTCCCTGCCTTAGTATCTTTGCGTCATTCTGATTGGTGCATCTGCAAAAAAATATTTTTTTTCCTGTGTATTGTCTGCTTATAAGTCTATCTCTACCCCATTCCTTCACTTTCTCTCTGTAACATGTCAGTTTTGCTGCCATGGAGTCTATATGCAGATAATGATCTTAGTCATTCTCATGCAGAGAAAGAGAGAGAAGCACTGACCAGGTGAAAACAGTGTAAACTTCAATAGTGTAAAGAGACGGCAGCATTAGTGGGTTTGACACTGTCAGAGAAACGCTCTCCTCACTACCCACATCTTTAAAAAAAACAACTGACACTTTGCTAAGGTGTGCATGAATGTAGGATTGTTGACTGAAGGTGGCAGTTCTAGTGACATTTTTATTGACATTTAAGCAAAGGTGTATGAGCCAAATTGGGGAGTTTGAGAGAGTAAATACGGTTGTCAATCCCACCAACTGTGTGAATCTAACTTAGACTCAACTTGGTAACCACATCTGCTTTAAGTGATTATTGAGATGCGGACTCAAGACATGTGACTCCAATAACAGTTCTGAAGACCTGCAAGTATTTGCAATACCTTGGCAAATATTAGAATACCTGCGACTCAGACTTGAGGTGAGTCATACCTTTACAGACTAAACATTGGGTTTTTACAGCCCACAAAAACTGCAGCAAAAATAATCAGGTACAGTTTGGCTCATCTTTTAAAAACTAACAAAGACAGGTACACATTGATTTTTGTTGTTGTAATTTTTATAGAAAAATAATGCAAATTGGTCAACATCAAATGTTATTTGATCGTAAAACATGGTTTTTGCAAGTAAAAGCTATGATTTACCATACAAATTATGGTGAAAAACAGCTAGGGACATTTCCTGTGTGACATCACATTTGATTATATGTTATTTATATTCTCTTTTTTTGGTTTGAGTGATGGACATGTTGTGTTACATTTTAAGCAATTTATTTTATGTTGACTGCATTATTTTAGAGTCATGTGTTAGCCTGTTTTGTGTTTGTGTGTGTGACTCTCCGTCTGGATAAATGTATTAGCCAAGTATGGACACACCACTTATGATGAACTCTGACTCATCATGTGGGTTTCTGTTTTACCAAATGTATTATTAGGGTGTTTTATCTGTACTTTTTAAGGTAAAACGCAGATTTTCTTGGTTTAATAGATTTTTATATTAACGTTATATCACTTATTGAAATATATGGTTATAAGTTGTAAAATATATAAGCACAAATTTGTCATTCTGTAATACCTGAAACAATGTCACCATTATTTTTCAATCACAGCTGCTGTTTCTTTTTTCCCCCATACATTTAACAGGATATTTTTTTACAGTGTGTGCGTTTAACAGAGGCCAGCTATCAAAGAGCTGTGCAAGTAAAACCTGACATTAGAGGCTGTAGTGTTTAGCGTCCTTGTTAGCACACCCACCTCCCATGACGCTGGTTCGAATCCCGCTCAGATTGGTGTGAGTAGGACTAGCTACATTGGTGCCATGACCCGGATGGGAGTGAGGTTTAGGGGGATGAGTGTAATGGAGGCCTGCTAAAGAGCTGTGGAAGTAAACGCTAGAGACTATGGTCTTTAGCATCCTTGTTAGCACGCCTGCCTCCCATGCTGATGTTGTTGGTTCGAATCCCGCTCTGAGCCGTAGAAGTAGGACCAGTTACATGTGGAACAGAGTTGGGGTCAAGACCAGAAACATATTGCAGCAATTGCATTTTGTTGCAGCAATCATTTTAATAAAGTCATCTCTTTTTTTTCAATGTTTTCAGTTTTTCCAAACCCACAAATTCCAATGAATTGTGGCTGATTTACAGAACATAAACGTTGTGCACCTCAAGAATGGATTTCCCTAATAAACTCAAAGTGAAAACAAAGACTTTTGAAAAGATACTGTGCCAAACATTGGAAATAGACTGTGTCTGTTGTCTGAGACTGTAAGCAGCGACCCAGATCCAGACCAAGACACCAAGTGATAACACCCAGACTAAAGTCATGTTTATGCAGTCTAATGAGGCTGAAGACCAAGACTACAAGGTCATGGCCAAGAGTAGATTCCCTGGGAAAATACAAATATGGCTTTTTTCACCTTCGATCCTTGAGACATGATTTTTCCAGTGTGGGGTGGTTATGCTATGAAGTCTGAATTTGAAGCAGTGCCTCTGGTGTATTTTGGTATATTCAATACACTTTGTATTGCATGTCAGGAGTAGATGTAACACGACAAACATGGACTTTGTTGCAGATATCTGAGCTAGAGAAGGCCAAGGACTTTGGGGAAAACATCTGTCCCACTCAGAAATCCAAAGTAGGTTATAAAGTACAACCAAGAATCCCAAAGCAGCGCTCTGCTGAGATCCACTATACACAAAAAAATTGCATATATTTAAGACCACATTGAAAACATTTTTTGTTATTTTAACTTGGAAGTAAACAGATTTTTCTCAAATTTAGAATCATTGACCATGTCTTGCATCCACTAAAGCACAAGATTCTTTTGGGGTCATTTTCACATCATAAAATAAAAAAAGTAAAAGCTATAACACGCACACACACAAAGATAAAAGCCATGCAAGAAGAGTCACTGTCATGTACACTTCAACAGACATAACAAGATACATTCATGGACAAACATGAGGTTAAATGGTGGAATAATAGCCTGTGTGTCTGAATGTGTGTGGTTTCTGGCTGTTGTCGGATCTGTGGCGTATCCAGGACACCATGTGTGTGTTGCGTCAGAGTATGTGTTAGGCCCACGCGTGCTCCAGATATTGGCTCGGAGTAAAACTGTCAGTACAGAAACTGTGGAGCAAAGCACATGTTCACTACAGTGAGCCATTCAGCTTGATGAAGCTAACCATGCAACCCTAAATTAGCGGATTACACTTAGATGAATACACACACACACACACGCAAGCCATCCCCCCCCCCATTAGATCTGAACGTGTCTTCATAAATCATTATCAGACAGGACAGTGCATCTCCTTCCCAAACTTAACGACCAGTTGACTTTTACAAATATCCCCCTGCACATTCTCTCTCCTAATGACTAAAGTGCAGTGACACTGGGGTTGCGGGACTGTAAATCATTCAAGTTAGTGTCACACACTTCAGTGATTTAGTGACCCGTAGAGGGAGTCAGTTTAAGCTTTAACGTAGTTGCATGTCATGTGCTAAAATATGTTATATTGGCTTCCAATGACCTTGACAATAGTTAAAGAACCTGGAACTATCAATGTCGATGTAACAGTAAGCTGAGGAGCCAAACTCTGAACCAGTCAATTGAGTTTTGTAAAATGCCTTAATACCATATAATATTATTTAAAACTTTGTGTAAATTCAGTGTCACAAACAGAATTTAATGAATGAATGAATATTTATTATTTAATATTATTAAATTATATTTAATTATATTAAATATATATTTTGTTTACAAACAAGTTTCCCAAACACTCCTCCTGTCTGCTAGGTAGGAAGTCTGGCTCAAACAAATAGAGCCACAGCCTTTACTCTTAGGGAAATCAACCATGAATGGCTCATTTATAGCTGTCTCTGCACATTAAGCTGGGTCAGGAGAAAGTATTTTAACATTGAAAAAATTACACACATCACCTTTAAGCTGAAGTGGAGAGAGAATTTTAGAGTTTTAGATTAAAGATTAAATTTAAGAAGTTTTAAATATCTGACACATGCAGACACAATTTATCATTATTATCTAATTATAATTATTATAATCACCCAAAAGCATCAAAAGTAGAATGAAAATTATATAATTTAAATATAGTGAATTTTTTTTTTTTTTTATTAATAATCATATATATATATATATAATATAGTTCAAAAGTTTGGGGTCTGTATTAGTTGATTAATAAGACGTTTACGCTCACCAAGAATGCATTTATTTGATCAAAAATACAATAAAAACAGTAAAATTATTACATTTTAAAATAGCGTTTTTTTATTTCAATATATTTTAGAATGTAATTTATTCCTGATGGCAAAGCTGAATTTTCAGCATCATTACTCATCTCCAGTGTCACATGATCCTTCAGAAATCATTCTATGATGATTCTCATTATTATGAAAGTTCAGAAGAACAACATTTATTTGGAATAAGATTGTAATGTAGATTTGTAACAATTTAAAAGTCTTTACTGTCAACTTTGATCAATTTAATTCATCCTTGTCTAATAAAAGTATTAATTCTTTAAAAACTAAAATGTATTGCTATACAAACGATTAGCGATCGTAATAATTTTTAAACGATTAGAATCGTATGCGTAATTTTACTTCACTGCGAAGATGCCCCGCGTTAAACTTAGGGTCATATATCATATGGACAATGTAAAAATCATAATAATCATCACAGACACAAGCGATTACAGTTGGAAAGAATCAAGTTTTTTCCTGAATGCCCTAATAAAGTAGGCTAGCCTAAATATCGGACAATTCTATAAACTTTTGTAAACCCAGCCAGAATAATCACAACATATAGGCTACAACAACTACAAAGCATCCAATGTGCAAATATGATTTAATACGTACTAAATTATTAAAATTACTAATAACTGTAATTAAACTGTAATTACTGTAATTAAAACTAAATTACAACCTGCATATTATAGAGAGCCTAAGTCCCTCCCCTCCGCTTCCGGCTCATGGGACCTTATTTCGGAAAAAATATGTAGCCTATGGAAGTCAATGGCGAGAGACAACTTATCTTTTTATTCCGTCTGAACTGTGCCCTGAACTACACATATGATGTTTGTCAATTTAAAAGGTAATTATGAAAGTCAAGAAAGTCGCAGTTTGTCATAAAACAGAAGAGTACCGTTTAGTTTTATGTGAAAATCGCTCAATGAACTACATCTCTCGTCTCCCACTATGTACATCACAAGATCCGTTGCTCGTATGTGTGTATTCTGGCTCAAAACACTGGCACGGCGTTACGTTACGATTATAACATAAGACTATAGAAAAAATGACAGACGTTAGCTTCAGTAAAGTTAGCTTCATTCATTGAGAGAAAAGGTATGACGCCCATGTGCGCCTTCTGGGTTTGTAGTCTTTGTAATTACGTATTTTCACAGTCTTATACCTCAGCAGTTTTACATCAAGCTGCGACTTTCTTGACTTTAAAATGTATCTTTTAAATTGACAAACATCATATGTGTAAATCAGGGCACAATTCAAACGAGATCAAAATATTTGTTGTCTCTCGCCATTGACTACCATACAATATTTTTCCGAAATAAGGTCCCATGGTGGTCGACCGGAAGGGGAGGGACTTAGGCTCTCTATAAATGCTAAAAAACAGACATCACCACAGCCCGTCTACGGAGAGCCTTGGCACTTCCTATTAACCCCATTGTATAGATCTTGGTTGCAGTTCCATTAGAATTCCACTGGAGGTGATCGCAGGCGAGTGCAGACTGAATGGGAGTCTATGGGGCTAGGCGGCTAAATGTGTCTCTTTCATCCGATTGCCGTTGAGAAATCTCAGATTTTATTGTAGGTTTTGCAAGTTCAACATGGGTTTATAGGTCGAAAGTTGAATGAACGAGTACTTATGTCCTTTCGATTTCTTACAGGTTGAGTTGTTGTTGCCCATAACACGCTAGCATTCTGCTAATGAACGCTGATTGGTCAGTGAAGGACTGATTACGACCAGAGATACCGCCTGATGGCATCGTGGCATCCGAAGCGGGACCAGAAACAAACAAAACAAAAACTCTTCTAGCACGTTGTCGATGCCTCGAGAGAAAAGAAAGTGCAGAGCGCGAAAGCACCAAAGTGACTGAAGGATTGCCGTAAAGCAGTATCTCTGGTCGTACGATGTGTATGACGTCATTGACATTTTAAAAGACTTTTTAAAGCAAATAAGTGACTCTAAAAAATCTAACACCCAGCAATGTGTAATTTCTTTGCATCTCCTTTCGAATACAACATTCAAATTATTAGACAAAAAATTATATCCTGTGAAAAGTGGATTTTGAGGGCTATTTCGCCATAGACCTCCATTCATTCTGCACTCGCCTGCGAGCGCCCCCGCATGGACAGAGACGTGTTACTGCAGCCAGTCCAGAAACCGGAAGTAAGCAGAGAGTGCCAATTCTCTTCCTATTAGACATTCTCTGACATCACTAGCTTAACCTCCCAGCGATTGGCTGGCTCCCGGGTTTTCACACCCTGCAGTTCCTTCCCCCAGCCACCAGAGGTCTCCCCCTTCTGAATGCCACAATTTAATTGAACGCACCTTTGATTTGTACTGCTTTATGTTTAAGTAGCCTGGCTCTACCCATAGACAGTATAAGAAGTGGACAGAGCCATCTCATTGGATCTCAATTGAGACAAGTGAAGCCCATTTTTAGCGATTTCTTAGCACTTCCTTTCCTGACGCGCAGACTCAAACCGAGCAAAGCGTTACACGGACCACGTGAGCAACCCGTCTGTCTTCTAGTAGCTGTGCCATGAGAAATCTGAATCATTCCCTTCCGAATCTTGCAGAGACGGAGAGTGTGAGTAGGAGCTGTACATGAGCTTGGAGCAGGAGCAACTTTTGCTAGGTATTCTGATTAATTATATTGTCATTTTGCCTCCACGTCCCCCCGATTGCCCGCGAGCTTCTCCTCCGTCTATACGGTAATCTCTCTACTGTGCGACAGAGAGTCGCGTGGTTATGACGCAATCGTTAGCCTACTTTTACAAAAACTGCTTCTACGGGGCCATAACATAAGCTACAAGGTAATGGAGCATTTTATACATTGTCGTGTTCCTTTAGAAATAAATAATGGACAAATGGAGTCTTCAAATGCCTCGGATGTAAAGTTATTCGCTGTCAAAGTGACGCCAAAATGAATGGGAGTCAATGGGATGCTAACTGCAGGTGAAGTTCTGCTACAAGATGGTGGCACGCGGCCGGCTTCAACTTCCGGTCGACTTCCTTCCCGCCTGGCTCTACCTCACCTGTAAGTTGGCTAATGATATTGCTATTACGAAATTCTGAATCACTTCAATGGCATATTAGTTTGTTGTATTCGTGTTTTTACCTTATTTTGATTAGTTTGCCTTCTTAAAATTGCTTTTGACTCTGCCTGCATTATTACTATGATTACTGCATTAGCATTTTACTATTTTGCTCATTTAACTCTCTTAAGCTGCAACGGGATTCTCACACTGTGACAGTCCGACAGGCTGTGTAACAAGGTGGGAACATTGAAAATGACCATTAGCATAGCAAATAAATCACTGAAATAGTAAGATACTGAATCACTACAGAAGTTATTGTTGTAAGCTGTGGTATTTTCCTTTGCTTAACTCTCATGTATGTTTGATTGATGTTATGTTGGATTTATGAGCTGGAAATATGAGCATAATATTTTCCAGTTGCAGTTTTTGCAATAGTGTACACCTTGCTCATTGGTATTCAGAAGAACCTTCAAATTCTCTCCTCATTCATCTCATTAATTGGATCATCTGACTGAAATTACCCCCATCAAAAAGGAAATTATCCTGTAAGTATGTTGACCAGCTGTCATTTTTCTTTGCCAGAACAGTAGGCCTATCATAAAGATGATGTTTTATATATGGGACAAAATTCAGACAAATCCAGAAACGTGATAAGGGTCTCAAATATGTTCTCTCATACATATGCTTTCAGTTAAAAATTTCACTCATCTGCAATAGCCAAAACCACAAAGCTCACTATTTTGAATACAGAATGAGAATTTATATTCCTGTAATGACCATGTGCTGCATATAGAATACATAGACGTTTTGAAAACCTCTATAATTTTGTCATCTATATGTAGTACAGTGTTTGTTATTGAATTGGTATCAGTGTTGGCCTGAGATGACCTCTGAGTAAAATATGTATTCTTGCTTATCTGTTTGTTTGACAGCCTCCACGTTGCATTGTAAAAGTACTGCAGTCATTATTCAACATAATTTCCACATTATATACGGTATCAGACTGCATTGAGGGAAACAATGCAATGAATTTAGACATTTCTAAGCTTTCAGGAGTGATTGGATCATTGAGTTTGAGGCAAGCTTGAAAATGCCGTTTCTGCATTATTCATTTATTGTTATGAATTAGATGAAGATTGGTTAAAACATTTTTTTTTCAAACTAAGGCTATAGATAAATTGAAAGAAATTATAAAGCTTATGTGCAGTATGTGATTTTCATTGTACAGTATGTGCAAAAGCAAGCATGTGCATCAGGGCTCGTGTTTATGCATTTTATTTTTGTATTTTGTGTATGTAAATGGATGCATAAAGACAGATTAGGGTTAATTTATTCTAATGACAAATTCAAATTTTCATTATTATAGAGTAAATTCTGTCTTAGTGTTTTGCTTTTAATCACTCACTAACACTAGATGTTTGTGGGATAGTGGTGTGTTAAGAATTAAAAGTTTTTTAATAAAAGAAAAGTCTAATTAGACAAGATGACTTAGAGATTATTTTGTATTAAAGTCAAATTCTAAAACTGTCATGCAATCACTGCTGTTCTATTGAGTGAATGCATGTGAGTGTGTGCGCACATTTGTCTGTGTGTGAAGGGGGGTGTGTTTTATGTAATGTAGCATGGTCTGTTTGGTAACAAAAGTGGTGACACTGAAAATTGGGTTACCATGGAGACAGAATTTTCCCACTTTTTTTGTGCTCATGACAGACTCGTGCTAACCTCTCTTCCAGTTCTTCTTTATTTCTTAATTCCCTTATTTATTCATGAAGTTGTGCATATTTCTGTTGTTGCTGTTGGCTGTATTATGCACTAACTTGGCTTATTTTGTCTGCGTTGGAATTGGAAAAAGCAGATGTTTGTTTGTAGATGTGAGATGAAGGAAATGTAATGATGTGTTGTGTTGTGTAATCTAAACAGTCCAAGGAAATGGGAAAATCTTCATTAGTCAACGTGAGCTTGTGCCGGTTGCCAAAGCATGTCATTTGTGTATAGCTCTCTACTTTAAAGAAAATTTCAGTCGTAAAATTGTTTCATTATGAGCTTTTTGGATAATTACCTTCGACTCCTTTTAAGTCAGTTCTGGGCTTTCATTTAATAAGCAAATAACTCCTAATTTGACACAGTTTAACTCTGCATTATACACACAAATAAGTGCTTGTCTTTGAGTGATTCATATTAAAGATTTCTTAATAATTGTTACAGATTCTCTGGAGCTTCAATACTGCTTCCATACATACACAAACAAACCTGTGTTTTCTAATTAGACAATGAATGAATTCATTGAATGGTTAGCTAGCAGAAATACCTTCCAGAAAACATATTTAATTTTTGTTAGATGGAGCAATGCTAGCGTCATTCTCTACTGTTTGAGCCACAGGAATGCTTATGTTCAGATTTTAGATTTTGCTGCCGGAAATTTCCTAATGTTGTTTTGGGGTCTCCTACAACAGGTTTACATGCATCAAAGGTCAAAAAACTGTTTAATTTCCTCATAATATACATTTGCACATCACCACATTTTCAATGATTCTCAAACGACTCGTCAGATGAATCAATCTCTCTAAATCCCGCCTTTCCGCGAGCTACTCTGCTCTGATTGGACAGACAGCTCAGTCTGTTGTGATTGGTTTACCGTGTACCGCGTGCGCATCGAAAACAAAAACACCCATTGCCATAACAACGTCAGGTCTGTGTGTCCTGAGGCTTCCTACACCGTAAACTAAAGACAGTAACGAACAATGACGTCGATTTTACCATATCAATGTGAGTGCGAGTCCGATGATGAAACTCTGGAAGAACTAGTTATTCAACCCGAACCTCCATCACAAGGACGACTCGAGCAGGACATTTCTCACTACTCAGTTTGAGGTACATTATGAGATGTTGCAACTGTAATTCCTCACCATCAGCATGAACAAGTGCATGTCCATCAACAAACCAATTATTTTACCAATTTATTTACAGAGTATTTTTGTAATATATTGTGGTGAACATGTGGAAACTGTATCAATAACAGTGCATGCATGCAATGTATACATTAGCTGATGTGACTGATGTGAATGACTGGAGTAACATAAACGTTGGTAAAACAAATCTTGCTCCATGCTTAATCTTTCCTCAAAGTAGTGAGAATGACAGACAATCTGCATTAATAGACACAGTTATATAATAGTGGCCCACAACTGATTAGCAGAAGTATTTAAGTGAGACAGTGATAACATGAGTTAGCCAGTTAGCAGGAGACCTAGACAATATAAAACTCAAAACTAAGTATTTTTAACACCATCTTTCAAGAGCAAGCGGTTTGCGAATCCTGCATTGACATCCAAGATTTGAGAAGCAGTCATCAGTGAAATAAAGGGAAAAGTTAAGGATTATACTGCTGTGATATCATGGTAAAGATGAATTTTAACCACTGATTCTTCACATGCTCACATTGTACAGCACAGGGTCTTCTTGACATGATGCTATCCAGTATCCACAGGAATCAGCTGCAGGATTGAGGTTCAAGTTTTCCCTGGTGTCTGTGCGCGCAATAAGTGGGCAATATGCTAATGTTTCGTCTTGACGTCACAACGAAACGGCTTATGACTCGTTTGAAAAACAAGTCATTTCATTGACTCAGAGTCGACTCTTTATATACGGTGCACTTTCAGATTTAAAACTTTGCAGGATGTTTTCATTCACTTAGAGCTATGTTACACACTACATGAAAGGTCATTTTCAAAAATCCATAATAGGGGCTCTTTAACAGCTTTTAGCTGTTCTGATGTGTTTTCTATCATGTATAAACTGAAAAAAAAAAAAAAAAAAAATCTCTCTTGCCAAAGCAAATCAGAGTTCCCTTTGAGCCATGAATTTGCATTATTTGCTCAAGCAAGCAGATAATGGGCATAGGTTTCCAAACTTAGATACACAGACATGGATAATCACAATGGACCTGCTGTTACAAATGGTAAAGTTTATCATCTTGAAATTTGTTCCGTGGACTGTAAAACGTCCTTTTCCTGCCTATTCTGAAACATGATTGGCCAGCTGAGGAAGACAAAAAATGCTGGGGGTAACAAATAGCAGCAATGCATTATGATATGTGAATGTATAAGTTTAGATACATCAAAACTAGTTTATAGAGGTTTGGATGCTTATATTCAGCAGTACATTAAAATCAATGTAATCAATGCAGGTTGTCAAAATGGGTCATTTCTAAATAAGAATTAGTATATAAAGGTCATGAGTCATTATAATGCTTGTAAGGACGAACAGCAAGACTGAATGTTCCTGAGGCATATAACTTGTGTAAGCATGCCTGTGTGTTTGTTAAATTATATGTATGTTAAATGATTTTGTAGTGTTTGTTACATCATAATCAAATATAGTTTTCTGGTAAACATGGCTGGCCGGACTGTGTTGTTGAATAGCAGTATAAAGTGCTACCAATGCTTTCAAAAATCAATTAAACTGACCTAAACATTTGAAATAAGATTTAGCTATCTCTCTTGGAATATAGAAATGTGTCTATGCAAGGATGTTGTGTAACTAGTTTTTTCAGGGGTACCAGTGGCAGTCCTGAAATTAATTTCAATATGTGTTAAAACATACCTATAAGAGTATTATACCAATTGACAGCTAAAGTAATAATGCAGTTAGGCTAAATAAATTTGTGCAGAATAGTTGCGGAATAAACTTGATGAATTCTGTGGAACTCTGCTGAACTTTCTGTGTGCTGGCATAGGTTTTGTGGGGTTAGACATGACCAGGGGCTGAATGACAGAAACATCCTCAAAATCCAATTGAATTTGTTTAGTAACCATGGTAACTTCGCTTAGGAAAAATAACTTCTGCGAATCTTAAATCAAAAATTAATATAGGACGTTTTTGTAATACAGCGCCAGAAGACAAACACTTCTTCTAAAAAACCCAGCAATGCAGCTTACAAATATATGGATTTAAAATCTGCTTGTCTCAAAAATCTGAGGGGAAACTTGGACTTCTGTATATCTATTCTTGTCCACACTGTCATAATCTGAAGTTTAAAAGACTTTAAATAGACTTGTCAAGCAGTTTTCATTTGACTGGGTAAATGATCTTAAAGCATAAAATCATTTGATTTAATTGCACGAGTTGGGGATCATAACGGCTCCCGTGGATTTCCTACAGGGAAAGTACACAGATGGGAGCGTCTGACTCATAACGACCCACCAATTTTGGCGCAAACGGAGCAAGCTCAAAATCAGCGTTTTCATTGAGACAGACAGGAGTCGGTTCGTTGAATTGTTTTGCTCTCTTTAACACGTGGAAGCGACAGTGGATGGGACATGGTTTTGCAACATCGAGAGGGAAAATGAGTTGTTTACTGAGGCGTCGTGTGATTGAGAATTTTCCACAGTTTTGACGCGCCCATCATGCGCAGGGACTGTTAATGGCGCTCATTATCATTTGACTGTATTCATGTGTGTGATGTGGGGAGAGAAAGAGAGAGAGAGAGAGAGAGAGAGAGAGAGAGAGAGAGAGAGAGAGCGCCTCAATCTAACATCTACTTGATTCATGGAGTGTGCGTCTGAGAGCAATGGTCTGTAAAGTTGGGTGGAAATATGAACGAGCATAACCAAATGTTTTTCCTCAGATAAAAGATACGAATACAATTAGTCTGCGTTTACAGATATAAAATCAGTTTATATACCCCTCTAAAACGTATATGTTTACGTTTCATTACAGGTGGCGAGGGAAGAGAATTGAGTTGAATTTGTCGCGGAGCGCGTGGGAGGCATTGGCCAGTACAGTCTGAATTCCGCGCTGAGATGTTAAGGAGCGTACACGCGCTCGACAGTTTGCCATGATGTCTCGAGTTCAGTCGATGGTGTCGCAGAGGAATCTATATCTGAAATAGATCGCATCCCTGCTATCGACGTTTTAACGTCTGAATACGGCATGTTGCAGTTTTCTCCAAAAGGATGCGATATTGACGGAATCCCCTCATAGGAGACACGCGGACCTGTTCCTCTGCGGAAAGCGCTCGAGACCCTGAAATAAATAACATACATATTAGGGTGAAAAATCCATGTGGTCGTTTCATGTCGACTAAAACATTGAACGTATTTTTTCTTCCTCTTTTTCTGGTGAATCTCTGCCAGGAATGGACACGGTAAACACAGCAAGGGCACTGGTGGAATTACGCCGATAAGAGCGCTGAACTTGACGGATTTGTTTATAAAGAAAAAGAGCAAGGTTATACGATGACGAGTGAGAACACGGTGTAATTCCTGACTGGTATTTTGGAAATGTATAACCAGGATATTCGGTAAGTTGTTCTCTTTTTACTTTCAATAAAACATCAAAGACCCTATTATTCACATATTAATATCCTTACCAAATGTGGGTTCGCTCTCTCCTTCAAATGGGAGTCGTTGGATCCTACCGTTGACAAAATTCGTCGGTTTATTTTCGTGATGGGAGAAATTATTTCAGCCGCCTTGATGCGCAACACCTGCTGCGCGAGCGAGCGCCCTACATAGAGACAAACCCCGCGCGCGCGTGAGGGGAATACCACACCGGCCGTTATTTAAACACACCAGGTCTCACCTTTGCATCGCTGACTATATACCTTAGGAAGCTCACTGATGGGTATTCTTTAAAACACGCTTATGTGGTATTGGTAATGTGGCAATATAAGCATCTTTGAGGTTACTTGGTTCTGTGCGGGGGACCGTTACGCTTCCACGCAGATCAGTTTGCCCACGAGCGAGAAGTTATTGAAATGCACTAAATAATGAGTTCTGTCATGTTTGTTAACATAGTGTAAGGATTTTGGTTGACTTTCTTTCAGAACATTGAATACTTAAGCTCCTGTCAAGGTGGTTCGCCGAAGGTCTGAAAAAAATGCGCCGAGAAACGCGCCTTCTCTGTGAGGAAATCTTCGTGGATAACATTCACAAGACACCGGTCAGTTTCACAGATGGCACATTTCAACCACGGCGAGTCTTCTTCACTGACACCTCGTGACACGCAAGGTAAGATACGTTTTAAATATTGAACGTTTAGTAATTGGTGTGAAGCGGCGGATAGGGAGATTCGACAGGGGGCGCCGTTGTTTCGTGGGTTCAGTCTAAATGGGGGAATGGGGGACTTGCAGATTTGGGTGCAGTCACGTTGTCCAAGCACATTTTTGATGTTTTCCTCTTGCTTACAGGACCAGTCCTGAAATAGTCTTTCCTGCTTTGGAGGATATAAATTTAGGAGCTGAAATATTTCAAAACCGCCCCCTCTCTACCCACACATGCATGTATAGAGACACTTATGCACATCTTGAAAAAATGACCTTAACTGAACACCCAGACATAAAGCAATGCATTCTTACATTTGCTATATTGAGACGACTCTTGTTACGCTTCAGGCTAGAAAAATAATTTACGCAAGTACTCAAACATAGACATGAGCACTTGACCAATGAAATGCCCTGTTGAACATTTTTAATGTGCTCTTTTGCTGGTAACAAACCTCAGGACTCAAGGGGGCAATGGAGTTACCTTCAAAATTTTGTGCAATTAAAAATTAAAGTTGCTATAAACATACTGACTTTAAACTTACATGGCAGGATTCTCTTCAAACTGTTGCTTCGACATGACAGTAGTTGAGAGAGAAAACTAAACATAAAACATAAAAGAGTAATGTCAGCGGTACCACAGTTTTCCACAAATTTCATAAGCTTGCATGGCTAGAAGTGTCTGTGTTCACATATTTAGGTAGAATATGTTTAGGCCTTAAACAGAAGAATATATGAGCATACGTGTGTTGGTCAGAGAAAGAGATAGATGGGGGAGGTGGACCTAGTGCAGGTGCTTATTTTGAGAATACTCATAACTGTTGACCCCTCCGCCTTTCCACACAGTCAAACTCAGAAATCCACCCACAACCTCCCCATTCGCCTGCGTAGAGAAGTGATCTCAGCGGTGATATTCTGCTAACAGAGCAGCCGATCTGCACTTCACGCTGTGGTTTTAAATTATGAAATATGGGCTGTGACAGACCATCAAAACTGTGGTTGGTACTTCCAGGCATATACTCAAACTTCACTCGCACAAACACTCCTATTGGCAAGATGTTTTTGCCAGCGTTGCTTAAAATTTGATGCGTAAAAAGCCATGGGTCTGTTTTGTATGTCAGCGAAACGAACTGTCTTATTTTGAACCTTAGCTGCTCTTCATTTGTATCCTGCAAGCTTAGGGTGAAGGTGATGTCTAATGTGACTGAAAACATTACCGTTTGTCCGACAAATCTGACAGTTGCACATGCAGAAGCAGTGAACGAGATGCAGATTGATGCACTGCATTTGCAAACACTAAGTGCTACTCCGGGTTAGACTTAAGGGCATGGATGCTTTGCTGGGGATGAGGATGCCAGTTACGGATGTTAGCGAGTATACAAAATGAGAAAGTTACAGGGACAACAGAGCACAATTGCCAGCCTCTGGAATCTTTAATGCATCCATTGAGGCATGCACGACTTTTTGACTTTCACAAACTACCAGTGCAACCATCAAAAAAGCAATTAGGCAATTATGTGTTGGCACTAATTAGTATGCTTCACAATACAGCTAAATGTTTTAGCTGTCAGAAGCTAAAACCTCTTGCTATCTGTAATAAGTGTTTGCCAACAATTAAAAATGCATCAATAAATGATTAGTTTGTCAAGTGTTTAACTAGTCTTGCTTCATTTATTTAAAAATGACGTTGTAGGAGGAATTATATAATACATCAGCCGATAAGTCATCCACTTTTTTTCTGTTCCTGCATTGATGTATTGATGTTGCGATAACATATAAGTAATACATATCAGTATACTTAATTAATTGTGTTTGGTCATATACAGACACACACACACACACACACACACACACACACACACACATGTAGGTGTGTGACACGATACACAGTACACCATCTAAAATGACTTTAAATAGCATTTTGCACAGTGATTTTCCTTTTTATTATTATGCATGCTGGCTTATTACATAATTTTAATTAAAAGACTACATGGAATATTTATATTAAGTTTGTCACATTGAAGGTGATTAAATTGTAAAAATATAATTTAGTTATTAGAATTATATAAATATATTATGTCTTATAGAAATATACATTTTATATTTTTGTGAAGTTGAAAACCCTATTAAATCTCAGCTACTCATAGAAGCATTTGCTATATATTCAGTGTAACTTTTCAGGGTAAGACTTTTTCTGTTAAGCTGTGAATTTATGAGCTTCTGCATAAAGCTTTGTCCTTTGTCGAGGACTGGCAATATAAAATGGTAGTATCTGCAGAAGCTGATGGTAGCACATTCTTATCACATTGTTCATTGCTGAGCACACCAAGCAAACTCCCCAAACTCAAGCTGTGGAGACTGTGGGGTTCATTTCATTTAATTGATTTTTGTCATGATGAGGATTGATTTTAAATTACATGCCCTGTCACATACAGTATATTAAGAGACAAACTGACACTATTTCATGATGCTATTTATATGTCCTGTTTATGTCAGTGTGCCAATGACATCCTCAAGCAGACTTAAATAAGAAACAGAATATTTGACTATTTTTATCATAAGATAATTCTCAACATCAGAGTACTTTTTCATCTGTGGTTGGTGGCTGCCCAAAAGTCAGTGAATGAAATGGAGGCATAAATGACTGATGACTGAACTCTAGGGATGAAGCAGGTGTATCCAGTGACATTTCTGAGAGTGAAAAGTTCAGAGTGAATTTGATCAATTTTGCTATCAAAGCATGTCTGATAGCAGACAGAGTATCTCTACCTTGGTAAAAGAGGCCAAATGAAAAAATCTATATTTTTTAACTTTGAAGGATTAAAATCAGTCAGTCACTCACTCTTTAGTTGTTCCAAACCTGCATGGTTTATTCTGTGTAACACAAAAGGAGATGTTTTGAACTGTTCACATTGCTGTTTTCCATTCAGTGAAAATGAAAAGGAATGGGTGCAGATTGACTTACCACTGTGAGTATGTATGGACTTACCATTATGCTGTTTGGAATAGAGCTGCTATACAGGAATGCATCTCCTTTTGTGTTCCACAGAAAAAAAAGTGGTATGGAATTCCTCCATTCTGAAGTTGACTTTTACTGTACATTCAATCTCCTGAGATTGAACCATCTTTGAACCGCTGACATCAGTGCACTTAAATTTAACCATGTGTAAGCTGTTCTTTACTCATGAAGTTATAATGCACTCCAGTTAGTGCATGGTGTCATCAATTATTACTGTAATTTAAGAGACCGCTACACTAGCCATCTGGAATCATTCAGGCATCAAATTTTGCCTAGAATCGTAATAAACTATTGAAGAGTCCTATCAATTAGACGGGCCATTTAAATGCAACCACGCTGACAGTACATCAGAGTTAATTGCTAATAACTGAGCCACTGTTCCATTTAACTGTTTAGACTAATTGAAAAGTATTGACTTGAAATGATTGAGTAGTTGAACAGAGTACCACGGCATCTTAACCTTTAAAAGCTTGTCTTCCGCTTTCCAGACCCCCTCACTGAATCATTGCGTGCAAAGTAATAGGCCGGATGTAATTTATGTCTGTGCGTTATCTGATTTTGGTCTAGTTTAGATCTAGTAATCCTGATTTGTTGCCTGATGTGATCTGATATCTGAGCATGTTTTGCATCCTTCTAAAACTTCTCATCTTCACAGGGGCTGAAGCCAGGAATGATGGGAGCTGTAGTCTGGTTAATGGTCTTATGGGCTTTGCTGGGTTGGTCGCAGGCTGCAGAGAAGCCTCCATCCCTGAGTGTAGCTGTGATACTGGGCCAGACCCCCACCGTATCCGAATCAGCCCTGCGTCCGGCTCGTGGGATAGGTGCGCCTCTGGAAGTGACTGTACTCAGCGTCCAGGTGAACCAGACGGACCCAGGAAGCATGCTTACACACCTGTGTGAACTCATGTCCCGACAGAGACTGCACGGGCTGGTCTATGGAGACGGCACGGACCAGGAAGCAGTGGCACAAATGCTGGACTTTGTTTCCTCTCAGACTTCCATGCCCATACTGGGAATCCATGGCGGCTCTGCCATGACCATGGCCGAAAAGGTAAGCGTGCATTCCTCCCTGGCTGGCTGTATGCGCTTTATTTGTCACTTTATTTTGCTTAGGCATTTACAGCAACCCACCGCAGAATATTTCATCATATCTGGCATCTATCAGGTGTTTTCCACCAAGGCCTAAACAGAAAGCTTCATTTCAAATATCCAATGCCATGTTTTGGACTGTCTAGCTGTGTGGCATTAAACGAGACACAATTCAGATACCTGGCAGATTTTCTTTATCATCATGCCATCTGCATCAGATATAGCCTGACGGATTGCCAGTCTTTCTGTCACTGTCCCTCTGTCTGTCTATTTGTTTCTGCAAAGTTGGCGATGAGCTGTGTTTATAGCAAAATCAATAGCAGTTGTGTGGGTGTGACAGAAACCTGTGGCCGGGTTAGTGACAGATCTGCCACAAAGAGTTTAGTGTTGATGCTGAAAGAGTTTATGATTACACATTGATTCACTGATTCTTTCATTTTTTATGTTAAACGTTGTTCATATTATTAAATTGATACATTTGACTATTAGGCTATTACTACACATTGTTCATCCACATAAACTGGAGGAACTTCTTGTAGGCGACCATGTCATCCCGTTGCATCATCTGGCTGAGTTCACTTCAAACTACCCCTCCAAAAGTGATTTGATAATTTTAGATGAACGCATAATCTCTTTTAACAGTGATGAAATAACCACAGAGTAAGTGGATTGTGGTATTCTGTCGTGGTTAGGAACGTTTCTTGCTTAAACCAGACAGTGTTTTGGATGTTTTTTTGTTTTGTTTTTTAATTCTTCAGTTAATACAGGTGCTGGTCATAAAATTAGAATATCATCAAAAAGTTGATTTATTTCAAGAATTCAACTTAACAGGTGAAACTAATGTATTATATAGACTCATTACATGCAAAGTGAGATATTTCAAGCCTTTATTTGTTATAATTTTGATGATTATGGTTTACAGCTTATGAAACCCACGAAATCAAAATCCCAGAAAATTAGAATATTACATTAAATCACACAGTAATTACACAGTAATCCCATGGTCATTGAACCAGGTTTTGGTTCTTTTGGCAGTGTGGGCAGGTGCAAATCCTGCTGGAAAATGAAGTCAGCATCTCCATAAAGCTTGTCTGCTGAAGGAAGCATGAAGTGCTCTGGAAATGTCCTGGTAGACGGCTGCGTTGAGTGGACAGCACAGTGGACCAACACCAGCCGATGACATGGCTCCCCAAACCAACACAGACTGTGGAAACTTCACACTGGACTTCAAGCATCTTGGATTGTGTGCCTCTCCATTCTTCCTCCAGACTCTGGGACCTTGGTTTCCAAATGAGATGCAAAATTCGCTCTCATCAGAAAAGAGGACTTTGGTCCACTGTGCTTTATTAAATCCAGAGTCAACGCAGCCGTCTACCAGGACATTTTCAGAGCACTTCATGCTTCCTTCATTTTCCAGCAGGATTTGCACCTGCCCACACTGCCAAAAGAACCAAAACCTGGTTCAATGACCATGGGATTACTGTGTAATTACTGTGTGATTTCATGTAATATTCTAATTTTCTGGGATTTTGATTTCGTGGGTTTCATAAGCTGTAAACCATAATCATCAAAATTATAACAAATAAAGGCTTGAAATATCTCACTTTGCATGTAATGAGTCTATATAATACATTAGTTTCACCTGTTAAGTTGAATTCTTGAAATAAATCAACTTTTTGATGATATTCTAATTTTATGACCAGCACCTGTAGATACTTTTTAAGAGCTGCTTTATTTATTTTTAAACGCAGGGTTTTTCCTGCATTGCAAATATTTTGGTGGCCGTTAAGATTAATATTTGTCCGCCAAAGATTTATTTGATAATTTAATGTGACGATATCTGCCATTCTGCAGCACTGGCACCCCCTGACAGCCGCCTGCTTTTAAAAAGTGTGTGTTTGTGTAAGCTCTTTGTGAAGAGCGTCAACGGTTTCTATTTTCAGTGTGTTTTTACAGCGTTGAGCAATGTAGCCAATCACAGACATTTCTGTTGAGCTCGTAAACGCAATGGTCAATCAGATGTTTTTAAGTTAGAATCCGCTCAAAATGATGGGGTTTTTGTTCACCATGAATTCTGCACAATCTTTAATCCTTTCATTATAATGAACAAAGTATAAACACAATGTCAATAAGAGATTCATTACACAGCTTCATTGATTATAACGGGAGTTGCGCAAGAGTGGAAAAGAGCTTTTTATACCTAGAGTTGTAATTGACAGCTTCAGTGATTATAATGGCAACTTAATGGTGATCTTTGCTCGTTTTCTGCATATAATATATTTTTCATGCTGCTAACTATACATTGCAAAGGTTCTGGATTGACAACCGTATGATAGACCGTGAAAGCCATAGCATTGTACGGAACTAAACAATCTGATACTTTATGTCAAATGATCTGTGCATTAAGACTTGGAGTGTTAGAAAAAGTGGCAGTTCTATTATTTCGTACTATGAAATTTGTTACTTTTTTGTTCACTATTCAAATCAGTCAATCTAATTTTTTATTATTTTTTTACATTTAAATTTACATTCTTTTTAAATATAAAATAGTTCTAAGCACATTTGTTTTATGATCTGTCCTGGCAGTGATTTAATTCACAAATAGGATGAGATAAATTAATATTACAAACTGTTTTTTTTTTTTTCTGATTTATTGTCGGTGCTGGGCTCGCAGTTCACATGGGTAGGGTACTTTTTACTGTGAGTGTGGATGATCATGTTTATCCGCCGCCACCGAAGAACATTTTTGACCCAGGAGGAAAAACCCTGGAAGTATGACGAGTTGTTTGTGATGGCAAGTATATATTGAAAGGTGTTTAGAATTCATAAGGTTCCGATTTTTCATTATCTAATTTCCTCCGAGCGACATCCTCCAACTCCAGCTTTGACACATTAGGCCCGGGTTCTGCTGTAGAGTTTGGAGGGTAATAATTGAAGAGACTCTTCAGGAGGGAAGCGCTGCTTAGGGAGTCAAATGCTGGGGCTGATGTGAATGAAACTCAAACATTAAGAGGCCCCCTGCTTGCTGTTCCCACAACGCTTCTTCATCCCTTCTTTAAATCATCTCCCAGAGTTCCTTTTGATACTCAGGCATTGCTGTATTGGCTGTGCAATAACATGTCACGCACAGTGCATTTCCAAGTCTGAAATAAACAGAAATATAAAGACACATTTACCACCAGATATCACAACTAAAATTTATTTAAAATAACTGTTTTCTATTTTTATACATTTTTAAAATGTAATTTATTCCTTTGGTGGCAAAGCTGAAGTTGTAGTCTTCAGTGTCACATGATCCTTCAGAAATCATGCTGCTCGAGAAACATTTCTTATTACTCTACTATGCGGCTTAATATTTTGTAGAAACTGCTCAACATATTTGTAAAAATGTTCCAGGATCCTTTGAATAATTCTTTGATGAATAGAAAAAAAAAACAATATTTTCTTTTAATCAGAAATCTTTTGTAACTTTTCATGAGTTTAATGCATCTTTGCTGAATAAAAGTATTAATTTCTTTGAAATAACTATATTACTATACTTTTGAATGGTAGTGTACAATGGCACAAAAAAGCATGTATGAATTTCCTCGCATTCACTATCAAAATATCAAGCCAAATGGTATTTGTGAACAAATACAGTAAGCCTTTTCTTAGCATTTACATCTCAATTATTTATATAATATCCTCTGACCATTACATCAAGGTCAGCTTGTGAAGTTTCTGGTCAGACTGAACAGAATGAAACCGCTTCAGTGTCAATTTAGGGTAAATGTGTTAACTGTGTTAAATTTTATCCTGTTAGATATATATAATTGAAGTAGACTACTGTATAGCACATTAATGTTTTGCAATGGTGAAAATTAGGTAAAGATTATAATGTTACTATACTGTCGGGAGTATTGTGAAAGTGGATTTTGTGAACTCTGGCTGCATGAGCATTTACCTAAATTATGTACATTAACTATGATAAGCACTATTTATCAGTAGACACATCACACCGATTATTAGCCTGTTATGTGGTATACACAATTCTGTTGGTATACTGATTATAAATTTAGGCCTATATATTTGAAGTATTGTTAAAAGTGATTTTTCACCCCTAAATGAAGATTCTTTACATCATTTACTTGGACTCATGTTTTTACAAACCTGTATGAATATTGCTTCTGCAGAACACAAAATATATTTTGAAGGATGTTGGTAACCAAACAGTTTTGGTGATCATTAACTTTGCATTGTGTAGACATAAATAACACTGAAACATTTCTAAAAATATATTTTTATATTCCACAGAAGAAAGAAAGTGATTAATTTTGGATACATGAGGGTGAGTAAATGATGGCATTCACCCGGATTAGTTACCCAAACTTAGCCGTTATTTTCTCACCCTCATAACTTGTATGCTGTTTTTTTCCCCCATGAAACACAAAAGGAGAGATTTGAACTAGTAGGAGTTGGACAGGACCACATAAAGATTATTCAAAATGTATTCTTCAGTGATCCATGGACAAAAAATGACAGATTTTAGGTTTGGAATATCTTTTTGGGTGAACTATCCCTTTAAAATGTTTCAGAATGGCCTTTATCTCTCTATAGTATTACACATCCTTTCTCTCTTGTACCTCTGTGTCTCTTGGGCTGCTTTGATCAAGTTCAACTGCTTGTCTTTTTTGCGGTGCACTCATGGGGGTGCGTAAGTGTGTTTTGAGAGCATGTATGTGAGGGTCCTGGAGGATGCTTCGCTCCGCTGTAAACCCAGGTTTTCCTTCTCACGTTATTAAAAATGAAGGCGCGGGGACGCATCTTTTTAACCATGTTTCCGCCTTCCAAGTGGGAAGTAAAGGGCAGGGAGCACTAACGCACACTGTGGCGGCAGGACTGAATATTCTATGAGCTGCTTTATGTGGTTCGCATGTTCAGTTTCTGGAATGAGGTCTGGGCTTATGCGTTTAGGGTCTATATGGTGTGCTTGAGAGGAAGAAAGAAAACAGAAGCAAAAGAAGGAAAGAGAGCCAGGGCTGAAGAGTTAAACACTAAAGCTGTTTTCTGCCCCATTGAAGCTGTTTTTATCCCATCTATATTAGAGAGGTGCATTATGGGAGAAGAGAACAAAATAGAGGGGCTGGCATATATTAAATATGTAACATACACTTACGGGCGGACGTGCACACATGCAGGGTCCTTTTCTTTTTCACTTATCCATCACCCACACACCCTCAAATTTTCTTGTTATTCATTGAACAATAGACTGAGGTTGCACTGGCACATTAGATCATATGATGTCATCAGCTGTGCCAAATAAGTGCCTATAAAAAAACACAGTAACACACAGAAAACCCACTTGAAGGGTGAAAGCCAACTCATCCCCCAACAAGCTTATAAGACACTTTGCTGATGTCACCGTGACATTAGTTTGATGATGTCAGCTACAATAACTCTCTGCACTGGCTCAGATCATTACTCCAGTCAGTGTCACATGATCCTTCAGAAATCATTCTAATATGCTGATTTTGGTGCTTAAGGCGAGACACTACAGGTGAATAGGGTACAATTTTTAACTAGCAGATATCACCATGAAACTTTCCCAGTTGATTACCTACATTAAGATGAGAAAAAAATGTATTACACGTTTTCTGTAATTTAATGTTTAAATATGCAATATCTAAATAAATATGCGCTAATTTGCATATATATATATATATATATATATAAAAAAACCGAAATCTGAGTATTGGATAAAGCCAGGTTAAAAAAAAATTTTTCATTGTGTTCACATATTAGATGGGAAAAAAATTACAGAGGGATTTATGGATATCTACTTTTGTTATCCTGTAAATCAGAATATACTGTCAATAGCCTTAAAAAAAAAGATTTTCGCCATGTTTTTTGTAATAAAATGTTATATAAATCAGGCTAGGAATAATATATTTACAAATCCCTCTGTAAATGTCTTCATAATATAACTAGGTACAAAACTGGAAAGTTTGGTGTATATAGGTGCTACTGAAGTGGAGATTTCGGACTTGGAGTATGAGAGAAAAGTCATTTTGAGAAAACAGGCTTTAAAGATTTATCATCAGCCAATGAGATTGCGCATTCAGCCCTTTTACTTTCACGATTGGTTGCTGATAAAAAGGAAATGACCATATTTGGATCCGACAGCATTGTACAGGAGAGAGAGAGAGAGCTTTCCAGATGTTTTTTGTATTTGATGACAGGGTGCCGGCAGCGATCGCGGAGCAGCGTGTTGATTAAGAACGCCAACTTTTGTTGAATTTATGAGAAATCTACAGACGCAAACAGACAAAGTGTAGTAAAATAAAGACCTAAATGTGTATTTCGGACTTTTTTTCCACCACAAGTCTGAAAGAAGACATGTTATTGAAGACAAATATCCAAAAATCTCAAAATTGACCAGTAAAAACCCCCCGATGTTTTTGCCTGCCGTGTCTCGCCTTAAGAAATATTTCTTAGTATTATCAATGTTGAAAACAGTTGCTGCTTAATATTTTTGTGAAAACTATGATGCTTTTCCCCCTCCATGATTATTTGATGAATAAAATGTTAAAGATACAGCATTTACAGTATTTGAAATATGGTTTTTGGTAGTAATGTATTTTCTGTCACTGTTTTGATCAATATAATGCATCCTTGCTGAATTAAATGTATCGTATCAGTAAAAAAAAATCTTACTGATCCCAAACTTTTAAATGGTAGTGTATCTGTTACTAAAATATTTATAGCACGAAAATAAAGTTTGGATGTTTACACGTCAAATAGTTGTCAGTCTTTATTTAGCTTAGAACAGCATTCTGTGTCGCTTTAAAATACTCACCCAGCTCTTGTTTACACTTTACCTGTGCTCCCAAATGCCCCCAAGGAGGGATCACAACTGCTTAAGTGAAAGTCCTGTAAACGCCAAAATAAACTTGTTCTTCGTTATTTTGTGTGATGTATTGCTGCGTTTCAGGCAGACACCACAATAAAGTCACATTCGCGAACCTACACTGGAATCTAATTTAAGATGCTTTAAAAGACTCCGGAATGGGACACAGTGGACAAACGATCTGCCATCGCTCAATACTCTGATAAATCCTGCTCTCTCCCAACAGTCCCGCCTTAATGGCCACCTTGTTATTATGGGCTGTACCAAAAGTGACTCCCAGCAGTTCTTAGATGCTGTTATAGATGCACTTTTCTTACAAAGATTTGAAATTATATATTAATTTACAGTCGTTTAGTGTCAATAGGACACTGGATAATCGACTTAAGTCAGGTGATAGGAAAGCTCCCATACTATATGTGGCGCTTTGAACTATAGAATCAGACGGAGCTTTACAGCTCTTTTCTTAGAATATAAAGCTTTCAGACCTTTGTCAAGTTTCAGTCTGTCCCTTCTTTTAATCTCTGCAATCCCACTATATGTGAACGTTCCTTTCCCCCATCTCTCTCTTTTTTTTCTTGTTCTATTTTCTTTTCTTTCTTCATCTTTCTTCCTTCAGGGTTTATCAGAAGAGAGGGTCTACACAAAGAATCCCTCTCCCTGGCAGACCACCAACATGTCTCTCTCGTCCTCAGTTATTTTCTTTCTTCCCATTCCTCTCACCGCTTCTTTCCCCCGGGTTGTAAAGGACAATCGGCTAACATGGAGATTGGTGGCTGTGCTCAGGACCGAATGAGGTCATTTTCGCTCTTAGTGCTGCCTTCACTGGAAATGACAGTCTATTTGGGAGAAGAACGGGTGAAACAACTTGAAAAACCTTTGAAAGCAGCTTTTAAGGTCTAAGTTTAGACTCCCTGTTCCGCAGACTTCTGCGTTTTGTGCGACACTAACTTTATGAATATTGTATAGTGAAGTAGACACACAGGCTAAATCATTTTGAGTGAAACAGTAACCTCATAATTCCTTCTGTGTTTTTGTTTTTTTCAGATGTGTCTGAGGCCATAGGCTTTTTTTGTGTGTGTGTGAGTGTGAGAGACTGACTTATAAAGACAGACAATGAATGTTTGGGAGATTATGCTAATATGTTGAATCTTTTATGTGCATCCGCTTAAGTTGCCTTTGAAAACATTAAGTCACTGCTATATACAGGACCGCTCAAAATTTTGGGGTCAGTACGATTTTTTTTTTTTCTTGAGAGAAAATAAGAAATAGAAAGATTTCTATTTCAAATAAATCTCAACATTTCCACAAATATATTAAAAGAAATGTTTATTGAGCACCAAATCAGCATCTAGAATGATTTCTGAACTGTTGAACTCTTATCTATGAAAAAATATTTTTTGTAAAAATATTTCACAATGTTACTGTTTTTACTGTATTTTTGAACAAATAAATGCAGCCTTGGTGAGCATTGGATAGATAGATAGGGTTTTTTTTCAAGCAGAAAACTAGAGTTATAGATGTTTTTGCAAGCAGAACATTATTGTGATAAATCAGTCAAAGCCATTGTTGGAATTGGTATAGCGTATTTGCATCATTAAACACGTCTGAACATTGGTGTTTACAATAGCACTGTTTTACTTGTGCACAGATGACTGCAACACTGCAACAGTATCGGTACAATTCACAAGTTGGTTTCAAACTCACACTCGATGTGTCAGCATGCACCAGGGCATGGCTTAATGTGCCTTAATGCTTGGTATTTGTCATTGAAATTACATAAATATGTATCCAGAGACTGTGTCTTTATTTGTTTCAGGTGCTATTTCATAGAACAGCAGCAACTTTAGAGAATTTCCATGTTTGGTCATAATGGTCTAGCAGTCATCGCATGATCAAAGACTGCCTGGCGTAGGATTAGATGTAGAAATGTGTAGCTGTTCAAAGCGCTGGGCCACAGTAGCTGTGTGTGGGACTGATCACCCCTTATGATTCACTTCCATACTCTGTCTGTTCAGGCAGGATTGCATTTCTCACTTTTCTGTTACCAAACTGTATGTCAGTACATTTACATTATTTTTTAAAAATCAGGTTGAGAAACAAAGTGGTGAGATTCTATACTCTTAAAAATAAAGGTTCCTGTTAAATCCATGTACAGTTTGCCCATAGTAAAGAATATTTAATATCTTTAATATCTCAGTTGGTACTCCTAGACATCTTTGAGATTAAATGTAAAGTAGGTGAATTGCTTAAGTCTCATTCTTAGATTTTCCATCCTTTGAAAAAGACCCCAGTAATCTCACATGTACCACCTCAAGAGTTTCAGATGAGATCTCAGTACCTCAGTCTGATTTCAGTATGTATTCAAACAATCTTTCTCAAAATTTCTCATCAAGAACTGCAAAATTACCAAATTAAGCTCTGTACTTTTCCTGAATGTCAACAATTAGACGCATTTCCACTGTCAGGCCAGGGCTAACAACGTGCCGGATGGGCCCAATAGACCAACATCAAGCTTCGTTTCCACTGTCATGCCAGTAGCCCCGCAGCGCTACCCAAAATCCTACCCTTAACATGCCTCTATATAACAATGTCTCACAATCTCACCATTTCACCAGCATTGGGCTAGCTGAGTGAAAACTAGCTAGACCGCAAAATGAGCATGACGTTTCATCTTTGCTTAAAGACTCAAGACTCCAGCATCGATATTTGACCAATGATTTACAATAAGAAAAAATTACAGTGACAGTAATTTATTAATTTGTGTAAGGAGTGCACATAAATAATTCTGAATCAAACTGGTATTTATCATTAGCATAAAAAAAAACACACACTTATTCAGTCACGCCTGCTTCCATTTATTTGTAATCATAGGAATGCACAAAATAACTCCATTAAGGTTAAGTCCAAAGGCTTTCACATATAGAAATATATTGATAAAATACCATATGTTTGTCACATTTCTTTAGAAAGAATGATAGTTTCTATTCATTTTTCACTAAACTATACGATCAGAGGAGGTTTGAGCGGTCTCTCCTCTATCACTATACTGTTATCCTTTCAGCCAGAGCAACAGAGGAACTCACAGGCAGAAAACAGGAGCTTTATGAGCAACCGGAGTATATATAATTTATGACCACATGCGGATGCTTTAGTCTGGTATCAACAAAGGCACAGGGAAGAGACAGATGAAACACAAAATTAAATAAATACACGATTATAATCGCATATGATTTGTTTACTTTCTTCAAGCTGTCTCTGGTTTTTTCTATAATCATAAGTGTATTTATTATCGCAATTGTTTGCATAAGTAGCCTTTAGCATCGCATATAAATATATTTCTGCCTCATACGGTGAACTGAATCCCCATCAGATCACAATCAGAAGTTATTTCAAACACTCGCTGGTGTCTGAAAGGGAGTTTTGAGCTGAAAATTGTTAGCTGGTACCCTGATGTGAAAACAGCATGGCAGATGAGCAGTGCTGTTGACCCTCTCCTGACTCAGATTAACTCTGCCTTTGTTCATGACCACTTTTCAAGCCTTACTTGGCCCACTTTGGACCAAGGAATTTGTCAGGCCAAAAACCGCTGGCCGTTGGCCTTGGGGAAGCCCCAGAAGTGACAGTGGAAACACGGCTGGCCCTGGCATACACACTTACAATAAAAAGTACCCTGCCCATGTGAACTGCAAGCCCAGTACTGACAATAAATCCTAAATAAATGCAAAGAAACAGTTTGTAATAACGTATCCTATTTATTCATGAAATAAAAAATAAAAACTGTCAGGACAGATCATAAAGCAAAGTGCTTTGAACTATTTTATATTTAAAAATCTGAAGTGACATTTAAAAAGTTAGTAGGCTAATTAAATGAAAAACAAAGTAACACATTACAAAAACAAGTGGCAGGTCTATTATTTTGCGCCTGCACTTCAAGACTTAATGCGCATTTGACATACAGTATCAGATTTTGTTCCATCCATTGCTATGGTTAACCCTGTCAATCGGATTCAATTGCTCATTTAAATACGGTTGTCAATTCAGAAACTTTGCAGTGTGTTGTTAGCAGAAAAATATGTATTATATGGAGAGCGAGCAAAGATCGCTGCCATTATAATCACTGAAGCTGTCAATTACAGTTAAAGTCCAATGTGAGGTATACACAAAGCTGCGCTTGCGAAAACTCCCGTTATAATCAATGAAGCTGTGCAATGAATCTCTTATTGACATTGTGTTCATACTTTGTTGACTATAATGAAATGATTCGAGATTGTGCAGAATTTATGCTGTACAAAAACCCTGCCGTTTTGAGCGGATTCTGACTAACTATCTGATTGACCATTGCATTCACAAGCTAAACAGAGATGTCTTTGTATGGCTACATTGCTCAAAGGTGCAAAAACATTGTAAAAATAAACCTTTGACGCTCTTCACAGAGCACTAACAAACACTCAAGGGAGCGTTTTAAAGCAGGTGGCTATCAGCGGGTATAGGTACTACAGAACGGCGGGATTAATTTTCAATGTAGTAAAAACCCTGAGAATTCCATAAAGTCTCTCAAGCTTTGAAAAAGGAACCTCTGAGGAATGTTTTTGTTGGATCAAAAACCAATAATAAAGAATCATATAGCCTCAAGTGCCCCCTATAAAGTGGAAAATGATTCTTGATAAGTGGGTTCTTTATTTAATCTAAGAATCATTGAACAACCTTTTTTTTGAAGAATCTATCTGAAAGACCCTGCACCTTACAACCTTCCTCCATTGTGCCCTTGAGCAAGGCACTTGAGTCCCATCTGCTCGAGGCAGGCTGCAGTTTGGCTGACCTTGTGCCTCATCCCCGTCCTCAGTCTGTGTGTGCATGTGTGTCTGCCAGAGATTTGCCGAAAGAGAACATTTCATGCATAATACTTTTATGAAGCGTCATTATCGTCCTTTGCCTCATCTTCTTATCAAGTGTTTGCTCAGTGCATGTTCAACAGGAGTGTTTTTCACTATTAATTAACCAACAGTGTGCTGCGGTGTGCTACTGTCAACAAGTTTTAAATGATGATTATGTAATCAGTATTAGTTCATTACGTGCCTGATCTGTAGCACATCAAAAGATACATACATAAATACATACACAAACACCTTGGCAGCAACATGTTTGTCCACATGCTAATTGCACAGTTGTTGCTCTACAGGTATAGCCTAGATGCTATAGATGGATTTTAGTGCATAATAGGTTGTTAATCGATTAAAGATTTTAATTAAAATAATGACTAATGTCAATAACTAATCAAATTGATTGTGTATATCAATATTTGCTGAGAAAAGCCCCGGAAATTAAGATAATTTAAAAAAGTTACATTAATGTGGCCAGCGAAAGCATTGAATAGACTTGATTAAAAGTGGCTTTATTTATTTTATTTGCATAAAATTGAACATAATTTATTTTTGACCAGGGGTAATTGCATTTTTTAATCACGTTTTTTAATTAATCAAACTAAATAGAATTAAAATTGGTCTTATGTAACTTAAATAAACAGATTTAGTTAAGAGTCTCTCTAGCTACAGGATTTTTTTATTTATTTTGTCCATTGGAGTGTCCTCTAAATGCCTTTAGGAGTACAAGGGGAAAAGAGAGAGTAAGCGAGAGAGATGCAGTTCTCCCACAATGCCTCAGGCAGAAATCTGGTTTTTATTGACAAGTGGACATTTCACCAACTTGCTTCAAAAGGTAAAATGTTCTTTTGAATTTAAGAAGAAGGTCAAATGACATTCTCAGTCCAGCTGCATTATGTACTAGAGTCCTTTGAGAAGGATAAAGAAAACGTATTACATTTGCAGAAGGAATACAGATGGCATATCTGCCACTGAACAGTGAGAGGATTGCATGTCTGTATTCCCACAGCAGCATAATGTGGTTTGTTAGTCCTATTTGAATTATGTTTCATACACAATTCAGAGAAAACTATTGTGTAACCAAAGTTACTTACTTACATTTGCAGTAGTCACAGCAACATTTGTGAGAAAGTTCAGTTGATAAAATGCTGTACCACAGTAAGCTAGTCATTGACATGCATATGACATTAGCATGCACTTCGTGGTTTATTCTTTGCTGTCAATCACTGACATTAGGGCTGTCAGCATCTCTCCGGTTATGAAAAATGGCAGAGAATGGGGTATTGTGTTTGAGAGTGAGATAAAACTGTTAGGTGGTGGAAATATAGTGAAGAAAAAAAGCTGAACTGCACTAAAAAAAACACAGATTTTTACACACATCTGAGAGAATGAAAACACTGGGAGTTGCCTGAAATGCCAAACTGTTTGGAATACAAATTATTCTTAAAGATGCCATAAAAGGTCTCATTTCTTACTTCTGTGTACTGTCACCGTGGTTACAGGTTTACTCAAGGCTGTTGCAAGCTAGAAAAGGGGACTGACTGCAAACATACGATCAGTATATGATCCGCTTCAGTTTGTCGTTATATTATTTACAGGCCAGTCTGAGAGTCACCTCTTTAGGTGATTCCACACTTGAGTTCCATTTTAGTTATCCTCAAAAAATATATATTTTTAAAGAATAAAATTATTCATAATACTAAGAAGAAATGTAATATTCAAAAAGGTTTATACAATGTAACACTACTGTCCAAAAGTTTGGGGTCAGTATGATTTTATTTTACGTTTTCAAAAGTTGTCTCTTCAGGCCCCAATATACTTCAAGCGAAATCGACGAACGAACTGATGTGACGTCATTTCAAACAAAATCAGGCTGAAACGAAGATTGTTTTGAGTTCGTTTTGGGAGTTCGAAACAGCTTGCCAAAGCGAACTTTCCGGAAAAGTTCGCTCCAGCTGCTAAACACCTTCGTACTACCATTGGTCCGTGGCGATTACGTAATAGGGTGGTGTGCGCGGAGGCTCCGCCGCCTTTCACGTGAAAATCTTTTCTGGTTCATTAACTGAAGCATGAAAATGCTTGCTGTTTTCTCAATTTTGTTGTGTGTTTATTTTGTGACCGTTGAGTACACTTCTGCGCATGCGGGTCACTTCTGGGTCATTTCACGTTCACACAGGAGATCACAAAAGGTCGCATTTAATTGGAAATGTGAACGGCCTTGCAAAAAAATCGAATTTTTTCAAAAAATGTGAATGTGCAAATCGTCATTCACGTGTGTGAATCGCCTTGGATGTGTGTGTGTGTGTTTTTGAGACTTTCCTGGCAGCGCAATCCTCCTACACATATGAGTCGTACTCTTTAGCCAATCAGATTTAAGCTTATCAGTCGACCAATCAGTATCACGTGAGGGCGGGCCTACCTGCATGTTACGCAGTGTTGCCAGATGTACGATAATTATCGTATTTGTACGATAATTTTGACCTCTGTACGATGTACGATCAATAATGGAAAAAATCCTATAATGTACGATAATTTCAGAACTGTGTGACACTTCAAATGATGGTCGTTGTAATCATAGGGTTTCTCATTGATCTAGCTGTGGATTCTATGTCTACCGGGGGAAGAACGTGTAGAGAGAGGGAGGGAGAGACCTTGCGTGTGTGTGCTAGTGTGCCTCGCGAAGCGCATGTAAGGACCCAACCAATCAATTGTACGAACCGAACCATTGTAAAATGAAAGTGATGCATTGTTACTGTATTAATTTGTCTCCTGCAGACTATATATACACACTTTAGGAATAAAGCCCTGCTATTCATGCATTATTAAATGTTCTTGTCAGAATTAAAAGATTCAAAGACATAGATACATTTGATGTACACATTTTATTAATTTGAAAGTTTCCGAATCCTTTGGGAACAAAATAAATATAAAATGACTTGATCATGATTAATGTTCCTGTTACATATGAATATCATGAACTGACAATCTTAAGTATGAAGAACAACACTCAGTACAGAGAAATATACGTCTCTTCCAGAGTTGTGAGATCTAGTCAGAGTCTTCTTTGCTTTTAAATTATATAAATATAAGTGCAATACATCAAGTGAAAAGTTAACAAATGAATTGTGTTCAATCCAGTCATCAGTAGACCTCTCTGTTAGGATGTGTCAGATTTTGGTCTGATATTTAAAATAGTAAAAACCTATAGTACAAGAGGTGCAGACAGAGGACGTGGGAGATTAAGTGATGGTATTTGAATAGAGTTTACTGATTAATCTTAGTTACATAATCTTAATTGCCTCTCTATGATAAGTATACCTTTGTCTGATCATCATAAAATCAGATTTGCCTATTTTACTAGGCAAAGTAAAATTAATGCTTCACAATATTGTCCTGTGACACTAAAAATCTTGAGATGACAATACAGCACAAAACATAAGGAATTGAATGTTGAATATATTGGTAACACTTTACAATAAGGTTCATTAGTTAACATTAGTTAATGTATTAACTAACCATGAGCAATACATTTGCTGCTGTGTTTGTTAATCTTTGTTAATGTTGGTTAAAAATACAGCCGTTCACTGTTAGTTCACAGTGCATTAACCAATGTTAACAAGATGTTAATGAAGTATTAGTAAATGTTGAAATTAACATTAACAAAAAATAATAAATACTGTATACATGCAGTTCATTATTAGTTCATGTTAACTAATGTTAACTGATGAAACGTTATTGTAAAGTGTTACCAAGACATTAATACAAAAAAATAAAGTCTAAAAGAGAATTAAAAAAACAACATGAATTAAGATGTTTTGACTGCTATCCAGATGTCATGCCAAAGGTGAGTAATCCTGAAAAATGCAGGGAAACAACAAATGTTTAATAATTTAACAACATATACAAATGGCAAATTAACACTGGGTGCTCATTAAAATAGGTCTATATACTATTTAAAGAACAATCTCGATGAGGCCAGTGCTAAGAGAGCTAGGGTGGGTATTGGCCACAGATGATTGTTTTGCACTCATTAGCGTGATTGATTGTTGTAGCTGTGAGAGCTGACTGTACCTGCAGCTAAAATACAACAAAACAAGTGTCATTCTTCTTCATTTTTGACACGATATGGGACATCTGATTACCACAGCACTTGCTTACATCAGTTAATAGTTCATAAACTATAGCTTCAACTGATCTCGAACTTCAACTTCAGTTAACACATAAATGAACTGTTCAACTGCACATACCTCTGCTCAGCCATGAAATGGTCGAAAGCTGATGACGTAACATGCAGGTAGGCCCGCCCTCATGTGATACTGATTGGTCGATTGATAAGCTTAAATCTGATTGGCTAAAGAGTACGACTCATATGTGTAGGAGGATTGCGCTGCCAGGAAAGTCTCAAAAACACACACACACACACACACATCCATGGCGATTCACACACGTGAATGACGATTTGCACATTCACATTCAAGGATAAACTCGTACATTTTAAACATTCAAAGTTTTTTGTGCACAGTTGTATATCTACGAATTGTGTTTTGCATTTGTAAAATATATTTTACGAATATATAATTTTATTTTGCACCTGTGAATTGCTTTTTGTGAATATATATTTTTTTCACGCACGTGAATTTTTTTTTTTGTGTGTACGTGATTTAGGTTTCATGCATGTGAAACTGTCTATGCATGTATGAATCATGTTTTTTGCGTGAATAATATTTGAGACAAATCTGCCTCCATAAAGACCTAATGCATGGGTCAAATATAATGATACACATCCTATTTCTTTCACAATTGTTTACGTTCACTTAAAGACATAACTGAAAATACTGACCAAGATGAGTATTTTGACATATTTTTGTGTTATCCAAGCGACAGGAAACGCGAAAGAGGAATCAATTCTATGCGCAAAGATAACGGCACGCAAGTAACAAATTAAGTTCCCTTTTGCCTCTTCTTGCACTGGAATGTTTTAAAATTGCTTAAATGTTTGAATTGGCAAGAAATGTGCAATGTGCTAGTCACATGTGCAAATGATAAACTTTCACTCTGTGATGGTTAAACTTTAGTCTGGGAAAACCCTGACGAACTTCCAGCAAATTTGAGATTTGCTCTGCAAGTCCGTATGGCCAAGAGCCCATTCAAGCCCATTTCCAATTTTTCCAAATCGAGGCGCCAATCACAAACGTTGAGGCGGGCTTTACACGATGACGATAGCATAACGACGTTGAAGCAGATTTTGTACATAACTAAGATGGCTGCCGCCGTGGAACATCCAGAACATCACTCATTTTAAGCGATTTGAATGTTTCCTTTTTGTTAAAACTGAGCAAAGGTTGAGATGTTTATCCGTCGCTCTGCATACGTCATCTCCTTCATCGCTCTGACTGGTTTTAGGTCTATCCAATTGCGCCCAGATGCTTTTGTGCGACGTCCGTTGGTGACGCCCCTTTGGAAATGGGCTGTGAATGAACCTTCCCCAGACCCACTCTCAGTTACTACTGAGAAGGGTCTGGTGTCAACCAGGCTTGTTAAACTTTGCATTTAATCTGCAAATCACATGCGCGTTGAACCGTGAGGCCTGGAATCACGGATCAACTACGATCCGCTTAATCCTTTCTTCTCATTCTGTCATCTCTATAAAAGTAGAAAAAGTTGCCCATCTCCTGTGTTGTTGTGTTATTACATTCATAAGGTAACTTGTAATGCCCAAAAATATTTTTAATATTTGTCAAAGTGGCTGCCCACTGCTCTGGGTGTGTGTGTCCACGGTTTGCAGTGTGTGTGTGTTCACTACAAATTCTGAGTATGGGTCACCATACTTGTCCTTGCCGTTATGTCACTCACTCACTCATCTTTGTGTTCACAAAACATATGCTATGAGTGAACTGAACCATGAACTTAAAGCTTATTGTGCTTATCGAGGTTTGCTTATCTTCCTTTGTCAGTAATTTGGTTTTGTCATTGCTGTGTGATATTTATGTGCAGCAATTCCTGCGATCCACCATTTTGAAAAACTGCCTATTTTATTGGTTTTAATGAAATATCTGGTTAGTAAGTGAAGAGCTTGATTTGTGTTTGTGTGTGTATTTGTGTGTTTGTATTTGTGTGTGTTTGAGAGAGAGAGTTAAAGAGGTGAGGTTCTCTTATGCAAGTCATAGGCTCACTGCGCGTGGGAAGTGTGCAGTATAAACACACACTCGCACACTTACAAAAAAAATCAGGGATGGGAGAGAGGGAGATACAGTAGCTCTGTTCCATTTCAGAACAAGAAAATTCTTCATTTATTAGTCTTAGAGGTGCCATTTTGCCAGCATTCCTGCTGAGTTTACTATATCGAAGTTAAACACCGTTTTCTTTTATGCTCAGCTATTGATCAAAGTTTGCCAAGAAAACCCACAAGCAGTTAATTCATAATGTGCCCATGAATTTATTTTAATCAACATCAAGATTTTAGGTTAAAATGTACAAGGTAATGTGTATATCTTAGCTTATTTTAACTTCCATTTGGGATTTAATCCCAAGTACCCTTATGATTAATATGCCACAGATGAACAAAGGCAGACTAATTGAGAGTTATTTGCATTATTTCAGGGTCTTTCAAAAATCACTAGTGGCATTAAGGGTTGGATGCAATCACTGAGAAATGTCTGAGAGAAAATTAAAGGGATAGCGCTAATGTGCAAACCTGTATGACTTTTTCTTCTGAGCAACATAAAAGAAAGTATTTTGAGAAATGTTACTTTTAGTGTTTTCTTTTTTGTCCATAAAATGTAAGTCCAAACTATTTGGTTACCAGCGTACCAGATTGGAATGACATGAGGGTGAGTAAATGATGACAGAATATTACGTTTTTGGTGGACTATCGCTTTAAAAATAAATATGAAACTGAAAATTCTCTTGCTTAGATATTCTTAATGTCTGCTAGGGTGTTTGGGATGATTGCCAGGACATTTCTGTGTGTTTGCTAATGTGTTCTGAGTGTGTTGCTGTGCAGTTGTTGTGGTTAAAGAGCCTGCCCCAAAGTCTCTGATGTTCTAGTTACTAGATATGGCTCGGGTTCTTCCTTCAGTGAAAGTTTGTGGTACTTTTTTTTTTTTTTTTTTTAAATGCCTCAGGCAAAAACATAAATCTGATCACTTAGAAGTGTAATAGCACACCTCTCCTCCGCAACCAACATGATTTGTGGTATCATTTATTTGAAAAACCCTAACCCAAGGTACGAGCAGTACTAGTAGTGATGCTTTGTGTGTGTATATAGCTGTTTTGATTAATTTCTGAATGTGAATGTGTGTAGTTTGAGTAGTACAGCAGTTTGGCTAGTTCTAGTTTGCTACAGTAGAATTAGTGTAACAAATAGGTAAATATGTTAATGTTATGAATCAGTATTCAGTTTGTTTATTGTATTTAAGAGTACGTGACTCATGAAAAGAGTCAGTTCTTCAGTCTTAACTCCTACAATCACACAGTTGGTTTGACCTCCACCAAACAGATACAGAGAGAGCGAGTGATATAAAATATAAATAAACAAAAGAAAGCCTTTCAAAAATGTTGAACCCCCACACAAAGACAATTTGGAAAGACAAATAACATTGCATTGAAACTTCTCCATTTGGTTCACATTAAAGTTTGTGGCTGGTCTTGAGTTCCAAACATTATGTAGCCAGTCAAAATGTATGTCATCCTTTAAAGTCACCATGAAAGCAAAATGGAAAATTCTTGTTTTTTTTGTGTGGAATATTGCATTTTTTATTACACTGTAAAAAATTATCGTGATTTTAACGGTAAAAGACTGTTAATTAAAAACTGAAAAACTGTTAATTGGTTAACAGAAAGTTTCCGTACTATATACGGTAAATAACTGTGATCTAATGGTACATTTAATGTAATTTTACTGTAAAATACCGTTAAATTTACCGTTTTTGAAAGTGAAAAAAAAAATTCATTGTATAATTTACAGTGAAAAAACGTAAATTGACATTCCCACAATTCCCTGCGTGACACTTCACATTTGATCTATTTTTGTTAAAATAACTATGTTTCTTCATAGTTTTCTTAGTTTGTTCTAATCAGTTATGTACATTAGGGTTTTATGTTACATTTAATGTTGTTAAATTAATGTTTATTGCATTTTTAAAATGTCATGTGTGTTACCATGATGGTGTTTAATGTTTGTGTGAATGACACTGTGCAGCTTCTATTATATTAGTATTACATTTCTTGTGGAAGAGCTGCTTGTGATGAGCTTTGATTGATCATGTGACTCTCATCACTGCTGTGATTGTTGGTTATCAGTGTATTACAATGATACAAAACAGATATTAATACTTCAATAGGACGTTAAATTCACATTATATCAGATAATGAATTACGGTTTATTACTGTAAATTTTAAGTTAAGTCTGTAAAACCAATAACGTTGCTACCGTATTTTTGACGGTAAAGTACTGGCAACCACAGCTGCCGTTTTTTAATTGCCGGTTTAATTTTTTACAGTGTATAAATGGTTTATCTGTACACATTTTAATTCATGTGTCCTCGTAAACTTCACTCAAAATAAATTCCCCTCACTCTTGCAGCGCCATCCCTTCTCCGATGACGTGTTTAGTGGCGCGAGGGCGGGGCAACCTGTCACTCACATGACATCACAGCAATAGCAAACCACAGTCATCCAACAAACCAATCAATTCCCAATGGACAAATCAAGTCCCGCCCTAAAAATGTTCCTGTGAGAGAAGCCATTTCACTAAAATATATACGTCATAATAGTAAAGAAAAGTCTATTGCAGCTTCTGTTTCATGCTGATTTTAAAATAATGGCTCAAATTGTAATTCACAATCATGTCATTTTAAACTTGTAGGCTATAACTTTCTTCATTGACTTGAGGACCAGGTCTAACCTATTTGTGAGCTAATCATTTAGACCAGATATGATTCTTGAAAGAGTAGTTTCTTGTTGTTGTTGAAGTCGAGGTGATAAAAAGAAACAATGAAGAATCATTATTTTGAACAGTGTCATGGTTCTGTCAGATGTTCTTTGATAGCCAGCTGTGCCCCAGAAATAATACATCTTGTTTTAACTAATTAAACAACTCCTCCAGGCAATACGGGAAAAAGAAAAAGACTCATGTTCAGACCAAATAACTGTAAGTAAGTGTAGTTCCCTTTATGGATGAGTGGCTCAACGATATTACACAGTTCATTAGTGACTGATCTCTGGTCCATTTACAACTCTTGTTACAGATTTTTAGGCCATAGACAGCAACCGTTTAAAGATTTTTAATGGCTGACCACTGGCTTGCTCAATCGCTTGTCTCCTCATGCGTGGGATCCTGACACCCACCCAAAATTATATTGCTGTTAAATGATTTTTAGTGCAGGCAGTTTGAAGAACCCCTTTTAGTTTTTATTGTCAGTAACATTTTAGCTGCAGGGACATATTTATATTTAACATTTTTAAACCTATATAAAAATATTATATATATATATAAATTGTCAATTAATTTGTGTTTTTGTCCTGACCAGCCACAACAAGCAGAGGCGTATCTTGGTTTCTGGTTTTGTTAGCTCTTTCCCACAGTAAAATCTTACTGATTCAGAATCACTTTCCGCATAACTCTATATTAAACATGAAATATTTTCTGGTTGGCTGTGATTTTATGTCATGTCGTGCAGCATTTTTACTGCACGAGTGAGGAGAGACACATTACTTATTGCTGGAAACTTGTCATGTCATGACTGGTTTAGACAGGATGTTCAGTTCTTGCAAATGGATTCTAGGTGTTACCAGACATCACATCTGCCATGTCTTTTCTGTGGGTTTACGAAGAGCGGGCAAAGTGTTTGGAAAAACAAGCTGGACTTTGAATTTTGCATTCTAAACTCATTTCTAAATGAGCATTTCTAAACTGTACATTTTACGAGGAGACAGCTTAAAACTGTTTAAGTTCATGAGGATGTGACTAAATTGTGTTAAATGGTGCAGAAAAACAACCCGTAGAAAAGAAAAATCGCAAATGAGATTTCTTTAATATCTCAATTGTTTCCCCTAGACAGAAAAGGGATTAAATTGAGAGCAAATGGAGATTTTTTTAAATATATTTTATTCTTTTTACTGATGAATTTGAAAGCTGTTTTTTTATGCTCTAAAAGAATTTTAATAGTAATAACCAGGGCTTGACATTAACACCCACCAAATGCGGGTGGATTTCAGCAGTGGCGTGTAACGCAGTCACTCCTACTAGCCACTTTGGTGGGTTGACTTTTATAATATCATTATTTTTCAATAGTAGTCTTTTAAAAAGGCATCTGAAATCATAAGAAACTCATCAAATAGAATTTTTTTCCCCGCAGAATAGACACTTTTTACCAGTTGCGCTTTCTCTCTCTATCATCTCTCCAACAGAGAGTTGATACACAAACCCGCCTCTCCTCACTCACTCGTTTCATTTGCTCCGGATGAATATTGTTGGTGTTACAGAGCTAAAATTTCACTGTGGGATTGCATGTATTGCACATAATTTTACTCATTACCGCAGATTTTGTGCTCATGCCCAAAGTGCATGCACATAAAGCCAAGTATATTGGCTACATAAAACAGCCAATGCATGAACTTCCTCTCCAGACTCCAAACAGATCCAAACAGATTATCCGCTCTGAAAGTCACTTCGTGAGCATTTAACCGCTTCATTTGAGAAAAACTATCATCATGTCATAAACACACAGAAACTCAAAGGTCTCCACGGCAACTCGTCAAAATAAAAGTTTGGTTTAACTTGATAGAAATATATTACTGTTGTACAGTAGAATTTAGATATGTCCCAATGTAATAATACTAACACTAATATACAAATGAATTACCATCAAAGCTTTTTAAGGAATAATACATTTTTCTTCCATGTTTTAATTTTAACAGTAAAGCTAATTTTGCAGCACGTTATTTGACAAAAAGTTTTTTTAATTTCAAATGATTAAAATAAATTAAATTAGAGTTTTATGTCTTCATTTGATTACCAGAAAAAAACACAACACAGAATTAGTGTGGGGGAAAAAATGTATAGATTTAAAAAAAAAAAAAATGTTGTATAAGTTTAATGATTCATAATACATGATTTCAATTAATTAGACGTGCTTTTTGATTACTAAAAATTTTACACCACATATCCGTAACACGCCCGCTCCGCGACACTAGCAGTTTACCACCCCTAAAATCCTAGGGGAAACGCTGGTCTGCCAAATTATGAGATAACTTTAAAAATATCTATATGTGACCCTGGTCCACAAAACCATTTTCCATTTCACATGGGTCCATTTTTTTAAATTGATATTTATACATCATCTGAGAGCTGAATAAATAAGCTTTCCATTGATGTACGGTTTGTTAGGGGCAATATTTGTCTGAGATACAACTATTTGAAAATCTGGAATCTGATGGTGAAGAAAAATCTAAACATTGAGAAAATCGCCTTTAAAGTTGTCCATTTATGTTCGCGATTGTGCTCCATTCACTCACAAAAATAAATGTTTTATATATTTATGATAGGACATTTACAAAATATCTTCATGGAACATGATCTTTACTTAATATCCTAACGATTTTTGGCAGCATAAATAAAAAATCGATCATTTTGACCCATACAATGTATTTTTGGCTATTGCCACAAATATACCAGTGCGACTTGTGACTGTTTTTTTGGTCCAGGGTCACATATGTCAGTTTTTCCCCATGGTATCGATGTCAAAATTGTGGCCGGTGGCTAGTAACTTAGGAAAACCACTATCCACTGGCTGGTGAGCAAAAAAGTGAATGTCAAGCTCTGATAATAATAATAACAGTAATGAAGATTAGCAATTCTCAATTCAAGTATATATTTATTCCCTATGATCACAGTCGTTATTTATTTATTTTTATTTTAAGGCAGATTTTCTGATTGTAGTCAGTACTGGAATTATGCATGCAGGGTCAGACAGAACAAATGTCGGATGCATTAAGGATTGTCTGATTGCAGCACAGCGTATAGCATTAGCGAGCTGACCGTCTCCCCTGAGTTCACAGTGACAACTTAAATTGTTGACTTTATTTCCTTGAGTGCCCTATATCTGGTAGAGATTGGCTTCAGTTACAGGAAGTTACAAAAACAGCAAACAGACATTAGTATCAGCTAAGAGAGGCCATGAGAGAGAGAGAAAGATCTGAGCGAGAGTTTAGAGGATAAGCACAACAAACATATGGACGGAAGGAGGGAGGAAGGGAATTGGAGAACAAGACAACAGGGAGAGTGGGATGAAAAAAAAAGAAAGGAAACATGACTGCGTTGTAAAAGTTAAAGTCTTTGAGAAGAATAGCGTGAGGGAACAGGGAGAATTCTGAGAGAAGTGAGGGAGTGTTCTGAGAATATGAAACACGGTTTTATTTCTCATCTGATATAAAGGATGTTACTCCTCCAAGCCACGCTTCAATGAGGAAAAAGACACCGCAAAGGATGAATAAACAAAAGAAGTGTCATCGAATCTGAAAGCTAATTACAGCCTGACAGAATAAAGCTTGACTGTTCAACTCTCCTCCGCACCAGTGAGGGAGAGACGCAGATGAAGACGTATAGATCGAGGGCCAGATGATAAATATTAGACGATCTCCTGAGCGTGGCAGAATCATCATCTTTATAACACTGCCCAGCATTTGGATTTACTCTCAAAGGCCACATTTTCAGTTGATCACATTTTTCAACAGTACAGCATTTCGGTTGCGTTGAAAATGAATTGAATCCAATTTATATAAAAGTAATGCGCCAACAGTGGCACACAAGAGGGGCGATGCGAGAAGAAGGTGATGAATTTAAATGCTCCATGTCTGCGGCGTTAACCACCTCTCTTATCTCTGTCAAAAGGCTCCGTTGCCATGGTGTCACCACGGTGTTGCCAAGGCTACCGGAGTGTTAGCACAACAGTAATGGGGTGTTGTCATGGTAACCTCAGCTGTTACTGTGAAGATTGTGGAGGAATTTTCCCCAGGAAAAGGATTACATGCAACTTGTGCACCCACATCCTGAAACGCGTGCACTTGCAATCACACGGTTGCTCTCAAAGGGCTCTCAGAACCGATAGATCAAAATCGACATGCATGCAAGAAGGGATATACACTTCTGCTCGCATGTTACTCCTTTATTAGAATTTTTATATTGAAAAAGGACAAGAAACCTCTGAGACCTTCTCTGTTTCAAAGCTGTTAAACATGCACACATGGGAAAGACACGGTTAGAGATGTATAGCAGAAGAAGGGTTGAGTGAGGGAGAAATTTGTTGGTTTTGTTAGTTTGATCTTTTAATGAAGCCCCCATGGGGGCTAGGCAAACACGCATGGCATCATGGGAATTTTTTTAGCTCTATCATTCATCCCTCTACAGTGCAGTGCACCATATACTCTTTACACTACATAATCATCTTATGAGGGATGCTTTGGACGATCCTCAAAGGCAGTGAAACCTCTACCACGTAGATTCACATTAAGCACTCACTTTTGAGGAAAAACAGATTGTTTTTTTCTGGCAGGAATCCTTTCTGAAATTGGTTTTGTGAGTTGCGTAACATTACTTTATGCTGTGGTGTTTTCTGTTTTCTTATTTCATTCAGTACTACACTGTAAAAAAAATCCTATTACATTTACAAAAACACTGGCAGCTGCGGTTGCCAGACATTCACCATAAAAAAATGCTGTGACAGTATTTCCTGTATTTCACTTATTCAACTTATTTAACCCTCTGGGGACCAAGGTGTTTTTGGGGCCCTTGAGATGTTCTGACATGAGTTATTTATAAACATGTTAATGGCAAAGGTGTAAATTCACTCTATATAGCACAAACAGAGCTACCATAATATGCAAGCAACGTGTATGTAGATGTTTGTATTTTTAAGAGAATAATGTTTATGCGTGGTTATTGGAAAAAATAAAAATGAAAGTTGCTGAAATAAGACCACAAAACACATATTAAATATGTGTCCACAAGACTTTTGACTAATGGATGTTGTTGCTACGAGTTCTGGCTTCAAAATTATGTGAAAATAGTCTTGCTTTATCATTCACAAAAAAAAATACATTGATTTAAATGGTGTAAAACAGGTTTTGCTTGGAAAGCCAATATGCGAGGGGGGCATGAAGGAGGAGTAGTTTACACCTGAGAATACAATGTCCCACCCACTCTGCATAATTAGCCATTCATTCAGGTGTGACACTGACTGAGCCACAATGCAAGGACAAAAGATATATTTAGAAGAAGACTTATATTGACCATTTAAGATTTCGCTTACATCTATCTTGTAAATATGTTTTGCTATTTTATTAAAAAGGTTACAATTACAACAATAATTACAATTTCAACAATATTTCAAGTGTACTCTTTCTTTGTAAAAAAAAAAAAAAGATTATAGGCCTACATTTTATCATATGTATTCATTAGTTTGAATATAGCCAACATTGGAACATCTAAATCAGTAAAAACTGTACCCAAATCTAGTCAACAAAATGTTGTCTTTCATACTTCGCCTGACTGTAACGTTGTTTTTATGAAATATTAGGGCATATAAATGTTAATTTGCAGTTTAATACGTTGCTTATACAAATACATTTTATTTCAACATATTTCAGTCGATTTTTACTCATCTCAGTAGGCTATAGCAAAGCACTTTATTCTTTCACACACAGACGCGCGATTCATATTTAGGCTAAACAGTCTTTACAAATATGTACCTTTCATTCATCTCACAGAAATATTATAGAAACGCGATTCATCTTTTTGCGGTTTACATAGGCCTACACTAACGTTATTCCATAACGTTATTCCACATTAACACTTGAGAAAAGATAACAGCCTACCTCACTCCTCAGCGGGATCTATTGCTCCTCATATCAGCACTGTTCTGAGGAAACTTTTCTCCATAAGGTAGGCTATATTATGCCTCACTCGCGGCGCTTTGTTTACAGCTGATGTGGGCGTTTCACAGGTCTGAAATGGTTCTCAGAATTTGCGTTTGAATAGCACGCGCTCTCCGGGGAGTGGTCACATTACTTTTGAATTAGCTCGTAATGAGCTCGACTGGAATCGTTCTCTTTTAATACAGATTTCACAAGCTGAGAATATTTGTTTTTTATATAAATTACTTCATTTAAAAGATGCGATCTCAAGCTTTATGCCCGTGGGTTTGTTTGCCTGTTTGACTTTTCGCGGAGTTATAGATCATTTTCGAACGTGTTTCAAATTGGAGTTTACTGACAGAGAGAGTGCAGAAATCGCATCATGTTAATTTTTCTTTATTTGGCAAAAAGCAAAACACTTTATTTTTATTGTGAGTATACAGAAAAAAAATAGAAACTGAACAGGATCGATTGATGTATTACACGAAAATGAAAGATCAAAATTAACAGAGCATTTAGTGTTTATTTTACATTGCTAAAAAAAAAAACGAGCAAAACGCGCGGGCGCGTTTTTGGTCCCCAGAGGGTTAACTATTTAACTTATTGTTGTATACTTTTATTCAGCTTTTTACCTTAAAATGTACGAATAGCCACTGTAAACAGAAGGCCACGTGATGAATACAAGTTCATTGTAAGTGGAGCACAGGGTTAAACACAGAAAGACACCATCAAGGTAACACACATGACACTAAAATAATGCAATAAACATTCGCCAGATAACAGAAAATGTAACAAATCAACATTGACAATAAAAATAAGAAGAAACAAAAGTATTTATATAAATTATAATGTAACACAGGGATTTCTGTGAATGTCCTTTACTGTTTTTCACAGTAAATCATATGGTATTTCATAGTTTCTAGCTGCAAAAAACATAAATGTGATACATATAATACCACGTTAAAACCATTTCCAATTTTTCAGTGTATATGGTAAGGTAACTTACAGTTAACCAATTAACAGGGTTGTACTGTAGCATTTTTAGTCTTTTTCTATACAAAATACTTTCTTTTTTTTTTACTAGAGATGTACTGAAAAATACAGTTTCAGTACCTATATGTAAAGTATAAAGGGAAACCTCTCATTTGGTACATTACTTTAATATTAGAGATTAAAATTAACAACAGAACCCAAACCATTATATTCTGGTATATATTTTCAGATATAATAATTGCACTCAAATAAAAACTGAAATGTTTGTATACAACTCAGTTGCATATAAGGTATTTTTCATAAACACTTGTCTTCATGACAAATTTATTCAAAAAATACATATATACTGTACACCTCTCCATCTCCAAATTTATTCGAATTTTTGAATTTGAATTGAATTTCTGTTAATTGAATTTTATCAGTTGCCAATGGAAAATTTTAGTTTACCAAACTGTGTCGTTGGTCCAATTAAATATTTTAAATTGTAGTAGTAATTATTTATTTCTCACTGTCCAAAAAAATAAAAATCAAATAAAAACACAAATACATTAAGCAAAAACACAGACAACAAATAAATTCCAATGCGCCTTGAACTGAGGTGCTACAACAGTCTGTCACTTCACATTTAGGAGCTTCAAAACGCCATTTATCGTTTCAATTTCGTGATAAAATGGACAGAATTTGAAAGCTGAGACTTTGTTTCTTATCAGAAGTATCAAAGCACAAAGCTCTTTGTGATTATTGGATGCGAGGCACTACAAATAATGTTTGGTGTAGCGGACCTGCAACCGTGGCTTGAACTATAGGTGATTCACAGGGTCAAATAGAGCCTGGTTTAACGTTGCTATTTTTGAAACTGTTAATGCTTTGTGGTGTTAATTCCAACAGCCCTAAATCCAGTGCAAGAGAGATTTTCTTCACACACAGTATGAGTTGCAGTCTGAAATGCTTTTCTGTCCCCTTTTGGCAGGATATAATCAGCCGATGGCCGATTGTGAAAATAAATGATGTTTTATAAACAAAGTTCGAGAGGAGCACGTTCAAATAATCAATCCAATGAACTTGTCATCAAACAATTACTATGTCTACCCTATCAGCATGAGAAGAAGCATATATATTCACTCTGTCAACTCACCTAACATTCCTTGACAGTTTTTCAGGATCCCTCCACCACCCCGACTCCTCACTCTTGGCTTATTCTTCCACAGCCAGGAATATGGGGGGAGTACTCTGGGTTCGGGCCGAATACCGAGCCCTGAGCCCTCTCCTCGGACAGCACACCAAATGCGCTTTTATTCTGTCTGACTTATTTGTAAGTGTGAACTCGTGAATTGCTTTTATCTGCCGATACCGATACATCGGTGCAGCCCTAATTTTTACTTATTCCATTGTATTCCAAACGTTTTATATGGTGTAGTTTTCTCAACCTTTTGTTCCTTTTTAGTTTCACTAGCCTTATAGTGAAAAACAGACTCACAAGGTAGCTTGTATTTTTTGTAAGGAACTGAATAAATGTTTTTTTTTTTATAGATTTAACAAAGCAAAATTGAAATCTTTCCAAGGACCCCCTGGAACCTGCCAAAGTACTCAGTGTGTGGGAATCACTGCTGTAGACCATGCGATTCTGCCGCTCACATTCATTCAGATTCAGATTCCAAACCATCCAAATCACTGAAGGGTAACAAAACCTTTTTTGACTGACATTTGTCAGTTGTGCAGTCAGCAGTGATGTCTCTGCACCAAACAGTCGATGGTAACACCAGCTGACCTCTTTTTACTGTAGAGTAGCATGAATTTAAAAAGGATATTTCATATGCAGAGAGCTCATGAAAACTGTTAAATTATTCTCGCACACAAATAAATATATCGTACCAAATGAACATGAATGATTCCTCTAACATGCTAACAGTGTTTGAATAAGTCTTTGGCTCACTGCTGTGTGTGTTTAGGCATAATACAGCAACCAGCAGTGCAGTAATGGCATGGCATTGTGTATGTGTGTGTGTGTTTGTATAGTAAAAGAATAAGAAAAGAGGAGAAACAGATTGAGAGAGAGACAATGGAGTGTGTGTTTTAGCAGCAGGGCTTTGTTCTAATGGCTGGGCTCACACTGTGCTTATCAATGCCATACAAATACATTGAAAGGCAGCAGCATGTGCCAGAGTGATATGCTTACTGTCACTGCACAAATCCAATGAAATATTGATCACATACTAGCTCAGGTCACACACCCACCCCTGTCAGTCTGACATTGTTTGACTTGTCCAAATATATTTGATGGATAAATGTGTTTATTACACTGTGAAGACTGTTTTCTAATCTGTCAATATAATTTTGCAGTGATTGAATGTCATTACTATTGAAATATGTTTATGCGAGGTTAACATAAGAAAGTCAACACAAGTGAGATCTGGAAAGAAAGGGACATTTTAAAGGTCAAGGGAAAGACACTGTCTGTGCTTCATATTGGTTCATATTGGTAAATCTCTGCTCCCTCAAGGTGCTAGCTAGCATATGAAAAAATGCTGGATTTCTTAACATACCAATGAAATATGAATAATGTTTAGATAGAATAGGCTTATATCTTGTTTATGTTAAATATCTGCCCCCTCAAGATGCTATCTAGGGAAAAAAAAAGAAGATTTCTAACATTTCAATAAAATTGCAATGTAACATGTCCAACAAATGTAAAATGAATCAAAATAATCAATATATAATACATCCATTCATTGTTAGTTCATAATACCTAATGCATTAGCTTTATGTAAAAAAAATATATGAATATGTGTTGTTTACATTAGCCAATGGATTGGTATTATGAACTAACAAAGAACAATACAATGTTAGAATTTACTAATCTAGATTAATATTAAAGTTAGCATTAAGGTTTCTGAATGAACATAATTTAACAATAAACAATAACACACTCTTAGAAGAAAAGGTTCTATATGGAACCTCATAGGGTTTTATCAAGCGTTGCATATACAGTATAGAACATTTCCCATCATATAATTTTACGGATTTAGTTTTAATGATTTAATTTAGTTTTAATTAATTTTTTATTTCATTTTAAAATTGTATGAATTAAGCAGCTAGTAAACACACTTTAGCACAAGAAAAAATTAAATAATCATTGAACATGAAATAAAGTGTTTCTCCTTATATAGAACCTTTTTGAGTGTATTTATGAATAATCAATTAATAAATAAATTCTGTAAAAACTATTGTTTATTTTTAGTTCATGATCTAATGCATTAACTAATTAAATCATGTTGTAAAATGTTCACAATATACAGTATTTCTTCAGTTAATATTTATTATTTCAGTGTCAAAATTTGTTATTATTAAGATTTCAGTATTGTTTTTTTTTCTAAATGTGTTCTCAGTACACTCTAAAGGTTTCCCAAACTTTATTCAAATTATCCAGATCATGAAAGTGGAACTAAAAAAAAGTTTTTGATCATATAATCTCCCTGGAGTAAAGATGATGATAACTTTGAAAATCCTCTGCACAATGGGGTAATTTTAAAGTCGGTCTAAAAGGAAATCATAATTCCTAAAAAAATGAGTCAGGTTCTTGCCTTTTTTTTTTTTCATCTTGTGCTGCTATTGGCTGGTCAGCTCTGAACTAAGGTCTTTTGGCACAACCTTTGCATGCATTGTGCACCAATCTCAATATGTCAGAAGGTGGAAGATGAAAGCTTTAGAGCCATTAGTAACATGGGATGAAAGCAAAGCAGGTACCTGTCGGGTTACTCTATGTGTCTGTTAGATTCTGCTACAAATCTGCCATTTTATCCACCTTTTTATTTTCAGAATACCAATTTGTGCAGGCAATTTAAAGATATTATTATCTGCTTAATTCTGCTAACAAACGAACTCTGTAGATTAGTCCATAAGAAGTGTGAGTCATAATATTAAGTGAATAAGAAGTGCTGACAGAGGTAATTATTCCTTTTGATGCTGATTCGTAGTGCCTATATGCTATTTCAAGTCTAATTTGTGCTTGAGTGGAACGAGCTAAAACTTTAAACTTTGGATATGCACTAAACGGAGCAAAAAATGTATTTCAGGATTTGAGATATGGAACAGAATGAAATTGTAGGCTACTTTAATGAGGGAAGCTCATCCTCATTTGCTGGTACATTTGGTCCAGACGGGAAACTAAAGTTGTTGGAAGCGGATTGTTCATTATTCATCAGTCCTGCTTCTAAATCTCATGTATAGTCCTAGTGTAGGCGTATGCAGGGGTCAGAATGCATAAAATGGAAGTCATAATTCATAATGCAATAACAGCAACTTAAATGGGCAAGCGCACCAAATAAACATTTGAAAAGCTTTTTGTTTTATTTGCCCCATATGTGCATTTAGCATTGTGCAGAATGTTTTAAATGAACCGTGTTTGACAGTCTGTAATTTTATACTTGACTCTGATTAAATTTTCCAATGCTGCTTGATGTTATGCCTTGAAAATAATGAATTTAATGTCTAATCCGTTTGGAGTTTACCCAAAGGGATGGGATTTCTGGAGCACCTTAAAGAGCTCTGGATAATCTGAATGAACCAAATTATTTGCAGTGCAGAGACCCATTTCTGTGGATCCTTCAAAATGCCCATGTCTATCATTTCCTGTTGCTATGATTGTGTTGGTTAAAGGAAATGAGAGACCGCAAATCTTGGCCTCTGATGTTTTGGTCAGTTTCTCTTTGAAACTGCAGAAACAACATTTGTCAAGTTGCAAAAACATTCTAATGCACCCCAGAGCCCATAAATTATTTAGTGAGTTTGAGGTCACTTAGTGAGGACAGACATCCAGACATTATGATGTTGCACTAGAGAGCTAGAGTCAATTCAAAATAATTGGGCCAAGACCACACAGAAGACGTTCAAGAGCAAACTTTATGATCAACGTGCAAAGCTACAACAGAACTGTATGTACTGACAAAGCCGTTTTCGTCTCATAGTAGTTCTTTGACAGTTTTATGTTAGTTTTGCAGCCTCTTTGTGGGTGTATGTGTGTAAAAAGTGTGTAAACCAAGTCATGCAGCTCCCATTAGATTCCGTATGTGTGCATGTGTGTGTGAATAGATATGCTCTTGAGTAACTTTGGTGTTTTATTCATGAGTAGCCTGCAGCAGCTATTTCTCTCCATCAGCGGAGTCTTGATGCTCTAAGAATAACACACTCATGTTTACGCACACAAACCGTCGATTTTGTACTTCACAAGAATGGAGAAATCCTCAATTTTACAGACGTAATCCTGATTGATCATTATTGAGTTCCACTCCATTGATGGATCGGCGAATACGCATGTTGTTCGTCCACTTTAATAGTATTGGATGTATATTGTGTAACCTCACTGTATGACCATCTCCAAGTTTAAAAGAGGATCGCATTATCATCTGCATCAGCACACATAGTCAACATGAAATCAAAATTGCCCCCATTTGCTTTTTTAATTCATGTTTTTGGTCTATGGTCAGTGATTAACTTCCTTTCCCTCTAAAACAAATGTTTTTTTTTGTATGATGTCATGTGGGTAGGTACAAAATATTAACCAAAAGCCAAATAGCCATATAGGTATTGTTTTAGGCTACTGGTGTAGGTAATGCAGACTTTCTAAAACCTTGCCAATAGTTAAATAGTAATTGAATGCAAGTTAATTATTCATTTAATTAATTCGTTTACTGTACATAATTCATTTAAATTAATTAATTTAATTCATAATAAATGCTTTCTGTTCATCAAAGTATCCTGAGACAATGTATTATAATTTCCACAAAAATATTAAGTTCCACAACTGTTTTCAACATAAATTATAATAAGAAATGTCTCTAGAGCACCACATCAGAATTTTAAAATAATTAAAATTCTGACGTTTTTGGTGCAAGACGCCCTGATTTACACTATAAGTGGACACAAAAGACTCCTGCCTTTTTGGTGAATCGAACCCAGTATATCTGAATTATGGCTCTGACTGTGTTTGTGTGCGAGAGGAAGAGAGATTCATAGAGCAGAGCTCAACAATAATAATGGTCCGGTGGCCCGGTGGCCCGGAGGCAGTGTGAGAGAGTTTTAGGCCATTTGACACAACTGCCAAATCTGTCGCTGCGCTGTCACTACATCCTACGTCTGATGATCATGCGCATTTGTTTTAAGCCCTGCAATATATATGTTTTTATGTAAATAAAACTTAGAATTTCATAAAAGTCTAAATATAGTTTTATATGCTATATAGTATATGCTAAATATACGATGTTTAATTTTTTTGGTGGTGCTAGCTGGTGCCACGTTGGCAGAAAGAGCACTGGGGCAGCTTAAAAACAATCGTACTGTTTTGCCCTGTAGAAGGAATGAAATAGGCTGCATAAGCTGAGCGCCTTTCATAGATTTTGGCCAGCAGGACTCTAGACAACCCCTTGGTGAAAGCAAGGCACAAAGTAATGATAGGAGACAGAGAGAGAGAGAGACAGTGCCGCCAGTAAGGTCAAATAAATAGGAGAGATACTGAGAGAAAAGGGGGCTTAGTGCCTCCCTCCCTTCTTTTAGACCATCTCTGCTAATGTTTTCTTCTCTTCATAAAAGAAAAGAAGGTCGTAGCAGCACAAAGCATAACCAAGCATAACCTTAAATTAAAAAATAAATACTACTATGAAATATTAATAAATATATATATTTTTTAATATTGGGGACCACCAAGCAAACATATCGGAGCATGTGAACTCTCCACCATGTCTGTATTTTATTTAAAAAAGGTGGGGTCCAGAATTATTTGCTTATGGCCCTTTGTAGTGAGTTTTCACTGATTTAGCAGGACGATTACAAGAGGGAAATGCTTAATCTGCAGAATTATGCAGGTGTTTCAACTATGCCAAATTAGCTGGCTTCAATGTGTGGAGATTTGTGCACATGCAGATATAAGCTTATATATAAAGGTGTAGTTCACCTAAAATTGTATATTCATCGACTGTCATCTACTCACCCTCATGTTGCTCAGGATATGTGATTTTATTTCTCAAAGGAACACAAAAAAGAGATTTCGATTCAGCAGAATTTCCATACTTCTGTTTTACGCACATAGTTGAACTTGTGAGATGCACACTATTAAAAGTAATCCATATGACTGTGCACTGTAGTCATTGTCTTCTAAAGTCATATGATAAATGTGTTTTGATTGAGAAATTTTATGCAAGAAAATAATGTAATTTATTTTGATAATTTAATTATGCTTTTTTTGTTTTTATGTATTTTTTATTTATAAATTCACCCATTTTATTCTATTTAATTTTTAAATGTATTTCAATTATAATTATTTAAATTTTAACTACTGAATTAAGACAGCCTTGTTTGAGAGAGAAGAAAGTCTCAAAAAGTGAGTGACCTGAGGCTGAGGACATCATGTCAGATGTATCATTTATTGGGTATCTATCACTTTAAATACAGTGCAAATATATGTTTCAATTTGAACAGTTGGTTTCATTTATGAACTGTGTCCACTAGGGTCCGTGTCTGCCACTGATTACTCACATAACCTTTGAAATTTTCAGTTCTCACCATATGCTCCAGAACCTCTTGGACCCTCTGTTATTGGTTTGATTCCAAATGATAAAAAGTGTGGAAATGTGCAGTTGTTGCCTAAATCTATTTCTACATGATCTGACCCTGAAAAAGTGCCTTCTCAAGGTAACCCAATATAGTCAGGTTAATTCAGACATACTAAATAATTTCTTTGACTTTTAAATCTGGACATAATTTGTGATTTAATGGGTGAGTCAGATTTAGTTACTTACCACTCTGAATGATTTAGGAGTCAAATACACTGGTGACATTTTATGTTTTGTCACATTCAGTTAGCAGCACAGCTGTATAGTAGCATAAGAAACGTTGTCAGAGTATGTTAGTGTAGAGTCCCATCGAATAGTAGATTCTCAGTCAAGGAAATTTCCCAAGCTTGGGAACTAGACTATGACGAAATATATTTTTCAGTCTAGGCAGCATTCTCATTGTCCCAGACAAACCGTACATTATTTCTCCTCTTGGTTTTCCAAAATATCATTGTGATCTGTTTCATGCACCTGCTTCTCCAATGTGCTTATTCAAACTTGAACAGAGCCAGCTGCTTCTCCATTCCTGTAATCATCTACACCCTTGTTCAGTCTTTGTTACTGCCCTTTTATCCCACTTAGTCTGAAGCATTACTCATAATAATCTTTATGATTTATCCCAATGCAGTGTTGAGTGAATCTTCTTGTATTACTTGGTGGATGTTTGCTGGCTCTAGCTGGAGAGATGACAACATGACTATATTCTAGAATGAAGATTCAGTCAGTCTTAATTTCTTTCACATCTTTCAATATGATACTGACAGATTTTTTTAATAAAGTTAACGTTGAGCCTCATGATAAATGACTATCTTAAAACTTAAGGGAGTGCAGTTTTAAGGCACCCACACATTACAAGATAATCGGGCCGACTTTTGGCCCAATTCTCCCCTTCCGACAATCCTAGGTAAAGTCCCAATTATCTTGATGGTTCTACAGGTTATCTTATCAGATTTTCCTGTGGTGTGAGGTGTGTTAAGAGTGATTGAATCTGCTCGGAGAACTTCGGGGCCGCACCGATCTCAAATCGTAAATATCCAACATGTTGAATATTTACGATCAGAAATCCTGTTGTGTGGGGGAAACCCCGAGAACAAACGCACACGTACTCCTTAGATTGGAACGAAACAATACCCAATCAGAAAGCAAGCTGACGGAAGACACGATAAGCATAACATGACTTCATCTAAACCTTTTTCTTTTTCACCGCAATTTTTCTTTAAAAAGCAGCCCAAACATTACTATCGCCATTTCTTCTTGCCCATCCTCCGCCATGTTTGTTTACTCTAAAGTCATGTTTGACTGAGAGATTTTGTGAGATTTTCTATGTTCACAGTCGGGACTCTGGTTGTTTGTGAATGGAATCTGTGTGGAAAATGTGTGGTGTGCTGTCTTGGTCATATCGCGGCACTCCACAGACTATAATAACAAAACTGTTAAAGGTAGGGTAGGCCATTTTCGGAGAGGCTAACAATAGCGAGCTAGCTTTGAAAGCATAAGATCCCACCCTCCCTTCAGAGTGCTTCCAAAACCATGCCTCCTCCAAAATACATGAAAGCATACAGAAGGGAGCAAATAAAAGCATCACAAGGGACGGCGTTAAACTACCTCATGTCTCAAAGCACATAACATTACTATAATAATGAACATAAACTATTTAAAGAGCACTGACCTGTACCACTGATTGCTGCAGATTCATTTCGGCATTGATAGTGTTGACATAGAAACGTATAAATTCGAGTCACGAACCACTCCGAGTATAACGTCACGGGTTTCCATCTCTTTCAAATTACAGTAGTTATGGAGTGAACACAGCATAAGCTCATTGTTTTGGATCAGGAGGAACTGTAAAAGGTGGCTGCTGATTCGTTTGCGCTGCTCAGTGACTGACGTCTGTCTAACTCTGCATAGCATGAACACTCTGATGACGTGTGATGTCTGCGCGAACAGGGTGCGCGGTGGTATGGAAATACATATGTTGACAGAGAGGTAGGATATCGTATCAATGCATTCGCATCGAATTCAATGATTGGGGCGAACATTTTATTTTGCTACGCCTTCCACAGACGATATATACATATAAATAAATGTAGACCATTTAACTTAGTGATTGCTATCAGGATGTGAAAAGACTTTCAACCAGCTTAACAAAAAATGTTTTTGGAACAAATCACCTACCCTGCCTTTAAATCTAAGATTTTTTTATTTTCATCTTTGTAATGTTTCACATTTTGAAAATCTGATAAGATTTTGTACTTGATACTTGAAGATCACTTAAAGTCATCTGTAATCTTGCTCGAAATCTGCTCCCACAGATTTGCCGTGAAAAGCTCTGCAGATTTTCGCAGAACACAAGGCTCATCCCCTGACCCTTTAAATGTATGTAATAAATGCACAGAAAATTTAGCTGAAGTGAAGTTATTTTCTTTCATCAGTGGCATACAAAATAATATTGACATTTTCAATTAAAGTTTCAATGCAACCGTACAAAATTGGTAATCAGTAGCATGCCACAGATGTTATTGATTGAGGTTTATAAATAGTTAAATATATAACCTTTCTTGTTGTATGTTTAATCTGTTTTTTTAACTACAGATCACAGATAATGTCAAAGCAAGAAAATATTGTACCTTTCATTTTAATTTCTGTTAATTATTGTCAGTGTTTACTGTACATTCATACATTTTTTAGCACTGTTCTATTCATGTACAGTACACATTAATTCATATTTAGCCATGTACTATTAATGAAGCTGTTGCTCAGTGCCTGGTTGCATAAAGCACCTTAAGTGTTATTTTCCCTTAAGTTCGCCCTTAGATTTTCCTTAAACTTAAGGATGTTGCAGAAAATAACCCTTAAGTGTTACTTAACGTCATATACCCTCAGAATTTCCCTTATGTATCTATTTTTCACTTAAGTAATCGCTTAAAAAACGATAAGTGTTGCATAAAGCCCCTTAACTGTCATTTTACTAAGTATAACATAAGGTTTGGAAAACTTCACTTTAAGTGTTACATGGAGCGAGCAGGTTCAATCCAAGTCTTCTAATGAGACACATTTGGCCGCTTTATATGATAAACAAATTTTAATTTAGCCGTTTATTCACATATAAACATTGATCAAATTACATACGGAGCACATCTTAAATGGTGAAACAGCCTGAATAATATAATACTGAATAATACTTTTATGTCTTTCAGTGAATGGACAGAGGAGAGATGAGAAAATATTAAAAACATATTTATTTGTTTCTAAAGATGAATGAAAGTCTTGACGACATGAGGGTGCGTACATGATGACAGAATTTTTCATTTTGAGTGAACTATCTATTTGAGTTTCCGTCTCATCTGGTCCTTCTCTTTCATATATGGTTTTCTTTTTTGTTTTCCTTATCCATGTTATGTTGTTTCCTGTGAAAACTTACCGCTATCTGTATGTAATGTGTGCATGGCAACAATATAATTTTATAACGGCAAATCCTGAGTCGCTGTCGTGAAACACTTAATGGTTTCCCTTACCTAAGAACCGTTTAAAGGGGTCATCGGATGCAAAATTTGCATATACATTTGCATATAAATGTGTCTTTGCACATTATGGACACAACCACCATACAATGAAAAAAATCCATTCACTCCTTTTTTTTTTAAATCCTCAAAAAGTCTAAACACTCTCAATAATCAAGCCGTTTGGATTTTCTGAGCAATATGATGTCACATGCTCTGAAACGGGTCATTGTGAACAGAGCTGTTTTTGAGGAGGTAAAAAGGGTGTTGTTTTACACAACCATTGAAGAATTTTAACCAAAGTATGTTACAAACTTTACAGGAAGACCCTAAAGAATCATACCAACTTGTGGAAAATGGGCATCCGATGACCCCTTTAAGGGATTATATGCAATACCCTTAAGTCATTTCCTTAGGTAAGGTGAAATCATGCCTTAAGTCTTGTATTTAAAGGGTTAGTTCACCCAAAAATTAAAATTAGCCCATGTATTCGTCTGAAAGAAGAATGTCATATACACCTAGGATGGCTTCAGGGTGAGTAAATCTTGGGCTAATTTTCATTTTTGGGTGAACTATCCCTTTAAGGGAAAAACTTGAGGTGCTTTATGCAACCGGGCACAGATGTTTAAATTAGAGGTTTCTGTAAGGTTTTAAAGAATTTAGTATGCAGCTCTCTGAAATTAATTGGTCAAGTGTGGCATTCTGAGGTCTAATATTTTTGTGTAATGGCCATCAAATTGAATATTTACAGCCAATTTCCTAGTGTGCCAGTATCATTTCTCTTATATCACACACATGGTTTCATTTTTCTTACATAATAAAATAAGTTCAGCTCAAATTAATATTTTATGTCCATGTATTTAGTGTTAAGTTGCTCTTTAATAAAGGGGATAATGTACTGTCTGTCTGTCATTATTGCAATTCTTTAGTGTTTTAGTTTTGTATGTATTTTAAAACAAAATACAATATTAGGCCTATATAATTTGAAAGGGGTCATGAAGAAAATATATATATACTATATATAAGTGCTGTCAAATCGATTAATTGCAATTGATCACATCTAACATAAAAGATTTTGTTTACATAATATATATTTGTATATATTATTATTATTATTATATTTATAATAAGAATTATAATAAAACAAAACAATAACAAAAGCAGCATTCTCTACCTGCTTTCTTCCATATCCAATAATCCAATGCATTAACCCCATAAATGCCAATGCAAATGAGAGAATAGCAAATCAGTTTGACTGCGGCGCCACAGTATAAATACTCAGTATATCATACAATTTGTAACAGACAAAGCAATAATGACACATGATAAAATTGTTACTCACACTTGTGTGTTGTGACATTGCTGTCGGATCCAATATAGTCGTCACTGCAACTTCTTTTATTTTCAGTCTCTCGGAAAACCTGAGGTGTCTTGTTAAAAAACTAATTTGCAGTAAAATGAAGCGATCAAACGAGCAGTGTCTTACTAACGCGATCTGGAACATTGCTAAAAAATAAAGTTCATTAAGCTTAGTTTTAATAAAAGCTGTTTATGGGCTAACAAGGAAGTTTGGAGTTCTGAAACTTACAGGATATTTTTATAGTACAATGGTCACTTGTATGTCAAAATATAAGGGAAATTTTTATTTCTCAATTCATGACCACTTTAATATTAGCCGTTTATCAGTTATTGGCCACAACATGAATCAGCTTATTCCGTTAGCCATGAATTTTAATATCAGCATATCCTAGTAGTTTGCATTTGGAAAACTTTTTGTATTTTATTTTCTTCTTTTTTTTTATAGCAAAAACAGAAATGCAAATACTGAACTCCTGTTGCATTGTATAGTTTTGTTCAACATACTCTAGCTTGATGTCTGTCTAATATCCTGGCATTAAAATATGCAAATTATTTGTAACAGTTCAATAATTGTTTGCATAGTAGTCAGATAGCTAAATTACAGGAAGTGTTCCTTTCAAAAAGAAATGCTCCTTCAGAAGTGCCTTAAATATTGGACTTGGATGTTTTATGGAAGTGGTTCTAAATGGGCTTTTTTAATCAAGCTTAATATACATTTTGCTTACGTTGCTGAAGCAAGATGTTGGCACAAACTGTTTAGCCCTCAGCAATCTCACCAGCAGCACTTACAAAGATTCAGTGAATGCGTTTTAGATTTCAGAAGCTAGTAACATGTCATTACCATGTGCAGACAGACTTAATATACGGCAGATGCTCTTTTAGGAAGACAGTACAGAAGATTTGATCATTGTTTGATGGTCTGATTAATTAATTGGCCTATCATGTTTGGTTTATGTGTGATTGCGATGTGATGAAGAGATTGGTAAGGGTCTCATAACTAAATGTTTGTGGGGGAGTGAATGATTAAGATTAGATCAGAATGAAGCATTTTCTTCAGTCTATGAGCCATCTTGTTGAAGTGTCTGTATCTGTCTGAACCGGATAGGAGTTGGTTGTCATACACGTCTCTAGACAGAATGTTGAGAAAACATTATTCTGGGAAAGGTTAAATATTCATGAAACTTTGATCTGACTAATGTGATTTGAGTTTAACATACTTTCTGCATAAGAATGTGAAGAAATGTGTGCTTATCTTCGTGCCTGTGTATAAGGTTTTTATAATTTAACACTTTAAATATTTTTTAATAGTCAGTTTACTAAATTTTAATTAATTTTAATTAGTTTCAGTGTAGTTTTTTTTCTTTTCATGGACACAGTTTTTTACTTGTATGTATCGTAAGCCCTATTCAGGACAATTTTCCACAGACATATTTTTTTCATAGATTTTAATTCCATCCTAAGCAAACGCATTTGTGTTTTTCTCACGTAGCGTTGGCAAATGATGTACTGTTTTTCAGCTAACTCTGGTCCTCTGAGAAATCTAATCCTGTTGGGATAGAAATGTATGTGATTGTTGTATAAAAATTGTTTCACAATGCTTCTCCTTCATTTAGTTCGACCTTTATCGTAAGGGTAGCATAACTAAGGCTGAAAACTGAAGTTGTTACAATGCCTCATGCACCTTCATTATGAACTTGGACTTTTTTTTCCCAACTTTCTAGGAAAAGTTGGTGGTTTTAGTTGGCATCCCATCTGATTAAAAATATTGAATTTAATCAAGAAAGAGAGTCCAATCCCAAAAACTGTTCAGAATGGCCACTGTAGCAGCGTTAGGTATCAATCTAACCTTAATTAATTATGTTCCTTAGTTGTTACATTATGTGATTATATAATTTACTTTTAAGTTTTGTGTATTTTATTATAAATGCATCCAGAGCACATGCCCTTCTGTATTGCTCATCCAGACAATAGGCACTGTATTTATTATTAGTAATAAAAAGCAGATACGTAATCACTAATATCCTATGTGAATAACTGTAATTCTTCACTTTCAAACTAATCCCATAGTAATACTGCTTTAAATTCAGTTTTAAGTCTTAGTAATTATAGTTAATGTACTGTTTCAGTTCCTTTGGGTATAGCATATGGGGTAAGACATGAGGGTGAGTGAACGTTCACAGTGGTTTACCTCTAAATCAAGCAAAACATTTGCATTTAAAATGAAGATGTACTTTTAAATGCATTTAAAGTGCATGAGAAATCAGATGAGTTCTTTTTTACCTACACTGCAATATAGTGCTGAGATGCAACAAAATTGAATTGCTTCCATTATAATCAACAAATCTGTGCTCGCAACATAGAAATCTTCGTTGATTATAATTGAAGCCATCATTCGTCTGTTTTCTTTGCAAGGTGGTAATCCAGCATCCGGAAAGCGTACCTTCTATGGCTAACAAGCCATCACCTGCTGTTAGCATTCCATTGACTCCCATTCATTTTGGCGTCACTTTGAATAACGAATAACTTTACATCTGAGGTGTTTAAAGGCTCTATTTGTCCATTGTTTATTTCTAAAGAAACACGACAATGTATAAAAGGCTCCATTACCTTGCATCTTACGTTATGGCCCCGTAGAAGCTGTTTTTGTAAAAAATAGGCTAACGATTGCGTCATAACCACGCGACTCTCTGTTGCACAGTAGAGAGATTACCGTAGACGGAGGAGAAGCTCGCAGGCAATCTGGGGGTAGTGGAGGCAAAATGACAAAATAATTAATCAGAATACTTAGCAAAAGTTTCTCCTGCTCCAAGCACATGGACAGCTCCTACTCACGCTCTCCGTCTCTGCAAGATTCGGAAGGGAATGATTCAGATTTCTCTTGGCACAGCTACTAGAAGACAGACAGGTTGCTCACGTCACATCAACGTCATCAAGCTCAGTTTGAGTCTGCGCAGTACGCTCGACCATCAGGAAGAGAGTGCTTCTAATTGACTTCACTGGTCTCTGTCGAAGTCTATGGGGTCGCTGTGTCCATTTCTTTTACTCTCTATGTTTCTTTGCCACTTCGTTGCTCTTCACAAACATTTAGTTTGACTGCATCACAATATATATTGCCACCTGCAGGTGGGGAGGTTCAACCACACAGACGCACAGGTCAGAATATACTTCGAAGACAACTCAATGCTTACAAAAATTACACTTTATTTCAGTTACTTTATCAACCACCACTAAATAAAACTTAGTTTAGTTTAGTTTTTGTCATTGAAATTTTGACTTTTATTTGTTTCATGTTATTTTTGTCTTTTTTTAATATCTGGAATTAACCACGACAACTTCTGTTCCCATGAGGCTTTGTTTTTGTTATCAAGAGCTTTTTGCTTTCTTTTGTGTTGTTAATGTTCTGGATCTGCTGCATGAATTTAATGTAGTTGACGTGGGAATACTGGGAAGGCTGCTTGGCATGCCAGGGCTCTACTGACAGAAGCAGAAGAAAGAGCAACAACACGGGTGCAGCCAGCCATAAACGGTGTTCCTGGCGCTGACGAGGGGTAAGGGCATAACAGCAGTGGTTATAGGTAGGCCTGTATGGAATTGGTAACCAGCAGAAACCTGGAAAGATTTCCACATAATTTGCATAGTTTCCACATAAAAAGCTCTACATATGCACATACACCTTGTTTTTCATTAGATATTTTGGCCAATTAGCTACTAGGGATGGCCGTTTTTGTCAATTTTTCATTTCGAGTACTGATAGTTCTCAAAAACGAGTACTCGAGTATTATATAATACTTGGTTCAAAATACGAAGTTTTGTGTTTTATATTGTGTATGTCTCCGGCTAACTCACATCAGCTGTAGGCCACTATTACTTAAAACTGTGTCACTTAATTAAGATCTGTCGTTCTTACTGCTTAGAGTAAAGATAATGTATTCTCATAACGTACCTCAAACTGAGTAGTGTCACTGAGAAACATCCTGCTCAAGACGTCCTTGCGATGGAGGTTCGGGTTGAATAACTAGTTCTTTCAATGTTTTATCATCGAACTCGCGCTTTGATATGGTAAAATCGACGCCATCGTTACTGTTTTTACAGTGTGTTCAATTGCTGAGCTCTAGAAAGCCTCCGGACAGAGCTGATGTTAATGGTAATGTGTGTTGTTTCCAACGTGAAAAATAACAAAAATATATGGACAAATATGATATGGAAATGTCTATCAAAATAGGAAAATATGACTAGAAAAATAACTGCTAGATTATCAATAATGCACTGAAACAAGGGCAACTAAAGCGTAAAGAACTTACAGCATTTTATTATAATAGTGTTCTTATTCTTATAATGTTATGTATATGGCTGATTGGTGCTGCACATCTTGCACTTAACTGCATTTATCAAGTGATTCCACACATCACTGTGCGTTTTCAAAGCAGTGAAGAGAAATTCCTGTTTTGTTTTGGTCTATGTGATCCCACCCACTGCCAATTTACCCTATAGTATTTCGACATCCCAGGTTGCCAGTTGGTGGAAAACACAACAATGGAAGCCAGCAAACAAAAAACTGTCTGAGATCTCAAATTCTGCTCAACATAAAAAGCCTCGGCAATAAAAATATTGCAAACGTACATTAGCTGAACAACTTATACTGTCAAGCTTGTCGCTTTCCAGTTGTCAATTACGCTTATTTCTGTTACGTGTCCTCAGTCTGGCAAAATATCGAGTCTGAGGAGACGTGGACGGGAAAAAAACAAAACCTCTAGCTGTCAGTATTACATAGTGCACTTAAGGCGATAGATCTCACATGATCCACCTCCTGATAGTTAGACTAAGTTTACATGAAATCAAAATTGACCCTATTACATGCTTAATACATGTTCATGGTTTTATTGTGCATCCTTGGTGCATTTAGTTCTAATAAAAAAAATAAAATAATATATATATATATATATATATATATTTACTTGCTTTGCTTCGGCTGTGAATTTGCTTCATTTTAGTTTGTAACCACTTTTCTCAGTCCACTCAATTCCAGTGGATAAAATTCCATCCTACTTTTTGTTTATCCTGTAATATTCTGTTTCAAATATGCCACATTATTTAAGTAAAATAGGTTGTGAATACTGTTTCATGTTGACTTTAAATCCGTTCCGCAGATTTTCCATCACAATCAGAGCAGAAAATGTGCAAAGGCATGAAAATTCTGTGTGGGCCCAGTCATAGGTAGTGGTTAATATGGGATTTGATTTTTTTTCTTTCTCATAGAGCTCTCATTACGCGTGATCTAATAAGGGCAGGGATTGGAAGAAATGCTTACTTTGGTTGAATGGCACTTCACGGTGTGAACTCAGTCTTCCTTAAGTCGCATGATGCTTCTGCTCTTATAAGTTTATTGGACTTTGAGTTTTCCACAGTAATGAAGTTATAATGAATTCTGGGATTTTGAGTATTTGAATGGCCTAAGGGGAGAATAATATAGACATTAAAAAGGCATTGTTTCTGCAAGCAGAAAGAATAATGTGTTTCCGCTCAAAAAGAGAGACTCAGCACCGAACTAATGTACACGCGCATGCCCATGTGTTTCTGTATGCATACTGAATACTAAATTATATAATATATCTTGCTTTTTTCCAAAAGAGAGAACACATAAGTGATAAGTGACACATGTGGCAAAATATAAACCCTGCCTATATCTCTCACTCTCTATGTGTGCAAGCGTGTATCATAGTGGTATTTGATGGATGAGTGGTTGTTGTGATAAAGGGCTTTAGGAATGGAGAGATGTCAGGGTGGAGGTGTGTGTGAAGTGAAAACGTTACGTTTTGATGGCTGAGAGTATGGTTAGGTGGATGATGGATGGTTGAAATAAACAAGTACAGTGTTCTGATGAAAGAATATTTGGGAAGAGTTTTGGAATTAATGTACTTCATGGAGGCATTTTCAGAAAGATGTTAGAAATGAAAGAGCATTCTGATTCTAAATGAAGAAAGAGAATGTTTGGGAAAAAAAGTCTGTGGACAGGAGACAGGAAAAGTGACAGGAGAGACAGTGAACTTCTTTATTAGAATACAACTTTCAAATGAATAAACGAAAAAGAAGGAATAAAAGAAGCTCTTGTGACACCTATAGTCAAAGGAACTGGTATAATGCTAGCATGAGTAAAGACATTTAGATGCCTTTGGTTATAGTCCTAGAGTGGCCCCAAAAAGAAGATGATGGATGGACGGACGGATGGTAGATAGATAGATGGATGGATGGATGGATAGGGTGCTCCGATTGATCGGGCACTGATCGTTATCGGCCGATAGCTTTATGTAGTTTTATTGGGGGTCTCTTTAAAGCAGGGCTCAGTAGTTTCGGGATTTCTTCGCTGTATTCTCGCAGGTTTCTCTCTAGAGCTCCCCCTACAGCTTCGGAATAGATATTTGACAACACTGTTATAAAAACTCGTTGGCGATTCTCAGACACCAGAGGCTAGTAAATCAACGACATTAAAGCAGATGGGACATTATTTAAAACGTCTTCTTCATTCGGGCTCGAACAGCATGAGGGAGCGCAATAATGACAGCATTTTAGCAGATTTCTTTTGGCCGTAAAGCAATTGTTTACATCGCGAGACCTGATATCACGCGATACTTCCTGACGCGGAGCGCCGGCTTAAAGTTGCAAGTGCGGATTTTCCGCTCACAGGCACCAGGGGGGTGCGAAACGACCACCATTCAACCCGAAATAAGTAATATAACCATTCCAATGACTCTGAAGCTGTTCAGTTAAGGTAAAAAAGTTACTTAGATCACCTTTAAAGGCTGAAAAGCCGTTCAGATGACGCAAAACTCGTGAGACAATTTTTCTATGCACAGCTAAAATTGCTTCACTACATTCACCGGTCTGGCAGTTCTACCAGGTTTCTAAAAAGGACAACAAATTTGCAATGTTTTTGTGGAGACATTGCAACTACAGCAAACCTACGACAACGACAGCAAGAAACTAGGGCTGTGCGAACTTGAGAGTGCATTTATTTTCTTCACAGAAGTTGAAGGAACTTCCTAAAAGCCAAACCTTAACGTTCAAATCAGCTAAATCAGTGAATGTTGTAAAATCTTAAGTGTGTATCTTAAGATTACAAATGAGTTCTTAAAATACATTGTTAAGAATAGTTGGCCTATTATTTATTTCAATCATATATATGATATAAAATAATATTTTATAAATCAGTATTACGTTGAATTTTGCACAGCACTGTGGAAAGCAGTAGTCATACTATAGTTTAGCAGTTGTTCATTACCTGAAGCTAACAACTCATACTGTAGACATTGGACATATGCCTTTGTGATGCTCTGCCAGGCTTGTACTGTTGCCACCTTCAGTGCCTCCTTGTTTGCTGTCGTTCAAATATCAAATACACACAGTTGGATTCAGATTAAACAATTGTTTTAAACATGTTTTGTTGTTTGAGCTTGAATGCTCATAGGCTGCCTTAGCAGAGTTATAGTCAAGCTGCCAAATAAAGTCCCATCCAATGATTTTTAAGGCATTTGTGTGGATAAGAGCCAACAGTCTAATCGCCAACAGTGACAAATGAGAGAGAACCAGTTGTACCCTTATACCATTGATCCTAAGGCCATTATTCAAAGATGAAATTGTATGGTTCGGATACTGTCAGGTTCTTTCTTGCTGCACATTTTTCCTCTCTGTCATTTTGTCCTGGTCTGCCTTTATCTTATTTATCTCAGTTTTGCTAACTTAACTGGCTCATTATCTCCTACTCATGAGATTTCATCATTTGTTTTACCCTCTCAGTGCAAGAGTAATTTTATACTACTGAAATGTTCCATTGCTGCCTTCAGTGAGTCTTTATAGAAGCAGGATTCAGAAAAAACCCAAGACACAGTGTTATCGCTACAGTTGAGTCATGATACAGTGCACCTTTAAAAGTCATTTATTTGTGAATTCTTTGCGATTTTGGTTGTTTTTGTTGTTGCTTTATCTTGAATGCAGCAAGACAGACTTTTAAACAAGATAACCAAATTGCATGGGTTGTATAGGACTTGCTTTTTCTGTGTACTGCCAAAATCAATATACACATGATTTCAATGCAGATGAGCATTTTATATTTTTGCTGACATGGCAGCGTAACTTTATACCATAAAATACCATATGAGTATTCTAAAATGTAATGTTCGTAGCATATTTATTTTTCAACAGGGTATTATAACACAAAAATGATCTATTTTCCTCTGAACTTAACACAAAATGGCCATGCAACTACTTCAGATAGTGATACTAGGGTCATTTGAAATCATCTCACTGGTGTTCCCAGTGGGTCTCTTGCTGTGCACTGAAATGGCAGAGGTGAAGATAGCAAGATTTGTTGGCAAGCTTCCGGGTCAGTGGCTGTCGCACAGGTGGTGAGGTCAAGGGTTGTCAGGTGGCCCCATGCACAAAAAATCATGTTCAGATGAGTCTGGTTTTCTATTACTATCACAGATATTATCACGGCTCCAGAACAGTACACTTGATTGCTAAGGCTTCCTGTATCTGGACTTTGCAAGGGGCAGTTTCTGACTGATGGATCCAGACTCTAATATGTCTTTATGAAGGTATAGGTTGAAGTCTGGGGCTCATAGCATCATCTCAAAGGTGGGGGCTGACAGCGTACGGAAGGTGATCTTTTCTGAGTGTCCTTTATTGATCTGATCTGAGAGGTCAATGGTGGAAAAACACCCAGTGGCAGAGATAGTTCTTCCAGCAGAATGCCTGTGGTACCACTTTCATGCCAAAAAGGAAGTACGGCCCCATTCTCTCCTTCATTCATAACTGTACTCATCAGAGCAAGTAAGAGCTGGGGATGCTAAAGGGTTGAACATGTTCAACCAAAAATGCAAGTTTTGTTGTTGGGTCTAAATTAGACTGGAGGAGATAATTGGCAGAGTACTGTCTAAATTAATAAACATCATGGACTGTCTTTTACCCTGTCTAACTTGCTGAAATTAGTCTAATGTGTGCATAAGCATAATTTATTTATTTTTTCTTCTTTTTTTTTCTCTGTGTTATACCATAGTGTGTTGATACTGTTGTGCTCCATTTTCTCCTCATCCATTCAACACATACACTGCCATTCAAAAGTTTATTGTTGGTAAGATTTTTTTATGTTTTTGAAAGAAGTCTCTTATGCTCACCAAGGCTGCATTTTTTTAATCAAAAATACAGTAAAAATATTTTTAAATAACTGTTTTCTATTGTAATTTATTTTAAAATGTCATTTATTCCTGTGATGGCAAAGCTGAAGATTTATAGAGATACACTGAGATTAAAATTCTGGCAGACAGTGATAAGCCTATACTTAATGTTATAGCTGATACATTATATTTGAATTCTAAACTATTTGCCTGAATGCACACTTCACAAGTCATCCGCTGCAAAGAAGTCAACATTATGTTTACAGAGTTAAGAACAGTCAAATACATATATTGTTTGAGAAACTAAGTTTGTTTGCTGACTAGCGGTGGTGGCAGAGTGATCTGAAACGTTTAACATGAACGCGCTTGACGTCACATCCGCAGACAGCGTGCGAAAAATCCGACCCGACAGAAAATAGGAAAAATAGGATACAGGCTTATAGGTGCACCCACTGTGAGCTGACAAGGTGTCAGTATGCTCATCAGGAGATGTTTGAGTCATAAATGGTCAAATAAAAAGGCTATTGTTACGTTTATTTTGGGGAAAAAGTTGCATGTAGCCTCTTTAAAGGCCCCCTAAATTCAAATTTTAAGTTTTTTAGCTTTTAGTATGAATATGTTAACCTTAAGGTTATGAATAAGCTAGTGTGTTCCAAACCGATGAATAATTCGCATTTAGGAGATATAAGCATTCAAAACTTACAGTCCCTCACTTACGCTAAAATGGATCACTAATTTTTATGACATCACCGCGGACTTCAGCTTCTCATCACATCTTCTGTCCAATCAAATGCTCTCTAGAATCTAAAGTGTCCCGCCCCCTATGCTATAAATATCACCTGGCCAAAGCGACCGTTGACACGTCGCAAAGCAATATGGGATTTTCTCGCGACACGGATGTACCTAATACAAATAAATGGAACATCTCCAGTTAACAAGCAGGGCATTCATTTCATTGTTTGTTTGTCAAATAAGAGTCGTTCTAGCGCTGAACTGTGTTGTTTTTTAAATCAAGCTGCTGAGCTCGTTGCTGCTGCTATCAGTGGCATGGAGACAGTGTTCTCTTGTGGCTTTCGCACAGTTTTCACTCGGACACACGCTTCAATCTATTGCTGTTGCAGAGACTCTTTTCGTTCTGGTGACATCACAAAACAAAAATGCACACAAAGGTGTCCCTGCTTGATATACAACCACTGATAAACATATTCGGTTTTGATGAGAAAAAAATATATGTATATATGAGTGCACATTAGATCCCAGAACCTCTGACACGCTTAGCAAAAGTTCTACCATTAGAACTACAGTCGCGGATCAATGCATTTATTCATGTGAAAATTCTCTGCACTAACAATATATATTAGTAGATCTCATTAAATGACAAATTAAATGTACTATTGAAATTGATTTCTGGACATCGTAATGTTATTTTTTCCGAAAATTGTTATTGTACACATATACATATATCTGATTTAGCATTGTATAGCATTTTAATATTTGCATTGTATAGCACTTTAATATTTGGCCACTTCTTTATGATTGAAATGCCACAGCCACTGTAATTTCTTGAACAAGAATATGTGGACATCATAACATGCAAATTCAGAGCAGGTTTTAAACTTTAATTTTGAGTTAGTGATTACAGTTTGCATATTTTGAAACATATTGATGTGTTCCGCTGTGTTGGCGAAGGTTTATAAATGATTTACCTTACAAATCTGAGGAAATCGCCACAAAATTGCGTTCCCAGATGAATGTTAAAAGCCAACCAAACTTACAGAGATACAGTTTGAGACGCTCCACGCATGTAAATTAAAACAGTTTGTATGGAGCAGCATTTACTGTGAACGGAGCCGCTCTGAGATGCACGTAACCTACACACATGCAAATAAATAAAGTGTGTATATATTAAAACCGCAGTGTGGATTTTTTATATATATATTACTCAAGATTACATTTAGCATACTTTTTTTTTTTATTATCAGTGTTCAAAGATTTTATTTGCCTTTGTCATCACTAAGCACTCAATCTAAATGTAAAATAAAGAAAATGAGCATGTACAATTAAATATCCAATAACGACCAATACTGATGATCTAAAACATTTCTAATATTTGCTGATAACCATTATGTTACTGATATATTGGGCATATTTAAGTTTTTACTAAAATATTGAGAAGCAAGTCGACCCTGAAATTTCAAGACTGCTTACTACCTCCATCATTCTCCTAAATACAAAAGTAATGGGGGTGAATGCTGGTCTCTTTTTTCCCCTGTCCTGAGGTCCTTTTTCGTCTGTTTTTTTTTTTTCTTCTGGATTGTCAGTCACACAGCTGTTCAAATCCTGGCCAGTCTCTGCTGAGTAAAAGCAGAACAGGGAGCATTTTCTCTTCTTCTACCTCTTTGATGAAGTGAGAACAGCAGGCATTTCCACCAAAAAATGGGATTGCTTTGGGACAAACAGCATTCATTCAGAAAGATTTATTCCAAATGTCTTTAATGCCAGAATAGCTCATTACTCTCTAATGTGTTTAAACTTCTATATTTAAATATATGTATATATATTACCGTAGGACAGCAAACTCCCAAGCGTCATCTTCTAAATCATAATGCTAACAGCCATCATAAACATATAATCTTTGATAAACTGTATTTTGGAAATACAAATATGAATGAGCATTTCAGGGCTGTTGGTGTCTAATCAGAATGTGTGTTTAGTAAGCATCAGTAAGTGTGGATGATCAGGATAAACTCTGGAGTCTGTCCATATCCTTTGAGATTACTTCAAAAGATCCATGAGGATGTTGAATTATTGATATGATTTTTTTCCATTTCTTCTATTATTAAATTTGCATGACACTCCAGAGCTGTAAAACAAAAAGTAAAAAAAAAAAAAGCACAAAAAAAAAAAAGATTACAGAGTGTTGCAATGATTGCAATGATTATAATGTATATCTATAGTGGCAATCAAGTGTTTTCATTAAGCAACATTAGTATGCATGCACTATCAAGAAAATGACAGCTCCAAGGTCAGGATGTGTGGACAAATGGTTGACAAGATTGAAGAAGTGCTTTAATGGAAAGATATTTTCACGCTCTGACCCTCATACCCTCTCTGATTAAAGCAATTTCCAGGCGCACACATCTTTTATGTGTTTGTTTGTGTGTGCATCTACCTGGAAACCTCTAGCTCTGCGGCTAAATCCTAACCCTCTTCACATGCTTATCAACCTCCTGCCAAACTGGAAAACCTCTCAGCACCTCAAGCACCAAAAAAAAAAAAAAAAACCCAACCTATACTTATGTGTGAATCTCTATGATTAATTTTCGAAATCTGGTCTGAAATCGGGTATTTTTGATTAGACACACAGTATGTGTGCAGATGTGTACCTTTGCCTATATTCGTTTACACCTGAGATTGGTGTGGGCCTTCATGTGTATGTGTGTGCGCATGCACCTGAATATGAGCGTGGCCGAGCTGTGTGCATACCTCTAATCCAGTTTCATCCTAGAGCCTCTTAAACCCTGAAGTGCTGCATTCATAGTGCAAAAGGGACCATCCAAAACATTGAGTGCAGCCACTACATTTGCATTGATTTATTAACTCCTCAGTGTATGGGACAGAGTTTTAATATATCCTGAATTGTTTGTGTGATATATATTTAGAACGTGACATAACTGATTTATGTGAATTTTGGTGCTCGCTCTGTTTTGCATCAGTGGAGATGTATTGCTTTGTGACTCAGTTACATGCCATAGATTCAATTTTCTCAGTAGGTTCAGTTACAGTGAGGTACAGTTTGGATGAGACATTCACCTCATGTAAATTCAATTGCCTTTGGCCTCTTTTTTTTTTACTCTGCTCGAAATATGGTGTTAATCCTTGGCGAATGCCTCCTCCTTACCTGTTTATTTGTGTGCCACTGTTTGCTTAAGCTCAGTATTTTAAATCTGTCACAGCACCATGGTGGACAGATCAGCGTCTGTGTGTTTGCACAGCGTGTGAACCATGATATTCATAAGTCCCATTGTCGCCCGTTTATGTGTTTTTGTATTCTGAGATATCAAGCTGTCACAGCACAAGGATGCAGTCATTATTCTTAACTCAGTCAGCGACTCCAGTGTGACAGTGTGCAGCAATTTCTGTCTTTCTCCCCTCTCCTCTATTCAACGGTTCACTGTCTGCTCCTTATCCATGCCCTTCTCTCTTGCTCATTCCTGTTCCCTCTATAGACCTTTTTCACACTTCCAAGTTTGCAAAGCTGACGGCTTCAACAGTAGGGTAAAGAAACTTCTGCTTTATCAGCGGCAGTGAGAAACAGCCGTTTTCAATTGTTTTTCAGGGGTGACGAAACAAAGCAAAATAATTTCATGTTATACGACTGGATGAAAGCAGGTATTTTATGGTTTACAGGAGTACATACAGTGGCCTCAAAAAGACACGCTTAAAAATGTATGAATATCATTGCATTAGCTACAAAATATCAAAATACACTACCATTCAAGTTTGGGATTGGTATTTTTTTTTAATGTTTTTTATGAAAATCTCTTTTCTCTCTTATAAAATAAATTGTATACCTATTTGATATGTTTTAAAGTGTATTTTTATTAGTCCAATGGCAAAATTGAATTTTCAGCAACCATTTCTCCAGTCTTCAGGGTCACATGATCCTTCAGAAATCATTCAGATATGCTGATTTGGCGCTCAAGAAACATTTCTTATTATTATCAATGTTGAAAACAGTTGTGCTGCTTTATATTTTTGTGGAAACTTTGTTGCATTTTTTTTTTAAAGATCCTTTGATAAATAAAAAGTTCAAAAGAACAGCATATATTTGAATTAGAAACGTTTTAACATTATAAATGTTTTTATAGTCACTAATAAATTTAATGCATCCTTGCAGAATAAAGGGTAATAATAATAAAAAAATCTTATTGCCAGCAAACCTTTGAGCAGCAGTGTAAGGTCACACACACACACACACACACTCTCTCTCTCATACACACGCTCACTCATACAGGTTTTTATGTGTGACAGCAGTTTAACAGCAGTTTTTTTTATTAAGGAAATGAAAAAAATACACTATAAACAAGAGCGCACATAGCACATTAAACAACATTAGATAAAGACAGTGGCATACACCACAAAAAAACCACACAAAAAACGTACATTTATGAGTAAAAATTGTTCTATATGTGCAATGTTATTGTTTACTGTGTGCAATGATGTTCCCATTGTTTTCATGCTCTTTTTATTCCATATACTTTCCATGGACATTAAAAAAACATCAAATAAAGGGATCTTTCTAGTCCTAACCAAATGAACGTGAATGTATAATGACCAAATGTTATATAACAAGATAAATTGCAGATGTGAGTTTGGTGTAGATTTATGCAGTGTAAATAATGGCGAAGATGGAAACATTATGTCTGCAACGACATTAGGTTTGAAATAAAACGGGAGAATAATGTGCTGCAACAGCATCAGTGAAACATTAGTAGTAACATTAAAATTGTCTCTTTGTACTTGAGTTGGCTACATGAAATCCTCACACTGTGCAGCTCATAGTTTTTTTCACATTTCCTTGTTCTCCCAGTAACACTGTCTGAGAATCACCTCACTATTTACCACATCATGATATTTACCACATTTAAAATGAAATAAAAGGCTTACAGAAAGGCTTACCATGTCTTGTTAAGCTTGACATGGAAATGTTGAGGTTTTCTTGTTAAGGCTCAGCTAAGGTAGTATAGTTGATGTATCAGAACTGACAACTGTCGATTGGCAAAAATGCAGGTGGAAGTACAATTACCCAACTATCAGAGTCGGATGTGACAACTGATGGTTTGTATTTCCCTGCGTTTCTTTATCTAACTTTCCTTTTCTGTCTTCCCTCCTACTCATGTTTCCCTTTCTCCTTTTCTTTCCCACCACCTGTTCTTTCTGGCTCTCCCTCCCTCTGTCTTTCTCTCTCTTTCTTCCAGGATGCCAGTTCTTCGTTTTTCCAGTTTGGGGCCTCGCTCCAGCAGGAGGCGTTGTTGATGCTTGCTATAATGGAGGAGTACGACTGGCACATATTCTCAGTGGTCACCACCAAGTTCCCAGGTTTCCAAGAGTTCATAGCCACCGTACGTGTCACGGTGGACCACAGCTTCATTCGTTGGGACCTTCAGGGCGTAGTGACGCTGGACGGTGTTGGCGAACCTGAGGACCGAGCCCACGTGCAGCTTAAACGCATCCAGTCGCCCGTCATCCTCCTCTACTGCTCCAAAGACGAAGCAGCGCTAGTTATGGATGAAGCCCGTTCGCTAGGGCTCACCGGGGCTGGCTTTGTGTGGATTGTTCCTAGTTTGACGACAGGAAATATCGAACATACCCCGGAAGCCTTTCCGACAGGGATGATTTCTGTGGCGTACGACGAATGGGATTATCCCCTGGAGAAGCGCGTGCAGGATGCTGTGGGAATTATCAGTTCTGCGGCCGCTGCCATGTTCAGAGAGGAAGGTCGAATACCCGACGGTACAGCTAGCTGCTACGGCCAATCTGAGAAGCCAGAGGTGCCGGCAAGTGCTCTGCGCAGGTAAGCTTATAGTTGCCTGCATAATGAAATGGATGAACATGCACAAATGTAGAAGTAAACTAAAGGAAATGTCTTAAAGTCCCACTCCGATCATATTTTGAGCTATTTTTAAACATTCTCAGTGGTCTTTAAATGATGATTATGCCGTTTTTAGCCAAAATCACAAAACCTGTGCCGTTTTCTGGGACTTTGCTTCAGCAGAGCGGCAGTAGCTCATTAGCAATTCGCCTCTGCGTTGTGGGCGGAGCCGTTGGCACGGAGACGACCCTCCCCCTCGTTCACACTGCCGCGCCGACTTGAGCTTCCGAGAAAACGGAGGAGAAGCTGATCATCGCCGTTGCTGGGTTTCCTATCATTATCGGATTAATTGCAGTTTAACCATCAGAGTGAAAGTTTATCATTTGCATGTGTTTTTAAGTCCTGCCAGTTTAACAGGGCGCGCTTGACAGGGCATATAAGAACGCAGAGAGATAGCAGAGAGAGAGAGAGAGAGCCTCGGCCGCGCGCGCGCACTCACTATTAATAATAATAAATAATAATGTGACCAAAACGGTTATACAAATGCTGTCATTATAAAAGGTTTCTAGTGTCAATGTATTGCTTGTTTATTTTGTTTACTTTTCATGGTGTGACACTTCTCTTCTCCCATGATCGAACATAGAACGCTGCTACGTCAGAGCGGCCAAAGCGTCAACAAGCTTCCTCGTACTTTTTGACAAGCGTCCTTGACAGGGCGGCCAGAGCTTCTTTGCCGCTCAAGTCGGCGGCGGTGTGAACGTACAGTTAGCATTGCAACCAGCTACCGCACATAGGTGTTGATCCGCCATCGTCTTCTCTACTCCTCAGAACCTGAGCCGCGCGGGCGGGGGCGGGGGCGGAGGGGAGTATGAGCTTGTGGCACCGCCCAGTGGAGTTACTACGTCACAACTCCAGTCTATTTTAGCTGGCATTTTAGCGTCTGCTACTGATTCACAGCCATTTGAATGCAGAAATACTCAGAAATACAACTTTGAACTTATTTTTCTCAAGATATGTCCTCTAACATCAGAAAAATGCCACAAGAACATGTTAACACCTAGAAAAACATGATTTTCATCGGAGTGGGTCTTTAAATGTACTATGCAATGGTAGTTATACTCCAGCATCGATGTTAACATGATACTGCATAATCTTGTTCAAACTCTGTAATCTCAACATACTTATTTAGACAATCTTTTGGCTTGCCTATCTGGACTACAACTCAGCCACCTATTTCTTTGGGCAAGCAGTTCCTTTTACAAGCTTCTAACTCTGACTATCAGTACTGTTTCTTGTAATTCAATACAATACAATGCAAAGTGGCTAACATTGATTTTCAGGGTACATTATTCCACTCTGCAATAGGTGCACTTAGAAATGAGAATAGCACTTAAAGAAATGAGGAGTACTTTTGACAAAAGTGTAAAAATAATGTTCAGTATACGAGTGGCCTAGAAAAACCTGTTTTTTTTTACATAAGTGACCCTTTAATTGTAGCTGTCAAAACTCTAATTTTTTCCAGAGAACAATTTTTTCCAACTTACATTGTGCACACTGGTCAGTCTGCAATATGGACGCATTTGGGAGTTTTGGGGGCAACAGAGAGGCTAATGCCATCAAATTGGTTGTTTTGAGAGACAAATATGGACAAGCACAGCAAGGGGTCAAGGTTTGGCTGTTTAACATGGTCCAGTTAGCCTCTGATTGACTCGTAAACAATTGTGTCCGGAACTGAGTGGCTGTGAGCAAAGATGGCAGAATTCAAATAGCATATTTCCGAGAAGACCGACCAACTGGCATTGAGATGAATGCTAACGGACAGCTTTCTCCAGGCATTACAGACCTCCACGCACTACAAGACACAAACTCAGCACCCTTCGCAAGGCACAAATTCGTGCACATGGTAACCCATATTTAGTCTATTCTTGACAACATTTGCACAGAATGGGGAAAAAAAGAGCCAAACAATATGGATGAGACAGTGGTGGAGCAGACGTGGGCCACTTTGATGTTTTTTTTATTTTTTTGGCTTTGACTTCCCACTGCCTCGCCCTCCTCTAGCGCTGTTTCTCCTGGAAATCTTATCGGCTGTTGGTCATTGTTGCTCAGAGACGCACCAATGCACACATCTGACCGTTTGGCCAGATTTCAAAAAAATTTGCGACTACTCTGAGTCTGTCACAAGTGTGCATGCTATGAGCATCTGTGACGATCTGGGGTTTAAAACATAATAGCAAGCAAGTCTTGTAGACAAACATAAAGGTCAATAAAAAGAAACGGCCAACAGCATTTATTTTAGTTCACTGATTTTGTGAAAGGTCCCAAGATCAGTTGTTCTCAAATAGACTCTATTTAAATGTTTTAAACCTTTTACGATATGATACACACAAAAAAATCAAACAATCGTAAATCAAATAGCCGTGTTGCCGTCTCTGCGTGTCTCAGAAACCAGCTCTAAGAGTGATATCAACTAAGATACTGAATCATACACATTTTCTACTACTTGAAATGTCTATTTAATAGACATATCAAATAGTAGAAAATGTGTATAATGCAGTATTTTAGTTACTCTTGTCAAGCTCTGATTTCTGTGAGATGCACAGAGACGGCAACGCGGCTATTTGATTCACCACACACATTCACTCAACACACTTATTATTGCTTTGGTAATTTTATGTATATCGTGCTATTCCCTGGCTCACCTGTTATCCAGCAAACACGAGGAGTGACTGTGTTTGCCAAATATTTTTTCTATTATTCGGCAGAATTTGTTATTCTTTTTGAAGCCATTATCCGTGCCTTTCTAAATAAGGTATTCGGTTTCGGTTACATCCCTACTTAAAAGTATTTAATTGTAAAAATGATTACTGAAGTATAATAAAGATTATTAATAATATACTAAAATAATCTCTAACCTAAATTAAAATGTTAAAAAACACAAACTATCAATAACTAATAGATCAATAACTACTGTAATAACTAAAAATCGATTGTTTTTATTGAAGAACGTACAGCTTCTGCAATCATAAAATGAATCATGGTTCATTTAATGTAATATATCAATACTCTTAGTTACTGTTAATAAAAAGTTTTTGAAAACAAGCAACTTTTTCATAATTACAGCAAAAATATCTGAAATATTTTAGACTATATGGGGAACCATTGTATATTGTGTTGGACAGCGAGTAGCATTGTGAACCACTGCTATAATCTAGTCAAAAACTGTGTCACAAGACCATTTTGAGTGGGTCACGCAGTGTGTAGTTGAAGAAACAAAAACAACAACAAAAAAAAAAAATCGAAATATTTTTTCTGATGAGAGATTTTTAATTTGAAAGAAATGCGTGAAAGCTTTTGACTCTACTGTGCTCGCGGCACACACTCTTCAGCTGCGCTTCAGCTGCATGCAACGTCGTAATTACGCTGTTAATCATGAAATTACCAAAAAAGTACCAATAAATTATTATTATTATTATTAACTGGTACGTCGTGTGTTAGCTGGGAAGGATTTGCATAAAGGTATGATGTTCATTCTATTCATCAGGATTAGTGTCCTTATGTTTTATTAAAAGTTCATGTTAGTATTGTGTATATACCATGATTAACTGTTTGTTTTCACTTTGTGTTATTTTCTGTATTTTTGATGACTGTGGTTGCTCATACCAACTTACTAACTTCATTGTATTTTTAAAAACTAGTTAAGTAAAGTGGGATGGTACTTGTGTGTCAACCATTTTTGAGACATAAATTTGACTTAAAAATTTGAGTCGCGGCTTAATGACCATGGGAAAATTTGGGTCCCATGGCCAAACCAATGGAGAACCATTGGTCTAGATCAGGGATAGGCAACTCCAGTCCTGGAGGGCCACTGTCCTGCAGAGTTTAGCTTTAGCCCTGATAAAAACTCACCTGCCTGTATCTATCTAGTAATCCTGAAAAGATTGATTGCCTTGTTCAGGTGTGTTTAATTAGGGTTGGAGCTAAACTCTGCAGGACAGTGGCCCTCCAGGACCGGAGTTGCCTATCCCTGGTCTAGATCTTGTGAAACTGTGCAACTTGCATAACATAAATGAATAAAATGACTTACAATGTTCCTGTGAATCCTTAAAAGTTTTAATGTTTGAAATTCAGTTTTTCAAGCCTTACATATTTTAATCCTTTCCCTGCCATTGATGAAAATTTCCGTCATTTGTGAGACAAAATGCTGGCTGGCAACTTTTTTCAAAAATGCTGGTGGGGAAAGAGTTAAATGGTATAACAGATGTCTTAATTATAATTTTAAGAGGTCTTAAATTTGTGTCACATTTTAATATAATTATTAAACTTCAAAAGACTGTCTTAATTGAATGTTAGCGCTGCAAGCTTTAAAGTAACAGCATGCTGCACGTTCTACATGCTTGTTGTTTCATAGCAGTTTGAAGTAGTGCACATTTATGCAAAGTGATTGTTTATGATACATTTTTTATGAATTATGACAATGTTTACTTTATGGTGTTTATACTGTAACATGTTGAAGATAGTTGTAAGAGTGCATATTTAATCTTTGGGTCAGTCAGATACATTACAAAATAAGAGTACTGGTGTATTTCGGTTTATTTATCGATGGTCGATTAAGCAAGGTCATCATTATGGTGCATGCGACTCGTGCAAAACACATGCAGCGGACACACAAGGAAAATTGATGCAAGCGCGCCGGAGTTGTAAGTGTATTAATGTCTTCAAGCCATGCAATGGATTAGGTAGGTTAGTCTTTTATTTCAAAACATAATAAACCCTCCAAACAAGGGATTTTACTTAACATAAGAACTACACAGTGAAAGTAGGCTTATGGAATAAACAAGTAATAAGATCCTGGTTGATGATTGATTATCTTCCAGCGCTGTTTCAGCTGTGTGCTCATATTATAATGGTGGTAAATCAAGACCTGTCAATCTGAGCTACAAACCAAACCAATCCAATTGCTCTTCAGTTGTAAAACATTGTCCGATTGGTCTCTACACATCGTCCCTACCCACCATACCTGAGATCCGGTATCCACTGGTTGAACTTTTAAATGGCGTTGGAAAAAACTGCGTCATCTTCATTTCATTTATATAGCGCTTTTAACAATGTAGATTGTTTCAAAGCAGCTTTACAGAGATAAGCATATAATTTAAAGGGATACTTCACCTCTGGGAAGATGAATTTGTATTTAAAATAGGTCATTTAAGTAGAAGAAATGTGAAGACATTTTTGAATTTGGAGCTTTCTAGACTGAGAAAAGCCAGAAAATGTATTTTTGGCTTATGTGGATGAAAGACAACAACTCCCAGAATGCACTTGCTTCGCTGCCTTAGGAGGACACGCCTACCGGTAAGAGTGCGCAGTTGAAAACAACAAGGCTATCCTACGTGATGAGTTTGCCAGGGATTTGCCAGGGATCTCTAGAGATCGCCCAAAATGTCCGGGATTCGGCTTTTGCGTTCTACAGTCGCCATTCATTCATTATGTTTACTGTGGCGAGCAGGACGAGGCTGACGGCCGCGGGAGAACGGCGCGAGGCCGGTGGCGTCATTGCTGAGACGCGACGGGTCTCCCATCTCTCACGGAGGAGCGGGAATTTTCTTAGCAAGGGTAAAACGCACATCAACCGATCACTTGTTTAGCGTTCATGTAAACACTACATTCAGATTCACCAATCGGAATGAATTCAGTTAGATTGAAACAAAAGGTGTGCATGTAAACAATGAATGGCGAGCGCAGAACGCAAAAGCTGAATCCCGGACATTTTGAACGATCTCGCCCGCCGGACAAGTCTGGGAAAAGGAAGATGGTAACCCCTACTTACTCAGCTTTCTCCTACTATTCAGCTTTCTCCACAGAACAAGAGCCTGCTAGCTTAGCTTCCAAAGAAAGACGGCTGACACTGTGTACATTCTGTGAGTGAGATCCCACCCTCTATGGGCGGGCTGAAAACATGCGGAACAACGCCATCTACTGGCTGTAGTCTTTAGCCTCTGGCCAGAAAATCCTCCGATGACGCAAAATGACGATTTTTGCGTCATCGGAGGATTTTTTCCAGACAAAAAATACATAAATCTCTTGTCTCAGGGGGATATGAGGGTGGAAAGCATGGTAATTCGAAAGTACTACAGGTTTTCTACTAATACAAAGCTTAATGCTAAATCCTGAAGTATCCCTTTAATGTAACAGAGATTGTTTTGGGTTTATAGCGGTTCTTTAATAAAGTTAATGATGCGTCATGATGACAATGCTGCGATCGGATCCCTTAAGTCCTATGGCTTTAGCCAAGCAGCATGTTGTGTTACTCCGTGATCTACGCATTGTTGTCTTGTGTTGTGTTTGGGCTTGTTCGAGACCACCTGCTCTAAATAAAGATACATGATCTACTAGTTTACTGTTTTACTAAGTTACAAACCAAAACTTGACACAAAAGCATCATCGTCGGCTGCGCTTTTTCATACAAATACATACAAATAAGCTTGCATTCTGCTCTTTGAGACTTTGAGTTTTTCAAGTTATGAAAATAGAGCACTTCTAATATGTCAGCAATTTTTAAGGGCACTTGTTAAGTTATGGTCATATTCCCTATATTCACTGTAAAGCCAAGCTTAAGCTTTAAAATTAAGCCTATTTTGAGCTGGTAAAGCAAGTGGTTAAGTGAAATGATTATTTGGTAGCGGCCACACTTCGGATTTAAAGGGGTCATATAATGGTACATGCACTTTTACAGTTGATTGTGACGTCACAAAATCGACGCCCCTCCCACGATTGTTGATTGACAGCAGCGTTTCAACACAGACACGCCCTCGCTTGTGAGCGAGCTGTCAATCATAGTCCGCGCGGACCGGCGCGGTCATTGCTGGAGCACTGCAGAATGGCGTCTAAGCGATTGTGGTGTTCTGTTCTTGGGTGTAATAAGGAACACAGCAGTCATGATGATGTTCCTAAATCCGAACCACTGAAGACGCAGTGGCTGAGTTTTGTTTTCGAAGGGAATATTCCCCACGATCAACGTCAATGCTTTCATGTTTGCGCGAATCATTTCACACACCAGACTGCTTTACAAATGAGGTCAGTATAAAGCTGGTTTTGCTATAAGCTGCTCCTGAAAAAAGGATCGGTACCAACTATTCATGTTCCTGCTGCACCTCCAGAAGAACTGAAGTGAGTGTAACGTTTTATTAACCTTTATATTAATCTTTATATTAATCTTTGCAAATCGCTAGCACGCTTCACGATGAATGCGGCTGTTTACACTCAGGGTACATTACGGCATGTTATCTATATACGACGTTCTCAATATAATTCATAATCCCACTTTTATAATGAACAACGCGTTATGGTTATTGTGTTATTGTGTTACAAACGGTGTACGCACAGAACAGAGGGGCAGGGTGAGCAAAGCTCATTATCATTTAAAGACACATGCACTTAAACGGCGTGCTGAAAACAGCTGTTTTTGACCAGGTAAAATTAGTGTTTTCTTACAATACTAATGAGAATTTTTAATTAAAGTATATTACAAACTTTTAATTTAGACCCTAAAGAATCATATTAGCTTGTATAAAAATGCCATTATATGACCCCTTTAAGAGGTTAAGGTTAACGATTAATCAATTAATTTAATTTAAACAATGATCGATTATGGGAATACATGTAAATTGACATCCCTAGTTTGGACATATTGATTTTATTTGTGCAGGTCATAAAAAATATCTAAAAAAGTATTACATTTGAAACTGCAGATACCATGCATGTACTGTTGCTTGAATTTCCTTATTTTTCTCGTCTTTAAATGTTTTTCTTTCTGGTTCTCAGCTTACTAAGCAGTGACAAACAAGGAGTTTTTTCAGGCAACACATTTTCTTGCTCCATTTGAGAGGTGCTGGATATTTAAGGAAGCACAAAGATTGCTATTTTGGATCCCATTTAATTCCTCCTGCCCAGTTCCTTTTATATCTCAATGATTGAATTGGTTTTCAGTTCCGTTCTGAGCTGCGAGGGCAACCTTGGGATGTCTACATTGGCTATGAAGATGTCCGTATCGCACACGGTAGTCTGAAACAAAATCTACTGTTAGTTTAGATTGCGAAGGCACTTGCTGTTTTTTTTCCAGAATGCACAGTTATCAGGAGTTGCCATGGGTTACCATCAGTAGCTGTTTGCAGCGTTGGTATCCGTCTGCTCCGAGTAGGTGTTCCTTTTGATCTCTCCCTCGTTGCTAAGGCTGTCTGTATCTGGGACACTGCAGACTCTTCAATGTGGGAGCATTTTGTATGACGCCACCAGCCACAGAGCTAGAATTAACCTTCGAAATGCCTCCAAGAAAGATGGATAGATGTGTTGTGATACTTGCTATAGCCAAGTATACATATACAGTAATGTGAGCAGTGGTATTTTATATAACAGAATGATCATTAAAGAGAATTAGACTTTGTGTTGTAATCGAAAACGCTGGTGTAATGTTCGGTAAGATTTCAGTGAAAGTTGGAAAATATAAAACAGTTGGCTCTCTATCTTAAGGCAATCATACATATACATATACACATACGAACCTAAAATGCTGCATCTGAGTAGCAGGTGTAGTTCTGGCCCTTGTCCTTCTGTCTGCCCAGGGGCTAAACCCATTTCTGACTAAAGTACTGTATGTGTTGTCTTAATTAAGTCTGTTAATAATATCACGCACACACACATACAGTATGTATAGCCTACATACAGCTGCCCTCTATGGCTGCAATTAGTCCTTATATTCGTATGTAGTTAGTATTGTAGAAATACACAGATATAGAACCTTTGGCCAATACAGATTTTTATGTTATGGCTGAAATTATATGTAAGTAATATCACACAAGCAAATAAGTGCTGCTGTTATATACAATTGTATAAAATTTTTATAAATTATATAAAAAGTTAGTTTCCGTTCTCGAATTTGGTTGTTCAAGCAGAGTTCCAACTTTTTATTGTTTGCATCACTTCACTTGTCTGTGTTTGCGCTTTCTAGACTTACAGTCTATGTGTTAGTGGTGGGGTTTCAGTAACGTAAGTGATTTGTTCAAAAACATTGATTCATTATGGAATGAAACAAGTGAATGTCTTTACTGAGTGAATCATTCTTTTTCATTTATATTATTGTTAATATTGTTATTGGCCAAATTTTCCATTTTTTTTGTGATCGGTATTGGCAAGATATATTATTGGTCGACCTCTAACCATTATTATTTAATAATCTGAAGGTTCCTGTTTTTGTGAGGGCTTTGATTTTTGGATATGATGAATTAGATTTAATTTGAGTTTTTGTGCAATACAAGTTATAGCAATTTAGTCTACTTATATTTTAATAAATTACATTTAACTAGGGTTGGGTATCGTTTGAATTTACTCGATTTTGATTCCGACTCTGCTTATCGATTTGGATTCCTAATTTCGATTCCAACAAGGTAAAAAAAACTTAGATATCATTCACATTTATTCTAAGTCTTATTGCAAAACATATAATTGTAGCTGAATACCATGAACAAAAATCAACAGGCTAAAGAACACTTACTGTACACAAGAAACTTTTGCCTATGGTTTAAAAATACCTAGCCTAGCAAAAACAACTAGCCTAACTAATAAAAATTTCCGGCATTATTAAAGACAAGTAAATGTATTTCACAAATAAATACAACTGAACAAATTTATGACTGAAATAAACAGTGTTTTAAGAAACAGAAACTGTAATCAAATCTAAAAAAAAAAACTAAAAAACTTTAGAAATAAAATATACATTACAAATATAGTTACAAAATGTATTCAGTCAAGAACAGCGAGTAAATTTTCTGTCTTTTGTGGTTTGATTAATGTTATTATAGAGACGGTAGCAGGAATATTAGACTGCAGTCACTTTAAAGGGGTCATGAACTGAGAAATACAATTTTCCTTGAGGTTTTGACATATAAGAGGTCATCATATTATACGAATATCCTGAAAGTTTAAGAACTGAAAACTTTCTTGTTAGTCCAAAATCAGCTTTTATTGTTACTAGGGCCAGCGAACGACTCATTCTGGAATGTGCCTCTTTATGACGTAATAAGGTAGTGAAAGACCGCTTCTGCAGAAGATCATCAACTTTGGCCCCGCCCACTGGCGTTAGTGAGATGAGGAAGAGAGAAGAGCACAGGGTCACTCACTAGGCTAAAAATAACATTACCTTCCAGATGGATCCTAATGCTAGGAATGTGGATATTTATTTTCAACAATGTGAATGTCTCAGTTTAACATTATTTATTCATATTTGGTACATTTCACTTGATTCTTTGGTAAATCAGTCCCCAAAGAGGCGCAGGCTTTGCAGGCTTTTACGATATGGACTCGACAGTATTGCCACAACATGTAAGTAACCCTGTTCATTCTAATGCCTGATCTGTGACCAGTGATTTCTGATGAAATGATTCATGTACCTGTAGCTACAGTCAGATGTTCTTCATCCTGTCAGTAAATCAAAGTAGTGACTAAACAGTCAACTTTACATTGTTTTTCTTAGTAGGGTATAAATAATCTGTTATTTAAACTGATTGAATTATAGAAAGCGATCAAAGAGAGCTCCGTTTACAATAGCTGGAGCTGTCAATCAAACAGCGCTTGTTTATCAGTGACTGAGTTCTGGACTCGCGCCAAAACTCCCGTAATAATCAACGAATCTCTTATTTACATTGTGTTTGCACTGTTAGTTATGATGAAAGCTTTCATTAGTGTGCAGAAATCGAATTGCAATGACGAGATCGCTGCATACATGTCTGTGATTGGCTATGCTCACCAGTGCAACCTTTCATTCCACGATCTAAATATAATGCCATAGATCTAATTGTAATGCTATAATTATCACTTTTCGCCAGTAGTTGAGAGCTGTAATAGCAAAAACGTGCTTAAAGTTTTTGAGAGGGTTCCACGTGAAATACTAGCTATTTCATATGCAAAGCTGTTAGCCAATCATAGCAGTGGGCGTTTACACTAAGTCTCACAGCAGACACGCCCCTTCAAACAGAGCGTTCAAATCAGAGGCTTAAATCAGGGTAGGAAAAATGCCTTTTATTTCTAAAATCTGACCATTTTTGAAGTAAAAATCATACTAACAATATAAGTGCACCCCAGGAAACATTATTAAACAATAAAACAATGCAGTTCATGACCCCTTTAAGAGCTGCACGGATCCAATGTATTACACAAGCGTTTTCTTTGTCAACTGTTTGCATTCACTTAAGACATAACCGACTGTGTTTACGAGGATATTTTGACATATTTGTGTGTATTTGTCCGTTCAAGTGCAAAAAGACTTGGAAGAGAACTCAGTTCAGTATCGCATGCTATACTGTATGAGAGGCGGCTTGCGCTTGTCGTTTTGGATTTGTGCGCAGCACAGAAAACAGTGCGTGAGTCTCATTTCGTTTGAATGGTTTAAAATCACATTAAAATCACATTTTCTGTGTGCGCGCTTTGGATTCGCACACAGATTTTTGTATAGTTTTGCACATCCTTAGTCAATACGGTGATACGGTCTCTGTTAAATCATCCATCCCTAGTTATGATGGGTAAACTTTATTTAGTTGGAGAGTTCTGTAAGCTCTGTCTGTGTTTGTGTTTATCTCACTGTTTGTTGTGAGCCCAACCCAGACCTGCAGTGCCTGCTCAATCACAAACACAACAACTCCGTTCATAAGCACCTCCTGTAACATTATCACCTTTACACAGAAGACGCTGCTATGAGGCTGACAAGCGCTTGAGTGATTTCACAGCCTAAGGCAAAAGTGTCTGCCTTTTGTTGTGGCAACTTCTTTACTCCAAATTATTCACAGTCTGACACATTAACTAAATGGCATCGATTAACATCAGCTCATCTTGAGTACTGCTGTTTGGTTTTGTGGGATTTTTTTTTTGTTTCTTTCCCTCGCTCAGGTTCAATTTAAGTCACACATATTGTATTTCTCACTGTACAGATTTGAAGTCGACTTCATCTGGGGGTATTTTCCACGTTTGATATACTTTTAAAACATTAAACACCTTAGCGGTAGCAGCGCTGTATTATGTGAACACCAATCTGTTTTTCATCAGACATTTTCCTCAGCCCTTGCTGTCCTTTGATTCTGGCCTTGTTTACTTGCTTCGCTCTGAAAATCGATTCTGAAGCATTATGTTGTAGCTTTCCCTCGTTGTTGACCTCATATTTATTATCTTTCGGCACACAAAACAACGTAATAACTGCTGGGCCAGTTCTTTGGTTGCATTGGATATGTCAGCCTGTGTATTATTACTGACAAACCTGTGTTCGCTTACATAGTCTGTGCTAGCGAAATGCCATTTAAAGGTCTCTGTTATTCAGTTAATAATTCATTATTTTTTTCTGAAAAATTATCATGAGTTTGGTAACACTTTCTATGAAGTCCATGCTTATAATGAATTATAGCCCCATTTATATTTATTTATAAGTAAGTATTACTGTGGCAAGATGACCGATGGCGGAGTCAGGGAAGATGCAAGTTTTCTAGAAAGCCTCTTGTTTATTTTTTCTTTATCTTTTCAAAACGTGCAAATATTTACAGTGTCAGGATAGTCAAAAAAAAAATGCAAAACAAAAACTGTTCATAAAGAAAATAAATAGGCATTAAGTTGCCAGGCTACGTCTCTCAAGACCCTGCACACTTTACCAACCAGCATTACTTTGCCACAGTTCTTTCTCTCTGCACAGCTCTGCCACTGAGGCCATGGGGCCTAATACAGCCTTAAACTAGCCGTAGCCCCACCCACTAGATTGCCCCATTGCTAACAAAACAATCATCCATGTAATCACATGAAAATAATTAAATAATAAATCAAACAAGCAAACAACAAATAAACAAACACATACCAAACGTTTCTCCCCCACCAAAATCACATTTGTAGAGAAAAACCTACAGTATACAAGAAATAAACACAAAAACACCCCTGCAATAATGGTTTCTCCCACCCCGCACCCGCGAAACCCCTCTATTTCAACCCAGTGGCACATCCCCTCGGGTTCCCCACGCGAAACCAGGAAGTTGAACCGGAGATCGGGACGGTGGTGGGTTAAGTGTGTACAGTGTTGTAATTACAAAGCTTTAACTAAATAAATAAGAAGTTTGACAGCCAGTGTGTATATTTTCATTACTTGATACCAAAAGACGCTAATACAGATGGGCGATAAAATGACAATGTATAGTTTGTGTAATATATGCTTGGGATCATGCACAAACATTTGCTATTTAAGAATGCCGGTAGGCCTTTCCCTGCAGCTTAAACAACATTGCATGCTAGCTGGCAATTATGGCAAACTGTGGTAAATGACATTGTAAATAGTGCACCAGTAATAGAACAGCAAACGGCAATGACAGCGATATGACACGGAGAATAGCGGAAAGACAGCTTGAATGTTAGTGCCGGCGTTTGGCTGGCTGCCCGCTTCGTGAGCACGTCACGGCTCAGTTCGTGACCCTTCTGGAGATGCCCCCTGTGGCATCCTAGACAGGAAGTCCGCTGTACAGTTCAGTTTTCCAGCCCTGTACAAAACGTCAAAGTCAAACGGCTGAACTGCCAAGAACCACCGTGTGATCCTTGCATTAGAATCCCTCATTTGTCCCAGCCAAGACAATGCTCGGTGATCAGTCTTCAGGACAAATTTACGCCCAAGCAAATAGTATCTGAAGGAGTCCAACGCCCACTTAATTGCTAGGCACTCTTTCTCCACCGTGGAGTAGTTGCATTCCCTTGGCAGCAGCTTACGGCTAATGTAGGCCACCGGTTGGAGTTGTCCACTGTCCCCCTGCAACAGAACAGCCCCCAACCCTTTCTCCGAGGCATCGGTCTGCACCGTGAAAAGTTTCTCAAAGTCTGGGCTGAGGAGCACAGGCTCCTTGCACAAGGAGCCCTTCAAGTCTTTAAAAGCTGCCTCACACTCCTCAGTCCAATCAACCTTATTTGGCTGACATTTGCGGGTCAGCTCAGTCAACACCACCGCTTTCTCAGAAAAGTTTGCAATAAAGCGTCGGTACCAACCCACCAGCCCTAAAAAGGAACGCACCTGTTTCTTGGTGGTTGGTCGCTCTGCAGCCATGATGGCCTCCACCTTCCCTACTTGCAGGCGGATGACACCTCGGCCTAGCACAAAGCCAATGTAGGAAGTCTCTTCTTTAGCCAAGGCACATTTCTTTGGGTGGATAGTCAGGCCCGCCTTCTTCACCAAGGAGAGGACATGCTGTAGGTGATGCAGATGTTCCACCCAGCTTGCACTATAGATGACGATGTCATCAAGGTAGGCGGCGGCAAAGCCCTCCGTCCCCCTGAGGACTCTATCCATAAGGCGCTGGAATGTGGCTGGCGCTCCATGCAACCCAAATGGAAGCACGGTAAACTGAAAATGACCAAACGGCGTTCTGAAGGCCGTCAGCTCCTTGCTCTCCTTTGACAAAGGCACCTGCCAGTAACCTTTGCAGAGGTCAAGGGTAGTCAGGAACTTAGCCTTACCCAAACGTTCCACCAATTCATCAATCCTCGGCATGGGGTAAGGATCAAACTTGGTCTGGGTGTTGACTTTCCTGAAATCCAGGCAGAACCGAAGGCCACCGTCCTTTTTAGGAACCAAGATGATTGGGCTGCTCCACTCACTGAAGGAAGGCTCAATCGCCCCAAGCTGTAACATCATGTCCAGCTCCTCCTTCAGGACCGGTAGCAGGCGTTCTGGTACCCGGTAGGAAGATTGTCTCACTGGCTGCTCGTCCTTCAGCACAATCCGGTGCTCCACCACCGCTGTCCGTCCTGGTCGCTCCACAAAGAGGTCTTCAGGTAAGAAGTGACTGAGCTCACGCTGTCGAGCCTCTGACAGATGACTCAGATCCAGCTTGCTCTTCTCGTCACGGCCAGGCAAGTACTGCTCGCTGTACTCCTCCTCCTCCTCAACCGCCCGGATTAGCAATGCAGACACTGCTGGCTCCGGCCTCTCACTCCACTTCTTTAGCATATTGACGTGGAAGACCTAATGTTTTCTGCGCCGGTCTGGCATGTGGACCTCGTAGGTCACCTGTCCCATCTTCTTGGTCACATAATAGGGCCCCTGCCATTTTGCAAGCAGCTTGTTGTCTGAGCTTGGCAACAACAGCAGGACCTTCTAACCAGGCTGGAAAGAGCGTGTACGGGCTGACCGATCATACCACGCCTTCTGCCGACCTTGGGCCTTCCGTAAGTTCTCCTGAGCCATTGCCGTTGCTGCTACAAGCTTCTCCCTCATCTTCAGGACATAGGAGATGATGTCTGTCTTGCCTGAGGACTCTCCTTCCCTGGTCTCCTTTAAAACATCCAATGGACCTCGAACCTGATGTGCATACAGAAGCTCGAAGGGAGAGAATCCTGTTGATGCCTGAGGGACCTCCCTGTATGCGAACAGCAGGTAAGGTAGCCACTGCTCCCAGTCCTTTCCAGTGTCATCCACAAACTTCCTGAGTATGTTCACTAGGGTCTGGTTGAACCGCTCAACTAGTCCATCTGTCTGTGGGTGATAAGGAATGGTTCTGATTCTTTTTATCCCTAACAGATCATACACTTGCCGGAGGATTTTGCTCATAAAGTTGGGGCCCTGATCTGTTAGGACCTCACGGGGAATCCCTACCCGGGAGAACAGGTGCAACATGGCCGTAGCAACCTTCTTAGTAGTGACCTCTCTCATTGGAAACGCTTCTGGGTATCGGGTTGCATAGTCACATATAACCAAAATGAATCTGTTCCCTGACTTGCTCCTCTCCAGGGGTCCAACTATGTCTATTCCTATCCGTTGAAAGGGAGTGTCCACAACAGGTAAGGGGATTAAAGGGGCCTGGGCAAGGCCTTTGCCTCCCGATAGCTGGCACTGGGGACAGGACTTACAAAAGCTCTTCACTTCTCCAAATAGCGCTGGCCAATAAAAACGCTTGCCTATTCTCTGCAGTGTTTTCATATAAGCTAAGTGTCCAGCCCACGGTATAGTGTGACCTAGCTCCAGCACCTCTTTTCTGAATTTGTGGGGCACCACTAGCTGAAGTCCTCCCTCACTCTGCCTATAAAGTAGGTTGTTCTGCAAAATGTACCCCTCCTTCCCAAGTGCAGGAACAAAACAAAAACCATCCTCTGCTTTCTTAAACAAGGGGCTCAGGGTGGGGTCTGCCCTCTGCTCTTTAGCCAGATCAACCTTAAAAGTTACGTCCTCCTCAGACAAACTAGGGACATCAACATCCGCCTCTGGCTGTATGTGAGAATGTTCTAAAATCTCTCCAACCCTTTGTCTGCGCCTCTCACACCTCTCTTCCCTAGTGTATGTGGGCGGTACTGGAATATCCTCTCCATGATAAGGCAATTCGGACAGGTCTTCCTGGTGTTGCTCCCTGGCCATAGCTCTAGTGACTACCCCACACCAAGCAATCTTGCTTACTAGCTCTGGCAGTACAGGAAGATCCTGCCCCAACAACACTGGATAGGGAAGTTTTGGGACTAGTCCTACTCTAAGTAGGAATGTCTGACCACACACTCTAACATACACATCCGCTGTGTTGTGCTCGCTTTGATCACCATGAACACAAAAGACAGTAAGCTTGTCATTAAAGTTCTTGAACTCCTGGGGAATTAGTTCAGCTTGCACCAACGACTGTGAACAGCCTGTGTCTAGGAGAGCTGTGACCAGCTTGCCATTAAGCTCGATGGTAACAACAGGGTCCCTATTCTGCTGAGTCTTAAAGGGTGGGGTGGGATTGGGAACATAACACAGGTGGGTGTACTTAGACTTCCTGAGGGGGCAAGAGGGGCTCTTATGACCTTCCCTACCACAATTAAAACATGTTACGCCTTGCAGCTTGCCACTATCTGGGGGAAGGGACAGGGCGTTTCCATTGTGACTAGGGGTAGCTTCAAAACCAACTCCTTTACCAGCACCCACAGACTTACCCCGGGCTTGTCTGTCCAGCATTCCAGCATAACGGTAGCTCCTTGGGCCTCTGTGTACTGCCACAAAGTTCTCCACCAGTTTGGCAGCCTCAGCTGCAGTCGCTGGGTTGTGCTCCTTGACCCAGGTCTTCACCTCTGGATAGAGTACTCTGAGATACTGTTCCAGCACGATAAGTTCCATGAGATCCTCTTTGCTGCTCCGGTCGTACTTGACCCAGTTGCAGAAGAGATCCTTCAGCCGGACGTAAAGCTCTTGTGACGTCTCCTCCGGCCTGGTCTCCAAGGCTCTAAACTGCAGGCGGTAAGTCTCCGCGTTGATCTCATATTTTTTTAGCACTGCCTCCTTTAAAAGGTCATAGTCCAAAGTGCCCTCCGAATCCATTGCTACAAACGCACTCCGGGCCTTGCCAGTCAGGAGCGGAATGAGATGAATGGCCCAGTCCTCCTCTGGCCAGTCAAAGACTGTTGCGAGCCGCTCAAAGGTGGTTAGGTAGTGCTCGATGTTATCCGAGTCTTCCAGCTTAGCCATCTTTGGTTCATAGCCTCTAGGCCGACGGCTGGGGGTTGATGGGGGCTCAGGCGTAGGCTCCTGTAGGTCTGTTGGAAGCGGTATGGTCCTTCGTTCCCGAGTTACCTCCACATCCAGCTGTAGCTGAGTCACCTGATGGGTGAGGACTTGGAACTGATGCGCTTGCCTGGACGACTCCTTCTCCAGCCGCTCATCTCTGGCCCGTTGCACCTCCATAAAGTATTCGAACATCTTTGCCATCCGGTTGATAGCAGGATCAGCTGTCGCGGGATCTGGAGTGGGCTCCGTATGCTCAGTGTCGCCCCGTATCGCTCCATCTTCCTCCGCCTTCTTCTTCTCCCTTCTGGTGGACATCTTGGCTTGTTGTAAATCTTCACCTCCGCCTGACTCCTTATCCCACTTCTGACACCAAATGTGGCAAGATGACCGATGGCGGAGTCAGGGAAGATGCAAGTTTTCTAGAAAGCCTCTTGTTTATTTTTTCTTTATCTTTTCAAAACGTGCAAATATTTACAGTGTCAGGATAGTCAAAAAAAAATGCAAAACAAAAACTGTTCATAAAGAAAATAAATAGCCATTAAGTTGCCAGGCTACGTCTCTCAAGACCCTGCACACTTTACCAACCAGCATTACTATGCCACAGTTCTTTCTCTCTGCACAGCCCTTCTGCCACTGAGGCCATGGGGCCTAATACAGCCTTAAACTAGCCGTAGCCCCACCCACTAGATTGCCCCATTGCTAACAAAACAATCATCCATGTAATCACATGAAAATAATTAAATAATAAATCAAACAAGCAAACAACAAATAAACAAACGCAAACGTTTCTCCCCCACCAAAATCACATTTGTAGAGAAAAACCTATACAAGAAATAAACACAAAAACACCCCTGCAATAATGGTTTCTCCCACCCCTCACCCGCGAAACCCCTCTATTTCAACCCAGTGGCACATCCCCTCGGCTTCCCCACGCGAAACCAGGAAGTTGAACCGGAGATCGGGACGGTGGTGGGTTAAGTGTGTACAGTGTTGTAATTACAAAGCTTTAACTAAATAAATAAGAAGTTTGACAGCCAGTGTGTATATTTTCATTACTTGATACCAAAAGACGTTAATACAGATGGGTGATAAAATGACAATGTATAGTTTGTGTAATATATGCTTGGGATCATGCACAAACATTTGCTATTTAAGAATGCCGGTAGGCCTTTCCCTGCAGCTTAAACAACATTGCATGCTAGCTGGCAATTATGGCAAACTGTGGTAAATGACATTGTAAATAGTGCACCAGTAATAGAACAGCAAACGGCAATGACAGTGATATGACACGGAGAATAGCGGAAAGACAGCTTGAATGTTAGTGCCGGCGTTTGGCTGGCTGCCCGCTTCGTGAGCACGTCACGGCTCAGTTCGTGACAATTACTATTCTATAAATATATTTATAAAGACTCATTAAGATCTATACTGCATTATAAGAACATTTATAGAACATTTATATTATTTTTTATAATTATAAGTCATGCATTTGCTTTTTCAATGTGCACGCTCATAATCTATTATACACTGATTTATAAATTATCTAATATAAAATCGTTCCAGAGACACTTGTTTGCTGTACCAATTAGATATCAATTGTCTTTAATGGCTAATGTTTGCCTTAGAGGTCATGAATGGTATTTTGATTTGTTAAAATCTATATCTCCTCAGCCATATACATGATATTGATTATAGCAGTTTGAAATTTACATTTAAAAAAAAATTCACGTCTTCATGATTTCTTAACATTTGCTTTAGGAAAATTGCATCCTATGTTTTCACTGCACTTAAAGCCATCAATGATGCATTTATAGAGGTTAGTAACTGTATTATAAAAACACAACACGGCTATTAATAACAATATATTCACTTATTTGACAGAAATAAATCTAAAATACTAAAAAGTCATTGTAATTAGAATATAATAACAATATAACAATGCAGGCTGCATCTTTATAAATACATTCATTGAACCACAAGACTAATTAATACTTATAAATCAGTGTATAATGGATGATGAAAAAGCACATTGAAAAAGCAAATGCATGACTTAAGTAATTATAAAAATAATATAAACTATAACTGTTCTTATAATGCAGTATATGTCTTAATGAGTCTTTATTAACATATTTATAGAATAGTGATACTTATAATTAAGTATAAATGGAGCTATAGTTCATTACTCATGGTCTTCATAGAAAGTGTTACCATGAGTTTTAGCACATGTGGTTGCTAGGGTATTTATGGTTGTTTCTAGGTTTTAATTCCCAGTTTGTGATTGGTCTGTCAGGATTATTACATAAATGCCTGATCACAGTTATTTGTGATAACCATGCTTTAAATTTAAAAGGCTTAACATGCAATGTGAACATAAAGTGCTGGAGTGTTACTCAATTCATATAATTGCAAATCTTTTTTATGTTATCATCCAAAGTCAATGACACACCACTGAAGAGATAAACCACTTGCTCTTTTTCTAAGGGAATGAAGAATTTGTTGAAAAACTATCATGAAGAATACTAAGAAATTCAAAGGTCTTCTTTCATGTGAAATAAAGGCTTATGGGTTTTATTGAACTGCCTTAATATGATGTATGAAAGAAATTATACATCAATTAAAATATTACAGTATAACAGTTTGACTGGTTTCCAAAAAACAACATTGTGGACATAATATATTTGTAACTCGTGCAAATATATTTTATTTTATCCTAAATATTTATTGTAAATGTATTTTAGTTTATACATCTGTGTGATATTTGTATTACAAAGCCTTAAAGTCCCCCTGTAGTCAATAATTGTATCCCTTAAAACTCATCTTTGATCACCAAAATGACATATTAAACGTTTTTTTTCTGTGAATTTTTTTTTCATGCCTTAAAATAGCTTGAATGCAACTCTACACCCTTACTTCATTTAGTATACGCGGACCATGAATATGCTAATTAGCCCCGCCTCCACTCACGCCAGCTCACAGATTCACTATTTATTGGTCATTCTGAGGTCACTCAGCCCCCCACATGCTTCAAATTCACGCAAAATAGTCTCGTTTGTTTGTGCCGTTTGTGCTGTTTTGTGCCGGTAAAAAAATAATTTGTGGTGCTTCGTTTTTTTTAATATTAGACACTGAATTATAGACGATGATGTCACCAGCCCCCGACCTGCTCCACATTCACCCAAAAAAGGCTATAGTCTTCTATGAATTTGACCCGTCAGATTCTGTGACCCTACTGTAATGTTACCAATTTATCAATATCTGATCAATATGCTTAATAAAATAGAAATGGGAGATGGTCATACATCACATGAGTCACTTTAGTGAACATTACAGTTATGAAGAAATAAAGAGCGGTCACATTTTTCGGTAGCTATGAATTTGACCCGTCATATTCTGTAATCTCAGAGTAATAGGCCTATGCATTTGTAAGGAAAATCTGTATGATCTCCAACATTATTGGGTAATTATAGTTAATAGTAATAAGAATAAAGATAAGCATATGTGTATCAGACAATGAGAATATTTTATACAAAACGAAACCATCATTAACACAGTCCGGCATCAGACTACAACAGCGCAGCATAATGTTGACACCAATTGGGTGTTGACGCCTGATTAGGCAGAAAATGATCCCAGACATTCCAACATCGTACTGGTTCTATCACCTGCAGACGCGTAATAATCTTCAGAAACACTACCATTTCTCACACTCCACTCAGCCAGTGAATTTAACGCTCGTATTAGCTCTGCCGCCGCCGTGTTTCATTCCAACACCTCAAAACACGTAACACATAGCCTATGTTTACCTGTTGCTGAGCTCCGCCTTCACGCAGTGATTGACAGGGCGGGAGGGGGCGGGGACGTGATCGGCTCGGAATGCATTTTCAATTTGCACATTGAATTTTGCAACATACAAATGCAATCGTGCAAGTGTCTTAAATGTGAGTGTAAATGCAATTAAGGAAAATAACATTTAAAAGATAATTTTGCTACAGTTTTTGCTTGAACATGTTAGACATATCTTATCATTTCTGTAATACATTTTCGTTTTAATTTTGCAACTTATAGGGCCCTATCTTGCACCCAGCGCAATTGACTTGGTACACCGACGCATGTATCATTCCTATTTTGCACTCGCGCAAAGCGCGCTTTTCCCTCCACAGAAGCACGTCGCTAAACTAGGGAATGAACTTGCGCTCCCTGGGCGGTTCAGCGCAAAAAAGGAGGCCAGTTCCGGCGCAAACGTTCCTTCATGCTATTTTGCAGGTTTAGAAAACAATTGCGCCACTAACCAGGAAAAAATAGTTTAAAGTCAGTGGCGCGTTGCGCATGTTATTCATATGCTATTTTAAGGGCGCATGCTTGGCCATAATCAATGTAGCGTGTGCATAACGCGCATACACTTTGATTCTCTCATCTACACAGAAGCAGCAGTTTTCATTTTTGCAAATCATACATTATTATGATAGATGATAGATAGATAGATAGATAGATAGATAGATAGATAGATAGATAGATAGATAGACAATTTATATAAAAGCATACATCTAGCTTACACATTTACCCAAATTATCATACACCTTTTTAACCGAAGTTAATTTGGGTGGGTTTCTCCATCCCCAACGTCCCTGACGAGAGCGTTGCTCTCCTTGGCTGTGAACCGCTCCTGGCGCGTGTCTGGCAAATCCGCCGTTATAATAGGAATCCGCTTTAGAACAAAGCGCGTCTGCTCTTAAAGGGAATGTGAGATGACGCTTTGATTGGTTTATTTCACGTTACGCCCAAACCACACCTATGAATAATGAAGCTACTTCAGACCAACCCATTTTAGATTTGCGCCTGGCGCAAGAGTCATTTATCCCGCTGGGAAAATAGCAACAGCGCCAAGACCCGCCCACAAAGTTACTTGCGCTTTGCGCTTTGACACTTGCGTTTCAGATCGTTAAAATAGGGCCCATAAAGCGTTAAAATATGTACTCGATATTAAAACTAGTGTATGAAATGGCAAATGTAAATTATATCATTGATTTTTCATTTTCATTTTGCACCAACGTTGCACAAATGGAAAATGTAAATTAGAAATGCATTGCCATTTTACATACTGCATTGTCATTTTGCATGTTACATTTCAAATTGAATATTGCTTCCCAAATGCTTCCATAAGAAACACCAGGGATTTCAAACCGCGTCTTTGAGTCTTTTTTTCACTGCAGTTTTAAGGAGAAAATATCCAGCAATGGTGTTGTTGACTTATGAATTTGCACATGGTTTGTCTTAAAGCACATTAAAAACACCACATACAGTAGACATATAAACAACATTAAAAACTTGATTTTCACCATAGGGGGACTTTAATATATTGAAGTCTATTGCAATAATTTGTCACGATTAGCACAGCACTAACAAAGACCTGACCAGAGAAAGATTAATAGTAATTGCGTCTCCATGTGGAACTAGCATCACCTAATATGCATTTACTACCTCTAATCTTGGACTAACATTTCACTGTTAATTGAGATCATAAAGAGGCTCTGTGTACAGAAAGCCATTCGAAATGACATTTTATAAACCACTAACTGTCAGTGACATAATTAGTCATAAGCTTTCGATAATTTTCAGAAGACTATGGAAAATAAAGGTCACCCTGTGTAGAGTCTATTACATTACCCCGTCTCTCTATTTCTTAATCAGTGAGATGAGATGCACAGAATGATTTGTTTATTAATGGGAATACTATGTGACAGCTATGACAAAAATCCATTTTCAATTTGTGCTGTGGAAATCTCTAATATAAGAATAAGACACACTTACAAACAAACACGCACAACATAAGCTGTATTTGAGTAGCAGGTGTAGCTCTGACCCTGTTCTTTTCATTTCTGCCTGAAGCTAAACCTCATTTCCTAGTTATTTTCCTGTTTCTTAATTAAATTCCGAAGAGAGTGTGTATGTTTGTGCCATCTGAGTAGTGCACAGCTGAGCTAATCTTTATTGTGCGTTACATGGAGAAGACTGAGATATAGTACTGAGCTTCTGTTGTTCAGTGGAGTGTATGTGATTGAAAAGGGCTGTGCGAAAGTATTCAGACCCTTCAAGGATTAGTTCACCCAGAAATGTAAATTCTGTCATTATTTACTCACCCTCATGTCGAGCAAAACCCGTGTGACCGTCTTCCATGTGACACAGATGGAGATATTTTGAATAACGGGATTGCTTGCTCGTTTCCATGCCTTTACAATGAATGGGGACTGAAGCGTTCAAGCATCAAAGGATGCAAAAGCACTGTTCATGTATTATTGTAGTAGTCCATAAAACTGGTATTCCAAGTTTTCTGAAGCCATATGTGTAATGATAATCTTCCCCTCCTGTGAACTGTTGAGTCAGACTAGTTTTGTGAACTGGATCAACAATTAATTGAAAAGATGTTGATTGTTTTTCCAGGAGATTTAGGGCAGATGTCAAGATGTTCATTTCATTTTATTTTCCACGGAAGAAAGAAAATTATACAGGTTCGGAGCAACATGAAGGTAAAGTAAATAACAGAAAATAAACACGAAACATTAAATTAATGAGTATAATCAATGTGTCATTATTCTTTATACAAACTAAAATATGCTTTATGCGTATGCAGTGCCCAATAAGTTGGAGATGCTGCAAATTGACAAATTATATGGTTGCCAGTTTAGTACAATTAATCATGTTAAAAAAAACAATGCATTAAGAAAGGAATCACATTTAATCATCACGCTACAGAGATTTTATCATCCAGTGTTATTTTAGTAACATTATTTTTTGTAGTATTTATTGATGTTTTGAATAAGCTTTTATATTTTATATTTTCAGTGTTCAATTTAATTTGTTTTAGTAATTTTATGTGCTTTTGTAATTTGTATTATTTTTGTTAATATTTCTGTTTAGCTTTTCACTTTTAGTTTGTTGTTTTAGTACTTCATCTTATGTGAATAAATAAGTTGACAAGACAACATTTCTAATTTTATGTTTTAAAATTTAACTAAATCTAACATTTATATTTGATTTTATTTCAGTTGCCAAAAACATTTTTAATAGTTTTAGTTAATAAATTGCAGTTTGTTTGAGTTAAAGTGAAACGTTTAAAAGTCAAAACAAATTTCATGGATGAGGATGTAAACATGTACAACTGGATTATACCTGTGAGTCATTATAACCTTTCCTAGATAAACAAAATTGTCATGCTTACGGTATAATTATTCAGCTTGTTAATCGAAAGGACAGCTGTGAAAATGAAGACTAAAGAGCATTCTAAATATGTCAGAAATAATGTTAGACAAATGCTTTAGGAAAAGGTTACAAAACAATGTCTAAGTCTTTGGATGTCCCAGCGGTGTTTGTTCAATTATGAAGAAGTGAAAACTATCACAAACCCCCCCAGACACCATCTAGAAAAGGTCATTCCTCAAAACTCTGCACAAACAAGCAGATATGTGAGAGAGGCCAGTGATCGCTTTGAAAGAGTTACAGAGTTCAGCAGTTGAGAACAAAGCAAAAGATGGAATGGGCAGTCAAGCATTATCATAGCGCCATATGGGAGGATGATGTTGCAAAAGAAACCAATTTGTCAGATTGTAGAATGTGTTTTTTTAAGGTAATGTTTTAATTAGTGTCTGAATGTTTTAGGAAAAAAATAATTAAATGAATAATTCACCCAAACATGAAAATTCTGTCATGTTGTTCCACACTTGTGCAACCTTCTTTCTTCCGTCGGACCCGAAAGGTGAATTTTTAAAGAATATTAAGGCTTTGAAAGGGAACTGGTTCTGTTGAGCCCCTGTCTGTGCACTCGGTGGGCGTATTTGCAACACCTCTAGACAGCCATTTCGGGCATCCAAGACCAAGTCATATCTACTTGAATGGGGGAATCCTGAAATCTCAAAAACTGCTTGCCGAACTCACAATTAAATAACATATTTCAAATTAGCGACACAATTTTACATGAACTGACCTGTAAATGTTGTTTCTTATGCTCAAAGGCTACGTTCACACTGTCGGTTTTTGGCACTGACAACCACATTTACTTACAAGTGTGAGTCTGAAAATGTCCTGTTCAACAGCAGCTTGCAGTAGAGTCTGTATGCAACAGGAGTGAAGCCCATATTCTGTAAGTAATATCAAACTGAAAAGTCTTATCACTTCTGACACGACAAGGGTCCATTCGAGACGCGAGTTCATCTGTCAAATTTTTATTAACTGACTGCAGCTTTTATATCTTGGAGGAAAGGGGAGCATTTGAGTCGCACATAGAACACAAATGACTGGAGCAGCTCCGGTGGAGAACAGTGACTGGATCTAAAACCTTCAGATGACATATACAGCTCATATCTCCGTCGCTGTAAGTTACCGAAACCACACATGAAACCCTGCAACACATGGTAGACACGTGTCTGTACAGTGCAGAGCGGCTCACTCAGACTGTATGATGTGACACAACTAGTGTTCTGGTTGTGTTCACACAGCGCGGATTTTCAGATGAGAGATGCGATGACTTTACCAATTATTACGCCATATTGCAAGTTGCATTTTCTCCCATTCATAAGTAATGTAAGTGCACTTTCTTTGTGAATATAAAGTCTTTGACTCCTGTCAAGAAGCTCCCTGAAAGCAGTCCATGCAGAGGTGAAGATTTATGAGTGAATAACTTGGTGTTAATTTGTTACTTGTACAGTACAAAGCTATCGTTTGGCTACAGAATGGATGAAAAAGAAATGCTGAAAAATATAGGGTAACACTGTTTCTGCAACAAAAAAGCCATTGTTGATCCCAAAAAATAATCAAAAACATCAGAGAGGTTTAAGAACATAAAGTCGAATGTCCTACAATGTCAGTCTGTGAATCTTATTTTTCAAACGGCATCCTATTAACCTGAACAACCTGGAGTAAATCTGCCAGAATTAAATTAAAGGGCAAATTAACACTTGCAGAGTGTGTGAAGCTCTTACAAACACACCCCAGAAAGTGTTTGTCTTTGGAGAAAAGGGTGTTTCTACAAGATAATAAATTATGGAGATTGAATAAAATAAAAATGTATTGTTGTTGTGTGTGCGCGCGCGTGTGTGCGTGTGTGTGTGCGTGTGCGTGTGTGTAAGAATACTTTTAAATTAATTTCACATTAAAATACTTTAATTGTAATGCTTTGAAAGATAGCATAGGAAAAAAATGCATCAATGCATAATTTGTCCATTTAAAATGAATTAGTTGGGAGTCTAAATAGGACATTGTTCATGTGCTTGCTCATTGAATTTGAGGTTTTGGCTACAAAAACATGGAACTGGGATAGGTCAATTTGTCTAAGTAATTTAAGATCACAAAAGTAATTTAATGTCTTTGTAAAATAGATAAGACACCAAATTGCATTCAATCAGATGTGATTTATATTGCTTACCTTTGAGCTTTTCACTTATATTTCATTAAATGACTTGCATGCCCCTAAACACTTTGGTCTGAACGCAATATGACAAGTAAACCTTAAAGCATTTAATACCCTTGTTGAGTTTAAACTGTTTGTGGTTTCTGTGTCTATGTGTGTTGCAGATATATGATGGGAGTCAATCTAGGGGGTAAAGATCATTCATTCATGGACGATGGCTACCAAGTCAATCCCAAACTGGTTGTCATTGTTCTGAACACGCAGAGGGAATGGGAGAAGGTAAGATAAAGAGCCTTTAATCTTTATATCCCTGCCGAATCTTCATTTTCTTCTGTTAGCTCTGCCTTTAAGGGGATTGAGGAACCATAAGTAATCAATATTCGGTTTACTAGCTCAAAGCCTTTTTGTGACTGTGACTGAAAATGCACTGGGCTTTGCTATTAGTGAAAAAGAACATTTCATTTGTACTTCCCAGTTCACAGCCTGGGGTTTTCTCATGCACATGACTTAAAACATTGTTTACTTAGTCATAAACAGTCAAAATAGCCCTTATTAACACAATGGTTTCATTACTGATTTATTGTGAAATTATTCCCAGCATTAAATTGGAGAAGAGTGCACATGTGTCTCCATCCAATTCGATTCTGCTGCTTATTGCCCTTTTTCGTTTCTCTCTCTATTTTGGCTATTAGCATATATTATTTGCTTGTTTTTTGTACAGTAATCTATTCTCTGTCTTTGCTCTCTTTCTCTAATTAGCTTTACATGTTCTCCTATTCTATCTCGGTGCTTCACACACTCGTTTTCGTAATCGTTTGCTCACTCATGCGTTCTTTTAATGAGTTGTTATTTCTCTGAGGTGTGTGTTGGATGCTGTGTGTTTTGACAGTGCCCTGCAGTGTGTGTGAAGACACACACACTCACATTAAAACCCTGCAGTGATTGTGTGAAAAGTGTGACACTAATCATTTCTCACTGCAGCGGGGCTAGAACAGGGTGTGAGCCGATCGTGTTATCGGAGCTTATAGACGAGCACACGTACATGACGGCACACACGACCATTGCGCAAAGACTTCAGAGCACACACATGGGGTAAACTTGATACATTGTTGTTACATGGGTTAGCTGACATGACATTTCAAGCAGTAACAGCGGTTAGGTGTGCTATCTAAAACTACTTTAAACAGCATTTTTCTGTTGTAATCAGTACGCATGCAGTTTTTAAGGCACAGTATGTAATTTTTGCCGCTAGAGGGCACATATTCAAAACAATAACAAAGGCGTAGCTTGATGACGCTGTGAAGGAGCGTGGAATGATGGGAGTTGTCGTCTTCACCTCCACTACTGATGGAAATCAATCCGCTGGGACTCACAAATCATGTTCATGGATGAGGTAATGAAATGAAGTTTTACAACCGTTACGTTTGATCACATGATTTTATTTCATTCTAATTAATTAGCTGCAAGTAACGTAATATTTAATGCTAAATTACTACTCTACATGTCACATTATTTGTCGAATTAAATGGTGGGGTAACGCAACAGTCATACTAAAGGTACATTTGAACGTACCCACAGCATTTTCCTTATTATTTATGTATAACACATACTGTAGGCTATTTAGTTACACTGCCATAGACTTGTTCACTTGTTAGACTTGTTACAGTCCCCTTGTAGTCAATAACTATATCCCTTAAAACTCATCTTTGATCACTAAAATGACATATTTAAAAGTTTTTTCCTTGAAAAAATGTTCTTCATGCCTTATAATAGCTTGAATGTAACTCTACACCCTTGCCTCATTTAGTATACGCGGTTCTATGAATATGCAAATATTCATTCCCACTCACTGTTCCCACTCACACCAGCTCAGAGATCCACTCGTTTACGATCACACGTTGACCTGATTGGTTACATGGTAGTTTGTGACGTCAGAAACACCAGGGATTTCAAAGCGAGTTTTTGAGACGAGTCTTTGGTTCACTGCAGTTTTAAGGAGAAAATACTCAGCAATGGTGTTGACTTATGAATTTGCTCACGGTTTGTCTTAAAGCATATTAAAACACCACATAGACATATAAACAACATTAAATGCTTGATTTTCACCACAGGGGGACTTTAAACAGTGTCAATAACCAAGTGCAATAATACTGTATGTCTAGTTACATCAGTATAGATTTATTACTAATCTTACTAATATTAATACTAATATTACTAAACTAATCAGATTATCTGTACTTAAATTATTAATTGGCCAATAAATATATACATGTTACTTGCAGTTAATTAAGAAAACAAGACTTTCAAACAATAAGACTAACTTTGTTAAGGTTTATAACAAATCCAAACAGTGGCTAAATTATCTAATAAAACCAAGCGGCAACCTCCCTGTCTCTCACTTGAAACCAACACGGAAGTGACTTAAACTGCAGTTCATCGACTGGCCGCATGAGGCTGGTTGCAGAAGGGAGTCAAATCTGTATCTCCCCCATGTTAAAATGCCAAACTTCACAGCAGAAAAAAATATGTTTACAGCCTGGTGCAAAAAGTAGTTTTGGTATATAGCTAATTTTGCCCTTCATTACAACTGTGAGGGGGGTGAATTTTTTTATAACTCATCCGTTCAAATTATATTAAGCCTTAAAGTTCTGCATAATTAAGGGCGTGGCCACTTGAGTGACAGGGGGATTGTCGCTGCTGTCACTACTAGCCGTTTGTCTGCTGTCTGTTAGCGTTACGTTACTACCTCAGCTAATTCTTGAACTTGGCATCTCTGCCATGTTTGTGCTTTTTTCAGGATTATTTCATACAATTTAATACATGCATTATACCTTCGCCCACACCTTTGGATTCCGTCGTTGTCGAGTATCGAGAGAACCAGCGCTGTTTTTCAGTTGTTTTCCTCTGTGAACATGCACTCATGGATGTCTGACAATTTCGTCGCTTTTTGGAGTTTTCAGATTTAAAAACGTCTGAGAGGCTACACTCGTTCTGCGGTACCATTGCTCTCACGGAACAGATAGACTATATATGCTTATTTAACATTTTAGTGTTAAATAAAAAGTACCGTCAGATGAAATCCTGCAGGTGTCCTTGCTTTCTCTGTCCATGCAATAAATGCACATCCTTGAATGAGCGCGGATTTCTAGCGCATTTACTTGAACTTCTTAGGTAATATCTATAGCTTGACCCATTTGAGAGGCGGCCAAAATCAGAATTTAAAAATAGACTGAATAAAGCTCTCTACGACCTTGATGTGCGATGCCGTGCTGACTGACATCTATGCACAATAATTACTGTCACAAGCTCACAGCAATATTGTAAGTTACTGCAGAATACATTTTTAAAGCAGAATAATACAGCATCACAATACACATAGTCTCACTTTTAGCTATGTCTTATAGTATATTATAGTATAATAACTAAACTCGATCACGTCAAGCTAGGCGGGCATGTTTTCAGCAACCAGGCACCTCAGCTCCACCCACGTCCCTCCTCTTTGCCCATTTTCGGTTATCCGGGAGTGACGCGCGGTGACATGCTCCCAAGATGGCGACGGCAGGCTCCTCCCACTTTTTTGCTTCAAAAATGCTCTTCAGAAACCTACGGGTGACGTCACTGTCACTACGTCCATATTTATTAGAGTCTATGAATAAAACACATCCAAGATCGGCGACTCTGTCTAGTCGAAGTTTGTCCCGAAGCTCTTTTTATCTAGGAAATCCCACACCAATACTGATCTGTGTTTGATTTCTCCTCTTGTCCAAATCTCTCTTGGGTCATTTGATTCACCCATACGTTTACGTTTCTTAAACTTATCTTTGGCAACAGAACCTGCTGCAAACGATAATGAGTAATTGTGGCCCATGACAACTGTGCGAAACAACAACAGTGGTGTGCTAGGAACTACTACTAACGCATATTTTCATGAGACTCACTGTGTCCCCATGGTTCTATAGCAGTAAAAGCAGAAACTGAGGACATGACTCCATCGACAGGCGACGCAATGAGGAGGGACGTTACACAAATTGCTAATTTCTCTGGATTTAAACGGTTGGAAACATTTGGGATACTGTAAAATACACAAGTGAACAAAATATATAACAATGTGCTACTGCGTTTTGGATATTTTTATGCAAAAATCTTACATATTGTGCCTTTAAGACACTTATGTACTTTTGTAAAAAATATTTTTTTATCCCGCAGGACCATTTAGACCCCAATATTATCTGACCAAAATTGTTTGTTGTACAAAAGTTTAAAAAAAACAATTCTTGAAATCCAACATTGACATTGATTAATATTAGCATGAATCACAGAGGCCAAACAATGTGCGAAATTATTAACATGACATAGGCTGAATAAGGAAAACTGAGAATTTTGCGAATGCATAAACAGCATACCAAGTGTGATTTACCAGCCTAACACATGGAACAAATACAGGGCCAAATATAATATTGGTATTAGTCATATTACCAAGAGACAGATGAATTTGCATCAAAATACTATAAAGTTTGATTGGTCGGCCTTTAAAGTCACCAACAAAATATATTGAAAGAATTTTCTCCACCCTTTTAAAAATTGATAAGCACATTTTTATTTTTTTATCCCGACTGGGGTCGATTATATGGTTAGGTTAATATTTTATTACCATATTTGCATTTAGGATTGTTTTTTTGTTTGTTTGTTTTCCTGCTAAAAGTAAAACCTCATCCATCAGAAAAGACCTGCAACTAATTTCTGGGACAAAAACACTAGTTGAGAACCTCTGATTTAAATGTACTGCAAAAATGTAAAAAAATAAATAAAATAAAAAACTTGAAATCTTGATTAGTTACAGAAATGAAAATATAAATAATGAACTAGAAAACCAGAAGGAAAAAAAAAAACTAATATCTAAATATTGAAAAAACATTCTTGGATAAGAATGTCAACTAATCATAAGCAGATATACATATGACATATGAGGAGGAAGACTTAAGGAAAGATAGTTCCCAGTGTCTGAATGTGGCTTACTTGCTTGCCGGATCAAATATGCAGTGTTTTCCTAATAACATTTTTTAGGTTTGCTTTGAAGAGCGGAAAATCACATTTTCATCCCAAAACATAATAATGGAGGGCACTTGAGAAGAACCTTCAAACCTTGTTTATTTGTGATTCAATGTTTGTTTGTGTATTTCTACAGATGGGACGATGGGAAAACCACACATTGAAGTTGAAGTTTCCTGTGTGGCCGCGCTATAATTCGTTCGGGGACGCGGATGCCGATGAGAACCACTTGAGCATTGTGACCCTAGAGGAAAGACCCTTTGTTATAGTGGATGATGTGGACATTCTTACTGGCACATGTATGCGTAACTCTGTACCTTGCAGGAAACACATTAAAGAGTGAGTTATATTTTATTTATTTAACTTTAAAGAACAACTTTAGCAGATAATACCAGTTTTGAATAAACCAATTGGTTCCGCAGGCATTATACATCCTGTCTTAACCTTCAGCATGAGAGCTTTCTTTTACTGGGGAATAGTGGAATAATTGTGTTGTCTCTAATGTGGTTATGAACTTTTTAGTGTGTTATATATAGAACTCATTAGATTGAGCTCTCTTCAATCTTTCTCAGTATCAGCTGTGTTTCTAAATCTCTGTGCCTGTATATGCTGCAGTAATGTCACGGACGGCTCCTATGTCAAGAAGTGCTGCAAGGGCTTTTGTATAGACATCCTGAAGAAGATTGCCAGAAATGTAAAGTTCACCTATGATCTTTACCTGGTCTCAAATGGCAAACATGGCAAGAAGATCAATAATGTTTGGAACGGCATGGTGGGGGAGGTTAGTCGCTCTAAAAAACCTAACGAGCGAATTATCTATCTATCTATCTATCTACCTATCTATCTATCTATCTATCTATCTATCTATCTATCTATCTATCTATCTATCTATCTATCTATATATCTATCGTTGTATCGTTGTATCGTTCTATCTATCTATTGTTGTATTGTTCTATCTACCGTTCTATTTGTCTATCTATCGTTCTATTTGTTTCTATCTATCTATCTATCTGGGGGAGGTTAGTCGCTTTAAAAGACCTAATGAGCGAATCTATCTATCTGTTATTCTATCGTTCTATTTGTCTATATAACGGTTATTGTATCTATCTATTGTTCTATCTATCGTTCTACCTATTGGTCTATCTATTATATATCCATCTGTCTATCCGTCGTTCTATCGTTCCGTCTATCAATCATTCTATTAATCTGTCTGTCTATCTATCGATCGATCTATATATTGGTCTGTCTATCATTTTTTTATGGTATCCATCCATCCATCCATCCACTTTTGTGTATTTCTGTTTCATTCAGTGTGTTTTCTTTTTCTTGAGGTGTTTTTTTCCCCCTGCTCTGTAGGTATACAATAAAAAGGCGATAATGGCCGTGGGCTCATTGACCATAAATGAAGAGCGGTCAGAGGTCATAGACTTCTCTGTCCCATTTGTCGAGACAGGCATCAGCGTGATGGTGTCACGTAGCAATGGAACAGTGTCACCCTCTGCGTTTCTAGGTATTAGATGAAATTATATCTTTGAAATCCCTCTGAAATCAGTGTTTTTCTTATATCTGCCTTCCTCCATGCATTTTCTCAATTCTCTCTCCTCCCTCAGAACCCTTCAGTGCTTCAGTGTGGGTTATGATGTTCGTCATGTTACTCATCGTCACAGCAATCGCTGTTTTCCTCTTTGAATTCATCAGTCCGCTCGGTTTCAATAGAAACCTGGCGCAGGGCAAAGGTATGATACACAACATCAACCATACAGTCAAAAACCCTCTGCTATAAGATGATCTAAAACAGACAGGATACTTGATTAAAATGTGAAAATCTGAACATTAAGCATGTAAACAATTAGCACCTTGAGTACCTGTAGATCCACGATTCTCTTGTAACTTGCTACTCACTCTTCACTTCTACACACTACTTTCCCTCTTTCTGTTATACATTTCTAAAGACCCTCATGGACCCTCCTTCACCATTGGTAAAGCAGTCTGGCTGCTGTGGGGTCTGGTGTTCAACAACTCTGTCCCAGTACAGAACCCCAGGGGCACTACCAGTAAATTTATTGTATCCGTTTGGGCCTTTTTCGCTGTGATCTTCCTGGCCAGCTACACTGCCAACTTGGCTGCCTTTATGATCCAAGAGGAATTTGTGGACCAAGTCACAGGCCTCAGTGACAGAAAGGTAATTGTTTGTGTCTTGAAATATAGTAAGCTGTCTTACTCTCTACTGCTTCTCTAACCTATATACGTATGTATACCTATACCTGTATTTTAGGATGAAACTAAAATATGTGACTGGATTATTCTGTCTGACATATCATTGTTCCAAAGTTTGGGGTCATTTACATTTTGTAAAGTTTTTGAATATTTGTATATATTTTTTGATATTATTAGTGTTTTCTTCTTTGATATATTTACCCATGTCGGTAACACTTTATAATAACTGCAAGCTATGAATCATTAGTTAAGCATTAGTAAACAGTTAATTCATCATTTCTAAAGCATTAATATACATTAATAAGCAGTTTATAAATACAGCTATAAATGCTTTATTCTTGATTCTTGATTGATAAGCATATTTATAATGTGTTTAATAATTGTATTTTCATACTTTATTAATGATCAATTTCTAAATGAAGTATTGCATTATTTACAAACCAGTTATTTAGGAGTTGTCAGTGGTTCATAAGATCACTTAGAAAGTGTAAGTAAATATTCCTATTAATAAATTATTTATTTTTTCTGTTTAGAAGATAATCAAGACTTTAAATCTCCTTTGTAAATGCTTTACAAGGCATGAATAGTCCTCACTTTAGATGAGCTTTTTATAGAAACATATAATGTTTATATGTTTATCAAGAATAAAGCATTTATAGCATTATTTATAAACTGCTTATTAATATCTATTAATGCTTTATAAATGATGAATTAACTGTTTACTAATGCTTAACTAATGATTAACAGCGTGCAGTTATTATAAAATGTTACCATCACTCTAATATGCTGATTTGGTGCTCAAGCAACATTTCTTATTAATAATTTTGAAAAAAGTTGTGCTGCTTAATATTTTTATGGAAAGCGTGATAAAAAAATTAAGATTCTTTGATGAAAGTTCAAAAGAACAGTTATTTATAGGTTTTTTTGTAACATTATAAATGTCTTTTTAGTAACACTTATCAATTGAATGTGTCTTTGCATAATAAAAGTATACATTTCTTTATAAACATATACAGTGAGGAAAATAAGTATTTGAACACCCTGCTATTTTGCAAGTTCTCCCACTTAGAAATCATGGAGGGGTCTGAAATTGTCATCGTAGGTGCATGTCCACTGTGAGAGACATAATCTAAAAACAAAAATCCAGAAATCACAATGTATGATTTTTTAACTATTTATTTGTATGATACAGCTGCAAATAAGTATTTGAACACCTGAGAAAATCAATGTTAATATTTGGTACAGTAGCCTTTGTTTGCAATTACAGAGGTCAAACGTTTCCTGTAGTTTTTCACCAGGTTTGCACACACTGCAGGAGGGATTTTGGCCCACTCCTCCACACAGATCTTCTCTAGATCAGTCAGGTTTCTGGGCTGTCGCTGAGAAACACGGAGTTTGAGCTCCCTCCAAAGATTCTCTATTGGGTTTAGGTCTGGAGACTGGCTAGGCCACGCCAGAACCTTTGATATGCTTCTTACAGAGCCACTCCTTGAGGGAAGGAGGTTGTTCCCAAAAATCTCGCAATACATGGCCCCGGTCATCCTCTCCTTAATACAGTGCAGTCGCCCTGTCCCATGTGCAGAAAAACACCCCCAAAGCATGATGCTACCACCCCCATGCTTCACAGTAGGGATGGTGTTCTTGGGATGGTACTCATCATTCTTCTTCCTCCAAACACGTTTAGTGGAATTATGACCAAAAAGCTAACGACCTCAAACAGGTGCATCTAATTTAGGATAATAAATGGAGTGGAGGTGGACATTTTAAAGGCAGACTAACAGGTCTTTGAGGGTCAGAATTCTAGCTGATAGACAGGTGTTCAAATACTTATTTGCAGCTGTATCATACAAATAAATAGTTAAAAAATCATACATTGTGATTTCTGGATTTTTGTTTTTAGATTATGTCTCTCACAGTGGACATGCACCTACGATGACAATTTCAGACCCCTCCATGATTTCCAAGTGGGAGAACTTGCAAAATAGCAGGGTGTTCAAATACTTATTTTCCTCACTGTATTTTACTGACCCCCAACTTTTGAACTATATATACACATTTATAAACAACATTTTTGGCTCTGTCAGCCATCTTGCCTATGATTTGTTGCTTAGCTCATCACAAATCCGTTGTGAGATTACCTTATCCATTGAGTGCATGCTTAAAATTCCCCGTAAAAAAGTACAAATATACAGTTGGTGATATAGGAAGTTATTTCTACCTAAAAAAAAAAATGTTTTTGGTGTAACCTAATGTATTCCATTTATTTCAGTAAATAATTTCTCTGTTTTGAATAAAGCAAGTTAATTGAGATGTTACAGCATGAAGAACAGTTTTTAGGCTACCTGACAAAATATATTTTCCGGTGCACTGTCTAGTTGGCAGCTCACTAGGTTTTAAGAGAGCATCCGTATGTCATTATAAATTTACAAGATGGAGCGTCTGAACTACACCAGTTACTAGGTTTATCTCGCTGGATTTATTTCTGTATTTGAGCTTGTATTGATTCTCTCCATGTATCTGTTTAAGCTGCCCTCACAGCTCTCTATGTAATTGATGTATGTCTTTCTCTTTCATAGTTTCAGAGTCCCTATTCCTATTCACCACCGTTTCGCTTTGGGACCGTGCCTAATGGGAGCACAGAGCGAAACATCAGGAAAAACTACCCAGACATGCACCAGTACATGGTGAAATACCATCAAACTGGAGTTCAGGATGCACTGGTCAGCCTCAAGACTGGGTATGGCTGGGATATGCAATTTTCTTGCACGGTCAAAAAGGTTATTTTTTGGTAGACATAATTTTTCTGTAAATGTATATAAGCCAATAATTGTGCTTTATTGGTTTATACAGTAAACTGGATGCTTTCATATATGATGCGGCTGTGCTCAACTACATGGCGGGGCGTGATGATGGCTGTAAGCTAGTAACTATTGGCAGTGGCTACATCTTTGCCACAACAGGATATGGCATTGCCCTGCAGAAAGGATCCTATTGGAAACGGCTGGTCGACCTTGCTATCCTCGGGATCATTGGAGATGGTATAAGTGTTTTTCTGCATTTCTCTCTTGTTATTTCACTTATTTCATGACCTCTGTATTAAACACAATCTCTTTTCCAAACCATATTGAGATTCCTTGCTCTCTACAGCATTCTAAATGAAATGGAATTTCATAAATTATTTATTTAAAACACACTACATAGGAATCAAATCTGTTAACGCTCACCCAGATGCCACATTAATAGAATGAAGTGCATGATTTGGATAGATTTTAACTTAGCGCATGTTATTGACGCAATAATCTGATGAGCACAAAACTTGCATAGCACACACAAATATGTAAGGGATCATGTACAGTTAGTCGTCATTATTGCAAAATAAACCCCTGTTAGGGTGATCTGATGAATCTGATACTAGGTAACAGTATATCCCACATATTGCACAACAATAGTTTTTCAGTCAAGTAAATAAATTTACATGAAATACTAATTAGAATTAAAAAATCACACACACAGACATCTCTCTCTCTCTCTCTCTCTCTCTCTCTCTCTATATATATATATATATATATACTGTATATATATACTGTATATATAATATGATAAAATACTATTTAAAATAAGTTGTTCACTGTGACACTGAAGACTTGAGTGATACTGAACTGTTTTTTAAAATTATTTTAACATATATTTCACAATACTACTGTTTTACTTGAAGTTAATGCAGCCTTGGTGAGCATAAGAGACTTACAAACATTTTTGAATGGTAGAACAAAGTGAGCAAAACTACTACAGTGTAGGAGATTGATTGCCAGGAACAGCAGTCAAATATGCAAATTAGCAGTCATTAAATTAAAAAAATTTACAGCAGAATGCTGTTATCGACCGATCAGAATGAAATATTCCAGGTGTGAAATAATGGTTTAAGAAGTTAATTTAGATTTAATTATTGTACTATTTTCTTATTTTGGAGGATAAATTATAAATCATAAAATCTTGTAGTGCTTTATTCATAAAGCGCATGTGTTAGAGATCCTGCTTTAAAATATATAGCCTTTCTGTTGGGAAGTTGCCTGAAATGCTAAAAATGCTTCCCAGGTAAACAGCTCGCAGCGTTTTTTCCTATGCATAACCATTAACTGTAATTTTGTGTTGTGTATTAGGTGAGATGGAGGAGCTGGAGGCTCAGTGGCTAACTGGTATCTGTCATAATGAGAAGAATGAAGTGATGAGCAGTCAGCTGGATGTGGATAATATGGCTGGTGTGTTCTATATGCTTGCGGCTGCCATGGCTCTGTCGCTAATTACTTTTGTCTGGGAGCACCTCTTCTACTGGAGGCTACGTTACTGTTTCACTGGTCTCTGTTCTGGTCGGCCAGGAATTCTCTTCACTATCAGCAGGGTATGTCACAGAAACACTACGGTAAATTAACTAGAGAGATTCCGTTGCTGAAGGCAACCATTATCTGCTTCAATCTTGACAAATTAACATGTCATGGTGGCTGTTTACCACAGTCGTCTTAAAGCATCATCAGAGTAGGGATTGCTGCTTATGTGCTGACAAACACATTTTTTGCTGTGAAATAAGAAAGAGCTTATATAACAGAATATAATAGCACCAGCCATCGTCTCTGGAATAAAGTTACAGGGTGCGGTTGTTTGTCACAGCAGGATATATTACTTTATTCCATCGGTTTATAGAGTTTCAGAACCCAGAAAAAACACAGAGAGACTATATTGAGAAATATTGTGCTAATATATACTTTATGGTGTTAGCCTCCACTTATGAACTTCTTTCTGTTAACATATCCGTCTCCATTCCACCTATAGGGGATTTGGAGTTGCATTCACGGTGTCCATATCGAAATGAAGAAAGCCCCAGAGTTGGGCTTCAGCCCTCAGGCCAACATGTTGCACCTTCTGAAATCGGCTAAAGAGATCACCACCCTTGGAGTTACCTCACCCAAACGCCCTGTGAGTAGCATTCTCCCACCTACCCAGGGCTTGCTGGAAATCATGGGCGGAGGAAAAGGCAACAACCTCACCCAGAAAAACATGCCCTATAGCAATACCAGCACCATGCTCAGCAACCGTCACAAAGAGCCACTTAACAACACTCTCTTGCCAGGGCAACGTGCCCTAAGCTTGACGGATGCTCAGCCAGGTGTTGCTGGAAATGGGGGCTCAGGAGGCGGAGGTGAGACCACACGACCTCCTGCCTCCAAGCCACGTGCTCTGTGGAAGAAGTCTGTGGAGACCCTACGGCAGAACCCAGAACCTGGGGGAAATTCCCCACCATCTGCCCCGCAGCCTACCGAGACCCTACCAATGAAGAGCCAGCGCTACCTGCCCGAAGATGCACCTACCCGTTCGGATATGTCAGATTGCTCAGGTCGGGTGGACTTGCAGAAGCAGCACAAGTTAAAAGAAACGGTTCGAAAACGAAACCGCCTACCGCGGGACCTGAGCGACGTGGAGCTTTCAACATTGCGGAGCCAACCCAGCCAGCAGAGCAACCACAGCGCTCAGATATACTCTCAGAGCAGCCAGGGGAGTCAGATTTATACCATTGACTCCATTGACCAGGAGCATGGGCTGCACTACCCAGATATCTTCAGTGACCACCGTGACACTAAGCACCGGCCACCTTCTTCCTCCGAGCAGCAGCCAATTTTGCAGCTGAACAGCAGTCTGCTCTCCCAGGCCCATGAACCAGACGTGATGCAAACCGCCGTTGCGAAGGATAAAAAATACAACACATATGGAAAGTCCGGCGGGGCAGGGAGCATCGGCGGCGGGCCTGCTTCTACTCAGGATCCACGACAGACGCACTGTCGAAGCTGCCTGTCGAAAGTGTCAAGTTACTCCGGGCTTTACACTGTACGGTCCCCTCAGTATCGCTGCGATGCCTGCCTGCACTCTGGAAACCTGTACGACATCAGCGAAGACCAGTTCCTTCATCCAGATGGACGGGGCACCGGCGGCGGAAGTGTTGACAGGTCCTTCTCTCCTTTTCTCCCCCAGCCTGATGCTTCCTTCACAGCCTATCTTCCCCAGAGTGACCAAGAGGGCGACGGTCTTATTAGTCACTACCAGAACGAGGGCGTGATCATCCGCCAGCACTCGTATGAGAACCTGCCACAGAAGAGTAATTCGCGGCGGGTGAGCCTGCAGGACAGCACGCCGTATGCCAACATGCCCTCGGCGACTTTGATCCCAGACAAGCCCCTAAAAAATCAGTCTGTGCACCTAAACCACACCCTCGGGAGTGTGGGTGTCAGTGGACTCGGGATTGGTCGTCGCAGCAAGTCGATGTATCCAGCGCGCCCGACGGAAAACCCCTTTCTCCAGACGCTTCGTGACGACCAGCGTCTAGCTCACGGCCGCAGCTCCACAGACATTTATAAGCAGCTGGTGCCGCTCACATTAGGCCAGGCTGACGGCAATATGCTCGGTGTGGGGATGGTGACCCCTGACCTCTATTACCCCGAGCATGTGATGCCTTATGTAGCCCCTCCCCCTGTCGGCACATACACTGCCCCCAGGGCAATGAGCGCTGGGGGCGCTCGGCGTGTCTACAAGAGGATGCCGAGCATCGAGTCTGATGTCTGATAGAGAGAGAGGTCTGAGAGACTATGAAAAGACATGCATGGATATTTCCACCAGGATATGGCTTAACCGTGGAACTCTTGGCAGGATTGTAAGGCTTTATGACTATAAGTCAAGCAAGTTTGGAATATATTTTGTTTCCCTTCTTGGACTTAATCTGTCTGAACAGAAACCAGAGTTCAACTTTACATCAGGTCCTCCCCTCTAGTTGAGCGGCAGCTCTGTGTCTTCCAGAAAACATCAGAAATGGTGGGCAGGACGCTCTCGCGCCTTCGAGCGAAGGAAGAGCAGCGAAAGCTGCTTGGAAGTACAGGGGCAGCTCCAAAGAGTTTCCTTTTTCACGCAACACGAGCAACCAAAAAATTGAATAAATAAAACATATACGTGAATATCCACATTCTGCACTTTTACACACACACACACAAAAATACACATGCACATGCAAGAGGCACAAACAATACATGATATCGAACCACAGAAAGGACAACGTTAGGTATAATAATAGAATCTCTCTTGACCAAAAAACGAATACCACATACAATGTAATGGCATAAATGACAGGTGTGCACTTGCACACATTGACATGCTCTGAAATAAATAATTGCTTAGCAGATCCAAACCTGATTGAGTTTTTGGAAAGGTGGCAGAACATCTGTTATAAATGCGTGTACGAATGCATTTTCGGTGTAAAAGCTGCGCTGAGGCACAGTCCAAAAAGACTGCTTATAGTACTAAGATTAGATTTCCATTCCAACCTGAACTGTGACAAAATGCACTACCTGAATGATTAGTCTCGAGTGTAATCTCTGAAATCAAGTACACTAGAGAATTTCAGAGAAGGAAAACTCGGTGCACACAAGGCCTGCGACTCCTTTGTGTCTCTGAGGACACCAAGAGGAAAAAGTCAATGACCCTCCCCACCCTTGAATCTGTCCGTACCTTGCCTGCATGCAGAGCGCAAATGCAGGAAGACACTCCTCTGCTCACAGCACAACAGTGTAGTAAGTGTCAGTGTTCATTCATCTAAATTTTATCATCTTGAGCATATTTCTATAGTTGTCTAGAATATTGAGAAAAGTGGTAGTCAGTTTTTACACAGTTTTATACACTGCCAAATATTTGAAAGGTGTGCAAAGTATATTTATTGTGACGGGGGGAAAGAAATGCAGGGAAGTGACAAAAAAAGAGGTATACTGTCTGTCTTGTGGTCGTAAGGGACTCTGAGAAGGTGTAGACCATTTAAAAGCCCTCACCAACTAATGATGTCAGTACAGAACCACCGAGATATTAAAAGTTCCTGTTTGCCTCAAACACACAAACACATCACTTCCTGTAGAATCCAACCACAAACTCATAATTCACAAATATTTTTGGTTGTTTTGAATTATAATGGTCGTTCCAGCGATATGCACAATATCAGGTTGCAATATTATATTTATGTATGAAATTTCCTAGTTTTAATATGTTTTATTATTAGTTCCTTTCATTTTATGAATTGTTATACACGTGGAATTAATTTATTAATGTGATTTAATTGCGTATATATTTAAAAGAAAAAAGATGCATGTTAATCTTCTCTATGGTCAAACTTTTAGAATTGTTCCTTTTTGATTTTGATGTGAATGGGAGTATATGTTTACAGTGAATGTGAAAATATGGATTCATCTCAGATGTGATTTTGATTTTCATTTGAATACAAACATAAAACTGTCATATGACCAAATGTTAACTGGATCAACTTTCTTTGCTGTGTTTTCAGTAAATGCTGTGTCTGAAGCAAGTGAGGTTAACATTTGAGGGTGTATTCAGAATTACCACACAAACACGGTTTGAAAATAATAAAGCGTATATATTGTGGCTTTAGAAAAGAAAGGCATTTTTCATAAGGTTAGTCTGTCATATGCTACACGCTTGCTTCTAACCATTTTGGTTCTGCCGATGTATCCGGACTGGCATTCTTGTGTTTACACTCCCAAGAAATATTCAAATTAGCTGTTTGTTTTTAACCTCATTAATGTCTACGAAATACTAGCATATTCATATTTCATATTTCATATCAGCCTCCATGGAGAAGGCCTTGCCTGTGTGCATCAACATCTCACTTGTGAACATCTGAATGTAGACAACAACATCCAGATCCAAGACACCGTGGGATATTTCAGTGTCAAGAGTAGATGGGTTGTGGTTAGATTTTAGTGGTTTACGCAACCAGTATGAGTTTGTATTTACAGGTAGATTTGACCATCTGAATAAATCTATTTGCACATTGAGCTGTTTTACATCATTTGCATCGCTTCCATTATGCAAATTTAGACTCATTTACACTTTCTTGATCTACAATTGATTATATTAAAATGTAATAATAATGTGGAATAATGTTAAATTATGATTGCAATTCCTGCAATTCCTACCCTTGTGGAATTTGAATTTGTCATGAAATTTTTTTTTGTTAAAACCACGCGTAGACCTAAGAGTATAGAGTCAGCTTAAAACAGACATGATAGCCAAATGAGTGCAACATATTATTTGGTCTTATTATTCGTATTGTTTTGACATGCATTTATTTCACTGGATGAGAACGTTTTATTTATTTTTCTATTTATTTTTTTCTCCAGCAGGTTGTTTACAGCAAGTCATTTATGTACTGAAGAAGAAAATGTTCAAGTCAAATGGTAATGGTGAGATGTAACCGCTTCCATTTTTCAAAGTTTCCCTTTAAATATATTTTTACTGTCACTTGAGTGTTTAAACCACAATTTAGGTTATTTTAAAATGACCAGTAACAGTTTCATTCTTTTAGGTGAAATTTAACTATGCAAGTAAACCAAAAGATCAAACTGACAGCTTGGCAGACGAGTAGTCCCTTGCTAGTGAAGCTAAAAGGTAGTTTTTCACATATTTTGGTCAAAAGAGCATAACAATGGATTTTTACTTTATAACATGAAGCTTGATATGAAGTTGTAGTGCATATTTTCTTTGAACTCAATTGCAGAAAACCACTGTTTTTTTGCCAAGTTAATCAGCTTACTTATAATCACTGGAAAATTGCTAATTACATTAGCACTTGTCAAATAGCAAACAGGAAATATTGTGTGCTTCTTATCCATGCAGAAAGCAGTGCCATAATGTCAGACTATTGCGAGTGATTTCTGAATGACATCCTGACCCAAGTCTCTGTGATAGAGTCCTGTCTGTAGATTGGCTCGGGTCCCTCCTTCAATGTCAAAGGGAAATTTCAGCCAAATTGATCGTCCATCCGATGAAAACTGTAAGCATGACCGGTTCCAAAAGATTATTTTCAGCTCTGCTTAATAATTCAAATGATTTGTGGTTTATCATTTGTGCCCATAGCACAAATGAACGAGACCTCTGTGAGGACCACAGTGATTCTGTATGCAACAAAGGCGAACATATTGGTAGTATCAGTAACTAAGGTAGGCTATACCAATATTTAATGCTGACAATCTGCAGCTAAATAAAATAAATGTTACCAATACTGTACATATTTTGCATCTGCTATAAGCCTAGTCATGTTGTTACAGAGAAATATAGCCCATTCCATTTAAACGAAACAAAATGATGTTGATACATGATGGGCTTTTGGCAGATCTTTCAAAACAACTTTGCATTGGATTTTATTATTTTTTTTCTGTAATATGTAGTTGCCAAAAGACCCTGACAAATCTGGCATCTCATAGGCACAACAATTGGCTCAGAGAAGTAAGAAATGCTCTGAATCCAGCACTAGTATTGCTAATAGTATTACTATTACTAGTATTCATAAATTCATATATATAAACAAGTCGGAATATTTGTGCAAGGTAAACTATATAGTTAGTTAGGCTGATGCACTGTAGAGTGTGTGTGTGTGTGTGTGTGTGTGTGTGTGTGTGTGTGTGTGTGTGTGTGTGTGTGTGTGCACTGTCAGTTGACAAATGCTGTTTATGTTCACTTGTTCCTTCAGATGTCCAAGACTAGTATATGTGAAGACTGTATGTGACTTTTTGGGTAGATAAGAAAGTGTGTCTAAGTGAGACAATGTCTCTGATTTATCATTCAGATTAATATAAATAAACATCCCAACTGCCCTGGTTTAAGTTGAAGTGTGTAACTTTATTAGATTTGCTTTCAAAACATTGCTCTGTTTACTTGTTTGACACCCCAACATTGACTCCGAACACAACATTGTTCGTCCATCCAATAATATGGTAGGAGTTTTCAGGAAACCTGTTTGAATACAATTCTTTTTTACAATAATCATTTGTTGGCACAGAAATTACACACTTCAGCTTTCAATTTATTTATTTATTTGTTTGTTTGTTTGTTTATTAGCATTTTAATATGCAGTCAAGGTGAGTTCTACAATATCATAGAGCTGAATTGATTTTAAAAAAAAACATTTTATTTGAAATCAATATTTAGATTCAAAATGTTACTCAAAGTCCAATTAGATTATTATTTTTTTTCTCAAATCAAATATGTAATAAAATTCAGAAAAAGGCAATTAGACGTGTTTAGCAATTTTAGAATGCTTTAACAAGCATTCACTTGCCTTTGGCTGAATTGTACCATATAATAATACATAATCATACAATTGTACCATATAATACATGTTCAGACATATTTCTTAACATTTTTCTCCATAATGGTTATTTATAATATGTTTATGCATGTTTTATGATGTTTTATGTATTCATTAAGACCCTTTGGTCTGAAATAAAGGACTGTGGTAATTTCTAGTTTTATTTCTCTATCACTGTTTTCATTGATGCTTAAAGACCACTTTGCATGCTTTACAGATTTCAACCAGTTGTGGCCTACTATTTCTTGAGAGCACTTTAATGGCAGGGAATGCACTTCATGCGAGAAACTCAATGGCAGGATGTAAGTGCACTACAGAACTGTTTGATTCTCAATGCTATAATTTACAATGACTTGGGTTGTCATTTGACACGCTGTAGGCCGTACTGCAGAATTATATGATATCAGCCCATATAACTGATACAAAGCTTACCTACTGTGTTAATGAAGTGGACAAAAAGTAACTATCAATATACCTCAGCTTGAAGTTTGATACTTTCATTTAAAATACAGTTTATTTTATTTTATTTGATCTCTCTTTTTTGTTTTATTTATTTAACTTTTGACAGTTGTATTTATAGGCCTATTATTTGTTTTAAGTATGTGATTGTTGACAGTTGGATCTTCTTTTTTTCATTGCAATCCAGTGTTGTTAGTATTATTTATACTATTATAGTATTTATTACTATTTTGAATAAGCCTTTATTTTTTTCAGGTTTTTTGTTTTGTTTTTGTTTTTACAATTTTCAGTTTTCATTTTAATTTACATGCTTTTTTAGTAATTTTAGTACTTCAACTTATTTATTTCAAGAGATGCAAAGGCAATATTTATAATTTTCGTTTTGGTTGAGTTTTTTTATCTAATGTAATTTCCGCTTAATTTCAATTACTAAAAATAATCATTTAAATGAATGATAACACTGTAGTGTACTATTTTTATTACTTTTTTTCCTGGGTGGGTACTTAAAAACCTTTTCTGATTTTATTTGTTATATTAAATAAACCTATTTTATTTTACTTTTATTAAATTCATTGTATTGTATCTGTCTTCTCCTCTCTCCCTCCTTATGTTTGAGCTGTTGTTTTTTTATATATTTTTTTTGTTGTTGTTGCTTTTGACAGTTATATTTATAATATCTGTTATGTTTTAATGTACATCAAGGACCAAACGCCTCCATACATTCCCTCTCCGGAAATCTGGAGTCTGTCTCTCTCGCAGTGTGTATGCATGTGTCATAGTGTGTTTAGTGATGCACACGGGTGAAAGCATTACTTTTACTCATCACTGGGCTAAAAGGTCCAGATGTATTGTGGTGAGCCTGAGAGGAGTCAGTGCGAAGAGCAGAAGAGAGTCTATCAAATAAGTTTTCATCATTTATACTGCTTTAAACAAACACCCTCAAATACACAGACATAAATCTGCAGTCAGTTTATCCTAATCTAATTAATCGGGACATTATCCATATGCAAAACATTATAGCCTACAGTAAGACTGCACTCACATCCCCACACATGTTTACATTGATGCATATCAGAGAGAGAGAATCTGGAGATACTAATTACTCACACACATTCAAGCACATTTCAAAATAAATAAATAAATAATGCCAAATTTGAAGAATTAGCATAATTAAGCCCCTAATGTGGACGTATGTGATATCCCCTTGAGCAAAAGAACGGCTATAATGTGTTGACAGATTAGCATGTACACTCACACATGACTTTCATACGCAGGATTGCTGTCAGTAAGTACTGCGTAAGTTCAGGATGCGTGTAATCGTGCGTGCGCGCTTTGCCGCACGACTGCGAGCGTGTGAGCGCACATACGTGTGAGCTTAAACTGAGAGGTCAACGACTCCGAATAAATCTCTGAAGTGCGACTGCCACCAAACCCGATTAACATTGTATTATCATGTCACTAACATGGAGCTTGTAAAGAGTCAAGGGATTTTTTTCCCTCTGAAGGTCTGTGTGGGGGATTGCGAGGAAACCGAGAGACCCAGATCTATCCATTTTTAGATAGTCATTTCTTATTGGCTTAATCTACTGTGAGACATTGAATGTTCATGTAGTGTTAGGTGTGTACTGTATCTCGCTCTTGTGGTGGTGGGTGTATACGTGTGCGTGTTTGTGCCAAACAGGAGAGGATGATGAGTTTCTTCTGGGTTGCAGTTTCGAAAGAATGAGTGTATGTTTGTGTGCATGCATTTGTGAGTGAGTATTTCTGAGCTTTTGCCAGAAGAGCGCGCTCTGCCTACACATAGAAGAACCCATGAAAATTCATAAGGGCGCGACGCCTACTCTTCAATACTAAAAATACAGAGGAAGATAGTTTGAGGCAAGAGAGGGAGGGAGGAAGAGAGATAGAGAGAAGGAGGTAGAGGATGACGTTCGGCGAGCAGGGGAGCGTTGCACACGTGGCACACCATGCAAGGGTTTCTCTTTTCAAATTCCACTCTCAGAGTCGCCACCTTTTATGATTGTATGTGTGTGTGTGTGTGTGTGTTTCAGATAGATGTGTGAGACTTTCCTTCCAGGCCTCCATATGCGGTGTGACCAAATTTCCACAAGCCACATTATGTGGTGAATCAAAGTACAGGATATTGGAGTCAGTGCACGTTTGAAATAAAAATTGACCCTAGTTAAGTTCTGGGTCTTACTGTGAACGGTTTGTCGGTGCACATTATTCCAAAAGGTTATTTTGCCTTTCTTGATCTGTAATCAAATTTCCGGTCAATTTTCGTAATGTTAAAGCTGCCGTCGGCAACATTTTTTTGATCAAATTCAGTGAAATTGACACTATAATCCGACAGAACAACATAACTAAGTTGGTTTTAGAAAAAAACCCGAGCTTCTAACTCCACCTGGAGCGTGTTATTTGTTTTGCAAAAATCCACCGCTCCCGTCTCATCGGGTCCAATCAGCGCCGGGGGGTGTGAGATCTGACTGTCAATCACAGTTCGTGCACACGCCACAGATCCCCCCTCCCTCGCGCAGACGCGCACATTACAATATCACATGCACACGACACGCCTGAAGATTGTACGAAGCGTGATGGCAGAGAGAAATCTACTAACAAGCTTCCAATTCCTCGGTTATTGCTATCTATGGATAGATTAGCCAGGGCAGCCTACCTCCGAGTCCATGGTGTTGATCGATGCTGAAGAGACGGACGCGTTCACAGAAAATCAGGTACACACGCACTGACGATGGGCGGGTGCTCGTTGGTAGTGGGGGAGGGGCATGAGAGTTGTAAACATTCAAAATTTTGGCTAAGTCCACTCAATCTGCCAGACTTGCCGACTGCAGCTTTAATTTGCAGTCACTGTTTTAGCAAAACATTTGTTTTGGTGCCATTCATATGTAACACCAACTTTTACGATCCAGTTAATTATTAAAGGGGTGATGAACTGAGAAATCAAATTTTCCTTGAGCTTTTGACATATAAGAGGTCATCATACTATAAGAATATCCTGTAAGTTTCAGAACTGAAAACGTCCTCGTTAGTCCAATAAAAGCTGATATTGACACCAGGCACAGCGAACAACAGGTTTTTCAAAGTGGGGATCTATGACGTCAAAGGGTATCAAACACTGCCTCCGCTGAAGAAGATCAACGCCTACTTCAACACTGCCTGTTTAGCCCCGCCCACCGATTCGCGCATTACATGAAACTCATTATAATATGCAAAACTGTTATCCAATCATAGCAGTGAGTGTTTACTTCCAAGTCTTCAATGCGGCACGCCCATAAAAACCGAGCGTTTCAGGAGCTAGGCTCAAAACCAGGGTAGAAAATAGCCTATTACTTTTTCATTTTGATGTTTTTGAATGTAAAAACCAAGCGAACGTCATAAGTTGACCTCAGACATCAATATAAAAAAATTAAAAAAGCCAGTTCATGACCCCTTTAATACAATTATGTCCTGATCTGCATTTTACACAAAATTATTTTATGTAGTGATAATATGTTTTTGGCTGAGTTATTGGCTGATATTAGAGATTTCATTGTGCATTTACACTTATAGTTAGATTTTGATTACCTTTCATCATACTCTTAACTATTTATTTAATAAAATGTATGTCGTTTTTTTGAAAATCTTATAACAAGTAAACAATATTTTTAACATTCTATACTATTTTGTCTTAACAAATAAATATGTAACACTGAAAACAGCTGGTATATATATGTGCTACAAATGCATTTAGGAATCATAACATGTATAATGTCATTTATATAGCGCTTTCAGTACTGCTGTACACCCAAAGCGTTGCTGGAGAGGAGAGCGAGTGAAAGAGAGAATTCAAAGCGTGGGGATTATTAGGAGGCTGTGATTGATAAAAGCCAATGGAGGGAATTTAGCCAGGACACTGCTGGGTATACACTCCTACACTTTTTAAAAGAAATGCCATTGGATTTTTATTGACCACAGAGAGTCAGGACCCACACGGGAACCGTCTGCTGGCCTCACTAACACCTCTTCCAGCAGCAATAGTTTCCCAGGAGGTCTCCCATCCCAGTACTAACCAGGCTCAACCCTGCTTAGCTTCAGTGGGCAACCAGCCTTGGGCTACAGGGAGGAATGGCTGCGGCCATTGGGCATAACATGAGAATTATCTAAATATTCTAAATAATTCTAAATATCGGTGCATTCCTAAAATTAGCAAAGTATTTTTAAAACAGATATCCTGGATGCTGATTGGCATACAGTATTTCAGTTGTGAGTAATACAAAAAATAATAACTGATGAAAAATATTTGTTCACTTAACTCACGTTGTGCCTATATAATTCCCTTTCAGTGATGATTAATAAAAGCATGTTAATTATATAGGCTTATTGAACCATTTTTAAAGATTTTCATAATGCCATATAATACAGCTTATAATGATAAATGTGTTGGTTGAACGTGAATCATATGCATTTTTATGTATATGATTGTGGTCACAACTATTAAAAAAATGATTACTATTTATATAACATATGATTATATGGTGTATTATACTGCACAATGAGTACATTATAGTGCATTAAGAATCCCATCATAATGCATTATACATACAGGCTTCATGTGCAGTGCAAGTTATTTCACATTTCATTTGGAAGCCTTTTAAAATGAATCAAGAAAACTATATTAAATCTGATATATTGCATGTGAACCCAATTATGTGTTTGAGTGCGAATACACTTATGCGCCCAGAGAGTGTCAGTCTATCAGAATATGTTCATTCATAAAGTCACTTGGGAGAGAGACCACACAAATAAAGCCAAGTTATGACTAATTTTGCGTTCAAAAACACGCCAAATGGGAACAGTTTATGCAAATGCATGCAAATTAGTGTTATTTTAGGTGAGTTCCCGGGTGCAGGCAGAAGTCAAAATGTTTGGATTAAATATATCGCCATTAGACATACCATCAAGCAGAACGTGATGAAATAAAATTTCAGTAGCCTACAATAAAAGAGTAATACTCTGTGGAATGGAATTGACATAAATTGATGCATTTTCAAACGGTAAGCCTGAAGGGTGTCTAATAAACACATTGCATGGCCAAAAGTATGTGAACACCCACTTTTAATGAACAGGTTCAGATATATCTGCTGCATATATTCAGATACACTATATTGCCAAAGGTATTAGGACACCCCTCCAAATCATTGAATTCAGGTGTTCCAATCACTTCTATGGCCCCAGTTGTATAAAATCAATCACCTAGGCATGTAGACTGCTTTTTTCTGTCTGGCAATCTGATGGAGGAGTCTGGGTTTGGCAGTTTCCAGGAAAACGGGTCTTGTCTGACTGCATTGTTCCAAGTGTAAAGTTAGGTGGAGGGAGGATTATGGTGTGGGGTTGTTTTTTCAGGGGTTCGGCTTGGCCCTTTAGTTTCAGTGAAAGGAACCCTTAATGCTTCAGCATACCAATCAATTTTTGGACAATTTCATGCTCTCAATTTTGTGGGAACAGTTTGGGGAAGGCCCCTTCCTGTTCCAACATGACTGCGCACCAGTGCACAAAGCAAGGTCTATAAAGATATGGATGAGTGAGTTTGGTGGGGAGGAACTTGACTGGCCTGCACAGAGTCCTGACCTCAACCCGATTGAACACCTTTTAGGATGAAATAGAGCGGAGACTGCGAGCCAGGCCTTCTCGTCCAACATCAGTGCCTGACCTCACAAATGCGCATGCTTGAAGAATGGTCAAAAATTCCCTTAAACATACTCCTAAACTTGTGGAAAGCCTTCCCAGAAGAGCTGAAGCTGTCATAGCTGCAAAGGATGGGCCAACTCCATGTTAAACCCTACGGATCAGGAATGCATATAAAGGCAGATGTCCCAAAACTTTTGGCAATATAGTGTATGTGTGTGCAGCCATGCAGTCTTATTTTAAGCCGAATAAAGCACGTTCTGATCCAGCATGACAATGCACAACGGATTTTGCTGAGTCTGGTGTGGAAGAACTCGCACAAAGCCCAGACCTGAATCCTACTGAACACTTTTGGGATGAATTCGGCTGTGTGCCAGACCCCATCACCCAACATCAGTATCTGACCTCACGGATGCTCAATTCTGAATGGGAGCAAATCCCTGCAGCCATGTTCCAACATCTTGTAGAAAGTCTTCCCAGAAGAATAGCAGCTGTTAAATGTTCAGCAAGCACATTTTGGTAAACTGTTCGACTGTTCGGCTATTTTTGGCCATGAAGTATGTATACGATCTAACAAATAATTCAGTTCAGTGTTGTAAATGTCGGCTTTTCTGTATTAGTCAGAATTTAAATATTGGTGCATTCCTAAAATGAATGTATTTTAAAACATAGATATCCTAGATGCTGATTGGTCGATATAGTATTCCAATTGTGAATAATTCACAAAATAGTAACAGCTGTAATGCACAATATCTGTTCATGTATATATATATATAAAATACATTAATTCTTTAATTCAGTTAAGCATTACCGTAGTAAAATCTCTGAATATCATTTAAGTGATTGTTTGTGTTGGACATGTATAAATGTCTAAAAATCCAATAGTTAATCTTTGTCTAAGATTTATATATTTTTATTACGTTTATTCCACAAAAAGAAATGAGCATTTGAATAACAAATTATATTTTTAAGGTATACTTGTAGTAAAGGTATGTTGTTATGGGAAGAAGGGAAGGGAACCGGCGAACATTTAACACACTTTAATAATCATAGCATAAACGAATATAAAACGAAAGTAAAGCACATATAAACAAAACACATCATAAATGTCTCGTCCTTCACTGTCGTCGCTCCTCCTTTTATGCTTCCTCTCCGCGAGAGATACGAGACCGGTGCGTCGCGCAGGTGTAACATATTAACGTATTTGTTCAAATTCTAACTAAAGATTTGCGAATGGAGAAATTATACTGATTAGTTACAAGACCTTCAACTATTACTCATTCCTTATCAATATTCATCATTTTTAACATCAACTTAAGAAACGGAGTAAGCTGGACACAATTAACAATCGTGTGCAAAAAGAGGATACAGACTGTAATATGATGTTGTTTTGTGGATTTTACAGCTTTAAAATGTACTCTATGTTTAGGTGTCACCATTAAACTGTGTACATCATAGAGTGTATTGGATAATGGAAAAAAGCATGAGCTATTATTTGTATAGCTGTTATTATTAAAATGGAAAGAATTTATACACTTCATTACTCTTGCTTGTTCTAGCTTCTCTCTTGTGCATTTTGGGAATAAATAAGGAACATTTCCTGTTTTGCTGGGCATTTCATGTAGCTGTCAGTAGATGCAAAGACCTAGTTTCTCTCTTGTGTGTGTGTGTGTGTGTGTGAGAGAGAGAGAGAGAGAGAGAGAGAGAGAGAGAGAGAGAGATGGGGAGATGGGGATGACAAGACAGTTGAAAGTCTGGAACATTACACAGGTGGCCCCCTACATGTTTAATTCATGGAGAGTGTTATATATTTATTTTTTAATGTGATATCTCAACATTTAATATGCATCTCCTGAGTGTCGACTTGTCAGAGTGTGGGCTGCAGCGATGATGTCATCTTGACATACTGACTACCCGTGGACCAAACTTCAGAAACAACACACAAAGAGCATCTCAATTAAAAAAAGATTGGGTCATTGGGACAAAAGCTGCTTTTTGACGGGCTGACCATTTTTATTTGGTTGTTTCCATTCCTTCAGGTTCAAGATCGTGCCTAACAATACATGACGTCCTGACAACTTCACACACAGTACCTATTAGTCACAAATGGGTGACTGCAAATGGGTTGTTCTAAGAAAACTGTGCCATTTGTGCCTGAAGTTTCATTTGATAAGGTTACTGCTGTGCTGAGCTTGCAAAAATCATATTTCAAGCCTGAAGTATCGGGGCCAGAACTGATACATGGACATTGGGGATCACCATAGACCACTGGATATTTAGATATGGGGGTTTCAATGGTCAATTCTATTAAAGGGCCACTTCACCCAAAAATCTGAATTCTGTCATCATTTACTGACCTTCATGTCGTTGCAAACCTCTATGGCTTTCTTCAGTGGAACACAAAAGATGATGTTTTGAAACATTTTTTTGAGCCCTGTCACATTTTGGCACAAATTTGGAAATCATATCCTCGTAAGTCAGAAAGATTAATCTGAATGTATTTGAGTCTCTTATGTGCATTTATTCAAAAATACAGTAAACATTATTGTGAAATATTACAATAACTGTTTTCTATTTTAATATATTCTATTAAAAGGAAGGAGCCCTCCTTCCAAAAGCGCAATGTGCTCTGATTGGTCGGCTGAACCAGTGTGTTGTGATTGGTCAACTGCTTTGTGTGTGTTTCGACACACTCACGCCTGTGTCGAATCTCACGCCTTACCATAACTGTGAGTTCAGAACAGTACTAAGGCCTCGCCAACCCCCCCTTTTTTTGCATATGGAATTATAAAAAAAAAAATAAAAAAAAATCAAGACTACAACTGAGGAATTTCAGGGAGTTCAGAAATAGTGTGCACTAATATAGAGTACAACTCCCTTTGAACTGGACTTTAAGTGGAGTGAAAACAGCAACATTAAACACTAAAGAAAGCTGAAAATGTGAAAAAGCATAATATGTCCTCTTTAAATATTCTAATAAAATGTATTATATTTATTATTATAATTTGTATCATTTGATCAATTTAATCAATTCTATTCAACCCAGGCCAAAGCTGAACATGCGTCCCAGCTAAAGCACTGTGGCTCGTGTGTGTGTGTGTGTGGGGGGGGAGCAGAAAAGTGACTTTCTAACTTCCTCAAATGTCACTGTAAATTGGAAATATCCAGTCAAGTAATTCACTTTTGATCCAGATTATATCTTTCTCAAATACTCGCCCTGTGATTTCTTCTTAAAATACCCTATAAGTCTCACTAATTGCTCTCCAGGGGGGGGCGGATGTCTAACCCTTGAATAATTTTTACTTTTAGTTCACTTAGTAGACTTACCTACTCCGAGTGGATCCGTTCCTCAGGCACAGCAAGGAATAAAGGTCTATCATTAATTTGAAGAGTGTGAAGCACTGGTCACAGTTAATTACCTTTGTTGGTGTGTGTGTGTGCGTGTGTGGCTGCGTGTGTGTGTGTGTGTCTGTGTGTGTGTGTGTGTGTCTGTGTGTGTGTGTGTGTGTGTGTGTGTGTGTGTTTTAGCAGGTTTTAATAGGCTTGGGACGAGGTCGGCACTTAGAACCTCTCTACCAGGGAATCTCCATTAGACCTAATTGTGGAGAGAACACATTTTAGTAACAGATGGACCAAAGTTTCCAGTTGGTCTGTAACAGTAGCCCATAAACACACACGCACAGACACACACTTAAGTAGGGCAACCTGACGATAGACCCGAAATGAGAACACACACTTGCAACTCAAGCTGTCAACCTCCGGTAGTTTTTGCAGCACATTTTTGCAAGTTTGGCAGGTGTTGACCTTAATGTGAGTGTGTGTGTTTATGTGTATTTGAACAGGCACAGGTCTGTAACTTCAAGAATTTGCTTTCCATTGTAGTTTTATACAGGCACAGTCTTCTAAGAACAACATTTGCTACTCCAGTGCAGTAATGAACATATTTAATGTGCCGCCTTTGACAGCGAAGCTAGTTTGAATGTAGCTTTGCACACTCTTAAAGTAATAAAGAAAAGCTATAGCTATATGCATATATCGATGCTTAAACTATTAAAGGGCCACTTGACCCATAAATGTTCCAAACCTCTGCAGCTTTCTATCTTCTGTGGAAAAAAAATAGTGTTTTTATTTATTTATTTATTTATTTATTTATATATGTTTATTTTTTATTTATTCATTTATTTATTTTTTGTCCGTACAATAAAAGTCATTGGGGTCTAATGTTGATTTTTATGTTCCACAGAAGAAAGAAAGTGATACAACTTTGGACCAACATGAGGGTGAGTAATTGATATCATTTTCAAAGAAAAAAGAACCCATAGTTATTTATTTGTTACTATATTTCAACCCTGTCCCAATTTGTCCCATTCTGTCCCAAATGCTATGTTTTAACTTTATATTCATCAAAGAGTCCTGAAAAGGAAAATGTGTCCACAAAAAAAGCAGCACAACGGTTTTCAACAGTGATAATAAGTGTTTCTTAAACACCAAATCATATTTCTGAAGGATCATGTGACACTGAAGACTGGAGAAAATTCAGCTTTGGCATCACAAGAATAAATTACATTTTAAAATATATTCAAATAGAAAACTGTTATTTTAAATTGTAATAATATTTCACAATATTACTGTTTTTTACTGTATTTTTAATCAAATAAATGCAGACAAAAAAACTTCAAACTTTTGAAAAAAAGGGTGCATTTTTGGGTGCAGTCAGATTACTATTCATTTGGCACAAAAACAGTATGGATCTCATTTAATTACACCAAAAGTAATTGCGAAATCCTGAACACTCATTGGTCAGAAAACAGATGGCCCCGCCCCAAATTCATGTCATTGGTTGAGCCACTGTTTCTGTGTAGCCACCTTTTCCTCAAACACCATTTTGTGATTTATGCTTTTCTGGGATTGTCCCATATTTTAAATGACTATTAAAATAAGAAAGTGGAGACGGAACAGTCTGTTTATCGAATGTAAATCATCTTCTCACTGAAGCTGCGCGTGAACATTTAACAGCCCCGAAGGGACAAATACATAATCACACACGTTCACGGTGTAAAGTTACTCCATGAATTACAGTTGTTTATGTTGACGTCCTGCTCCCGTTCACATTTCAGCAAGCTTTGTGCGACAGGGAAATGAACAGAAAGGCAGTCGTTTGGTCTCTTCGACAGAACAAGGCAGAAGATTTCAGCAAAAACATTTTGGATTTCTGACACCCCCTAGCATAAATCAAGTTGTTTCGAGTCAGCCAGTTGATGCCGGCTTTAGTTAGTTACTCTCCTCTCCTGTTATGCTAGATGAGCAGCTTTCCATCTCCATCATAGATCTTTCACCTTCTCAGCCGGATGTCTAGTTCTATACAACAGCTTACACTGATGGTTTCCAACAAATCGACTGCATGCATTATTAAATTTCTTCCTACTGCAATGCATCTTCAAATGGATCTTGTCAGAGAAAACTTCACAGAATACTGGGCCTGAACCCCTCAGAGAATGCCATAGGGTACCTTTAAGCGACCTGTGGGAGGATTGATTCCCATAGAGAAGAGCAATGAGCAGAAACCTAGTGAGGAATCAGACCCGAGGGGAGCCTGTCCTCCTTTAATTGGCAGTGGGCAATTACTGTACTATAGTTAGAGGTTGTTCAGTCTTGCTAACTCATTAAACATATATTAAGGGGTTTGGGATTACTTTGGGGTTTTGGAGACATTCGGATAAAAAAAAAAAAAAACAAAGAGGCTGAGAGTGCGTGGGAGTAATTTGCAACTTGACGGCAGTTGGAAGAGGGTGTAGAGACCAGCAGGCTTCTTCTGTCGCTAACCAAAAGAATGAACGCTGCCAATCCAACACAACGCACCATTGTAGAGGTTCACTTTCGTTCATTGATTCGTTTATTCAACTGATCTATGATAGGCAGAAGTGTCATTTCCATTCAAACTGAAGTACATGAACCCCAAGTGGATTTTTAATGTAACGATTATCGTGTTCGACTAAAATCCTGTAGCAGAACTCATGCATTTATCTACATTTAGTCTGTCCTGTAAGTAACCAAAACTATTACAATTATTTTTCGTAATTTAAATAAAGGTAAAATATATATATATGTTTTTTTTTTAAACATTTATGTCAGTTAGTTGTCAAGGCAACTTTCTAATAACAACTAATAAAACTAAAACTAATTAAAAAAAGACAAGTTTATTAAAAATGATTAAAATTTAAACTAAAATTAAATTGAAAACTAAAAAAATGTAATACTATATTAGTGTCTAAATATCACTGGTCACATAATTTGCTTTAAACTGAATGGTTTATTAAAATAATAATTTAAAAACACTATATTCTATTGGGGTTTTAGCACTATTATGCTCTGTATGTCGGCATTTGTCTCCAATATGTATATTTTTACTTCTCTGCATGAATTTCTTAGTTAATCTACTTATTTGTTTTTGATCAAATGCTTAATTGCTTAACATAAAATGTTGCCATAATGGTTCCCATAATGAATGCACATTATGGAGAGGAAAGCACTTGCAGTTTTAAATTATTGACAATGTCACATGAGCATTCATTACACAAAACAGCGCTCATGAAATGCCAAAAAATGCCACACACAGACTTATAGATATAGAAACACGGAAAGGAAAACACTCTGCTGATCGTTTTAATAGAGGAACAAACTCAGCCTGACATCACAAGAGAACAAGTTACTGAACACAACTATACAAATAAAACTGGCAAACGGTCAAACAGTGCAACTGTATTATTTATTCATGCCTCAGTGCATGCTGGGATCCACTCAGAGAAAGCAGCATCTGTGCCGCTATAGTATATAGAAATAAAATGAGCATTTGCTGTAGTTGTGACAGCTAAAGACTCCAAGCTATGCCATTATGATTCAAGCCAGAACAATTCCAAAAATCACGTGACCCAAGTTAGATTCAACGTCAGATCACCCACATTAGAAGGCATTTGCTACCCGCCGGGCCACATCTCCAACAAGCTAGCAAAATTTAATGGGAATAATGGCTGATTTAATTTGATCAATTTTTTTTTTTTTTTTTTTGCCTGTTCTCTCTCTTTCTCTGTAATGAGGTCATGTCATTTTTGGTGTCACACTATCTGCCAAATGTTCACACACAGTTACTTAGCGGACTACAATAAAACGTTGTGAGATTCTCTTTTGACTTCTAGAAAATCGACCATTCCATTAACAAACACACACACTTATAGACACACAGAGTGCATGAACTGTTTACAGAGTGATATGTATTCAGTTGGACACCCACTAAGTACATAATTTATCATGCCATGCACACTCATTATATTCACATATTTATGATGAACTCTCTGCTCCCCATGCACATACATGAACACACACATTTTGACACGTAGTTATATATTTATGATAGACACACACACACAAATTCCCACACCTACATGTTTTTTATCTAGGCTTCATGAATGCATTTATGAAAGGTACACACACAAGGTACACACACACACTGATTTCAGAAGCAAATGCAGCATCGTGAACATACATTTGTTCTGACTGTCCATTAGCCTACATACTAACTCTGGTCCATGCACATTAGTTATAGGATATTTAGTACAACTTTACAGTATGTTTACACTGTAAAAAGATCAGTTAGTCATGGCAACTTGTGTTTTTACATTAACTCATCTAAATAAGTAAAGCAATTTAAGGAATTTAATTTAAGTTGAAATGACTTGGACAACCAGGTTGGTTATACTTTAAGGCTGCTCCTGAACTTAAGTTTTTAAGTTGAAATAAGTGGATTTTTTTTTTTCATCTATTCATCTATTCATGCATCTACCATTTACCAATATATTGTTTCATTAAACCTTGATGAATATATTCTCTTTAGTTTGCTTTAGACGTAATTGAAATGGTTTCAATGGTTTTAAAGGAAATAGCATTTCAGAAACTTTATTTATGAAGTACGGAATAAACAACAAGAACAAATAGATTTAATAAAGTTAGTATTTTAAATGAAAAAATGAATGAATAAAAAGTACTTTACAGTTTTTCTGAATTGCTAAAGCACTAAAACCCATTCTCTGAACCAAATTCTCAATAGCCTAAACCAATTTCTACAAAACCTTAGACACTAGGTGCGTTTCCATTACAGATTTGCGCAAAACACTTGCATTTTTTTCTAAATGTCGACAAAAATCTATTGCGAAATGACGGTGTTTCCATTAACCAATGTTATGCGACTAAAACTTCATTTTTCCTCTTGCGATAAGTCATTCCAAAAATCATAGCAACAGACGTTGGTGGGTTTATGTATCTCAGCCACCGCACTGGCCATTATTATTAATCAAAGGAGACATTGGATGTGTGTTATCCAATCATAAATGGCAAGGAAAGACCCTTAGCCTATACTTGGAGCGGCATATATGAGGTGTTTCTGGGTGTTTCTCACTCATTTCTGCTTCGAGGTCTTGATTGTGGCATTTCTTTGAGGTTTAGAATCCAGTATTCCTGTAATTCTTCTGTCTTTTATGAATTTAATAAAGAACGTATTCTCGTATTCTGTCCAAACATACCGCGTCATACGTCAGGTGACCTGCAAATGTGCAAAAACTGTTTCCATTGCAGTTTTGCGAAATATTTCTTTTTCGAATTGGCTGAAAAACCACCTCATGTGAGCGTAAAAACTTTTTTGCGATAAATGGGAGTTTTCGCGAAATTTACATGTTTCCATTGGGCGTATTTTCAATTCGCAATTTCAATTTGCGCAATTTGAAGGGTAATGCAAACGTGCCCACTGTTTGCAAATCTCGTGCACTCTTTTTGCATAACTCTAAACACATTCTCACTCACTAAAACACATTTTGCACCCTGATGCATTATGTTTCAATACACTAAACACATGAGGCAAATGTATACTATAACACAGATGTCAACGTTTACACACAATGATTCAAATTTGATCAAACCAACTGTATGAAATATGAGCCAGTTCAGAGTGCACAGGTGGCACTGAATAATGATACGAATAATAGATGGAAACAATCTGAGAGGGAGTATGTGAAAGAGGAGGATGAGGATGAGAAAGAGGCTTGATGTGTGGAACTAGAGGGATTTTCTCTTCGTCTGGCGAGAGACAACATTGCCTGTGATGTGGACAAAGTCCTCAGGCCAGAGCCAGCAGGAAGACGCAGAATCAGAATCAGTCTCTCATTGACCTTGATTTAGCAGTTGCACAACTTACAGTATTTGAGTGTAATGTAACATGCTTTTCATTTAGAGTTTTATTTGACCTTTTTGTCTTTTGCAGTTGGACTGCAGTATTTTTACAGAATGCAAGTGCTGAATATACAGACATTCAGTTGCCTACTATTCGATATTCAGTAGTACAATACTATAATTGTAGTGCACAATATACAATATACAGATTTTTCTTGATTGCTAACACACTATAACTGTTCAGTTGACCCAATTTCCCAAACCATTCATTCAGTTCTAGAAAAAGTTTTCACACACTTCACCTGTTTTCACACACATTCCAATTTTCTCTCTGTTTTCTGCAAAACTCTACACAAAAATGCAGAGGTTTAATTTTAATTTTGCCCTAATTTTGCAGAGGTTTAACTGTGTTCTCATTCAGAAAACACAAGTACACAATATAATTACCTCAAGTGTGACACTGAGAACTCAAATAACACACATTTATCCATGTGTAAACATTACAGTTTTTCTGAATTGCTAAAACACATTTCTTGAAACCATCACTCACTTTCTCAAAACCTTAAACACAAAACCAAATTTTCAAACCACATTCACAGAAACTCTGACTCTTCTGGCAAAATCAAACAATTGCCTCAAAACCATTTTATCTGTGCTCATATCATACACTCTCAGATCATACACTCTCAGAAAATAAAGTACATAATTGTACCTTTAGGGGTACAATGGCTTGTCATTGGGGCTGTACCCTCAATATTGTACCTTAACCTTTAAAAGAAACTGTATATATATGTACCTTTTAATGCTTTTTGACCCTCAAAAAGGTACATATATGTACCTTGAGGCCCAATAATAAGCCCTATGGGGTACGTTAGTGTAGATTGTACCTTGGGGAACAGAAATGGACTCCTATTGTACCCCTATTTCTGACAGTGTACACACAGCGAGTCAAAATTATAAACACTACAGATCATTCGTTAGACACTACATAAAAAAATGGAGAACACAAAATCCAAAGCATGCAGTTACAGAAAAAAAGTATATTGTAACAAAGTAAAAAAAAATCAGCAATTACGTAAAAAAAGTATAGTAATGACAACTTACCGTAATAAGGTGAATAAATTGTATACTGTATCCACTGCTAGTATAGTATTGTACTGAATATTGAATAGTAGGCCTATCGAATTTCTGTATATTCAGCACTTGCATACTGTGAAAATACAGTAACCTAACTGCAAAAGACAAAATGGTTACAGTAAAAAACTCTAAATGAAAAGTATGCTACAGTAAAGTACACTCAGAAGAGTTGTGCAACTGCAAAATCAAGGTCAGTGAGAGAGATTTTATTCAGCTTCATGTCTTCATGTTGGGTCTGGCCGGAGGAGTTTCTCCACATCTCAGACAATGTCATCTCTGCAGGCGAAGGAAAAACCCTAAAGCAGATCCAGCCTTGACAACATTCTCCACGTCTTGCTCTTCCTCGTCCTCATCCTCTTCCTGCTTTTTCACCTCCTCGTACTCATCCTCTTCCTTCTCTCCCTCTTATATTGTTTCCATTTATTGTTGGTATCAACATTCAGTGCAAAATTTTGGGACTCTGAACTGACTTGTATCATGTACAGTTGGTTTGGTCACATCATTAGAAATAAGTGTGAACAATTTTGAGTTGTGTGTAAATGATGACAACTGTGTTGTAGTTGGGTTTAACTTATGCCTGCCTGTGTTTAGCATTTTGAAACATAAGTGCATCACAGTGCAAAATGTGTTTTAGTGAGTGACAATGTGTTTAGAGTTTTGAAAAAAGAGTGCATGAGATTTGCAAACAGTGTTTTAACTACCTGAACTTGTCTAATGTTTCACAGAAAGAGTGATTTATTCGACAAATTGGTTTAGACTTGAGAATTTGGATCAGAGAATGGGGTTTAGTGTTTTAGCAATTCAGAAAAACTGTAAGTAGCAAAACAGATGACACACCAACCAGAATGATTGTGTGCTTTGGAAAATAGTGGTGGGAGACGAAGAGGAAGAGGAGAGGGAAAGAAAAATGAAAAAGACATCTGTTCTTGATGAAATACGAAGCACTATAGTTGACCATGTTCTTGTGCTGGAATGAACATGAGGGAAGTTGTCCTACAGGCTCATCTACAGGGGTTTTATGTGACTCACACATACAGTATAATTACAGTACAAAGAAGCTGTACTTTCACTATTCTATGTACAGTAAAATTCTGTAGCACATCTTGTGTACACCCTCAAACTCATAATTGTCAAATTGATTTGTAGCCAAGTACTTCTAACATTTGGTATTTTTGCAGAACTGAGAGACGACTGCCTAGGGGAGGGAGAGAAAGTCTGTTGTCAGAAGACTAAGAAACTGCTCTAGTGTGGCAAATATGGTCATTATCAGTGCCGTAATGCAATTTGGCTGAGGATGCTAAATTTATTTATTTACTGTACTGTAATACTGTATACTGACAGTATACTGTATTGTATTGCAATTCCAAGTTCATGTTCAATTTTTTTGGTATTTCAACTTTTCTTTTCAACTGCTTTTCATGCTCTCTTGTAACAGTGTTTTGAATTGATCTCACTAGTGTGTAAGACTATGTTGTAGTGTGTGTGTATTTTTGAGGGATTGTGTGTCATGTCTGAGGGCAAAGTTAGTTTTTTCAGCAAGATTGAATGGTTTTGAGTGTAGAGCTTCATTTTGACCTGAAAATAGGAAGCATGGGGAATTGGGTGAGAAGTTATGGATTTGTGTTTATAGTTTCAAGAAAAGGAGGCATAATTTCAAGAAATGTGTTAAAGCGATTGAGAAAAACTGTATTCACCCAACTCAGTTACTATACTTTTTTATGTAATTGCAAAAATTGTTCACTGTGTACAATATAATTGTATAATTTTTTGACGTAGTGTCTAATGAATGATCTGTAGTTCTTATATTATTGACTCGTGTGTCAAGCAATTGTTTGACTTTGCCAGAAGAGTCAAGGGTTTTGTGAGTTTAGTTTGAAAAATTGGATTTGTGTTTAATGTTGTGAGAAAATGGGTAAAGGTTTCAAGAAATGTGTCTTAGCAATTGGGAAAAACTGTAACATTGTTGTGAAAAAAGACATTCACAAATACTTATATATTATGTTATATATGTGCATATATGTACATGTATATGTATATGTATGTGTGCAATTTATATATATAACTAAAGGCACCAGGGTGGCGAAGGCCCTATTGTTTTCGTAAGGATTTTTTTTTTTTTTTTTTTTTTTTGTGCCTTTTTGCCACTTTTGGGGCCCTTAACATGCTCAAAAACTCTTGAAACTTTGCCCACAGGTCAGAACCTGCGGCCTTCAGGGCCGGACTTAAGCTGGTACCCGGGCGTGGCAGGGGGGCTCGACAGCGCCCCCTGGAATGGGGTCCGAAATCTTGGTCCATATATCAAACACACTTGCATGTAATAATATGAAACTCAGTACACATATAGATCTCATCGGGCCGAACAACTTTCATGCTCTAAGTTTTACAAAAGCCCAACAGGAAGTCGGTTATTATACGTTGTTTGGAAAACGCATACAATGGAATGTGAAATACTCCTCCTAGGGAATTCATTCGATCGCCGCCAAACTCGGTGTGAATGAAGTCAAGACATTGAGGATGAATTCTTGCGAACAGATTTTTGATATCTCGAATTGAAACGAATTTATGGCGAATAATAGGACACAGGAAGTGTGTTATAACTTCTGCATACATTATCTGATCTTGCTGAAACTTCAGCAGTGTGTTCGTTGTAAGAGGCCGATCACATGGATGTGACATTTGTGAGTCAAAGTTATAGCGCCACCAACTGGCAACAGGAAGTGTGTTATAACTTCTGCATACATTAACTGATCTTGATGAATCTTCAGCAGTGTGTTCGTTGTAAGAGGCCGATCACATGGATGTGACATTTGTGAGTCAAAGTTATAGTGCCACCAACTGGCAACAGGAAGTGTGTCACTTTAAAAATTCTTTGAAATCACCCTCTTATTTTTACCCGATTTGCTTCAAACTTTATGTGTATAATGTAGACACACAGCAGATGTAGACCTGTGAAAGGATTATTGATATCTTAGATACTGTTGCCGTGGCAACGCATCAAACTTTAATATTCTTTTCGGATGCTTTTGAGACTCTTCACATGCTTGAAAATGCATGAAACTCGACAGACACATCACATTTATTATCCAGTAGACATGTGCAAAGTTTCAGAAACGGGCATGGTGGAATGGCTCAGTAGCGCCACCTTTAGTCAAAAATGGGGGCTTAGTTTTTCCTAGAATCACAAAACTTGGTAGGTGTATTGTTCTCATCAAGCCGGACAACTTTCTAATTTACAGTCATTACCTCAGACCAACAGGAATGATGAAACTTGATGAAACTTCAGCAGTGTGTTCGTGCTTCAGCAGGCCGATCAGATGGATGTAACTATTGTGAGTCAAAGTTATAGCGCCACCAACTGGCAGCAGGAAGTGTGTCACTTTCAAAATGCTTTTGATAATGGTGACATGGATAATGGTGCAGAGCGAGCGTTTTCAATGAATTCCTATGGAAGTAGGAATGAACTAAAAAACGTTCGCTCTTCTCTGCCCGTTTCACACCGTGGACACACACATATATATATATAAATATAGCTGCGAGCAGCAATGGAGGGCCCAAGCCGGTGACACCGCCTTGGGCCCGCAATCGCTGCTCGCAGCTATATTTATATATATATATATATAACCATTATATATATATGTAACAATATATATATGTAACAATATATATATATATATTTTGAAATTGAGATTTATACATCATCTGAAAGCTGGATAAATAAACTTTCCATTGATGAATGGTTTGTTAGGATAGGACAATATTTGTCCGAGATACAACTATTTGAACATCTGGAATCTGAGGGTGCAAAAAAATCAAAACATTGAGAAAATCGCCTTTAAAGTTGTCCATTTATGTTCGCGATTGTGCTGCATTCACTTATTTACGGTAGGAAATTTATAAAATATCTTCATGGAACAGGATCTTTACTTAAAATCATAATAGTTTTTGGCATAAAAGAAAAATCGATAATTTTGACCCATACAATGTATTGTTGGCTATTGCCACAAATATACCCGTGCGACTTGTGACTGGTTTTGTGATCCAGGGTAAAATATGTTTTAAATGAGATTTGTATAGATTTGTATGTTTTTTTTATTTATTTTCATTAAATCCTCATCTTCACAATCCATAAAGGCGATTGATCCATTTTTTCCCTCTTTAATATGCAGGAACCAAAGAGAGCAGACAGCAAGGTGAAAGGAGAGCCTGTGGGATTGTGTTCAGGACACAACGCAGGGCAAACTCAAACCTGTGTCCCAGCAAGCACGTGCAAAACCAGCTGCGTCACGGCTCCGACTGAGAACATAATTTAAAAAGTTGTCTTCCTTCTTCGAAGGTTCATGCTGAGTATCACTAACATCTCCCCAGGACCAGCTGTTTGGCTGAATTTCACAATCCCATTTCAAATCTCTCCCATTCATACCAAATGAGGAGTAGAAATGCCAAAAGATATGCAAATCAGCCATGTAGCGCCCCCGTCTACATCTAAGGGGGGAAATCTTCCGAATGCAGCCGAGTTTTTCCTGTTTCCTCCAGATTGCAGGCTTTGGCAGGAGCCTGCAAAGATTATAACTAGAAGAGACATGTCCACCTTACTTTTAGAAACTGAGAATGTTCATTGTCAGTGCTTTCGGGAGATAATCATTGCTTTTCAAAGATCCGTGCTTTGATGTCTCCTCCATGCTTTTCCGAATCCTTCCTCATTCCCTGATGTCAGGCGTTTTTATTCTGTCCATCAGGTAGTCTTAATAGGCAAATCAGAAAGGACAATGTTGCTGCTGCACAATCACGGGTCTCTCCGCTTCTTTCAAAGTGCGCTCTAATTATTCCAGAATTAGAATTCCTAATTCCAACCATTTGGAAGGGTTGGATTTGAATTTGATTAACACAGATCAAACACCATAAGGGTTTAGCACAGCCGTATATGTTTGCCTTTGTGATTACTTCTAATCTGAGAATTTCTGCTCTATAAGGACACCTGAATTTGCAAAAGGGCCTTTATTTGATAATAAATCACATAGGCAATTATAGACACTATAGGGGGGCTTCAGTCCCCTTGTCTTTCATCTAATCAGCAATGAATTTAACTGTCAGCCCCCTTAAAATCGGTGATTATGTGATCATTAGTGTTTACTGAAAACAGCGGCATCTTATTTCACAGGTCATTTCACACTGAAGCTTTCCCTTAGTCGTTAAACTTGAACTTTAAAGCTCATTAGATTAAAGTGACACTCTAAAATAAAAAAATGTGTCATCGTTTACTCACCCTCATGTTGTTCCAAAGCTGTGTGGCATAGACAATTATCAAGACGCTCTCTTAATATTAAAGGTTCTTAAAGGGGGGTTTCACAGTGATGCCACAGAAGTACCCTCTGAGAATTAAAGTTAATATTTTAATAATTATTGACACATTTGCATGCTTGTGGTTCTATGATGTTGGTTAATGGTCACATGACATGAAACTAAACAGATAAAAAAAAAAAAAAAAATATATTTTTTTTTTATATAGAAAGGGCTGCATGGATATTTATTAGGGGCCAAGCCCCGAAGGGGCTATGGCACCTATTGTATCTGTTAGTTTTCTTATTAGGGGCCAAGCCCCGAAGGGGCTATGGCACCTATTGTATCTGTTAGTTTTCTTATTATTAGGGGCCAAGCCCCGAAGGGGCTATGGCACCTATTGTATCTGTTAGTTTTCTTATTATTATTATTATTATTATTCTTCTTCCTCCTCTTGAAGTCTATGGCAGCCCTATGAACCATACATAGGAAAATGATGAAATTTGGCACACTTGTAGTGATGGTAATGAAAAGTAATTGTAGCAATTTTTGAGTCTCTAGGTCCAACTCTATAGCGCCACCAGCAGTTCAAAAATTCAACATTGAAATGGTTATAACTTTTGAACCCTTTGATCTAGAAAAATGAAACTTAGTACACCTGATTCATCTCATCATGCTGATTAGAACCAATATCTTACATTAAGACTCCGCCCATTACAGTAGTGGCCATTTTGAAAAGTACAGTATGCAGTTTTTTTGCTACTCCTCCTTCAAAATTGGTCTAATTTTGTCCAAACATGTACTCAAATGATCTTCGGACTGAGCCGCATAAAAGTACTGTCCCCGATTTTTTTTATTCTTCTCTGATCAAAAGTTATGACGTCGCAAACTTAACGAGGTCGACCCAAAATTGGTTCAGAAGCTATAGCTCGGCCAAACTTTGATCAATCGAAACGAAAATTGGTACACTTCATCGGAAGCATGATCTGAGGTTCCATGCCAAAGTTGGGAACAGCGCCACCTACGGGTCATGAGATATGGAAAATGCATATTTTGGCCAATAACTTATGAACAGTTTGTCAGAAAATTATAAACTTGGTGTCTATCGATTCCTTGGGTCATGACAAATCCGTGGATATCGATTTTGCCATGATGGGATGTACCACGTGTCCGCCATTTTGAATGATGTCATAATTTGCAATATCTTTTAAACTATTTGAAATTTCTTCACCAAATTTGGTATGGATCATCATTAGCATGGCCCGAAGGTACCTGAGAAATTTGATCACAGCGCCACCTAGTGTTCCAGAGATATCATTGTTTTTTGAAAAAACGCTTATAACTTTTGCTAACATTGCTTGAAATTTGATTTCTTTATGTCAATATATTCCTTGGCTTATGCCGATTTCAACGATATCTCATATGTTATTTATCAACAATGTGACTGGCCGCCATATTGGAGTGAATGTAAAACAGTTTTTTCGCTACTCCTCCTTCAAAATTGGTCTAATTTTGTCCAAACATGTACTCAAATGATCTTCGGACTGAGCCGCATAAAAGTACTGTCCCCGATTTTTTTGCTATACTGGAAAAAAAAAGTTATGATGTCGCAAACTTAATGAGGTCAACCCATAATTGGTTCAGAGGCTGTAACTTGTGAACAGTTTGTCACAAAATCATAAAATTGGTGTCTATCGATTCCTTGCGTCATGTCGAATCTGAGGATATCTATTTTGCCAGCATTGGATGTACCACATCATAAGCTATATTAGCATTAAGTTAGCTTAGCATGCTAATCTCGTTAACATGATTTTGTGTGCTCATTCACACACTGAAGCCTCTCCTCTGCAGCTTTGTAAAACATGTCCTCTGGGTGGCGCAAGTGGTTCAACCATGCGTCATGAATCCCGAACCATTGTGGTCGTGGGTTCGAGACCAGTGTGGGGCGACTTTGAAATTGTGTATAAAATAATAATTTAAATTCCTTCCGGCTCTGCACTGCTGTTGGTGCTTAAATGCTAGCTGTGCTGCTGTAATTGATGTGCTTACTGTGCTTGATGTACATTAAATTTCTGATGTTTTGCTCTTCTGGCTCCGCATTGCGCTACAGCGGCTGTTGCTTGCTCTGCCTTGCAGGGCTTGGCCCCGTATTGCTGCTTGCAGCTATTTAGGGGCCAAGCCCCGAAGGGGCTATGGCACCTATTGTATCTGTTAGTTTTCTTATTATTATTATTAGGGGCCAAGCCCCGAAGGGGCTATGGCACCTATTGTATCTGTTAGTTTTCTTATTAGGGGCCAAGCCCCGAAGGGGCTATGGCACCTATTGTATCTGTTAGTTTTCTTATTATTATTATTATTATTATTCTTCTTCCTCCTCTTGAAGTCTATGGCAGCCCTATGAACCATACATAGGAAAATGATGAAATTTGGCACACTTGTAGTGATGGTAATGAAAAGTAATTGTAGCAATTTTTGAGTCTCTAGGTCCAACTCTATAGCGCCACCAGCAGTTCAAAAATTCAACATTGAAATGGTTATAACTTTTGAACCCTTTGATCTAGAAAAATGAAACTTAGTACACCTGATTCATCTCATCATGCTGATTAGAACCAATATCTTACATTAAGACTCCGCCCATTACAGTAGTGGCCATTTTGAAAAGTACAGTATGCAGTTTTTTTGCTACTCCTCCTTCAAAATTGGTCTAATTTTGTCCAAACATGTACTCAAATGATCTTCGGACTGAGCCGCATAAAAGTACTGTCCCCGATTTTTTTTATTCTTCTCTGATCAAAAGTTATGACGTCGCAAACTTAACGAGGTCGACCCAAAATTGGTTCAGAAGCTATAGCTCGGCCAAACTTTGATCAATCGAAACGAAAATTGGTACACTTCATCGGAAGCATGATCTGAGGTTCCATGCCAAAGTTGGGAACAGCGCCACCTACGGGTCATGAGATATGGAAAATGCATATTTTGGCCAATAACTTATGAACAGTTTGTCAGAAAATTATAAACTTGGTGTCTATCGATTCCTTGGGTCATGACAAATCCGTGGATATCGATTTTGCCATGATGGGATGTACCACGTGTCCGCCATTTTGAATGATGTCATAATTTGCAATATCTTTTAAACTATTTGAAATTTCTTCACCAAATTTGGTATGGATCATCATTAGCATGGCCCGAAGGTACCTGAGAAATTTGATCACAGCGCCACCTAGTGTTCCAGAGATATCATTGTTTTTTGAAAAAACGCTTATAACTTTTGCTAACATTGCTTGAAATTTGATTTCTTTATGTCAATATATTCCTTGGCTTATGCCGATTTCAACGATATCTCATATGTTATTTATCAACAATGTGACTGGCCGCCATATTGGAGTGAATGTAAAACAGTTTTTTCGCTACTCCTCCTTCAAAATTGGTCTAATTTTGTCCAAACATGTACTCAAATGATCTTCGGACTGAGCCGCATAAAAGTACTGTCCCCGATTTTTTTGCTATACTGGAAAAAAAAAGTTATGATGTCGCAAACTTAATGAGGTCAACCCATAATTGGTTCAGAGGCTGTAACTTGTGAACAGTTTGTCACAAAATCATAAAATTGGTGTCTATCGATTCCTTGCGTCATGTCGAATCTGAGGATATCTATTTTGCCAGCATTGGATGTACCACATCATAAGCTATATTAGCATTAAGTTAGCTTAGCATGCTAATCTCGTTAACATGATTTTGTGTGCTCATTCACACACTGAAGCCTCTCCTCTGCAGCTTTGTAAAACATGTCCTCTGGGTGGCGCAAGTGGTTCAACCATGCGTCATGAATCCCGAACCATTGTGGTCGTGGGTTCGAGACCAGTGTGGGGCGACTTTGAAATTGTGTATAAAATAATAATTTAAATTCCTTCCGGCTCTGCACTGCTGTTGGTGCTTAAATGCTAGCTGTGCTGCTGTAATTGATGTGCTTACTGTGCTTGATGTACATTAAATTTCTGATGTTTTGCTCTTCTGGCTCCGCATTGCGCTACAGCGGCTGTTGCTTGCTCTGCCTTGCAGGGCTTGGCCCCGTATTGCTGCTTGCAGCTATATTTATTATTATTATTATTATTCTTCTTCCTCCTCTTGAAGTCTATGGCAGCCCTATGAACCATACATAGGAAAATGATGAAATTTGGCACACTTGTAGTGATGGTAATGAAAAGTAATTGTAGCAATTTTTGAGTCTCTAGGTCCAACTCTATAGCGCCACCAGCAGTTCAAAAATTCAACATTGAAATGGTTATAACTTTTGAACCCTTTGATCTAGAAAAATGAAACTTAGTACACCTGATTCATCTCATCATGCTGATTAGAACCAATATCTTACATTAAGACTCCGCCCATTACAGTAGTGGCCATTTTGAAAAGTACAGTATGCAGTTTTTTTGCTACTCCTCCTTCAAAATTGGTCTAATTTTGTCCAAACATGTACTCAAATGATCTTCGGACTGAGCCGCATAAAAGTACTGTCCCCGATTTTTTTTATTCTTCTCTGATCAAAAGTTATGACGTCGCAAACTTAACGAGGTCGACCCAAAATTGGTTCAGAAGCTATAGCTCGGCCAAACTTTGATCAATCGAAACGAAAATTGGTACACTTCATCGGAAGCATGATCTGAGGTTCCATGCCAAAGTTGGGAACAGCGCCACCTACGGGTCATGAGATATGGAAAATGCATATTTTGGCCAATAACTTATGAACAGTTTGTCAGAAAATTATAAACTTGGTGTCTATCGATTCCTTGGGTCATGACAAATCCGTGGATATCGATTTTGCCATGATGGGATGTACCACGTGTCCGCCATTTTGAATGATGTCATAATTTGCAATATCTTTTAAACTATTTGAAATTTCTTCACCAAATTTGGTATGGATCATCATTAGCATGGCCCGAAGGTACCTGAGAAATTTGATCACAGCGCCACCTAGTGTTCCAGAGATATCATTGTTTTTTGAAAAAACGCTTATAACTTTTGCTAACATTGCTTGAAATTTGATTTCTTTATGTCAATATATTCCTTGGCTTATGCCGATTTCAACGATATCTCATATGTTATTTATCAACAATGTGACTGGCCGCCATATTGGAGTGAATGTAAAACAGTTTTTTCGCTACTCCTCCTTCAAAATTGGTCTAATTTTGTCCAAACATGTGCTCAAATGATCTTCGGACTGAGCCGCATAAAAGTACTGTCCCCGATTTTTTTGCTATACTGGAAAAAAAAAAGTTATGATGTCGCAAACTTAATGAGGTCGACCCATAATTGGTTCAGAGGCTGTAACTTGTGAACAGTTTGTCACAAAATCATAAAATTGGTGTCTATCGATTCCTTGCGTCATGTCGAATCCGAGGATATCTATTTTGCCAGGATTGGATGTACCATGTTATAAGCTACATTAGCATTAAGATAGCTTAGCATGCTAATCTGGTTAACTTGCTTTTGTGTGCTCATTCTTACACTGAAGCCTCTCCTCTGAAGGTTGTGATTATACGTCCTCTGAGTGGTGCAATCTGCTAAACCATGAATCTAAAATCCTGAGCCATTCTGGTTGTGGGTTCGAGTCCCATGTGGGATGACTTTAAAGTTGTCATTTAAATTCCTTCCGGCTCTGCACTGCTGTTGGTGCTTAAATGCTCGCTGTGCTTCATTTACATTTATATTTAATTTCTGCTGTTTTTGTTCTTGCGGCTCTGCACTGCTGTTGGTGCTTAAATGCTTGCTGCGCTGCTGTGCTTGATGTACATTTACATGTATATTCAATTTCTGCTCTTTTTGTTCTTCTGGCTCCGCACTGCTGTTGGTGCTTAAATGCTTGCTGTGTTGCTGTAATTGATGTGCTTACAGAACTTGCTGTGCTTGATGTACATTAAATTTCTGATGTTTTGCTCTTTTGGCTCCGCATTGCGCTACAGCGGCTTTTGCTTGCTGTGCCTTGCAGGGCTTGGCCCCGTATTGCTGCTTGCAGCTATATTTAGGGGCCAAGCCCCGAAGGGGCAAGGCACCTATTGTATCTGTTAGTTTTCTTATTATTATTATTCTTCTTCTTCTTCTTCTTCTTCTTCTTCCGCCAATGGAAGTCTATGGCAGCCCTATGAACCGTACATAGGAAAATGATGAAATTTGGCACAGTTGTAGAGATAGCCATGAATAGTAATTGGACCAAATTTGGTGTCTCTAGGACCAACTCTATAGCGCCACCACCAGTTCAAAAATTCAACATTGAAATGGTTATAACTTTTGAACCCTTTGATCTAGAGAAATAAAACTTAGTACACTTGATTCATCTCATCATGGTGATCAAAATCAATAGCTTACATTAAGACTCCGCCCATTACAGTAGTAGCCATTTTGTAAAGTACAGTATTCCGTTTTTTCGCTACTCCTCCTTCAAAATTTGTCCAATTTTGTCCAAAATTTGCTCAAATGATCTTTGGACTGAGCCGCATAGAAATGACTGAACAGATTTTTTTTATTCATCTTTGTTCAAAAGTTATGATGTCGCAAACTTAATGAGGTTGACCCAAAATTGGTGTAGAGGCTGTATCTCGGCCAAAGTTTGATCAATCGAAACAAAAATTGATACACTTGATTGGAAGCATTGTTTGAGGGTCCGTGCCAAAGTTGGGAACAGCGCCACCTACGGGTCATGAGATATGGAAAATAGCTATTTTGGTCAATAACTTTTGAACAGTTTGTCAGAAAATCATAAATGTGGTATCTATGGATTCCTTGGGTCATGCCAAATCCATGCATACCGATTTTGCCAGGATGGGATGTACCACGTGTCCGCCATTTTGAATTTTGTCATAATTTGCAATAACTTTTAAACTATTTGACATATCTTCACAAAATTTAGTATGGATCATCGACACAATGTCCTGAAAGTACATGAGAAGATTGAGCACAGCGCCACCTAGTGTTCCAGAGATATAAGGTCTTTTGTAAAAACGCTTATAACTTTTGTAAATATTGTTCAAATTTTGATTTCTTTATGTCATTACATTCTTTGGCTTATGCCGATTCCGTCGATATCTCATTTGTCATTTTCCAACAATGTGACTATCCGCCATATTGGAACAAATGAAAAACAGTTTTTTCGCTACTCCTCCTTCAAATCTTACTCAATTTTGTCCAAAATTTGATCAGATGTTCTTTGGACTGAGCTGCACAGAAATGACTGAACAGATTTTTGATATTCGCTACCGTTCCTGAGATATTCATCTCCGAATTTGACCTAGCCTGTGTATGTTGCCTTATGCCAGTTACCTTAGCATAATAATTGGTTAGCATGCTAACCAGATGCCATTCTTTCTAATGTGGCTCTAGAGCTATCAGGATAACCATAAGCTACATTAGCATTAAGCTAGCTTAGCATGCTAATCTCGTTAACATGTTTTTGTGTGCTTATTCTTACACTGAAGCCTCTCCTCTGCAGCTTTGAAATTTACGTCCTCTGAGTGGCGCAAGTTGTTAAACCATGTGTCATGAATCCCGAACCATTACGGTCGTGGGTTCGATTCCTGTGTGGCACATGTCCAGACTGAAGAGGTACTGTGGCCTTAAGTGGTGGAAAAGTTGTTTTAGTTCCACACATGATGTGTATCTGAGAAAGGATCTCCATAAATATAACATGCAGCAAATTTATATAAAACATCTTCATATTGAGTTCATTTTCACTTGTACTACTAAAACAGCTGTTTTTTTTTTTTTTCAAATTTAGCACACTTGTAGTGATTGTAATGAATAGCAATTGGACCAATTTTAGAGTCTCTAGGACCACCTCTATAGCGCCACCACCAGTTCAAAAATTCAAGGAAGGGCAGGAGAGGGGCAGAGGGGGCAGGAGAGGGGCAGGGGTCAGGAGAGGGGCAGGGATCAGGAGAGGGGCAGGGAGGGGAGTGATGGGGAGAGTTGCTGCTGCTTCAGGGCTTGGCCCCTGTATTGCTGCTTGCAGCTATATTAGCAATTGTTATTGTCAGAATAACAATTCTTCTTCTTCCCAGTGGAAGTCTATGGCAGCCCTATGAACCGTACATAGGAAAATGATGAAATTTGGCACTCTTGTAGTGATGGCCATGAATAGTAAATGTAGCAATTTTTGAGTCTTTAGGACCAACTCTATAGCGCCACCAGCAGTTAAAAAATTCAACATTGAAATGGTTATAACTTTTGAACCCTTTGATCTAGAAAAATGAAACTTAGTACACCTGATTCATCTCATCATGCTGATCAGAACCAATATCTTACATTAAGACTCCGCCCATTACAGTAGTGGCCATTTTGAAAAGTACAGTATGCAGTTTTTTTGCTACTCCTCCTTCAAAATTGGTCTAATTTTGTCCAAACATGTGCTCAAATGATCTTCGGACTGAGCCGCATAAAAGTACTGTCCCCGATTTTTTTTATTCTTCTCTGATCAAAAGTTATGACGTCGCAAAGTTAACAAGGTCGACCTAAAATTGGTTCAGCGGCTGTATCTCGGCCAAACTTTGATCAATCGAAACGAAAATTGGTACACTTCATCGGAAGCATGATCTGAGGTTCCATGCCAAAGTTGGGAACAGCGCCACCTACGGGTCATGAGATATGGAAAATGCATATTTTGGCCAATAACTTGTGAACGGTTTGTCAGAAAATTATAAACTTGGTGTCTATCGATTCCTTGGGTCATGATGAATCCGTGGATATTGATTTTGCCATGATGGGATGTACCACGTGTCCGCCATTTTGAATTTTGTCATAATTTGCAATATCTTTTAAACTATTTGAAATTTCTTCACCAAATTTGGTATGGATCGTCATTAGCATGGCCCGAAGGTACCTGAGAAGTTTGATCACAGCTCCACCTAGTGTTCCAGAGATATCATTGTTTTTTGAAAAAACGCTTATAACTTTTGCTAACATTGCTTGAAATTTGATTTCTTTATGTCAATATATTCCTTGGCTTATGCCGATTTCAACGATATCTCATATGTTATTTTTCAACAATGTGACTGGCCGCCATATTGGAGTGAATGTAAAACAGTTTTTTCGCTACTCCTCCTTCAAAATTGGTCTAATTTTGTCCAAACATGTGCTCAAATGATCTTCGGACTGAGCCGCATAAAAGTACTGTCCCCGATTTTTTTGCTATACTGGAAAAAAAAAGTTATGATGTCGCAAACTTAATGAGGTCGACCCATAATTGGTTCAGAGGCTGTAACTTGTGAACAGTTTGTCAAAAAATCATAAAATTGGTGTCTATCGATTCATTGCGTCATGTCGAATCCGAGGATATCTATTTTGCCAGGATTGGATGTACCATGTTATAAGCTACATTAGCATTAAGATAGCTTAGCATGCTAATCTGGTTAACTTGCTTTTGTGTGCTCATTCTTACACTGAAGCCTCTCCTCTGAAGGTTGTGATTGTACGTCCTCTGAGTGGTGCAATCTGCTAAACCATGAATCTAAAATCCTGAGCCATTCTGGTCGTGGGTTCGAGTCCCATGTGGGATGACTTTAAAGTTGTCATTTAAATTCCTTCCGGCTCTGCACTGCTGTTGGTGCTTAAATGCTCGCTGTGCTTCATTTACATTTATATTTAATTTCTGCTGTTTTTGTTCTTGCGGCTCTGCACTGCTGTTGGAGCTTAAATGCTTGCTGCGCTGCTGTGCTTGATGTACATTTACATGTATATTCAATTTCTGCTCTTTTTGTTCTTCTGGCTCCGCACTGCTGTTGGTGCTTAAATGCTTGCTGTGTTGCTGTAATTGATGTGCTTACAGAACTTGCTGTGCTTGATGTACATTAAATTTCTGATGTTTTGCTCTTCTGGCTCCGCATTGCGCTACAGCGGCTTTTGCTTGCTGTGCCTTGCAGGGCTTGGCCCCGTATTGCTGCTTGCAGCTATATTTAGGGGCCAAGCCCCGAAGGGGCTATGGCACCTATTGTATCTGTTAGTTTTCTTATTATTATTATTATTATTATTCTTCTTCCTCCTCTTGAAGTCTATGGCAGCCCTATGAACCATACATAGGAAAATGATGAAATTTGGCACACTTGTAGTGATGGTAATGAAAAGTAATTGTAGCAATTTTTGAGTCTCTAGGACCAACTCTATAGCGCCACCAGCAGTTCAAAAATCCAACATTGAAATGGTTATAACTTTTGAACCCTTTGATCTAGAAAAATGAAACTTAGTACACCTGATTTATCTCATCATGCTGATCAGAACCAATATCTTACATCAAGACTCCGCCCATTACAGTAGTGGCCATTTTGAAAAGTACAGTATGCAGTTTTTTTGCTACTCCTCCTTCAAAATTGGTCTAATTTTGTCCAAACATGTACTCAAATGATCTTCGGACTGAGCCGCATAAAAGTACTGTCCCCGATTTTTTTGCTATATTGGAAAAAAAAAAGTTATGACGTCGCAAACTTAACGAGGTCGACCCAAAATTGGTTCAGAAGCTATAGCTCGGCCAAACTTTGATCAATCGAAACGAAAATTGGTACACTTCATCGGAAGCATGATCTGAGGTTCCATGCCAAAGTTGGGAACAGCGCCACCTACGGGTCATGAGATATGGAAAATGCATATTTTGGCCAATAACTTATGAACAGTTTGTCAGAAAATTATAAACTTGGTGTCTATCGATTCCTTGGGTCATGACAAATCCGTGGATATCGATTTTGCCATGATGGGATGTACCACGTGTCCGCCATTTTGAATGATGTCATAATTTGCAATATCTTTTAAACTATTTGAAATTTCTTCACCAAATTTGGTATGGATCATCATTAGCATGGCCCGAAGGTACCTGAGAAATTTGATCACAGCGCCACCTAGTGTTCCAGAGATATCATTGTTTTTTGAAAAAACGCTTATAACTTTTGCTAACATTGCTTGAAATTTGATTTCTTTATGTCAATATATTCCTTGGCTTATGCCGATTTCAACGATATCTCATATGTTATTTATCAACAATGTGACTGGCCGCCATATTGGAGTGAATGTAAAACAGTTTTTTCGCTACTCCTCCTTCAAAATTGGTCTAATTTTGTCCAAACATGTACTCAAATGATCTTCGGACTGAGCCGCATAAAAGTACTGTCCCCGATTTTTTTGCTATACTGGAAAAAAAAAGTTATGATGTCGCAAACTTAATGAGGTCAACCCATAATTGGTTCAGAGGCTGTAACTTGTGAACAGTTTGTCACAAAATCATAAAATTGGTGTCTATCGATTCCTTGCGTCATGTCGAATCTGAGGATATCTATTTTGCCAGCATTGGATGTACCACATCATAAGCTATATTAGCATTAAGTTAGCTTAGCATGCTAATCTCGTTAACATGATTTTGTGTGCTCATTCACACACTGAAGCCTCTCCTCTGCAGCTTTGTAAAACATGTCCTCTGGGTGGCGCAAGTGGTTCAACCATGCGTCATGAATCCCGAACCATTGTGGTCGTGGGTTCGAGACCAGTGTGGGGCGACTTTGAAATTGTGTATAAAATAATAATTTAAATTCCTTCCGGCTCTGCACTGCTGTTGGTGCTTAAATGCTAGCTGTGCTGCTGTAATTGATGTGCTTACTGTGCTTGATGTACATTAAATTTCTGATGTTTTGCTCTTCTGGCTCCGCATTGCGCTACAGCGGCTGTTGCTTGCTCTGCCTTGCAGGGCTTGGCCCCGTATTGCTGCTTGCAGCTATATTTAGGGGCCAAGCCCCGAAGGGGCTATGGCACCTATTGTATCTGTTAGTTTTCTTATTATTATTATTATTATTATTCTTCTTCCTCCTCTTGAAGTCTATGGCAGCCCTATGAACCATACATAGGAAAATGATGAAATTTGGCACACTTGTAGTGATGGTAATGAAAAGTAATTGTAGCAATTTTTGAGTCTCTAGGTCCAACTCTATAGCGCCACCAGCAGTTCAAAAATTCAACATTGAAATGGTTATAACTTTTGAACCCTTTGATCTAGAAAAATGAAACTTAGTACACCTGATTCATCTCATCATGCTGATTAGAACCAATATCTTACATTAAGACTCCGCCCATTACAGTAGTGGCCATTTTGAAAAGTACAGTATGCAGTTTTTTTGCTACTCCTCCTTCAAAATTGGTCTAATTTTGTCCAAACATGTACTCAAATGATCTTCGGACTGAGCCGCATAAAAGTACTGTCCCCGATTTTTTTTATTCTTCTCTGATCAAAAGTTATGACGTCGCAAACTTAACGAGGTCGACCCAAAATTGGTTCAGAAGCTATAGCTCGGCCAAACTTTGATCAATCGAAACGAAAATTGGTACACTTCATCGGAAGCATGATCTGAGGTTCCATGCCAAAGTTGGGAACAGCGCCACCTACGGGTCATGAGATATGGAAAATGCATATTTTGGCCAATAACTTATGAACAGTTTGTCAGAAAATTATAAACTTGGTGTCTATCGATTCCTTGGGTCATGACAAATCCGTGGATATCGATTTTGCCATGATGGGATGTACCACGTGTCCGCCATTTTGAATGATGTCATAATTTGCAATATCTTTTAAACTATTTGAAATTTCTTCACCAAATTTGGTATGGATCATCATTAGCATGGCCCGAAGGTACATGAGAAGTTTGATCACAGCGCCACCTAGTGTTCCAGAGATATCATTGTTTTTTGAAAAAACACTTATAACTTTTGCCAACATTGCTTGAAATTTGATTTCTTTATGTCAATATATTCCTTGGCTTATGCCGATTTCAACGATATCTCATATGTTATTTTTCAACAATGTGACTGGCCGCCATATTGGAGCGAATGTAAAACAGTTTTTTCGCTACTCCTCCTTCAAAATTGGTCTAATTTTGTCCAAATATGTACTCAAATGATCTTCGGACTGAGCCGCATAAAAGTACTGTCCCCGATTTTTTTGCTATACTGGAAAAAAAAAGTTATGATGTCGCAAACTTAATGAGGTCAACCCATAATTGGTTCAGAGGCTGTAACTTGTGAACAGTTTGTCACAAAATCATAAAATTGGTGTCTATCGATTCCTTGCGTCATGTCGAATCTGAGGATATCTATTTTGCCAGCATTGGATGTACCACATCATAAGCTATATTAGCATTAAGTTAGCTTAGCATGCTAATCTCGTTAACATGATTTTGTGTGCTCATTCACACACTGAAGCCTCTCCTCTGCAGCTTTGTAAAACATGTCCTCTGGGTGGCGCAAGTGGTTCAACCATGCGTCATGAATCCCGAACCATTGTGGTCGTGGGTTCGAGACCAGTGTGGGGCGACTTTGAAATTGTGTATAAAATAATAATTTAAATTCCTTCCGGCTCTGCACTGCTGTTGGTGCTTAAATGCTAGCTGTGCTGCTGTAATTGATGTGCTTACTGTGCTTGATGTACATTAAATTTCTGATGTTTTGCTCTTCTGGCTCCGCATTGCGCTACAGCGGCTGTTGCTTGCTCTGCCTTGCAGGGCTTGGCCCCGTATTGCTGCTTGCAGCTATATTAGCAATTGTTATTGTCAGAATAACAATTCTTCTTCTTCCCAGTGGAAGTCTATGGCAGCCCTATAAACCGTACATAGGAAAATGATGAAATTTGGCACACTTGTAGTGATGGCCATGAATAGTAAATGTAGCAATTTTTGAGTCTCTAGGACCAACTCTATAGCGCCACCAGCAGTTCAAAAATTCAACATTGAAATGGTTATAACTTTTGAACCCTTTGATCTAGAAAAATGAAACTTAGTACACCTGATTCATCTCATCATGCTGATCAGAACCAATATCTTACATTAAGACTCCGCCCATTACAGTAGTGGCCATTTTGAAAAGTACAGTATGCAGTTTTTTTGCTACTCCTCCTTCAAAATTGGTCTAATTTTGTCCAAACATGTGCTCAAATGATCTTCGGACTGAGCCGCATAAAAGTACTGTCCCCGATTTTTTTTATTCTTCTCTGATCAAAAGTTATGACGTCGCAAAGTTAACAAGGTCGACCTAAAATTGGTTCAGCGGCTGTATCTCGGCCAAACTTTGATCAATCGAAACGAAAATTGGTACACTTCATCGGAAGCATGATCTGAGGTTCCATGCCAAAGTTGGGAACAGCGCCACCTACGGGTCGTGAGATATGGAAAATGCATATTTTGGCCAATAACTTGTGAACGGTTTGTCAGAAAATTATAAACTTGGTGTCTATCGATTCCTTGGGTCATGATGAATCCGTGGATATTTATTTTGCCATGATGGGATGTACCACGTGTCCGCCATTTTGAATTTTGTCATAATTTGCAATATCTTTTAAACTATTTGAAATTTCTTCACCAAATTTGGTATGGATCGTCATTAGCATGGCCCGAAGGTACCTGAGAAGTTTGATCACAGCGCCACCTAGTGTTCCAGAGATATCATTGTTTTTTGAAAAAACGCTTATAACTTTTGCTAACATTGCTTGAAATTTGATTTCTTTATGTCAATATATTCCTGGGCTTATGCCGATTTCAACGATATCTCATATGTTATTTTTCAACAATGTGACTGGCCGCCATATTGGAGTGAATGTAAAACAGTTTTTTCGCTACTCCTCCTTCAAAATTGGTCTAATTTTGTCCAAACATGTGCTCAAATGATCTTCGGACTGAGCCGCATAAAAGTACTGTCCCCGATTTTTTTGCTATACTGGAAAAAAAAAAGTTATGATGTCGCAAACTTAATGAGGTCGACCCATAATTGGTTCAGAGGCTGTAACTTGTGAACAGTTTGTCACAAAATCATAAAATTGGTGTCTATCGATTCCTTGCGTCATGTCGAATCCGAGGATATCTATTTTGCCAGGATTGGATGTAACATGTTATAAGCTACATTAGCATTAAGATAGCTTAGCATGCTAATCTGGTTAACTTGCTTTTGTGTGCTCATTCTTACACTGAAGCCTCTCCTCTGAAGGTTGTGATTGTACGTCCTCTGAGTGGTGCAATCTGCTAAACCATGAATCTAAAATCCTGAGCCATTCTGGTCGTGGGTTCGAGTCCCATGTGGGATGACTTTAAAGTTGTCATTTAAATTCCTTCCGGCTCTGCACTGCTGTTGGTGCTTAAATGCTCGCTGTGCTTCATTTACATTTATATTTAATTTCTGCTGTTTTTGTTCTTGCGGCTCTGCACTGCTGTTGGTGCTTAAATGCTTGCTGCGCTGCTGTGCTTGATGTACATTTACATGTATATTCAATTTCTGCTCTTTTTGTTCTTCTGGCTCCGCACTGCTGTTGGTGCTTAAATGCTTGCTGTGTTGCTGTAATTGATGTGCTTACAGAACTTGCTGTGCTTGATGTACATTAAATTTCTGATGTTTTGCTCTTCTGGCTCCGCATTGCGCTACAGCGGCTTTTGCTTGCTGTGCCTTGCAGGGCTTGGCCCCGTATTGCTGCTTGCAGCTATATTTAGGGGCCAAGCCCCGAAGGGGCTATGGCACCTATTGTATCTGTTAGTTTTCTTATTATTATTAGGGGCCAAGCCCCGAAGGGGCTATGGCACCTATTGTATCTGTTAGTTTTCTTATTATTATTAGGGGCCAAGCCCCGAAGGGGCTATGGCACCTATTGTATCTGTTAGTTTTTAGGGGCCAAGCCCCGAAGGGGCTATGGCACCTATTGTATCTGTTAGTTTTCTTATTATTATTATTATTATTATTCTTCTTCCTCCTCTTGAAGTCTATGGCAGCCCTATGAACCATACATAGGAAAATGATGAAATTTGGCACACTTGTAGTGATGGTAATGAAAAGTAATTGTAGCAATTTTTGAGTCTCTAGGTCCAACTCTATAGCGCCACCAGCAGTTCAAAAATTCAACATTGAAATGGTTATAACTTTTGAACCCTTTGATCTAGAAAAATGAAACTTAGTACACCTGATTCATCTCATCATGCTGATTAGAACCAATATCTTACATTAAGACTCCGCCCATTACAGTAGTGGCCATTTTGAAAAGTACAGTATGCAGTTTTTTTGCTACTCCTCCTTCAAAATTGGTCTAATTTTGTCCAAACATGTACTCAAATGATCTTCGGACTGAGCCGCATAAAAGTACTGTCCCCGATTTTTTTTATTCTTCTCTGATCAAAAGTTATGACGTCGCAAACTTAACGAGGTCGACCCAAAATTGGTTCAGAAGCTATAGCTCGGCCAAACTTTGATCAATCGAAACGAAAATTGGTACACTTCATCGGAAGCATGATCTGAGGTTCCATGCCAAAGTTGGGAACAGCGCCACCTACGGGTCATGAGATATGGAAAATGCATATTTTGGCCAATAACTTATGAACAGTTTGTCAGAAAATTATAAACTTGGTGTCTATCGATTCCTTGGGTCATGACAAATCCGTGGATATCGATTTTGCCATGATGGGATGTACCACGTGTCCGCCATTTTGAATGATGTCATAATTTGCAATATCTTTTAAACTATTTGAAATTTCTTCACCAAATTTGGTATGGATCATCATTAGCATGGCCCGAAGGTACCTGAGAAATTTGATCACAGCGCCACCTAGTGTTCCAGAGATATCATTGTTTTTTGAAAAAACGCTTATAACTTTTGCTAACATTGCTTGAAATTTGATTTCTTTATGTCAATATATTCCTTGGCTTATGCCGATTTCAACGATATCTCATATGTTATTTATCAACAATGTGACTGGCCGCCATATTGGAGTGAATGTAAAACAGTTTTTTCGCTACTCCTCCTTCAAAATTGGTCTAATTTTGTCCAAACATGTACTCAAATGATCTTCGGACTGAGCCGCATAAAAGTACTGTCCCCGATTTTTTTGCTATACTGGAAAAAAAAAGTTATGATGTCGCAAACTTAATGAGGTCAACCCATAATTGGTTCAGAGGCTGTAACTTGTGAACAGTTTGTCACAAAATCATAAAATTGGTGTCTATCGATTCCTTGCGTCATGTCGAATCTGAGGATATCTATTTTGCCAGCATTGGATGTACCACATCATAAGCTATATTAGCATTAAGTTAGCTTAGCATGCTAATCTCGTTAACATGATTTTGTGTGCTCATTCACACACTGAAGCCTCTCCTCTGCAGCTTTGTAAAACATGTCCTCTGGGTGGCGCAAGTGGTTCAACCATGCGTCATGAATCCCGAACCATTGTGGTCGTGGGTTCGAGACCAGTGTGGGGCGACTTTGAAATTGTGTATAAAATAATAATTTAAATTCCTTCCGGCTCTGCACTGCTGTTGGTGCTTAAATGCTAGCTGTGCTGCTGTAATTGATGTGCTTACTGTGCTTGATGTACATTAAATTTCTGATGTTTTGCTCTTCTGGCTCCGCATTGCGCTACAGCGGCTGTTGCTTGCTCTGCCTTGCAGGGCTTGGCCCCGTATTGCTGCTTGCAGCTATATTTATTATTATTATTATTCTTCTTCCTCCTCTTGAAGTCTATGGCAGCCCTATGAACCATACATAGGAAAATGATGAAATTTGGCACACTTGTAGTGATGGTAATGAAAAGTAATTGTAGCAATTTTTGAGTCTCTAGGTCCAACTCTATAGCGCCACCAGCAGTTCAAAAATTCAACATTGAAATGGTTATAACTTTTGAACCCTTTGATCTAGAAAAATGAAACTTAGTACACCTGATTCATCTCATCATGCTGATTAGAACCAATATCTTACATTAAGACTCCGCCCATTACAGTAGTGGCCATTTTGAAAAGTACAGTATGCAGTTTTTTTGCTACTCCTCCTTCAAAATTGGTCTAATTTTGTCCAAACATGTACTCAAATGATCTTCGGACTGAGCCGCATAAAAGTACTGTCCCCGATTTTTTTTATTCTTCTCTGATCAAAAGTTATGACGTCGCAAACTTAACGAGGTCGACCCAAAATTGGTTCAGAAGCTATAGCTCGGCCAAACTTTGATCAATCGAAACGAAAATTGGTACACTTCATCGGAAGCATGATCTGAGGTTCCATGCCAAAGTTGGGAACAGCGCCACCTACGGGTCATGAGATATGGAAAATGCATATTTTGGCCAATAACTTATGAACAGTTTGTCAGAAAATTATAAACTTGGTGTCTATCGATTCCTTGGGTCATGACAAATCCGTGGATATCGATTTTGCCATGATGGGATGTACCACGTGTCCGCCATTTTGAATGATGTCATAATTTGCAATATCTTTTAAACTATTTGAAATTTCTTCACCAAATTTGGTATGGATCATCATTAGCATGGCCCGAAGGTACCTGAGAAATTTGATCACAGCGCCACCTAGTGTTCCAGAGATATCATTGTTTTTTGAAAAAACGCTTATAACTTTTGCTAACATTGCTTGAAATTTGATTTCTTTATGTCAATATATTCCTTGGCTTATGCCGATTTCAACGATATCTCATATGTTATTTATCAACAATGTGACTGGCCGCCATATTGGAGTGAATGTAAAACAGTTTTTTCGCTACTCCTCCTTCAAAATTGGTCTAATTTTGTCCAAACATGTACTCAAATGATCTTCGGACTGAGCCGCATAAAAGTACTGTCCCCGATTTTTTTGCTATACTGGAAAAAAAAAGTTATGATGTCGCAAACTTAATGAGGTCAACCCATAATTGGTTCAGAGGCTGTAACTTGTGAACAGTTTGTCACAAAATCATAAAATTGGTGTCTATCGATTCCTTGCGTCATGTCGAATCTGAGGATATCTATTTTGCCAGCATTGGATGTACCACATCATAAGCTATATTAGCATTAAGTTAGCTTAGCATGCTAATCTCGTTAACATGATTTTGTGTGCTCATTCACACACTGAAGCCTCTCCTCTGCAGCTTTGTAAAACATGTCCTCTGGGTGGCGCAAGTGGTTCAACCATGCGTCATGAATCCCGAACCATTGTGGTCGTGGGTTCGAGACCAGTGTGGGGCGACTTTGAAATTGTGTATAAAATAATAATTTAAATTCCTTCCGGCTCTGCACTGCTGTTGGTGCTTAAATGCTAGCTGTGCTGCTGTAATTGATGTGCTTACTGTGCTTGATGTACATTAAATTTCTGATGTTTTGCTCTTCTGGCTCCGCATTGCGCTACAGCGGCTGTTGCTTGCTCTGCCTTGCAGGGCTTGGCCCCGTATTGCTGCTTGCAGCTATATTTATTATTATTATTATTATTCTTCTTCCTCCTCTTGAAGTCTATGGCAGCCCTATGAACCATACATAGGAAAATGATGAAATTTGGCACACTTGTAGTGATGGTAATGAAAAGTAATTGTAGCAATTTTTGAGTCTCTAGGTCCAACTCTATAGCGCCACCAGCAGTTCAAAAATTCAACATTGAAATGGTTATAACTTTTGAACCCTTTGATCTAGAAAAATGAAACTTAGTACACCTGATTCATCTCATCATGCTGATTAGAACCAATATCTTACATTAAGACTCCGCCCATTACAGTAGTGGCCATTTTGAAAAGTACAGTATGCAGTTTTTTTGCTACTCCTCCTTCAAAATTGGTCTAATTTTGTCCAAACATGTTCTCAAATGATCTTCGGACTGAGCCGCATAAAAGTACTGTCCCCGATTTTTTTTATTCTTCTCTGATCAAAAGTTATGACGTCGCAAACTTAACGAGGTCGACCCAAAATTGGTTCAGAAGCTATAGCTCGGCCAAACTTTGATCAATCGAAACGAAAATTGGTACACTTCATCGGAAGCATGATCTGAGGTTCCATGCCAAAGTTGGGAACAGCGCCACCTACGGGTCATGAGATATGGAAAATGCATATTTTGGCCAATAACTTATGAACAGTTTGTCAGAAAATTATAAACTTGGTGTCTATCGATTCCTTGGGTCATGACAAATCCGTGGATATCGATTTTGCCATGATGGGATGTACCACGTGTCCGCCATTTTGAATGATGTCATAATTTGCAATATCTTTTAAACTATTTGAAATTTCTTCACCAAATTTGGTATGGATCATCATTAGCATGGCCCGAAGGTACCTGAGAAATTTGATCACAGCGCCACCTAGTGTTCCAGAGATATCATTGTTTTTTGAAAAAACGCTTATAACTTTTGCTAACATTGCTTGAAATTTGATTTCTTTATGTCAATATATTCCTTGGCTTATGCCGATTTCAACGATATCTCATATGTTATTTATCAACAATGTGACTGGCCGCCATATTGGAGTGAATGTAAAACAGTTTTTTCGCTACTCCTCCTTCAAAATTGGTCTAATTTTGTCCAAACATGTACTCAAATGATCTTCGGACTGAGCCGCATAAAAGTACTGTCCCCGATTTTTTTGCTATACTGGAAAAAAAAAGTTATGATGTCGCAAACTTAATGAGGTCAACCCATAATTGGTTCAGAGGCTGTAACTTGTGAACAGTTTGTCACAAAATCATAAAATTGGTGTCTATCGATTCCTTGCGTCATGTCGAATCTGAGGATATCTATTTTGCCAGCATTGGATGTACCACATCATAAGCTATATTAGCATTAAGTTAGCTTAGCATGCTAATCTCGTTAACATGATTTTGTGTGCTCATTCACACACTGAAGCCTCTCCTCTGCAGCTTTGTAAAACATGTCCTCTGGGTGGCGCAAGTGGTTCAACCATGCGTCATGAATCCCGAACCATTGTGGTCGTGGGTTCGAGACCAGTGTGGGGTGACTTTGAAATTGTGTATAAAATAATAATTTAAATTCCTTCCGGCTCTGCACTGCTGTTGGTGCTTAAATGCTAGCTGTGCTGCTGTAATTGATGTGCTTACTGTGCTTGATGTACATTAAATTTCTGATGTTTTGCTCTTCTGGCTCCGCATTGCGCTACAGCGGCTGTTGCTTGCTCTGCCTTGCAGGGCTTGGCCCCGTATTGCTGCTTGCAGCTATATTTATTATTGTTGTTGTTGTTTTAACTCTAATTAACAATAAACTAAAACATATTTATAAATATATATTACTGTTGTAAATAAAATTGTAAACTGTCCTATAAAATACATCCATCCATCCATCCATCCATCTTCTTCCGCTTATCCGGGGCCGGGTCGCGGGGGCAGCAGTCTAAGCAGAGATCCCCAGACTTCCCTCTCCCTAGACACTTCCTCCAGCTCTTTTGGGGGGACACCGAGGCGTTCCCAGGCCAGCCGGGAGACATAGTCTCTCCAGCGTGTCCTAGGTCTTCCCCGGGGTCTCCTCCCAGTGGGACGCGCCCGGAACACCTTCCCGGGAAGGCGTCCAGGAGGCATCCGGAACAGATGCCCGAGCCACCTCAGCTGACCCCTCTCGATGTGGAGGAGCAGCGGCTCTACTCTGAGCTCCTCCCGAGTGACCGAGCTTCTCACCCTATCTCTAAGGGATCGCCCAGCCACCCTGCGGAGAAAGCTCATTTCGGCCGCCTGTATCCGGGATCTTGTCCTTTCGGTCATGACCCACAGCTCATGACCATAGGTGAGAGTATGAACGTAGATTGACCGGTAAATCTCTTTCTTCACCACGACAGACCGGTACATCGACCGCATTACTGCAGAAGCTGCACCGATCCGTCTGTCAATCTCCCGTTCCATCCTTCCCTCACTCGTGAACAAAACCCCAAGATACTTAAACTCCTCCACTTGAGGCAGGAACTCTCCACCAACCTGAAGTGGGCAAGCCACCCTTTTCCGACTGAGGACCATGGCCTCGGATTTGGAGGTGCTGATTCTCATCCCAGCCGCTTCACACTCGGCTGCAAACCGTCCCAATGCATGCTGAAGGTCCTGGCTTGATGAGGCCAACACGACAACATCATCCGCAAAGAGCAGAGACGAAATCGTGTTGTCACCAAACCTGACACCCTCCGGCCCCTGGCTGCGCCTAGAAATTCTGTCCATAAAAATCATGAACAGAACCGGCGACAAAGGGCAGCCCTGCCGGAGTCCAACACGCACCGGGAACAAGTCTGACTTACTGCTGGCAATACGAACCAAGCTCCTGCTTCGGTCGTACAGGGACCGGATAGCCCTTAGCAAAGGGCCCCGGACCCTATATTCCCGGAGCACCCTCCACAGGCCGCCGCGAGGGACACAGTCGAATGCCTTCTCCAAATCCACAAAGCACATGTGGACTGGTTGGGCAAACTCCCATGAACCCTCCAGCACCCTGTAGAGGGTATAGAGCTGGTCCAGTGTTCCACGGCCTGGAGGAAAACCACACTGTTCCTCCTGAATCCGAGGTTCTACTATCGGCCGGATTCTCCTCTCCAGTACCCTGGCATAGACTTTCCCAGGGAGGCTGAGAAGTGTGATCCCCCTGTAGTTGGAACACACCCTCCGGTCCCCCTTCTTAAAAAGAGGGACCACCACCCCGGTCTGCCATCCCAGAGACACTGTCCCCGACTGCCACGCGATGCTGCAGAGGCGTGTCAGCCAAGACAGCCCCACAACATCCAGAGACTTGAGGTACTCAGGGCAGATCTCATCCACCCCCGGTGCCTTGCCACCGAGGAGTTTCTTGACTACCTCGGTGACTTCAGCTTGGGTGATGGACGAGTCCACCTCTGAGCCCTCAGCCTCTGCTTCCTCAATGGAAGACGTGACAGCGGGATTGAGGAGATCCTCGAAGTATTCCTTCCACCGTCCAACGACATCCCCAGTTGAGGTCAACAGCTCCCCACCTCTACTGTAAACAGCGTTGGTAGGGCACTGCTTCCCTCTCCTGAGGCGCCGGACAGTTTGCCAGAATCTCTTCGAGGCCAGCCGATAGTCCTTCTCCATGGCCTCACCGAACTCCTCCCAGGCCCGAGTTTTTGCCTCCACAACCACCCGGGCTGCAGTCCGCTTGGCCTGCCGGTACCTGTCAGCTGCCTCAGGAGTCCCACAAGCCAACCAGGCCCGATAGGACTCCTTCTTCAGCTTGACGGCATCCCTTACTTCCGGTGTCCACCACCGGGTTCGGGGATTGCCGCCTCGACAGGCACCGGAGACCTTACGGCCACAGCTCCGAGCGGCCGCTTCGACAATGGAGGTGGAGAACATGGTCCACTCGGACTCAATATCTCCAGCCTCCCTCGGGATCCGGTCGAAGCTCCGCCGGAGGTGGGAGTTGAAGATCTCTCTGACAGGAGACTCGGCCAAACGTTCCCAGCAGACCCTTACAGTACGCTTGGGTCTGCCGAGTCTGTCCAGCTTCCTCCCCCGCCATCGGATCCAACTCACCACCAGGTGGTGATCAGTTGACAGCTCCGCCCCTCTCTTCACCCGAGTGTCCAAGACATACGGCCGGAGGTCAGATGAAACGACCACAAAGTCGATCATCGACCTACGGCCTAGGGTGTCCTGGTGCCACGTGTACTGATGGACACCCTTATGCTTGAACATGGTGTTCGTTATGGACAAGCTGTAACTAGCACAGAAGTCCAATAACTGAACACCACTCGGGTTCAGATCAGGGGGGCCGTTCCTCCCAATCACGCCCCTCCAGGTGTCACTGTCGTTGCCCACGTGGGCGTTGAAGTCCCCCAGTAAAACGACGGAGTCCCCAGTCGGAGCACTTTCCAGCACCCCTCCCAGAGACTCCAAGAAGGCCGGGTACTCTGCACTGCCGTTTGGCCCGTAGGCACAAATGACAGTGAGAGACCTATCCCCGACCCGAAGGCGCAGGGAAGCGACCCTCTCGTTCACCGGGGTAAACTCCAACACATGGCAGCTGAGCTGGGGAACTATAAGCAAACCCACACCAGCCCGCCGCCTCTCACCATGGGCAACTCCAGAGTGGTGAAGAGTCCATCCTCTCTCGAGGAGTGTGGTTCCAGAGCCCAAGCTGTGCGTAGAGGTGATCCCGACTATCGCTAGTCGGAACCTCTCAACCTCACGCACAATCTCAGGCTCCTTCCCCGCCAGCGAGGTGACGTTCCACGTCCCTAGAGCTAGTTTCCGTGTCCAGGGATCGGGCTGTCGAGGCCCCCGCCTTCGACTGTCGCACGATTCTCTAATAAATTTCTTCATAAGGGGGTTCTGAACCGCTCTTAGTCTGACCCGTTGCCTAGGACCTGTTTGCCTTGGGAGACCCTACCAGGGGCATATAGCCCCGGACAACATAGCTCCTAGGGTCATTCGGGTACTCAAACCCCTCCACCACGTTAAGGTGGCAGTTCAAGGAGGGGTATAAAATACAACAACACAAAATATTTAATGAGGATTTTTTTTTATTTCACACTGCAAGCAATATTTATGTCTTAAATTTTTCACTTTCAAACATTCAAATCTTCAAGCTTTTGTTTTGGCGGAATACTGGTGAAATGAACTTTTGTCTATTTTGCGCAATGGAAAGGTTCCATGAATGTTAAAGGTTCTTAATGGAATCATATTCCATTAAAGAACCTTTATTTTTAAGTTATAATGAAGTTATATCCTCCAAAAGGACAAACAAAGGCACCATAAAAGTAGTCCATATGATCTTTTTTTTAAATGTAATGTTATTGTTTTTTGGCGTCAATGAGTAATAAACAGGCGTAGTTCTCCTTTTGTGTTTCACAGCATCTGATTTTGGAAAGACGTGAGGGAGAATAAATAAATGAGACATGTTTGGGTGTAATATTACTGTAAAGCAAGAAATATTATTCTGAGTTACAACATCTTAGAAATGCCACTTATAAAACATCAGCAGCCTTCAACATGTGCCATATACACTGTTTTTATGACTCAAACAACATTTTCCTTGAGATATCTTACTATTCCACTCCACACACACCTACATTTAATCAGAAAGCTTGCTATCAAGACCATAAAGGCTCTGAATCTTTATAGAAATCTCATTTCAAAGTTGCGGTGAACGGCTTACACCATCTGAACGTCAGCGTGAAGCGCACAGTGGCCCCAAAAGCACATGAGATCAGACTTGCTAAATTTACTACCCTACTAAAGACAGGATGATTCTCTTGAGCTGCTCCTGCGGTCAACATATATTATTCAAAATAGTGCATAGGTCCATGCTGAGTCCTGCGACTGAGTGTGTGTGTGTCTGTGTGTGAGAGAGAGAGATTGATAGAGAGAGAAAATGTTCTTGCTGTGAGAGTCCTCATCCCAGACAGCACACCCTGCGGGAGATAAAGGGAGAGAGATAGAGGGAGAGAGGGAGGGATCGAGAGTAAAAGAGTGAGTGAATGCAAGACATGAACTAAAGTTAGCATATATTCTGTCCGTTCTGATAAGTGCTCACCGTCTTATATAGTGTGTGTGTGTGTGTGTGTGTATCTTGGCCAGCTGGTCTAACCCAGATTGAAGAGGAAAGTTAGAGAGAACATTGCTGAGTGGCCTGAAAGTATCCATCAGTTTTAGCAAAAGATTTAAAAATGTACAAAAATAATAAGATGTTTTGATCGATAAAGAGCCGCTCATCCACTTTATGGGGTGCAGCGTAATTGAAGTCTGTGCATGAAAGAGCAAAAGCTTGTCTTTGCTCTCCACAACAGACAAATCTGAGTTTCTCATCATCTGCTTGTGAATAAGGAAAGCCTTCTCTGTGGTGTTATAAAACTAGTCAAATCTGAGAAGAATGTGAGATAAGCATAGGAAATTGAAATAAAACTAAAATATACTACAGAACAGATGGGGTTTTCAAAAATATGGTGAGAGTAGAGTGGTGAAAATATATTTGCGAAGTATCACTAATGCTAAAATCAGTTTAAAGTAAAAGATATTCATAACCCATTTTAGTTTCATAAATTCGGTAAAACGGATTAAAAGTAAAACGGAAAATTCAATGAGAAAAAAATGGCTAGCGGGACTGGATACTGAAAGTTGAGAAAAACTGCATTATCTACAACAATAACCTAAAACAGTGGCCTCATGACCTTTTTCAGGTTTTTTATTTTTTTTGTAATACTGGATAAGGATTACAAATATTTTTACTTATATCTATGGTATGATCTATCTAAAATTTTTAACTTGCTTTATTTAGTATATACGGATTCACGAATATGCAAATTAGCCCCGCCTCCACTCAATCACACAAGCTCAGAATAATGCCTGATCCACTCGGTCAACTTTACTGTAGTAAATGCTGCACAACGGCAAGTGGAAATACTGGTTAAATTTAGCCATATATGTTTGAACCATAGACTGTAAAAAAAGATGGACGACGCCCCTTCGCTCTCTTCCATTGATGAGAACTGAAGCCGCCAGTGTCCCGATATGGCGCTGACATATTGGAACTTGAGTCTGCGCAGTAGAGATCTCGGGACCAGACCTGCGCAGTAGTGAGCAGGAAATAAAGCCGCAAAATCAACGCTCCGCCCTCACTCTCGCAGAGAGAGTGCATTCTGCACACTTTTTTTAAAATTGATTGCAGTACGACAAGAGGCTTGTTAAAATAAAGTAAATACAATCTCCTCAGTCCTCCGAAGATCCCAAAATAAATGTCCGTTGGTGCTTCAGTGACTACTTTGCTCAGAGAACCTGTCAATCACAGCTGTCAATCATGACGTTACACCACCACATCACGTAACTAACTAAAAACCAACTTATTTTTGAAACAGACACTTGAACTTACATCAGCGTGATAAAAACGACAGCAAATGAAAGAAACCACCTTTGGAAAAACGATATTTGAAGTGTAATTTAATTGTTTAGTTGGTCTCACATCCCGTTGAATAACACGGGGAGGCGGGGCTTATGACCTATACTAGGACCAGCCACCGGGGGGCGATCGAGACGGTTTGGCTTCACTTTTCATGGCTTGTGCGGCACGCTTGGTTTGAACCAGAAACTGATTCAGAAGGAGTGGAAAAGTGAATTATACAGGCTTGTCAATGCATCAGAATGGTCATGCATTTTATGTATCGCTTTCTACAGTGTTGGACACATAACGGTAATTAATATGATTAGCCTTTTGCTTGACTACGTTATCAAACAGCTTATAATGTGTTGCTAATGTTATACAAACCATGTTCCCGTTCAGCATGACGGCTGCCTTCTAAAAATCAACATCCTTAGAAATGCTTTGAACAACTTCAACATGAAGACCGATATGAAGAATGTCATTGGAGAAAGGCATATAGTTCATCACAACATCGTTGCATATTAATTATATGCTAAAGCCCGCCCGCCCGCACGTTGACAGGATTGGTTGCAACCTATAAACAACATTAAAAACTTGATTTTCACCACAGGGGGGAGGAGGTTTTTCATTTTCATTTAATACACTGGACAAAATTATAAACGCAAACATTTTTGTTTTTGCCCTCATTTTTCATTCATCCACCCCGGAACCCCCCAACACAGTAAAACTGTACATTTTAGAGTGGCCTTTTATTGTGGCCAGCCTAAGGCACACCTGTGCAATAATCATGCTGTCTAATCAGCATCTTGATATGCCACACTTGTGAGGTGGATGGATTATCTCGGCAAATGAGAAGTGCTCACTAACACAGATTTAGACAGATTTGTGAACAATATTTGAGAAAAAACGGCCTTTTGTGTGCATAGAAAAAGTCTTAGATCTTTGAGTTCAGCTCATGAAAAATGGGGGCAAAAACAAAAGTGTTGCGTTTATAATTTTGTTCAGTGTATATTAAAATAAACTAAAACTGAAATACACATATTGACAAAAACACAACAAAAGCCGCGTTTCCACCGAAATTACCCGGAACAATTTGTCCCAGGAACTTTTTTCCCAGGAACTTTTTTTGCCCCAGACCGGTGGCTTTCTGCGTTTACACCGCGGTCTAAAGTAAACCGGGAAGGTAAACTGCGCGCAACTGCTCCTCCCAGTCTGCGACGGACAATAATCAGTTTTGAGCGCCACATTTATAATAAGTATGGAGGAGATTCAAACTGTGCTGCAGTTATGTATTGGTTTACTAACAAGGTAATTAACAAAACAAAATAGACGAGCACTGATACTAAAGAAAACTCGTATGCGTATAAAATTAGACAACGTATGTTATCAGTTATTGTGAGATGCCTGGGACGAACGCGCAAAAAAATTCCTCTTTCGCAAATACGCTTAAAAAAAGCCTGAACCCCGTCTATCAATCATAAATAGTGACAGACATAATTTGTTACTAACCTCAAAGCGCTATTTCAATCCTGTTATAGTAAATTTATAACATGGTTTGGAGTGCCTTGCAATAGATGACAATGTGTAAACATAATGACTTAATAATAAAAGCTGTGGCAGAAAAGAGACGAGCACTGATAAAGCGTGTTCAGTAAGCTCGTAATGCTGACGTTAGATATAAAATTTGTATGTTATCAGCTATTGCGGACATTGACCGTGAGATGGCTGGGATGAACGCGCAGAAAGTTTCCTCTTCCACAAAATAAAGCCTGAAACTCGACGCCAGTCCACCAGTTTTTTTTTATTAAATTCCATATTTGCAGACAGACAACTCTTACTGCATGAAGCCACGACACAAACCGCAATAGATTTTTTTAAAAAGGGAGGTTAAAAATAAATAAAATGCTGCGTGGCGTCATCCAACCAAAATGCAGCGTGAACACAACCAATCAGCTTGTGCAGCGCACAAGTCCCACCCCTGAAAGTTCCTGAACTTTGAAAAAGTTCTACCTCGTGAGCAGGGACTATCGGAGGGGGAAATATTTACCCGGAACTTCATTTAGACCCTGGTTCCTGCGGTGTAAACACATCGAGTACCAGCCCAAAGTTCCTAGTTCCTGGGGAAAGTTCCTGCGGTGGAAACGCGGCTAAATTATCTATAACTTTTAACTAAAATTAAAACAAAAACAGAAAATGTAGAAATAAAAACCACAGGCCTAAAACAATGTCAAGGTATTTGATTATTGGTTGACATCATTGGCCCCGCCCCTACTGGGCCTAGATGACATCATCTGGAAAGGAAAATAATTTCAGAGGCGGAGCCAGTGATTTGAAAATACATGCATTGATGAATTGTGCACAATATGATCAGGAACATGTAATGTGGAAGTAAATATTCCATTTTGATTTCCTGTTGACTTGTCAACATGAACGCAGAGTTACAAGATGCTGTCTAAGAAGGCATCGCTCGAACAGGTAGGGACACTCGCAAAGATTCTGGTGATAAAAATAGGCTTTTGTTCACTCTGAGGTGTTTCTGAGATGCAAGTAATTTCACAGAAGCAGCCTCGGGGTCACACTCTGTGTGTGTGGCAGAGATGGAGCCGCAGACAGAGTTGCCCTTAGACAGAAGTAATAATATTTCGAAGGCGCTCCGGGGCTGGGTCTCACAGACCATTCAGTACATGAGAGGGACCAAAGTGTTTGTGTGTTTGCAAGTGGAACACAACCAAGGTGGACCAGAGAACTATGGGTGGGAGAGAGAAAGAGGAAGGGAGAAACAGGAGGCCAGATAAAAGTAATATCACATTACTCCAAATATTCCAAATCCAAAAATAGACAAAATCATCGTTGTTACATGTACTCACTATATTAACAGTAAAATACGCACAATTACAAGAAGGACGGGCAGTAATGTTGTAGTCAAGACCACCTAAACTTGAGACCAAGACGAGAGTGTGTTGAGACCAAGACAAGACCAGCGAGGCAGGGTGAGACCGAGTCAAGAACAAGACCAGACCAGCACTCCTCAAAATCATCTAAAAGATCCATATCTACTGTCTGAGAAATTACCTGAGCGGTTACCAATCAAATCACTAACAATACAATTAAACTTTGTTGCAGAGGTGGCACAGAAGTTGCATCTGAATTGGTACAATTAGACCTGCATAAATAATGTTGAGATTTATGTTTTAAAATAACATTTTGAATATAGAAATATGATGGAAAAACAAAATGATAGGCCTACTTTTAAATATGAAACTGAAACCGCCAGTAGGTGGCGACAAAACACTTAATGAGTGAGTCAATCATTTATTCAAGGAATTTGTTCAAAACAGCCGATTCATTCAGTAAAGAAATGCTGCAGCGTGTTGCTCGGAAACGCATTAAAGTTCTGCTATGGATTTTTTTGGAACTATACTCGTTGTCGAAATAGCGACTAAAATTGTCTAAAATGTAAGTCACTTAATATTAATTTCTTGTTTATTGAACATTTGTATAAAATCAATATTACTTCTGCAATCATGCTCATATTCGTGAAACAAGCTCTCTTGCTCTTGTGATATTGCTTATGTTATAATATAAAAAAACAACATCTCTTTTTTGCAATCAAATCTTGAATTTGTGGGGCATTTGAATGAATTTTGGGAATTTTACTTTTTTGAGACAAATCTGCATTGATTTCTAACCCAACACAACAGTAACATAAGAAATCACATTAGAAATAATTTATTGATTGCATTTTAAGCAGTAAGTTTGATGTCAAATCACATTAATTAAGACCAAGACTTTGAAAAAATGGTCTTAAGACTGAGCACTACAACACTTCTGGGGGAGCATGACGATATCATGCTGAAATGATCGTTACCACGGTATAAAATGTTGCTATATCATTTATATCACGGTATGTAAATATATAACAAGTCAAGTCACCTTCATTTATATAGCTCTTTTTACAATACAGATTGTTTCAAAGCAGCTTTACAGTGATAATAGGAAATGAATGCAACAAAGATTGTTTTGGCTGTAGCAGCTCTAGAAGAAAGTCATTGTCTAGCTTAAGTAAGTTTTTAATTGATTCATTTCCGTTGTAAAATCCTTAGTTATTAACTTACACAACACCGTTTTCAACTGAAAAAAAGGACACTTTTAATGCGCTCTGGTCATTAAAATCACGTTTGTCACTGAATCAAACAAAAGAGAAAATAACTTACTGCTCTTGACTTATCGTTAACAAGATAAATGGTAACACTTTATTTCCTTGTTAACTTGTTACATAGTTACTATAGTAATAACTATAAATTATGTACACAAAGTACACAAAGTTAATTAATATTACTCAGTACATAAATGTATAATTACACTGTAACAAGGACATCTTTTTTCTTATTTTTAATAACAGAAATGAGATAAAATAACACAAAATTACTATATCGTGATATATATTTATCATGTTATCGTGAAATAAAAATGTTCATATCGTGAAATAAGAATTTGGTCATTACAACCCTTACACCCTTAGCTACAAGAAAGTAACCTTAAACAAAACCCCATTCCCAAGTACGTGTAGTTAATTATATTAATCAGTACTTAAATGTATAAAAGGAAAGATTAAAATAATGTGTCACCAAAATTTATATTTTGTATACAATGAATGTGAATGGGGAATGGAGCTGCATGTCATGCTCCAAATTTTACAAAAATGCTGCTTGCACAATGAAAGTAGTTCATATAACTTGAATATTGATATTTTCAAATGATAAATTAGTGTGATGAACAGAATCTAATTAGATTTTGCATAAAATCTACATGACAGCACTAAAATCTGATTTAAATACTGGGCTTGACAGCCTCAGTCCCCATTCACTTCCATTGTAAAAAATAATAATAGCTGTTCTTTTCATTATATTCTGCCTAACATCTCCTTTTGTGTTCAACAGAAGAAAATGATACAGGTTTAGAATGGCATGAGGGTGAGTAGATGATGACACAATTTTCATTTTTTTGGTGTGCATTATTAAGCATTTGATGTGCATTATAGACAGGCTTCTACAATGCACAATTAGGCCTATTTTCTACTTTTCTCTCTCTTTCCTTCTCTCTCTCTCGTTCTCCCTCTACCCACTCATAAGGCTTTGTTTGTGATTTTTCTCATCATTCAGCACAGCACCAGTGAGCTCATCTTCTTTACAGAAATTTATCCCCCTCCCTCTCTTATTTATCTCCAAAGAGACAGAAAACCACCTTGCATTCACCTTTTTTGCCAAAACTACTTTCAAAAGATGCGGTTACCTCATTTACACACAGTCTATGTCGACAAGACGCGATCTGCAAGGGCAATTTGTGTTTTTGACGGATTGGATTTTTCATGCTCTCGCCGTCACGCTTCTTTGTGTTGTTAACTGCTGCCCCCTAGTGGTGACTGGTCAACATTACGCAGCAAAATATAAAAAAGCCTCAGTTTCTCATCGCTATGAAGGATAAATATTACTTCTAGATATGTAACGTGTTGCTATGGTGATGGGCTCACGGTCCTCTCTTTACAGAGAAACGAAGATGATTCGGAGGACAGCAGCGTAAAGGAATGCGGAGCCGATGACATTGTACTGAGAGCGGCGGACTGTTACCATAGAAATAGCTGTTCGTTACACCCCTGAAGCGCGCACACGCGAAGTGTGAACGCTTATTTTTATCAATGAAACAACAGGTTCCGCGTGAGAAAGAGGGAGGAATTATGTACCAAAATGATGACGAGCGAGGAAGGGGTAAAACGGGTTCAACAAAACATAAAAGAAAAAAAAGCTGTTTTGAATATAAGAACATTTTTAAAGGGATACTCACCTAAAAATAAAAACTCGTTTCACCCTCACCTGTATGGTTTTCTTTATTCTGTGGAACACAAAAGACGACATTTTGAAGAACATCCTCGGTTATACTAGAATGTATTGACATCGAATGGTCGCTGAAGATTTCAAGTCGCAAAATCACAATAAAAATAAGCTAGTCTAATTACAAGTCTTCTGAAGTCATACAGCTTTAAGGTGTAGGTCGTACACCTCATATCAATAGACCTTATTCACAGCAGCGCCATCTTTTCTTTTTAACTGTAATAAAAGCGCGAGGCTGTGGAGGATAGACATCTCTTCAGTGTGCTGTACAGTTATTTAATGAGTTTTTGAATTGTTCTACTGACAAAACACTGCAAAATATCTTAAATTTCAGTGGACAAAAAAACTCCACACAAACTGTGGAAAATTATAGCCTAGTGATCTAGGAGCTTTATATAGCCGATGCCATTGAAACAAACACAGTACGTCTATCCCTCACAGCGTCGCTTTCATACCTGTCATGGCGCTGCTCTGAATAAGGTCCATTGAATCCATTGGTTTACTGAAAGGTTTCGCATCTGACTGACACGAACGCTTGAAAATAGCACATTTCATATTGAATCTTGTCATTTTGTTATAAATCTTTGTTACTATTTTTATAATATTGAAGTTGTTCTGAGAATTTTTTTTTTTTGTTCATACAATAAAATAAAATAATCCCAGTTTTTCATCTTTAAAGTTTAGAAACGACATAAGTTGTTACAATTTGAATGACCCTGTTGTTCTGACATGTTTTTTTAGGTAATATTAGATGCATTTGCAAAAACTACATACAGTATGTAACTACAAAGAGATTTGAAAAACATGGTTTAAAAAAGTTTTGCAAGGAGCATAGCACTGCTGACACCACTTGACATGCTGTCACCTGCCTAACACACACACACACACAAAGAGAGAGAAGCTGAAGCTCTAGAGAATTGTCACTATTTTGACATTTGATTCCTCCTCTCCACACAGTTCATAGCTTTATACTGTTCTCCACAACCATTTTAGCTGCCCTTAATGTTAGACATGACAATCAGTGTCAAAACCAAAACTTGTTGGATTGTAGCTAGCATTGTAGGGCTGTGGCATCTCCAAAGCACATTCGTTCAGTGTTCAAACACAGCTGAACACATGGGCACAGGCAATCATTTTGAAAGCATTGTTATTAACAGCTGTTGTTCACAGATTGTCAAAGGAACAGTAACAGATTGTACTTTTGATTGGACACAACAGAATGTGCATTTCATACATTGACATTAATCCAATTTAAGGATTAAAATATTATGTGCTCGCAAAAGTGAATATGCAATGACTCAGATGACAAAGGCAGCAGAAAAAGAGATAGTTAAAAGCTTGATTTCTTTAATGCAAGAATCATTATTGTACATTAACAATTCAATGGTCTCTGCACAGCTTTTTTTTTTTTTTTTTTTTTTTACAATATGTACCACAAGTCTATGTCAGCACCTACAGGTATTTACATTACATAATGTTACACTGGAGACAAAGGTGCTGGGGAAGAGTGACGAAAGAGGATGAATGAAAAAAAAAGATGGAAATTATTGAAGAAAAATAAGTGATTGAGAGATGTGCATGACAGCGGAAGTATGGCTATCACAGCACTTGTGCCTGCTGCTAGAGCAGAATTAAGAGAAGGCAAAAAAATCATGAATAACATTGTCAATAACATTAAAATAAAACATTTGTTGCTTTTCAAAGCCGCAGCGTGGTAACTGAAAGCTGGGGCAGTGACAGGTGCTGGAGGAAGAGGCAGGTACCACACACACACACAAACACTCTAACACAAAACCCATCAGTCGTTCACTCGCACACATCAAGTACTTGTATACAGTCATACAGACATTGCTCATTATGTTGCGAACATGCACACAAAAATGTTGTTCTTGCGTTCGATAACCTCTCAGTTCAGCCGTAACACAGCCATACACGCACACAATCAACTCACACAGCAATATAGTGAATGAGAGTTGTGTGTTTGTCAACAGGATCCTATGGAAGGGCACTTAGGCCTCTGCACTGAACACCGTTCCCCGTCCCCCACCGATGACCTCAACTGGGCTCTGTAGACCAATCAGAGAATGTGCTGGGCTGTGGTGAGCACTGTTATTGGCTGCTTTTATTTCCTGGTCTGAATAAAGATGGGAGGATGACTGAGGAGTGGCATTTTTTTCGCTGTTGTTGTCGTTTTCTTTTTCTTAAGAGCTCAGATCATCCTATTGCGTTTGTGAGTGGGCGAGTCTGTTATGACATCATTGCACTGGGCGGAGCTTCGTTTCCGAGTTCCGTTGTCGAGGTGGAGCGCCATCTCTTCAGCAATGAAAGTGTTGAGGTCCACGTCGTGGAGGCCGTTTCTGCGGCGGCTGGGGGCGGAGCTAGCGCTCAGGTGTGTGGGTGAACCCGGGGCTCCAGAGCGCATACTGATACTCGCCATGGCTCCGCTCAGACCTGTAACACACACAGAGGTAGGAAAACATATGAAATATACTTTTTCCATCAAGACGGAAAAAAAAGGCAAAACCTTCAGGGACATTTTGCAGTACTATTTCTGTGAGAGAGAAAAAAATTCCATTTTAACGATACCAGTGGCCATAGAGCAAGCTGGAGTGGAAGTGTACAACTCAAACTGCCCAAAGCAAGGGAGCACTTTATATTATACGCTTCAAAGAATGTCATAAGACACATTTCTCTACTGTACAATGCAAACGTTTTTTTTTTTGCCTGAAAAATGTGTGTTTAGATGGACAGACGCATTATAAATCTAAGCACTGTCGTCAGGCAACACTCACCATGCAGAGCAATGGCCTCCCTGAAAGGCTGCAGGTCTGTTTCTACAGATGAACTCGTCTCTGAGGACGTGGGTCGGCTTGGTGACACCATTGCAAGTCTTGGTGGAGCCCTGGAGCTACGTGGCGGTGGGGCTTTACCACAGAGAAAGCTGATAAGATCCTCACGCCGAATAGTCCGCCTCCTTTTCTTCACCCACGCCAGGACATCTTTGTTTCGTCTCTGATGACCGATCTGAATACCCAGCTCATAACTCCGCTGATGGGCATCAACACTCTCTGGAAGATGGCAAAAAAAGCATGAGCATTTCTTATGTATGTGAGGAATCAGCCCAGCTGCATCAATGTCTCGTGGTGATTTATGCCCAATGATGTCTCATTTAACAATCTGATATCAAAAGCTCTTCTTAGAATTTTTAATTTGGCATCATATTTGATGTGAAGGAGAAACTGAACAGCAGGTGAATTATTGGTAATGATTACAATAAGAAGCTTTTAATAATGTAATTATGTAAATGTTACATTAACTTCCAAAGCAATTGCATAACACCATACATTTTCGTTCTGCCAGAACAGCAACATCATCTCTCCTCAGGAACGGCAGCCACTGTTCTTCAATCTATTATTTTCAATCCATTATAGGCAACAAATAAACTGCCTCAACCAAAACTGGCAGGCATGAAGATTTGTTTCAATAGAGAGGTTTTCCATTGCCAGGCAGGAATCAGACTGAAATGCATTTTACGCTTACAAAACCTTGAGATGAGGTGCATGAAATGATTCAAGAGATGATTAAATCTCACCGAGGAGTTTATAAAGAAAAATGGGAGGTTTTAGAAAATACACTTGGACTTAACCATTTCTGGTTCAGTCAAAGTTCACAATGTGAAATTGCACACTGAACTTTTGATAGATAAGAAAAGAACATGTAAAGGCGGTGATCAAACTTGAACTGATCACATCCTATATGCTTTGAAAACTTCTAACAATAGCCATCTTGCTAATTAGTTGATATATGTGATCTGATCTCCAGTAAACTGAACACACAAACACCTCCCTATTCCTGACAGCTCCTAATGACGTGACTCAAATCATCCACATGACACATCTGACATCCTCCCCACCTCATCATCTTTCATTACCCCAACTAAAGTAACTTCTGAATGATGACTCAAGTTTCACTAGCAGACTCATGGCCCATGGTGGGTCTCATAACTGCAGTCTAATACACAACTACTTTAGGGCTGTGAATCACATTTCCACTATTACAATCAGACAGATTCTAGGAAGAGGAGTAAACCAATATGATTTTAATAACTGCTGTCAGCCATATTGTTTCTAGTCTCAAAACATATGAACAACCAATTATTTTTATGTCAAGTCAAGTAACCATTTATATAGCGCTTTTAACAATACAGATTGTTTCAAAGCAGCTTTATACAGTGATAATAGGAAATTAAAGCAACAGATTGTTTTGGCTTTACAGCAGCTCTAGAATAAAGTTATCTAGAAATGACTGATTCACTTCCGTTATTAACTTAACACGACACCGTTCTAACAGAAAACCCTTAATGCACAATTTGCACAAAACAGTGCCGGGTGGCTCGAGATCGCAAACCTTAAAATAGGTTTCAAGGTGCAAGCCATGAAACATTTTGAAAAAAAGGTTATCTATGCACAAACTTCAAAAACGCTGAGAGCATGCCCATGTGTATTACGTGTTCAGTCTGCGCGTTTGAATATGTGTGCGCAGGCGCGTAGTCTTTATTTACAAACTGACCTCAACAAATTACTTGTCTGGCCTTAATTTATAATACGGGATTATTTATCGCTTCCGCGTAAATAATGGGCAAGCAGGAGTTATCCAGTAAAAATCTAGATTCTTCTAGCCCTATTCAGATGGTAATTGTTTCTCATGTGGATGTCTGTAAAAATAAATTTGCATGTCACGTGCATTCGGATGGCATTTATTAATGGTGGAGGAGCGAGTTTTGTGATCCTACGAACCCGGGAATGCGCTAATATCCTATTTATTATTTGATTATTTAACCTAAAGATAGATGCGCTGTAGTTAAAATGGTTTTCTGTATTGTATTTTATCTCAAAATGATGGGTCATTTTAAAAATGTGGAAATTATCAGAAATAAGTTAATACAGCCTATTATTTACATGAGGTAAACATAAAGCTGCTAGGTTTATATTTTTAATATATAATTGCTGCCATAACGGCCCATTTCAACTGTTTACTTGCTTTTCTCTTTCTCCTTTAAGCGGTGATATGAAATATTGTTTTTCCAGCATTTCAGTAATAAAAGTGTAGACTACATCTTTAAAATGCATCCAAAGCGCAACAGTTATCGTACGGTATTTCTTCTTATAAACTCAGACGGCAATTAAATTACCACATGATCTTGGTGTTTGTCCTTGTTTTTTTTTTTACACGGGTGGTGGGAGGAAAAACTCTGACTTTCTGCATTGGATGGCAATAAAATCAGACTAGCCCCTGTAAATGCTGAAAATACCTTGCGTCCCCATGACAAATAATTACAGTTTGAATAGGGCTAATGACTGTAAAAACAGCAGATTGCAAAAAGCATCTTATTTGTGCTGTGAATGAGGCATTGAATTTCTAACTTGACCAATTTATTAGAAAAGTGATTCACAGCCAAACCCTTTCATCCTCTTTCTATCTTTGTTGTAAACGAGACTGACTTACATAAACTGAGCAAACAACATCTTTTTCACTCAGTCAGCAGCTCTGCTCAATCATGAAATAAGTGCTTCGTCTGTTCAGTGTCATTCCAGATCTTTTATAACACAAACAAGATGCTTTTTGCCACCTACTGAAACAAGTGTAACTTAAGTGATTTTTTCTTTTTTCAATTTACTCAACACACTGACTCTGTGAAGGGGACATTTTGTTCAGAATGCCAACCAATGACATTCCTCCTTACACCCTGGAGTTAAATGCTATTGGTTTGTGCTATAGTTTTTCTCTGGAATTAATTATTTTCTTAAGTGAAAGACTAACACGTGTAGATTATTTGTAGATAATCTACAAGGTTTCACAGACAGGACTTAAGCCTAAAGTCCCAGAATAAAATGCACGTTTGAGCTGTCTTAACTGAAAGCAACTTGCACTGACATATCTTAAAATATGTCAGTGCCATTTTTTTTTTTTTTTTGTCAAGATGCACACCAATGTTTTTTTTCTTAAGAACATTTATGTAGTCATTCAACAGATTCATTTAAAAACAGGAATTTGTTGAAACAAAACAATACTAATGCAGTAAATTCCAATCAACTGTAGTTCACATACGAAAGCCCATAGTATACCTCATTTTGGATGTGAACACGTAGTGCACTTCATCCTTGTCCAGTGTCTGTGCCATTTCTCTCTAGAAGGTAGGACCAAAAAATGTCTTTGTACTCTTTTAAACTACAGTTGCAGGTATCCTTTAAAGTCACCAAAAAAATCTAAATAGACAATTCTTGTTTTTTTATGGAATATTGCAGTATTTATAATAAATTATTTTTCTATGCACACATTATTCATGTGCCATTGAAATCTTTAATGAAAATAACTTCCCCTCCCACTTGCAGCGACATCTCTTCTCTGATGACGGGACAACCTGTCACTCACATGGCATCACAGCAATAGCAAACATTCATGTTCGAGAAGCCATTTTACTCGCATATACATCACAATAGGGAAGAAAAGACTGCTTTAATGCTTTAATCCCCACAAACAAGCACTTGTCAACTTTGTTGATGCCGTCTCCAGTAGTTTGTTGTTCCATCTCCTCTGTTTCTTTTTGACTAAAAAATGAAATGTCCACAAGGTGGCAACACTACACTGGACCAATTTAATTAGTGCAAAAAATTCAAGGTGCATTGCGAGCTGAGTCTACAGAGTACGCATGTTAAGGAAAATCTGGCTGTACATGCGTTCAGTATGCCTACCTACATGTGTACAGCAAGTACACACTATGCTAATGAGACTATATGACACACACTGTACGCACACTCTGGCATATGCATAAAAACCGAAGTATGCATTAGGCTGTAGTCGTGTAAAATGCAAAACTGTTCATGAAAGGTTTCTCAACTTACCTTTGTATAGGTTAGTGACGGCAGTTGCAGCATTTTGAAAGGGAACCCACAAAGAACGCCCCTGTTGTTGACATACTCTATCTGAGGGAGTGATCAGACAGGACAGGAAATGTTTACGTTGCAAGTGGAGATTCATCATTTCCCATTCATATAATACACATTTACCCACTGTTTAAAAAAAAAAACAAGAAAATACCAAGACAACTACACCACCATCAGGTTCACATTTAGCACCTTTACAGACTCTCGCACTGTGGCTGTGTGTCATAAGATAGTGAGCTGCCTACTTAAACAGCACTTTTGGACACCATAAGCACGCTTGGAATGTTCTAAAAGCGTGTATGATGACCATAAGTGGGGTCTACATAAGCAGCTCTCTATGTTTTTAGACACAGCCATTAATTAGACGACGTCTAAATTTGATATGTAGCAAGTGGACTCTACGCCATTTTGTTGTGTAGCTTTAGTTTATCTTATTGTACAGTGTTGTCCAAATCAGAACTTTGTGTATGAAAGCATGGCGTGCTGTATATTTAAACTAGCTTTATAGTGTTTCATTGATTTAATAACCGATATCAACAAAAACAACACAGCCCTGAAACAATAACGCACAATCGTTGAACTTAGCCTGCTAATCCTGCCTTCGCCATTTTGTTTCGCATACTATTATTGTTGTTCAATTTTTTTTACACGTTTTCATCCGTTCATCACAGTTTGTATTCCTATATCTTTTCGTCTACATATATGGCGTTTGAGTTCATAACAGATGAGATTTCGATCACAAATCGTTATTTTCATCAGATGAACTCCTCCCTGCACTTCGCCATTTTGTTTCGCTGATAGACAACCAGCTGGGTGAAGCTTTAAATATAAAAAAAATTCACAAAACACGTTTAAATGTACTGTGCCTAGTTTTAATAATAAATAAAGACGGACAATAGATGACATTTCCTTACAGAAACTGATTTGTGTGTCAGTTTACGTTGCTAGTCTGCCACTTAGCATCAATGCTAATCTGTAAACGCCACCGGCCTTCAAACCAGCCAAACAAAAGGCGAAATTATACTAATTAAGCACTAAATGTGTGTATTTCATTATAAAATAACCCCTCGACGTCTTAATTAGATCTTGTTAGATTTAATTTGGTGGCTATCCGTTGAGTTTATGAGTTAGTCTCCTTTGTTTGCCAGTGTCAGAGTTAGCTTGGCTAGCTCTCGGTGAGTTTTTATTATACATATCGCACCTTTATACAGTTGAGCGACGGCAGTGGCTGAGTTCTGGAAGAGATGCCAAAGTTTTTGTTGGCTCTGCTCGGTCTCCTCCTCGCTCGGTTCCTCCTGCTCGGCCTCGGCTAGGCACTGCCGCTCCCATTTGGAGAACCAGTGCTCGGGTCCGTGTTCCTGGATCTCCGCTTCCCCCTCCTCCTTCTTCTCCTCCATGGCCACGAAAAAAACACTAAAACCGCTGCTGTAATGCTCTAACGTTCGCTTAAACAACTCTCCGCGGCGATTAAACCCGGACGTAGTCGTTTGTCGTCGGCGGCGGCCTCATCGACAGCTGTTAGTTTACGTCTGCATAGCGAACGGTGCTTGCACTTCTCCGCCACACAGTCGATGAAAACAACTTAACGTTGCCGACACACAAACCCCGCCCTCATGAGTCGGGCTCGACGCTCATTGGCTACAGGCACACAGGGCGTGGCTTGGCGTCAACGGCTCAACTGTTTATTAGATACACCAACTGTCTGTCATATGTCACGGAGTGACAATAAATGATGACACCGCCCATGTTTATGTGTCACACCGAACACTTGAGCCTCAACTCAAGTACACTGAGTAGGAACGCGAGATTGCGCAAGCCCATAATGAGTCGCTATTCATGCTTTCCAAGGCCTTTTCCTGTTTCTCTTCTGTTCATTACAGTAGGAGACTGTTAAACAAAGAGAGGGATTTTTGAATAAATATAGCCTGTTGTGATTACCTTCTTTGGCCTACAGAGGGTGTCATTATACAAGTACACGAATGCATCTTTCGTGCTCAAACCCATTTGAAACCATCATTGACTGTTGTCACAAGACATCACAGGTAAGAAACTAATTGGAAGAAAATACATTTTCACGGTGGCATATTTAAAAACACCTCTCTTTTTATATGCATATAATATATATGTATATATTGTACATTTAGACAAAATATAAAAATAAATCTGTTGTGTACAACAGGTATTTCAGCAAAGTTTTGATCATGTTTATAATTTAGAGGCCTTAGAAACTTGCGTGTCACACACAATATAGTAGGCTTTAGAAGGTTAAATGAAACTCATCAGTAAGCTATATTGAATTGATCTTATTTCTTATAGACCCAATGATGTTTTAAAAAGGACATTAAAGGAGGTTTCGATTAAACTTCACAAAAAGTATAAGCAGACAGTCAAATTTTTATGTTGCCACAAAACCAATAACATTAAAATTAGTGACATTTTACCTCTTATTGGTAATATTTAATGTTTATACATTTAACACATTCTGATGTTAGAGATTGTTTGGTAACATCCTTAAGGAGTGATGTTCATATTTTACTAGCAGAAAATCACCTTGACCCCAAAATAAAGATAAGAAAAAACAAGATAACATAAAGGGGAAGGGCAGAGTGATTTAACATGCTTGCACATGCAAGATAAGTTGTATAATATATGGTATGTTACATCATAATTCATCTTCATATGTGCAGAGTCTTATCAACTTGTATGTTGTTTCCTAAGTGCTGGTGTTACATAGCAGGAGGTGTAACATAGAAACTGGGCATGTGAGGACTTTGACAGGAGACGCGCAGTGACCCCAGGTTAATGTCTGGAGGAAAGTCCTGAAAAGGTGGGCTGGCTGTAGACTCTTGAATACTCATTCCACCTGGAAGCTTGTCACTTTCTCTCTCCTCTGCCTCATGCTCTCCAGCTCCATGGAAGTGTGTGAGATAAAAATGTTGCCTGCTTGGGAGAGCGATGGCTCAAAGGTGTCTGTAAAAGTGCCAGGTCCAACTCTGACATACCAGAATATTCAGTACTGCATTAGAGAAAACCGTGGACTGTGCCGCAAGAGAGGACCCGAGAGAGACATCTTAAAAAATGTCAGGTTAGTGTCTGTGTGTGTGAGTCTCTAAATGCTGTAGAAGCAGTTCAATCAGATTGTCTTATTCACTAGACGTTTACATGCTTCATAAGATTTACATCTCGCATTGACCATATTCAGCAAAACATACTGCAGTGCCGTCAAACATTATTGCAGATCATTTTGATACAGATAACAGTTATCTTTAATCTGTGCGCTCCAGAGCGATTTGATATGCATGTGCATATCAGTGTCTTTCTGTGTTTAAATGTTTTTATATCTGCAAAAGAAATTGTTCTTGATCTAATGCTATTGAAAATATCATCTAAAGTTTGTCCAGAGTTCAGATGTTTAGAGATTAGAATGAAAAAGAAGTCCTGAATTTGTAATTCTTCATAGTTTTTGTGTGTTAGTGTGTTCATGTTTCATTTTTTGCAGCAATCAGTTGCTTGCTTTGGTTGAGGAACTGTGATGGTTGTTTTCTATGTCACAACACAAGAAATATGACCAATTATTTAATCGTTTTTGTATTATTTATTTTTATAATGAATACTTTGTATTAATTGCAACAAAAATGCCACATATTTTTAATGATAATATATCGTCAATACTATATAGATTGCTATTTTGTTATATAATGAAATCAGATAACCAAAAATGTGCCTTGCGCATTAACATTTAAATTAAGTGTTAAATTAAAAAGTGACTTTGTAAAGTCAAAAACATTATTTAATATGATAAATTATACACTATTGTTCAAAAGTTGGAAATTGGAAGTTTTTTTATGTTTTTGAAAGTCTCTTAATGCTCACTAAGGCAGCATTTATTTAATCAAAAATACAGTAAAAAATAAATAAATAAACCCCCAAAATTACTTTTTTCTAATTTAATATATTTTATAATGTAATTTATTCCTGTGACGGAAAAGCTGAATTTTCAGCATCATTACTCCAGTCTTCAGTGTCACATGATCCTTCAGAAATCATTCTAATATGATGATTTGCTGCTCAAGAAACATTCCTTATTATTATCAATGTTGAAAACAGTTGTGCTGCTTGATATTGATATTATTGTTTTACATTTTTTATTGATGAATAGAAAGTTATTTGAAATAGAAATCTTTTGTAAAAAAAAAAAAAACTGTTTTGCTGCCTATTTTGATCTAATGCATCCTTGCTGAATAAAAGTATTAATTTCTTCCAACTTAGAACGCTAGTGTATATGAAAAATATAAAGCCAATTTTACTCTTACAAATTACTTTCATTTTTCATGATTCAAGCATATTAAAAATATTTTTGACTTAATTTAGATGTTGCCACATGAATCATATTTTTAGGTTATTTGATAAACATATTTCCAGTGCACATATAAGACTGTTTTGCTATTTCCTGTTTTAGTGGAATCATGAAAACGGGACTGAATGCAATCATGGGAGCAACAGGAAGCGGCAAAACATCGTAAGATGCTCAGAATCATCAGACTATAGTTACAACTGACAACAAGCTGGCAACTACGCACAATTTCTAACCTTTATTTTTTGTGTGAAGGTTGTTAGATGTGATCGCTGGCAGGAAGGATCCTCGTGGTTTGCGTACAGGTCAAGTTCTTGTTGACAACAAGGTCGTGACCACTGACCTCCGTCTCATGTCTGCCTATGTCGTACAGGTGAGAATGCACAACTTTACAGTATGTCCTCTCATGAGGATAAAGGAGTATCTGCTCTGTTGTGTGACACATGTAAATGTTAATGCCGGCAAGATTATTATGTGATAGAATTATTTTTGTCTCCTGTTCTGGAATCTTTTGCATGTACTTAATCGGTTTAATTTCCTGCATTTTCTTTGCTTGTCTGTCTGTTTGTCTCTCCCCTTCTGTAGGATGATGTCCTGATGGGAACTCTGACTGTGCGGGAGAATCTTTTATTCTCTGGAAATCTGCGGTTGCCAAGGAAACAGTATTCCACTGCTGATAAGGAAAAAAAAGTGGAGAGCATCATTCAGGAGCTTGGATTAGAGGACTGTGCAAACACCAAGGTTGGTCACAAATGCGACTGCCGCTTTTTATGTCCAGATCTATTCATTTAGATGTGTGGTGCATGCATACACTCAAAAATGTAACTGTCCTGAGATTGCAAAGGGGAAAAAAACACCTTGCTAAAAAGATTTTTAAAAAAAATTAATTATTTGGGAATAATCTTTTATTTGTTTTTAATAATAATAATAATATTTGGAAACTGCCTGTTGAGAAAATCTAGTCAAGGTCACAAAAATCTTTTAGGGAGGTTTACACGACACTATTTTCAGCTTAAAACAGAAACGTTTTATAAGTTTTGGCTGTTTATTTACAAGACAACAGTGATTTGGGGCCTGAAAACACAAACTTTTTACACTAGAACTACCGGAATCCTATAACTACTATAATAGCCATAGCAGTCATTCTGACCGCTCATACATTATTTGCATATAATTTCAATAAGCTATATCAAATCTAAGAATAAATGGATCTGTAATGTTAGGATAGGTAGGTAATAATAAACATCAGAACATTACATTTTAATTCTAATGTAGGCCTATGTGAAAATGTATTAGTTAATCGACAACCACAGAAAAGCTATTGTAATTACAGATACAAAGTCGACAGTGATCAATTTTCTATTATCTTCTTTGTAAAATGTAAACAAATGTATTCATCCTTGGATATTAGAATACAATAACTTACAAAAACATCGCCAATATGCATTTCAATGCATAGGTAAAACCTTTATGGGCACATATGAAATGCAAATGCCCCAAACTGGCCAAAACAGTCATTCTGAATCAGAGAATATGACGGGAAAAGAATATGAAAATATAATAAACTGCGAGAAAACAAACTGATTTAGTAACCAATATTTGTTTTAGTGAGCAAAAATATCATGCTGTAAAATTACAATGGAAATTGTATGCATACGGTCAGTATGACTGTTATGGCAATTCAAGGTAGAAATACTCAAAACTCTTTTGTGTCTTGTAATTTTAATAAAATAACAATGATAGAATAAAATATAGACACATTTAGGAAAAGTCAGGGTCCTATAGTTACATGAGTTTTATTTCAACAAAGTTATTACATTGCAAAATTTTAAAACAGTCAAAATGACTGCCTTGGTAGTTGTAGTGTTAAAAACGGGTTACAAAGAGCACTTTTAAAAAAACTAAAAAGTTACTGTATCGTCTCTGTGTAAACTACAAAAACGCAAATTTGTGAAAACAGTGACATCATACACATGCGTATTACATGTTCAGTCTATAGGCATATAGTGTTTCTTTACAAAGTGATATCGCCAACTACTGGCCTGGCAGCAGAAAACATTGTTTAGTCGTTTTGCCGGGTCCGTGTGAACAGGGATCGTTTTGACAATGTTGTTTTCTGTACGTGAAAAAAGCCAAGGGAAATCTTTTCCATTTTTAGTACGTCGTTGTCGTGTAAACGTGTCAATAGAAAGATCTTTTTATCGCAAGGTCAGTTCAGGTTCATGCTTCAAATGGTGTTCATTTGAAAATACTTTTGCCTTAAAAAATTAAACGTGTTAAATATTATTTAAATATATTAAATAGATAATATCTTTCTCCCAGATTGGTACAGAGTTCATAAGAGGTGTATCGGGAGGAGAAAGAAAGCGCTGTAGCATTGGTATGGAGCTCATCACATCTCCTAGTCTTCTGTTCCTGGATGAGCCGACCACAGGCCTCGACTCCAATACAGCTAACAGCATCATTTCTCTCTTGCACAGGTACAGACTTGTGCCTTATTTAACAACACTTCATCGCCTGGTTTATTATGTACTTCTAACTAACCAGATGATCTCAAAATCTTTATGTTCATGTCATTTTATCTTATCTCTGCAACTCCCCTCTTTCTCTCTTCTGGTCATTCAGGTTGTCACGGGGCGGTAGAACTATAATTTTCTCCATCCACCAGCCACGTTACTCAATCTTCAAGCTCTTTGATCACCTGACACTTCTCCATAAAGGAGAAACCGTTTATGCTGGCCCTGCCGGCAAAGCCATGGACTACTTCCAGAGTCTGGGTAAAATACCCACACATTTCATATGCTGGTCACATAAATATGAATTAAAGGGATACTCCACTTTAAAATGAAAATTCTGTCATCATATACTCACCCTCATGTTGTTTCAAACCTGTATGAATTTCTTTCTTCTGCTGAACAGAAAGGAAGATATTTAGAAGAATATCAGTAACCAGACAGTTTCTGGTCTCATTGACTTCCATAGTATATTTTTTTCCTACTATGGAAGTCAATGAGACCAGAAACTGTCTGGTTACTGACATTCTTCTAAATATCTTCCTTTCTGTTCAGCAGAAGAAAGAAATGCATACAGGTTTGAAACAACATGAGGGTGAGTATATGATGACAGAATTTTCATTTTAAAGTGGAGTATCCCTTTAAACGAAAATTTTATATCAGACCCATCCAACTCAACCAACTTCACGATTTTTGAACACTAAATTAGTAATACTTTGAAGGTATTCTTTGAAGTACCTTGGAGTACCATACTCTGTGATATATAAATATAGTAATCATACTATGGTATCAAAGTACCACGATATTGAAATCTATTGTTTTCAATAGATTTATTTAAATTGTGTATGAAACAAGGAAGCATGAAATAATAAAAAGCAAAAAATGTGCCATAATTGAATAAAATCAAAACTGAAAAGGACAATTTATCTTTCTGTATAATAATACAAATAATTCATGCTCTAGTCTATTAGCCTTTTTGCTTGTGTATTAATACAAAACACTACAATATTCCGTAGAATTCATTTAGTGGTTAATATCTTCACTACAGTGCCTTTGCTATAATAGAAAAATAAGGTTACTCTTTATTTTAAGGTGTCTTTGTTACAGTGTTATTATACATGTAAGTTCTGAGTGATAATAATTAAAGCATATACTTTCTATAGGGTTAGGATTAGGGTTTGTTTTAGGGTTAGTCGCATTTAATTATGCATAATTTAAACTACATGTAACGTGTAACATGGATACTGTAAAATAAAGTGTTACCAAAAAGAATACTTGCCATTCATATTTTCAAATATGATTAAATTCATCGTAAATATTGTCTCCTCTGCTGATCAGGTTATGAGTGTGAGGCTTTCAACAACCCTGCTGATTTCTTTCTGGACATAACCAATGGGGAGACCACTCCTTCAGTGCCAACAGGTAATACACATACACAGACATGCAGATATGAGCACATATATGATTATGAAACTGAGGGATCGACAAATGCAACTTATATAAGGTAATCAATGTTTTGTGGTATTGTTCAATCACATGAGTTAAGTGGATTGAACGTTTCTCTCTCTTCCTCAGAGAAGTCATTGGCTGAGCTTTACAGTGAGTCTCAGTACTGTGCTTCTGTCAAAGAGGAGTTGAAATGTATCACTGGACCATCAGATCCCTCATTTGAAGCCAAGAGCAAGGCACCATCCTATGTCACCTCATTTTTCTACCAGGTTCGTTTCATAAGAAAAAAGTATTTAAGGCGTGTGTTTCTAAGTAAATGTTTAACCGGTACCTTACTTTGACTGACTGTTCAACTTTAGCTCATAGCTGTTATCAGGTCAGTTATGGGTGAAATAAACAGTGAGCCATAAACCTTGTCTTTCGGATGGTTGTAACATGAAGTCCACTGAAGGCAAGTTAGACTAAGGAACTAAAACTATGAGAAATTCTAAATAAAAAACATGAAAATATAAACTTGAAATAAAACTACAAAACAGATGTGACAATGGTTTTATGTTTTTTCCATGTATGTGTATGTGCATGCTTACCTGTACATGTGTATGTGGTTAAATGTGTGTGTTTGTATGTAGTTAAATGTGGTATGTTGGAGGACAATGCTGAACGTTGTCAGGAATCCTCAGACCTCATATGCTCAGATGGCACTTAACATCCTCTGTGCTCTACTGATTGGACTCATCTACTACCAGATGCCTTTAACTCTTCCTGAAGCCTTACAGAACAGGTACTGTCATATCCATCCATCCATCCATCCATCCACCCATCATCCATCCATCCATCCACCCACCCATCCATCCACCCATCATCCATCCATCCACCCACCCACCCACCCATCCATCCATCCATCCACCCATCATCCATCCATCCACCCACCCACCCATCCATCCATCCACCCACCCACCCATCATCCATCCATCCATCCACCCATCATCCATCCATCCACCCACCCACCCATCCATCCATCCACCCACCCACCCATCATCCATCCATCCAACCACCCACCCATCCATCCATCCACCCACCCACCCATCATCCATCCACCCACCCATCATCCATCCATCCAACCAAATATCCACCCATCCACCCACCCACCCATCCATCCACCCATCATCCATCCATCCACCCACCCACCCATCCATCCATCCACCCACCCACCCATCATCCATCCACCCACCCATCATCCATCCATCCAACCAAATATCCACCCATCCATCCACCCATCCATCCATCCATCCATCCACCCACCCACCCATCCATCCATCCAACCAAATATCCACCCATCCATCCACCCATCCATCCGTCCACCCACCCATCCATCCATCCATCCATCCATCCACCCACCATCTATCCATCCATCCATCCATCATCCATCCATCCACACATCATCCATCCATCCACCCACCCATCCATACATCCAACCAAATATCCATCCATCCATCCGTCCATCTATCCAACCATCCACCCATCCATATATCCAACCATCCATCCATCCATTCAACCAAAAATCCATCCACTCATCCATCCATCCATCCATCCATCCTTACATCATTACAGTTTAATTTCTCTGTGTTTGTGTGAGCAGGATTGGAGCGTTCTTCTTTCTCATCATCAACATGGTGTTTGGCAATCTATCAGCAGTTGAACTCTTCATTAATGAGCGAGCAATCTTTGTGTGAGTATGACATTATCATTTGTTCAAATCATAAATTGTGCTTATAATTGTAAATTTTCAATGTTATTTTAGTTTTATTTATATACTATTATTGTATTTTTTATATTTTGAATTAGCTTTTATTTTTATATTTTATATTTTCAGTGTTAAGTGTAAGTCATTTTGTTATGTGATTTAGTTATTTTAAATTTTAGTTTAGTTTTATTTTTTTTTTTATTTTAGTTTTAGTTTTATTTCAGTAAGACAACATTTCTAATTTTCATTTGAAGATTTTTAAGTTTGCATTTTTCATCTAATATTTATATTTTATTTTATTTCAGCTTTATTTAAATTAATGAAAATTATTTTTAATAGTTTTAGTTTTGGTTAACATAACAACACTGAAATGAATGTGTCCATATTATGTTTGTGTTTATTGAAATTTACTTTCATTAAAGTGGTCATGACATGAGAAATCAAATTTGCCTTGATATTTTGACAAAAGGACTTTGTATCAATAAAACATCCTGCAAGTTTCATAGCTTAAGACGTCTTCCTCGTTATAAACAAAGCATTTATTTAATCAAGCTCCAAAAACACATCGTTTTGATATTGTGGGATCTGTGACGTCACATGGGCAAACATATGACTGCCTCCAGAGCAAAACGACGTTCAGCGTTCAGTCGACGTTTGCCTACACACCGATTATAATCACTGACGCTGTCTACACTAGATACAGTATACAGATGCGTGTTCAGTTTCTGACATATTTATCACACTTGAGTCTGTCGACAACAGGACAAATGTAAGAGTGAAAGAACGTTTGCTTTGACACGTTCGGTTTAAACAGCTCGTTTGCATCTCTGTACAGACTTCAGAAGGATCCAGGCAGCGTCGGAAACAAGTGGATGGTTTAATTTAATGAAATCCCTGATCGCGTCAGAGGATTAAATGTTTGTTCAGAGCGTTTTGTTTTGTAAATGAGGCACAAATAAACTTCAGTTGAAATATGAAGCAGTAAACTGTAGCCTATTGGATCTGACAGCAGCACAACACAAACTTTAAGAGAATGATTTCATAATGCTTTGTCTGTAAAGGATGGCTTTATATGGGTAATGTTTTCAAAACACTTACGTGTTTTTTTTGTGTAACATTATAAGTGAACTTCAAGGAACATAATAATAAATAAAAAAAACATGTCATGACCCCTTTAATTTTTCTTTTACAAAAAAATAAGTGTGTTTTATGTGCATGGTTTAGGCATGAGAACTCTGGGGGATATTACCGTACATCTGTGTATTTCCTGTCCAAGGTCTTTGTGGATCTGCTACCAAATCGCATTGTACCGATTTTCGTCTTCTCCAGCATTTCTTACTATATGATGGGTAAGCACACGTGTCACATGACGCATTACTAGTATGCTAAACATCTGGCACATCATTAAAACTATCAGTAGCACATATTGTGTACTAAATGAAACTTGAATATGCACAGTAAGTGTACATATATATTTGTCAACAGGGTTGAATCCAGCATTCACATCCTTCTTGTGCTTTGCGTTGACCATGTCTATGGTCAGTCTGGCGGGAGTCAGCTTGGCTTTCCTGATCAGTGCCAGCGTGAGCTCATTCGCCATGGCCAACATCCTCATAGCCTTGCCCTTTGTCTTCATGATGGTCAGATTTCTAAACAAACACTTCCACAACACATATATTCTTGTTCTTTGTCATTCTTTCTCATTCCATCTGTCTTTCTCTCTCTTTGTTGCAGGTATTTGGAGGGTTCCTGGTAAATCTCAACTCAATGCTCAACTGGTTGTCCTGGCTCAAGTGGGCCAGTATCTTCAAATATGGACTAGATGTAAGGAGGAGGAGTAAAGACGTTAATTTGTAATGCAAAAAGTGTTTTTGCAAGACATAACACATATTAAAAGAGTGTAGCACATGCTTTTTAAATGCATCGCCACACATTATCAGATTGTATAAGCAGTGCTGATTATACTGTCCTCGTGTTTTGTTCTTTTGTAGGCTGTGACGATAAATGAAATGAAAGGGCAGGTTTTCTACGGTGTCAACACTACGTAAGTTATTTATATTGTATAAAGATAAAGTGTAATGACAGTTCAGTGAAAGTTCACAAAGTTGTATAACTGGGAAGTTAGACAACCTCTTGCACATCATGACTGGCTCAAAAGCTTGGGGTCAGTGAGATTTGTTTTAAAGAAATTAATATTTTTATTAACCACTATTATTCATTAAATGATGACAGTAATGACTTTTACATTGTTACAAAACAATTTTAATTAAAAATATAGCTGCAAGCAGCCATTATCGGGGCCAAGCAGAATAAGACGACAAGACATGGCTGAAAGTGTCAGACCAACTGCAACAATGAGCAATTAAAGACATTTAAAGAGGATTTTAGGTGAAATGGCTGAAAATCATTTAAAAAGTAACTTAAAATATGATTTAATGGATTATCACTTTCGACCAATATCCATCTCCAGACAGTGCCGACTAAAAGTTATGGATTTCGTGTCGATAGACGAAACCGTTTTCGTATAGCGCAGCAGCAAAGTTGAGTCATGATGCCAAAATGACTATTCAGGCTTTATCTCTGCAATGCCTTGACATATTGACACCAAACTTTGTATGTGTCATTGTCACTTCACCCTGACCACATCACATCAGTTTTGTAACTGCGCCACCTATTGGTCAAAAGTGATAATCAATTAAATCATATTTTTTATTACTGTTTATATGATTTTTCAGCCATTTCGCCTAAAATCCTCTTTAAATGTCTTTAATTGCTCATTGTTGCAGTTGGTCTGACACTTTCAGCCACGTCTTGTCGTCTTATACTGCTTGGCCCCGATAATGGCTGCTGCTTAAATATTTTTAAATTGTAATAATATTGTATTTTTGATCAAATTATGCAGTCTTGGTGAGCATAAGGAACATCAATTCTAAAACATCTTACCAAACCCAAACTTTGAAGTGTAGTGCATATCAAAACACAATACTGGCATAAAGAGTATTCTTTAAATCATTGCTTAATAAAATTTTTGATTGAGCTATTAAAATTGAAACTTTTTATAGTGACAACCAAACCTAGATATTTACATCTTCTGTTTGATCTCTTTCTCATGGTCAGACTAACTGGAGAGATGTATCTGAAATCTCAGGGGATCGACTACAGTATGTGGGGCTTCTGGCAGAACGAGGTGGCTCTTCTGGGCATTATACTGGTGTGTATGACATTTGCATACATACAGTTACGCAGGATCAACCGCTGGAAATAATGGACATTCTCTTCATAAGAGATTGACTCATACACTTCATAAAATTCATATTTTTGTACACCAACTTCATTTTTGTTGTATGTAGATTATAAACACTGTAAACACTGTTGTCTATGTAAATTATATTTTAATTTAATAATTAATTTGTCTTATCTGGGATGGACACTGATGCCTGTTTGTAAATATGAAATACTTTCTAATGTAAAAAATAAAAAAAACATGTTGTGCAACATATCTGTATTTGAAGTGTATTAGGCTATTTAAATGCTTTCCTGCCTAAATTAAATAGTAAAACAGTTTGTTAAAAGATGAGACTAAATGTTTCTCTAGCAAAATCACTGTATTTGTACAATTGGACTATTGACTCAAAACTTAGTTACTGAGATGTGACATGTAAATATAAAAAATATGAAGTTCTCAATTTTGTCTGCTCATGGAAGTCATGTGTTGCAGAGAAAATATGGTCCTAGATTTTGTTCTGTATAACCAAAAAGCGATTTATACTTTAATTTTTCAATATGTTAATCAATATGTTTTTATCCAAATAAAAATCGTCTAGCCTGTGAGTGAGTGTGCATAAGCGAATGGATGTGAAGATTGTCTTGTTTTCCTTAAATAGACAGTAGGCTAATAAGTCATTTCACCAGTAGGTGGCAGCACCGTTCTGAGTCATGACCTAATGTGACTTTCATTCTGCACGTTCCTCCCGATAGACATAATAGAATACTATTGTATTTTATATGTCTATGGTCATTCCACGTCTTCTTGCACTACCCTGATATTAATTATACACAGTAGTTAGTTTGAGTTTATCCATTAACTTAGTATTTTTAAATGTCGAATGAGTAGCTGTTAACTGAAATGCACTATTCTGTTTGAGTGTATGGCTATTTCCGCACACAAGTCATACGCTTTTGTCAATTATATATTTTCATCTTCAAATGTATACTACCAGACCTCAAATCTAAATCTTAAAATCACAAATTTAAGTAATGTAATTTGTCCTCCAGTTGTTGCTGTAGTGTCTAAAACCCACAGAAAGCAGCTGCAGATATTTCTTTGTTATTGCCACATGGAATATTAACATCTGTTAGATATTAGTATCTCGTGTGTGTGTGTGTGTGTGTGTGTGTGTGTGTGAGAGAGAGAGAGAGAGAGAGAGAGTGTGTGTGTGTGTGTGTGTGTGTGTGTGTGTGTGTCTGTGTGTCTGTGTGTGCAGTGCAGTCTTCTTGAGTTTCAAGAGCCACACTGTCAGCGTAAAAAATCTTGGAAAATCTCCAAGGTCGAGTTGGGGAGAATTCACTGGAAAATAGTTAAGGTACAGAGGTGCATAAGACAAAGAAGAAACAAAATCTACTCACATTTGCTTCAGAAAATGTAGAATTAATGTTACAAATTTCATCTCCATGGCAACAAATCTATTGCAATGAATTGGGTTATGTTGCAATATGTAAACTTATACAGAGTAACTAAAAATGGATACATTAAAGGCAGTTGATTAGTGTAACCATATCTATTGCTAGCTGATTATAATATATTAATTATGTGAGATGAACCTTTTTATGCAAGAACTAAAAAAACAAAGAACACTCTTCAAGTATTTACTGTCCAACAATTTTTTTTATTACATTGTCATGTCCAGTTGCAAATGGCACATAATGAGAATAAAATAAAAGTTCAAAAATGTGCGTTTTCAAACCTTATGAGATCTTATCCCACCAGGGAAGGCACAAACACTTCATCTTTTTCTTCAACACATTCACATGGAAAAGCTTTAGCCGAAAAAGTGCAAATCAACAAGCTAGAGTTACAATAAAAAACACTGTTGTTCCTGATGTCAGAACATGCTGAATACAAGTCATGTAACCCAAAATGTCCACAAACACCACAAATAACAATTTGACAAACAAATGATTTGCTTTTGACTGGCTTTGTGTGTTTGTGTATGTGTGCGTGGAGAAATCTGAATCTCTCTGATGTGAACAAGGATATTTCTCCAGTATTTTCTGAGCCACGTTGCTGCTATTTAAAACCTGGCCTCATTACAGAAGCCAGTTCACTCTAAAAATGTTTTCGGGAGCAGGAACAAATCCTATGGCCGAAGGCTCAGCTTATGATGCACAGCGTTTTGCATAAGCAGAATTACTGACCATTATGTAATAGCGCATTTAGATTCTGAATTTCCTAGAAACCGCTATTATACGGAGTGAAATAAGACCATGAAAGCACTGAGAGGCAATGACAGTGACTTTGCATGATTCTACACAAAGTGCATTCAATTGCTTAATGTATTGTTGCATTATTTCGTGAAGACTTATGCTAATTGAGATTAAGCAAAAAACAGTTTGTGCAACAATAATCCAGTTTTTTTGTATTATATTTTGTTAGTGTACCATCAGTTTGTGCTTCATTAAAGGGAAAATTCACCCAAAAATGAAAACTGTCATCATTTACTCACATTCATATTGTTCCAAACACATATGACTTTCTTTCTTCTGTAGAACACAAAGGAAGTCAAAATATATTCTTTTATGTTCGACTGAAGAAAGTAAGTCATACAGCCAGAAAATGCTGACTGAATTTTGGGTGAAATACCCCTTTAATATAATGAGTTTAATGACAAGTAATTTGTGCATTTGTTTGTACTTTTCTTAAGCCATTATATTATGTTGAAATATTTCCGTATGTTGCGTTATGTGGACTTTACATTATCATCTTGTGCTTATGCTATAGAGAATGTGTTATGTTTAAGTATAGGTTTAAAGAACACACATTGTTTGTTTGTGTGTGTGCAGATTCATGAATGTTTCTCAGTATTCCCACAATGTTGCATCAGCAATCGCCTGGCCGCTGGCTTTGAGAACCCCAGCGTGGTCTCCCTTAAGATACTTGCCTTCCTTCGTCTTAATGGCCACTTTATTATAATCACAGAACTCAAAGTGGAAATAGACAGGTGTTCCACTGTTGCTAATCACAGAGCCGTCTGCCTCCACTGTCCAGAACTTCCCCACCGAGTCTGAGGAGAGCAATTAGAGAAATGGTAACTATTTACATCCTACCAACTCCTACCAAGTCAGAGTCACACTGTCACTCACCTTTGAGGCTGTAAGCGTTGTTGTTGTACTCTAACTGGAAGACATCATATGATGAGCGGTTTGAATCAAGTGTACCGGTTCCTTGCTTACGGCAACCAATGAAGCCGTGTTCCCCACGCAGAACTATCAGCGGCCGGTTGATGAGCTTCACCACAAACTCCTCCTGCTCGCCTGTAAAAGAGAACAGCACACGCTGGGACACACTCTACGTATAACCTGTTAGCTGAGGTTAATCATACGGTGCTCTTGATTTTACATATGCATGTTAAAAAATTTAATAAGCGTGTTCACACTTGTAGATTGGTTCTCTTGGTTCTCGGACCAAAAAAGAAAAGGATACACTTAATCCTGGTTCGCTTAGCGTTCACACTGTCATTAATATAAGTATTTTGTGATGAAACTTATCGAACATCTAAAACAATCCTGGGTGCTGGGCTAGATGCTCTCGTTGTGTGTGCATATGTAATGGAGGCAAGCTAGTAGTCGCTGTACGTGTAACCCTCATTCCCCTGACCTCAAGAGACACGCTAGCGACTGGCGGCTCCGGTCTTTAGCGTCCTTGATTGCCTCCCACGCCGGAGACGCCGATTCAATCCCGCTCAAAGCAGGTCAAGTTGGACCGGAGGGGTTACATTGGTGCCATGACCTGGATGGAAGTGAGGTTTAGGCGTGAATGTAACGGAGGCAAGCTAGCAGTCGCTGTGCGTGTAAACCTCACTCCCCTGGCCTCAAGAAGCGTGCTAGCGACTGCAGTTTTTAGCGTCCTTGTTAGCATGCCTGCCTCCCACGCTGGAGATACCAGTTCAAATCCTGCTCAGAGCAGATTGAGTACAATGGTATTTTTATCAGCTGAGAACGAAAGACTTATAAAATGTGTAAAGGACCATTCACACCAAGAACGATAACTATAAATATAACTATAACGATAACTATATTTGCGACCACACCAACAGACAATAACGGTCTGTTTATTCTAAGCTCGCGCGCTGCGGTTTCAAAGTGTTTACAACGTCATTAAACATGTTTTTGCTGTTCTTGTTGCATTTACATGGCTTTAACCAGCAGATGTCCTCGACATGCTCTGTTTTGAGTGAAGCTAGTGTAGTGATCTAATAATCTAACAGTGAGTTTAACTGACATAGTCAATATAGTGGAATAAAAACTTTTCACCGCAACTTCAAAGGAAGCAAGACAATGTTGTCGAAACGAGCGTTGGATACCTGAGGTAGTTACTTCTCACCATTTATTTAGAGGGTATGAACGATTTTTCCCATATCCATTTTTTTGAAAATGGGCTTGACTTGTCAAACAGTGGTGGATTTTTCTGGACCTCGGCGATTAACTACATTAGTTCATTAACTTCAAAATCTCTTCAATGTTGTCTGCCATTTTAAATGCGCGAGCCCTTAAATTAGAATTTATTCTGATTGGCTCTCAGTGATTTGTCGTTCAACAGCTGGAAAAAAATCGTTCCGAAAGTGATCCCAACGATATCGTTTCTCTATATCGTTATCGTTATAGCTGTGCTGGGAAACCTGCTATTCTTTAATATTGAGAAAGATTTTAGAACTATATTTTATCATTATATTTATCGTTATCATCCTTAGTGTGAACGGGCCTTCAGAGTCAAAACAGCGCCAGAAATTCCTCCATTACACACCCAAACTGAGATCTTCTGCGGTTCCAATGCCTGTGCCGTACTGTAATTGGCAACATGGCTCCTATGACGAGAGGAACCAGGTATTCTTGCGCATTCTGTCCTTTTTGGGGTTGCGTCTTGTGACATCACATCCTGTTTTTGGTTTGTTTAGATGTCACCAGTTTGTTTGGAAGCTTGTTTGGTGCACACCAGGGTTCACACTTATTCAAATGAACCACACTAACTGAGCAATTGCAACAGAGTTCATTTTAATCGAACCAAACCTGCCAAGTGTGAACACACCCTCAGACACAAACCTGCAGAGTCCACAGCGGCCGCCAGCTGTCCGTTCTTCTTGGCTGCCATGTATTTACCATTACTGGCCTTCAGTGCCACTTTTGACCCTTTCCACTCAAGGTCAAAGAAACAACTGGGTGATCTGGGATAAACAGACAGTTTCTTAAAATCAACTTGAAAAATAATAGACTAGACCCTATTTAATTTTGGAACGTACATTTCTGTATTTATTGAGCACAACTGAGCTTGTGTTCAACTCTAGCTAACAATAAACTTTGCTTTATGTATTGCAAATATTGTGGCTCTTAGAAAACTTTAACTGTACGTTGCTTTGGATAAAAGTGCTAAATGCAAAATGTGAATGTAACAATTCATCAGTGCACATTATCACAAATGTCTTTTTTTATTTTTATGAAATGGTATAATTTACTCCATCACTGAAACAACTTTCCTCCATTTTGGTATGTTTAAAAATTATTGGAGAATATATATATATATATATATATATATATATATATATATACTGTATAATTGTTGAGTAAACAGAACATCTAGTCAAGACAAGCTGTTATGTTTGCATTCCCTATTGACTTTATTTAATTCCTCTTGCCATATGGTTCACTCAGCAGCAAACAATCTGTTAGACTCAGACTGGCTAATCTACTATTCTACCCTGTGTCTATTTATATCTATGTGACATTTTCTGAAAGTAGTTACGTGTAGTTAATTGTTCTTACTTAGTGGAGGCAGAGCATTGAATCGCTCCACTTGGTGTGAGACTCCAGTACTTCCCATTGCAAGATCGGAAGGCACAGCGCTTTGTCTCCATGTCCATCTCCATCTGAAACACCTCCTGATCAGATTCCTCATCCTGATTGGCTGATAAGTCAACCCCTAAAATAATAATTCAGTCAGAGTGCCATTTTAAAACAGACTAGGAGAGTGAAGTTAATCAATCTGATACTTTTATGCATGCATGTACACACACTGACAGATTTCCAGAGCTCTTAAAAGTAAAGCAAAACTCAGAGCCAATGTGCATGCTTTTTATAGTATTCATATCTGTTTGTCATGCAATAAATTGCTTTTTTTCTTCTTCTTTTTTTTTACAGTAACTTTGATTGGTTTGCTAAGACAGGACAATCCTTTTACAAATGTCGGGTATGAAAATAAATAAATAAATTGGGCGCCCTGCATGCAAGGTTTCACAATAACACAAAAAGAGCAGTCTGGATAAATTTTAGTGCTGGATACTTAAATTTACAAAAAAAAATTTACTTAAATTGTACTTAAATTCACCCAAATATGGCCCAGAACTATTATTAATAATAGCCTAGTATTATTTATGAATCATGCTGCAATCACAGCTCACCTTGGCGCATGGAGATGTTTCTTTCGTTGCTGGCTGTGAGCACCACTTGCCCGTGACTTTGCTCGAGGACAAAAAGCTCATCTTTGCCGGCACGCGCGCTCTTGCCTGACTTCATTGTCCCGGTGGGGCCCGTGGGCGCGATGTATTTGCCCGTGGCGTCCCGGAAAGCCACCTTCCCCGCGCGAAATTCCAGCGTGAACCCGGTGCCCGTGCCCGGTTTGGTAGTCAGGGCGCCGCTGCACGTGAGGAAGCGGTTGTCTGCAGTCTGCAGATGATACCGGTGGTCCAGGTACACGAGCGTGAGCAGTGAGTCCACACCCCACGGCACGTCGCGGTCCACGGCGAGCTCGTTCCTCTCGGCGCACAGGTGCGCGTACCGCTTGCGCGCGATGCTGTACACGTTCACCTGAGGATGCACGGCCAGGTGCACGTTCCATTTTTCCGCAGGCGAGATGCTTTGCGCAAAGCACGAGATCCGGTCCTCGGTCCCGCCCAGGTAGCGCGCATGGGGCTCGGACTGCAGGGACCACCGGCCGTCGTCGTGGGCGATCACAAGGAACCGACAATCCGGGCCGGGTTGCTCGCTGTCCGCGGTCACGTTGCCGTCCTTGTCGGTGGCGAGGTAGCGACCCAAGTGGCTTTTGATGAACACGGCATTGGAGTCTCCGTGGTCTCCGGACTGCTCCAGTGTCCACACCTGCTTTTTCTTCATTGAGCTCGCGGAGGCATTGATCTTAAAACCAAACATCTCCGCTGTCAGATATTTGTTACCGGCGTTTATTAGCCCGAACCGAATCACCAAAGTCTCGCCTAATCCTTCAGAAGACATGCTGGAGCTGTTTAGACGTTACGGTTCGGTGAGAATCGGTGAGCAGCGGTTCCGAGGAGTGGGTGTGACGATTGATACACGATGGCGCGCGCGCGCGAGCGAGCGAGCTAGAGAGAGAGAGAGAGAGAGAGAGAGAGAGGTGCTGATGCTGATGATGCTGATATGTAGGCTGTAGCCTATGTAATATTTTTTAGGTGTCTTTCTGTTTTATTCCACACAGGAGCATCATCGTACTGGACAGCTGTTTGCACCAGATTTACCCTAATAAAATGCAAAGACTGGAACCGCTTTCCACGTCATCTCGCTGCTGTTGCTATGGGAAGAATAGACCGATCTTAAATTAAAGTGCCTTCTCTTGTGAAAAAAAAAATAAAATAATTAAATATATTTAAAGAGCTATACTTTAAATTAATTTACTTAAATGCGAACTGAATGTAATGCTTTCTGACACTTAGCCCATAGTGCATGTTATTTACATCAAAATGAAAATCTGTTAGTTTAAATATTTTGACCATTAAGTAGGTCTAAGTACAATAGGCTATGTAATTTCATCTAATTAGCCTACTTGTTTTTTTAAATATGGTTATAGGCCTACTGCCAAATACAAGCATTATAAGGTAAAGGCTATTTTAAAGTCATTTGTATTGACACTTGTCTATGTAGTGTATTTAAAACATTTTTGTTATTAAACATTTGTAATGTTGTAGCTACTTTACATGTGCTTTAGTCATCATCAAGATAACCGTGCTTCTTTAAAGCATTACAAAATCATGTTTTAAAAAATGTACTTTAAAGTTAAAAAAATAATTTGACATTATTACAGAAACGTAGGCCTACTCTGCTTATTATAGAAGTTTAAACCTGGAAGACTATGGAATTGGGGTGTATGGGACACTTGAAGAGACCTTCTGCAACAACTATCAACCTGTAGCTTTAGACTGAGGGGTTGAGCTGGTCAGTATCTTCTGGGAAAGCTGAGGTTGCGGCTGTATGTGCGGCCAGAAGGGGGCGCTCTTCGTGTGATCTGTCTGTATTCTAACGTCCCATAAACTGGTGGTAACGTAACGTAAAAAGCACCGTTGTTCAAAAGTGATGTTAAAAGGTTCTGCGGTCAATAAACCTAAAAAATAAAAATAAAAAACAAGTCTAAAACAATCCCCACATACAAACTCGTTACATCACCAATGAAACTGTGTAAAATTTAGGCCTACTTTTTTTTTAGCCTACCATTCAACTTATTTTTTATTAATAGTTGTAGATGTCCCCCAGACATTTCCTCTGCTCATCTGAAGTAAGGACGAAGGAAGCAGGAACTTGCTCGGGTTATTTTCAGGCCAAGCAGCAGCCTTCCTCTTCCTCTTCCTCTTCCTCTTAAAGGACAGGATATTGATTCAGTCCTTTATGCTCTGCTGACTGTTTGATGGAAATTAAATCTCTCCACTCATACTCTCTTTTTTTTTCTTCTGCACATGAACACACATAGCCTAAATACCAGTGGTAAGAGGTACAATTATTGATTGCATTAAAGTGATGATTCATTATTTATGTGTTATTATGTAGCCTATTTAGAAATTGTGTTTGGTGTCTCTTATTTAATAACAACAACAACAAAATCCATTAAATCACACACAGCATGAACATTAGTTCATTTTTATACTGGCAGATAAAAGTGTAAAATTCAGGCACAAACAGAATCAACACTAAATGTAAAATCTGTTTACATTCACATTAAATAATACACAGCACTGAACATTACACAAACCATTAGGCCTATATATAAATTTGATACAGCTAGACTAAACAAATAGTTTATATTCAAGCATGATTTGTTTTTATTTGATTTCTTTGGTAACACTTTACAATAAGGTCCATTAGTTATTGAAATTTATTATAAGCAATATTTTACAGTAATGTCAGCTAATAAAAATACAACTCATTGTTAGTTTGTGTTAGCTTAAATCCAATCATTAATATTAACAGATACAACTTTTGATTTTAATAACATATTAGTAAATGTTTAAATTAATATTAATAAATGCTTTAGAGGTCATATTCACTGTTAGTTCACTGTCACTGGGGCATTTAGGTAATAATATGTAACCTTTTGGTACCAATATGTTCCTTTGAGGTACTAATATGCACCCAGTAGCTTTTGATACCCTTTTTTTTCTGAGATGTAAACTAGTTATGTTGACAAATGTGTTAACATTCTTATTGTTAAAAAGAGTTCATGTTTATATCTTTACATGATCTAGAGTTTTAACATATCTCAAATTCTTTACAAAGAAAAAATGTAAAAGTTTACAGCCGTAATAGTGAAGACAAACACAGAAAAAGGCCATGGACAATATGCAATATGACAGTACTAATCTAACTTGAGCTTCCTTTTGTATTTTTTCTTGGGGGAAAATGAACATTACGAGTGCATTGTGTGGAACAAACACTCTGATGGATTAAGATGAAGCATCTCTGTGACAGAATTAAATGTTACCATATTTACACTGATAACTACGCCCCTAGACACAACACAGCCTAAAGTAGACCACTTTTTTTTTTAATTAAACCAGCTTCATTTACTCTCTTAATGAGCTGAACTCTTATGTGGCCCATAACTACACAGCTTCCAGGATCCAGACTGCTCTCTCAGTCCAAAATCAGCATTGACTGAGAGTTATGCCCATAATCTCTGCTAATGAAGCAGTGTAAATGATGAACAGAGTGCAAATCTCTCGATTTAATGAGGTTCATCTGTCAAATCCAACTAATGAAACCATTAAGTGAAAATAACATCATAAAATATTTAATGCTGAAAGCTAGATTTTGTTTTTTTCTCCCCAATTAACTCAAAAAGTAGCAGAAACTATCAGTACTGTCGATCAATGTGGCAGGTTTCTCACTTTGAGGTTAAGATACTTTTGCAATCAACTCACACAAAACATGTTGCAATCTCTTTGTCCAAAGACTGAAGAATGAAATTCAAAAACACGAATGTCCTGTTGTCTGGCAAGTATTTCAAGAAGTCAATGCATCTTTAGAGAGCTTGTTGAAAGTAAACCCATCTGTGTGTCATGAATGTGTCCTTGCATAAATTCTTGCATGATCTTCTTAGTCAGACTCAACAGCTCTCTCTGCTGATGATTTTGTAGAAGTTGAAACTCAAACTCTTTTTGTTATAAACTGATTTTTCAGCATCATTACTCTTCAGTGTCACATGATCCTTCAGAAATCATTCAGATTTGTTGATTTTCTGCTCAAGAAACATTTCTTATTATTATCAATGTTGAAAACAGTTGTGCTGCTTAATATTTTTTGGGAAAATGTGACAATTTTTGTTTAGAATTATAATTTGTGTGACATTATAAATGCCTTTACTGACACTTTTGATCAATTTAACGTCCTTATTATTAGTCCTTATTAGTATTATTATAAAAAGAAAATATATATCTTACTGCCCACAAACTTTTAAAAGATATTTTTATTTAATATATTTTTTATAAGTTTAAGTTATTCCTTTATATCTTTTTAAAGCCACATCATAAAATAAGGAAGTATAATGCTCTAATATAATGCATTGCAGTACACACAAAATAACCAAAATAAACATATTTCCATCCAATCTTAACATTTTTCAAACTAAATCTTTTAATTTTCTTCATGGGAGAGTTCTAAAATTGAGAATCTGATTTATATGATTGCATTCATGGATGCAAGAGTGTGAAAGTAAAACTGAATCTTTTTTTAATGTGCCTGAGTTTATGCATGTTCTGACACATATACATTCCTGAAATGACAGCGAGTGACCAACCTCTTTTCCTTATATGTACAATCAGAGAGCTTATTTGGAACACTGTGTAGGCTGTTTCATTTTATGAAAGTATGAGAGCTATGTTATACTGTCATGTTCAGTAATTAGACAGCATAAAGTTGGCTTCTAATACATATCTCAAATTCAAAGCACTGTGCTCTAGTCTGAACAAGTGGGACTGAACAATTGGAAAATACCTGGGAAAGGTTACCTGTGGAAAACAAATATTGTGGGTTGCACACCATGAGGCATTTGTACCTTATGTAACTTACTTAAGATCAATCATGCTTAGTTTCCTTTTGTGAACCTCAGTCATTTTGGTTATATTTCCATATTAGGAGTCTACCTGTTCCCATTGCTTATTTAGAGCAGCATCCACCAGTCCATCCCATCAGACTTTGTGTGAGTGTGTGTTACCTGTCAATGTTTCCATATAGGGCACTCGAGGTCTGATGGGTGGAGACAGTCAGTATAGGCCACTTATAGTGTTTCTGTATGTAATCTTATTGTGTATTTCAATTCTCCTATGTTGTTACAGTAATTGAACCCTATTGAACCCTAAAAAAACCCCTATGATGAATAAATGCAATGACAGCAGAGAGAGAAGCAGAGAGTGCCAATCACTCTTTCTAATTTCCGCTTTAAGGAGTCACGTGACTTCGCCTTGCCAAAGTACTATACCATGTGACTCATCCAGAGATTGCCTTTTAAGGAGATTGGCTGAATATCTCTTAAAGGGGCCCTGAACAACCTGTCTTTGTAAACAAGAAACAACACAAAGGTTATATCCTTCCTTTATATTGGACAAGCATGTGACATGTTTGAACTCTGTATATGGCTATATGGAAGAAAACTTTTCATTTAGCTCTGTGTGTATGTTGGTACCCTCCATCACATTAAACATGCCCTTATGTCATAACAGCTGCTCAAACTAATAAATGAATGAACAATCACACTTTACAAGCTTTCCAACCAGTTTATACGCTATATTTATTTCAGAGAGTAGCCTAAATTAAGTTTGGCTTACTTTATATTTCCTTTCTGATACAAACTCCTGCGAGTGCGACTTCCTTTCAAATTTGTCACATGCTGTGGCTGTAAGACTTTAAATCGCCTATCTCTCTTCCTCTTCCTCTTTCTGTTTGAAACATCCATATAAGGGCTTCAGTAATCTGCTGATGAGAGAAACAATATAGAATCTACAACTGATAAAACAGCATCATTTACACACACACATATGCCATTGTTATTACTCTCACCATGATAGTCCTGGACCCCCCACACCCTAAACAACGAGCTGATACTCACACGCCCACTAGGAAACAATGAATGCTGTACCATTGCATACATCACTTTGTGAAATATTTTGTGTTAGTAGGCTGTAATGACTCACTCACCTCTGCTCAGTGAGCTAAAGGTGTAACATTACGATTACACTGTTGAATCACCTGTTCACTGGGAACCGGTACAGTCAAAATTCAGGTTTAATATTGATGCACGCATGTTTGGGTTGGGGGTGGGCAGGTGTGTTGGGTGTCACTGCCGTTCCAGCCATTCCAGAAATCTCTTGATGACAAGCTTTCATCGATAGATAAATTACTCACTAGGCTGTTGACCAAACACACTTTGGTGGTGGGATACTGATACTTTAATATATAGCTCCTGAATAGTTCATTAACATAAAATACACAATTTGGCTGTCTTTTTAGTTCAACACTGATAAGATAAGGCAAGAAATGCAAAGCACCCCAGACAAGACGTGTTGCTACGCGTCTCAGATTGCCCATGCTGAAGGTGACACACATATAACAGGGATTTGCATCTATTTATGGCACCTATACGTACAAAAAAAAAGCATAAACCAATAAAGGATAAACATATAGTTTCCACTGAATCATAATAAATAAATATGGGATCTCATTTCAATAGTATAAGAATATTTTTTTTGATGACATTTGGGGCTAATCCCAAGCTATCACAGTTCTACTTTAAGTAAACAACTTAAATAAGTTAACTATTGTTGCCCTGGAAAATCTTCAAAACGCCTGCATTCAACGTTTAGCAAACATTTAAGACACAAACTGATATTTAACTTATAAATATTATAAGTAATTGATGGTAGCATGTTATATGCGAGCACTCTCGAGATCTGTCTTTAGCTACCTAATGCAGCAGCAGCGTGAAACGTAATCGGTTATGACGTATTACGCAAAAGCCGGGTTGACAGGAAGTGATCAGTTCAGGCGACTCGCGAGCAACATGCCCTTGTTTTTCTGTCCCCTGCTTTGCAGACAACTCGAAAATATAAAACATTCCAGAATTAGTTTATCTTAAATACTTTTGAGCAACTATACTGGAGACACCGGTCCAAACGAAGATCGTCAACATTTAATTAATTTCTGATGCATCCACAGACTGCAGCTTTAAATTCATATTGCAAACGGATCCAAAGCATTGTGCACAAAAGTGCCTTGCGATTATATGAAACAGTGACTAATTAATCTGTTTTAATATTGATTTACAGTTGATTTTACAGATTGTCATGAGAAATATCTGTACTTTAAATGAGTGCCACGCCCACGTAGTTCATCTAATGATCCAAACTGACCCAATACAACGAATTAATCGCATACCATAGGCGAACAATACATTTATTTGTATGAACTGATCCTGAATGAATTGCTTTAAATTAGTTTATGTCAAATAATGACTGAAAAGGAAGCAGCTAAGTCTATTATGTTAAATGGGCTCCTCTATTCTACCAATAATAACAATGACTCGCATTATAGGTTCCTACATTATGGTCATTTACAGTGCAATAACATACATTAAAATACAATAAGTTACATACAATTAAATTGCACTAACATAAGGGCTATATGTCGTAATACCAGTGTTCATTGTCCTGTCATTCCTGCAACCTGATTAAAGGCTTATTTAAATGTATTTGATCCATCGCTTGAGTTTCGGTGAGCTAGTAAGCAAACTGTTCAGTCGCTATGTAAAAATAATTAAAAATGAAGCCACATACTTAGCATCAATCGTTAACACTCAATCGTTAGGCATTTTCACTGCGCCCTATTTCAAATTATTTAAACATTCTTAATTCAGTAATATATATACTTATGTGTTATTAAATTGACTTTTCATTTCTTACTTTTCAAATAATTCTGCCTGTTCGATTAGCCCTGCCATACATTATTTCAACTCAGTCAGAACTTGAATTTCAAGCAACTAGCTTGAAACTCGCCAAGTGGACGACGGCTGGCCAATCAGATCGCTCGATGCCGAAAGTTTACCTTATATGGAAGGAGCCGGCCCCAGCGCCGGGTATAAAACTGTGACCCACCTCATACAGAGTATTGTGAGTTTTCAGTGCACGCTGAGAAGAGCTTCATACCCCTTGTTCACAATAACCTACTAATACACAGGTGAGACTGCCTTAATAACAGTACTTTGTGGTATTTGGTATCATGATAATGTTAGTAATGTCGCTGGTTGGAGGTTTATTTTTTTTAATTGCTTAAGCTACGCATATTCAGTTCATATTGGTATGTGATTTGTGTTTTAATTGGGAATGCATTTTGAGTAAACAGTGTAACTTAATAATGTGGATTTTTTATTTTTTTTTATATAACTCTAATCTTAAGGTTAAAAATATTTTGTGCTTCTCTAAATCTTTAAGTAGTATCAACCGGTCGCAATTATAGCTTTCTTTGCTGGAAGGACTTAACCATAAGTCTTCTATTTGTAACTAGAGGGGCTTAAATCCACGCTTTGGGCGTGAAATGCCTTTTACTTGATCCATATAATGCAGTTAAATGTGGATTTAGTGGCGTAGTTTCATCCGTGTCTATGTTCGCAGTTTGAATGGTGGGTGTGGCTACTATAAAGCATTAACCGGCATATTTAACATCACAGCCGTTTGGTTCGTTTAACTGTGGTCTAAGTTAAACGTTTAATATATTGAAGTTTCTTGTTGTTAACCGTTTGGCTGCAATACACTTTACATCCTTGTCATTCCTTATCATTAAATAGGATGGCAGCAATTGTATCTAAATGCCTGCAATACAGATCATTTGATAAAGAGGTTAGTTTTTCAGGCATCAGGATTATAATGGTGGTCGTTTGGTAAAGCGCTTATCTCGGCCTTTGAAACTGGGAGTGGTCGTGTCCGTTGGTCTGATTCCACGCGCTGAATCGGCGGCATTGAGCTGCTCGAACTTATTGCCATATAAGGCAATAGTGAGACTGCCTGACCACTTCCTTTGTCTCAAATCGCTTAGTTTCAACCCTGCGCCTTTGCGCCGCCTACTGGACAGTCGTGACACGTTCTTCAAGCATCATCGCCGCCTATAAGAGAAACTAAAGGATTGCAGTATTTTAACGATTTCATTTCTTCTTGTTTTGTACAGCCATGGATGAGGAAATCGCTGCCCTGGTCGTTGATAACGGCTCCGGAATGTGCAAAGCCGGTTTTGCTGGAGATGATGCCCCTCGTGCTGTCTTCCCTTCCATTGTTGGCCGACCCAGGCATCAGGTATATATTTAGTCATTTTATTTTCATCTGGGCATTAGTCTCTTACTAAAACGTTAGAAATTGTTTGTGAGCTGTTATATGCATAAATGTAGAATTAAAAACACAAACCGCATTATAATAGTAAACATTTCAAGTGAAATTTATATTGTATAATTTTTTTTCAAAGCAGCTTCACTGTAATGACAGGAGTTTTGCATAATTCAATTAATTTTACTTAATTTCAGCTGTAAAGCAGCTCTACAGATGGTTGTTAAGCTCAAATTAATTCAGTGGTGTTAATGTTGCAAGTCCTAAAGTTGACGCCTTAAAAAGCAGCTCTACAGAGTGTAATTATCCAACTATCAGATGAGAACTTTGAATTGAACGGTCAGAGCAGTGCAATTATATTTTTCTAAATGTTGATTTATCAGTTGTGTATGGGTTCCCTCCCTTATGCCTTTAAAAGATTTAAACTACTTGATTTTTCTTTGCACTTCCTTGTTGACTAATCTTTAATTTTCCTTTCTTTAGGGAGTGATGGTTGGCATGGGACAGAAGGACTCCTATGTGGGAGATGAGGCTCAGAGCAAGAGAGGTATCCTGACCCTTAAGTATCCTATTGAGCACGGTATTGTGACCAACTGGGATGACATGGAGAAGATCTGGCATCACACTTTCTACAATGAGCTGCGTGTTGCCCCTGAGGAGCACCCTGTCCTGCTTACAGAGGCTCCCCTGAATCCCAAAGCCAACAGGGAGAAGATGACACAGGTGTGTTTTTGTGACTCATTCATATGACCCCCTACTACTATGTGGCTTTTGTTCCCTCTGTTCATTTTCTTTTCCATCCATTTCCTCTCAGGCTCTCTGTCCTCTCCCATGAACTGTTGAGGTTCAAAAGGTTCATCCATCTTTGCTTCTCCCTTTTCTTTTTTCCTGCATGGTAGCTTTTCTAACACTTCTCACTAGCACTGTCTTGAGTGTGAACCATATAAGCATGGTGTGCCAGGGAGGTTTCCTGCCCACTATTACTTCCTTAACCTTGTATTGGTTTGGATTTGAAAGTGTCTAAAGGGGGTTACTTTTATTAAACTAACTCTGCTCTTTCCTACAGATCATGTTTGAGACCTTCAACACCCCTGCCATGTATGTGGCCATCCAGGCTGTGCTCTCCCTGTATGCTTCTGGTCGTACTACTGGTATCGTGATGGACTCTGGTGATGGTGTTACCCACACCGTGCCCATCTATGAGGGTTATGCTCTTCCCCATGCCATCCTGCGTCTGGATCTGGCTGGTCGTGACCTGACAGACTACCTGATGAAGATCCTGACCGAGCGTGGCTACAGCTTCACCACCACGGCTGAGAGAGAAATTGTCCGTGACATCAAGGAGAAGCTGTGCTACGTGGCCCTGGACTTCGAGCAGGAGATGGGAACCGCTGCCTCATCTTCCTCCCTGGAGAAGAGCTACGAGCTGCCTGACGGGCAGGTCATCACCATTGGAAATGAGCGTTTCCGTTGCCCTGAGGCTCTCTTCCAGCCATCCTTCCTGGGTGAGTTTCATGCTGTGCATTTAAACTGGTTGTGCTTTAACCAATCCCTGTATGAACTGGTTTGCTTATAACTAACTCTTTTCTTTATACAGGTATGGAATCTTGCGGTATCCACGAGACTACCTTCAACTCCATCATGAAGTGTGACGTGGACATCCGTAAGGACCTGTATGCCAACACAGTGCTGTCTGGAGGTACCACCATGTACCCTGGCATTGCTGACCGTATGCAGAAGGAGATCACCTCCCTTGCTCCTTCCACCATGAAGATCAAGGTAAAAACCTTAAATGCTTGCAAAGATGGAACAATGAGACTTTAAAAAAAAGTTAAGTTTGTTTTCAATGGTTAATGATGAGCTAACATCTCTCTTCTCTTGTAGATCATTGCTCCCCCTGAGCGCAAATACTCCGTCTGGATCGGTGGCTCCATCTTGGCCTCCCTGTCCACCTTCCAGCAGATGTGGATCAGCAAGCAGGAGTACGATGAGTCCGGCCCATCCATCGTCCACAGGAAGTGCTTCTAAACAGAACTGTTGCCACCATTTAATGGCCATGCAGTAGGATTCAAACGAACGACCAACCTAAACCTCTCAAGATGACATCAGCATGGCTTCTGCTCTGTATGGCGCATTGACTCAGGATGCGTAAACTGGAAAGGGAGGTAGTTGTCTTGCAGGGGGAGAAGCTTTCCCCGAGAGGACTTCAATGTACATTTCTTCTTTTAGTCATTCCAGACGTGTCTACCACTTTGCCCTCATCACAGTGGGCATACATGACCTTTGTTATAGTGTTTATGTAAATTATGTACTCGATACATTTGTTTTTCTTTTGTACTTCAGCCTTAAACTTGGCCCAGTTTGTTATTGTTGCAATGGGGAAAGCTTTACCTTTAAAAAGTGAATATCTTGCAGGACTCCCCTAGGGTATGTGATTTAGGGACAATCCCTTGTAAGCCAGGGTGTCTCTGTACACTGACAAGTAAACCCAAATAAAACGTGCACATGTAAAACCACACAGTGTCTACTGTCTTCGGTATATTGCTCTGGTTTTTAAACTGACTGAAATGACTTAAAACTGTTTTTGATTTGACCAGCATACTAAAATAATCTTGGTCTCACTTTTCCATCGGGATTTCAACCTGTCATAAGGGGTTTTATTTTAACAATAGCCAGGTTTGTAGTTAAATTGCATTTTTGATGCATGATTTCATAAGTTAGCATATCAGATTATTCTTTAAATTCAAGTGGCTTAACAGTTTTAGATTTGAAGTCTTTAATCTTAAAGTTTGGTCCTAATCCTGGACTAAATGTCTTGAAGTTTTAACTGAAAGCAACTTTTGATGACATCTTTAAACGTATCACTGCCATTGTTTTGTCTCTGCAGATCAGTAATGTTTAAGGCACATTTATAAAAGGTACTTGAATGCTCTAATTGAACCAAGGCCTAATCTTATCTCAATCTAAACTCTGCCAGTGAAACCAGGTGAGGCCTAAATGTTTACAACTTTCATCACTGTCACAGAAGTAAAATATACAGGGAATGTTATGATCTTCAATAAGGGATTGGACAATGAAACCTGAATTGAGAGCACTTATTTTTCATTCTCTAATGGTGGATAGCTTGCCTCAACACACATTCATAATCTTAACTTCTATTTAGTTCACTGACTCTACCTAACTCGGATTGTGTGTAAATGTATACATTTGAAGAACAGGCCTTTCATACATTTCTTGGCAACACCATAAGTGAATTTACATTCTGCGGTCTTCAACCCTGCTCCTGGGGAGCCACTGTCCTGCGGAGTTTAGCTCCATCCCGAATAAAACACACCTGAAGCAGCTAATCAAGCTCTATGGGATAACGTTAGCTTGAAAATACAAAAGCCTGTGCTGAAGCAGAATGGGAGGAAAGAAAAAAACAGTGGCTTCCTAGAAGCAGAGTCGAAGACCTCTGATTTACATTATCATAATTGTTAGATCTGATTGTAAATTGAATACGGAAAAATTATAATAGAAAATGTCAATTCGGTGTTTCAAATTTAGACCACAGCCGGGGACCTTTTTACTAGTTGCTTCGTAACGGAAGTATGTACGTCTCCCAAAACGTTCCGAATGTGTTACATCTTATTTCCGCTATGTGTGTGTCACTTCCTACAGTGCCAAACACATTTTTGTTAAATGGATGAATTATAGATTTATTGAGATGGCAATAATTTGTTTTTGTTTATCATTTAAGTACATGTCAAAAATTATTTCCCTAAAGCGGCATGGATAATCAAATTGAAACGGTAAGTTACAATAGAGGACTGATCATTCATGCTAATAGTGATAGTTAGCTTTTACATTTTGTTGCATGCAAAGATGAATTTATTTAGACAACAGTAATGTTTTGAAACGATTCAAATTATTTGGGACACGAAGATACAGGCTTCTTACGGGACAGATAAGCATGCAGATGTCTAAAATAACCACTTGCTAAATGTCACCATGATTACCATAGTTTCTGTCATAATACTATATTACCGACGTTTGTACTACTGCAATATAGATTTAAACACCGTAAATTATTACCAGCGTAAAAAGAATGTGTAACTAACGGTCTGAAAGCTTTCTGTCATTTTTGACATGTTTTGACAGTAACGTTAGTGGTCAACACAGTTGTATTGTAATAACATTGGAGATACTCTGAAACTGAGCATGATGGACTTTATGTCACATTTAGTAAAACAATGAACTCAAAAAAAAAATGTTGTTTATGTTTAATGTTCTCTTTCTTCTTGCTGCTCTCCAGGCTCTGTGCTGCCTAGATAGCATTTCCCAAACTTCTGTCACCATCTCAGACTTCTCAGATGAGATTCTACTGAATATCCTGCGATTCATTCCTAGTCATGACCTGATGCTCAATGTGAGTCAAGTGTGCCGGAAACTTCAAACTCTCTGTCTGGACAAGAGCTTAAGAGCCCATGTGCACCTGCATAACGAATATACGGTAAGCCTAAAAAACACACACTTTCTCTCATGAACTTTAGGGTATTTCTGACAAAAACACACTGGTTTAATTAGGGCAGATATAAGGGACATATTTTTCTAGAACCATTATACTCTATTCTATTTAACGTTACAGAACTTTTTAACAATTAGCCATCTTGTTATTTGTGTATTATAGTGTTGTGATGCCTGATGAGGGTTCAGATTTATAAAATGATTTTTTTTTTTTTGTGACTGTAATTGTATTATTTTTATGGAATGCACATAATTATTTTTTAAGACAAATTTTGAGCCCTTATAATTTCTAATCCAAGACATTAACTTCCCCTCCCCTTGCAAAAACATATCTTGTTTTCTCTGATGATGGTGGGGACAATAATCTCTTCCCTCCAGCAACCTGTCACTCACATGAGACTGCAGCAATTAGCAAATGACAACGATCCACTCAATTCCTAATGGACAAAATCAAGTCCAGCCTTCCGATTTTCTCATTTGAGAAGTCACTTTTACTGATAAAATCACAATAGGGATGAAAAGATGATCACAATTTCTGTTTCATTGTGACTTTAAATGTATATTTATTTTATTTATTATTTAATGTTTATTTTAAAACTGTTAAAAATAATAATTCTTAATACATTTTTCACATATAATTGTATTTTTTATTTTTTTTTCATCAAATGTGCGTAGGGGAAAAACAGCTGACAAAGAAAAATTGCAATAACAGCAATAATTATAATTTGCAATAATTATACAGGAAAGTTCAAGACTCCATTAGTTCATAAACACCTTTTCTTGGAAAATGATGATTCATAGGCAACCAAGACTATTATTCAACAAGTCACCTTTGCAATTTCAACAAAAACTCATCTATGTTAGCCATCTATGTCACCTATGATAATTTCACCTATCTAACAGGTTTTAAAAAGTTGACAAGCAGAATTTGCAACTAAATATAACAGAAAACCAAATGTTTAAGTATGAAATGCCTGAAAATCTTACCTTTGAATTGCTTCTTATTCACAGGCAAATGACGATGCTGTGAAGCAGCTCTTGAAGAACCTTTCCAGTGACATCCAGACTTTAAACCTCAGTGGCTGCTACTGGTTGGCCGGCTCTACGGTGGATCAGGTCACCCGCTGTAAGGGTCTAGTCAGCTTGGACCTCTCAGGCTGCCGTTTGACGTCAGTTCGGCTTTCGCATCTGCTGACCTCTCTTCGTTCTCTGTGCTCGCTGGCATTAGATGTGGGCCCGGGGTTCGACCTCCAGCAGCTGAGTGCAGAGGGTAAGTCAGCTTTGGCTCGCCTGCAGGAGCTCAAGCAGACATTGTTGACTCCCTCTTATGGGGTGGTGCCGTGCTGCAGTGCCCTACGACGCCTTCACCTCTATCTGGAGGCCAGCGAGGGCTGGAGGGAAGCAGGCGGGTGTGCGCAGCTGATGGTGGGCCAGAGCAGCGTCCCGCACTATCAGAACCTGCGCTGGTTCTCCGCACGCCTCGCACCTGGTGAAGTCAATCGTACTCTGTTGGCGCTCTACTTGGCTGTTTTCAGTATGAGAGTGCCTGAGGGTCTTACAGGACTGGTGCTGTCTGTGCCAGGACCCGCACCGCCAAGGCCGGTTGCAATGACGGCGCTAATGGAGAGCATGGCGTCAACAGTGGGAAATAGCGTCAGCGCTCTCCAGCTTCCACGTACATGGTTGGATGGTGCTATTCTAGGGCGAGTCCTAACGCATGGCTGCCCCGTTTACCTGAATGTCTCGCACTGTTCATCTCCAGGGTTTAACCCTCTACATGTGCTGCTTAGTGCGGGTCGTGACCTCACACCCCTACGGAGTCTTAACCTGCGTGGCTGTGGCCGAGGACCTCTCGCCGAGAGCTGTGGAAAGAGCGAGGAGGAGATGGACACGGAGAGCATCAAAGCACTTACTGAATGTTGCCCGCATCTTATTCACCTTAATTTATCCGCCACGCACTACCACCATACTTTTCCCACTGGGCAAGATGGACACTTGTGTGGCGCTTTAGGACGTCTTGCCTCCTTGTGCTCGCTGGCACTTCCGGTGTGCGCTTTGGCACAATCCTCTCCAACACCTGTGAACAGTCAGGACTCAAACTCAGACCTCACACCAAGGTCGCTACTTCTCGGCCTTAAAAAGAGCAGCCGTGTCGGTGTGCCCACATATCGACCCTCAACAGAGGTCATCGAGGGTCAGGGTGAGGAGCAGCAGGACAGAGGCTTCTGCATTCAGCCGCTGCTTCAAGGTTGCCCGCATCTAGTGGAGCTGGAGCTGATTGGCGCAGGCTTTTCCTCTGCCATGCCACGGAATGAGCCGGCCATCCGCAAGGACCCCGTCGCATGCCCCTGGTCCTACAATGTCAGAGACAGTGAGTTAGCTGCTTTAGGAGGGATGAAAAATTTGTGCAAGCTCACCCTCGCTCACTTACCGGGAGTCCTGAAGGGGACAGGATTGATCGAGCTGCTTAAGGGGTGCAAGGACCTTCATTCATTATCGCTGGCAAATCTCGGATCATTGAAGACCATGAATTACACGCAGGCCCTGCTGGAGGCTCTTTCCTACTGCACACAACTCAGGGATTTAAGGTGAACGCACACGTCACTAAACACTCCATGCTCAAAATTAAGCAAAGAATCTAAATGTAGAAATGTAGACTTGTCACAGCAAAAAGAAAATAACATTCACTAGTCATGCCACAAATCCTTTCATATTACAACTGCAGCTTAACAGTAGGGGGCAGCACCATACTGACAGGATTGATGGATGTGTAAATTGTATTTTGTATTATTTCCTTACAATAATTTATTCTGTCCCTATGAGAGTAATTTATTTTTCCATTGTGTATTTGGGGCAAACTGTGCAGTTAGATGAATCTGGTACATTTAATTATAAAACATTTTGAATTATATTTTGATCTGTACTTAGTATTAAGATAAATTATTCAAATAAACAGTGATAGTAGAAGTTTCAATAATTTTATATGATGACACACTATGAAAGCCCTTTTCAGATGTAAAATTTTTCTCTTGGGGACATAAGATGTGGTTTATTGCTGTCTCAATTCAGAATGTCAGTTTATATATATATATGTTTTGACTAAGTAGCCAGGTCTAATGTTTACCATAGGTAAATGATTTATGTTTTGGTCGAATTTTAAAAGATCATGAGAACAGCCTAAAAAAGAATCTGCAGTTATGACACTTGCACCCTTATGTTTTAGACAGTCTCTTAGCTAAACGGTATCTCTCACAATAACATTGTCCATTATTTTGTTTCACATGATTTTATTTCGGTGTGCATGAAAAAATAATGGCTCCATAAGGCTAAAGTAAAATGTGTCACGCAACAGTCACATGGCTTTCATTTAGTAGAGCATATGTATCTTCTTGATGCACTTGCATTCATAAAATGTAATGTGATATTATTTTATAAGAGATGTTAATCATGCATTATTTCTAAAAATGTTATCGCTTAACTGGCTTGTAACTCATTCTGCATTTGCCATCTGTGAGTTTTAAATTGGACCCTGGCTAGAATGAGAACTAGGATTACTTAATCAATTATTAATATAATTTTTATCAGAATATTTTAACTTCTGCATTTATTCACCGTCTGTATGTGTAAATCTGCAGGCTGGAGCAGCCCTACTTTAATGCGAACGCCGCATTTTTTGAAGAGCTCAGTCAGTGTCAGCAGCTGCGCCGTGTCTGTCTGGTTTCTCGACATGGGACCTTCCAGCCCGCCGCTGTGACGGCCTTCATGCAGAGCTGCACTGATGTCATCATGTGCCACATGTTCATGGGAGGTACCCTGGTGGCATGTAAAACACTGCAGAAAACCCTGCTGGACAGGTTAGTGTTTTTAAGAATTCCTAATAGTAAAGACTTTGTTAGGGAATTCACTGTAAAAGACCCAAGGACCAGATATGATTAATAAAGAAGACAGACTGTCAAAGACTGTCAGAAGTGCAGTCAATTTAAGACAAGAGTCAGAATTATAATAAATAAAATAATTTTTTTACTGAAGATAGTTTGCAGTTTCATCAGCAGAAGTCAGCTTCAAGACTCACAAGGAGTTCGTAGCCCACCCCCCTTACAGTTACAAAGATCACAGCAGTTATACCCTACACCAAGGTCCAAGCTACGGCATTGCTTCAGATTGAATGATTCTGATTGGCTAAGAAATAGATAAACACACATTTTCCACACATAAACAGATTATGCGGCTGACACTGACCCTGAATTTGGGCATGTCGTGACCTTCCAGGTCGCAGATCTGGCTTGCCTGGTGCCAACATGTCGAAGAAAACAATTCAGTCAATCTCCAATAATGCCACTTGTTCCTTAACCTGTAACCAAGAATACTAACACACACATACACACAGACACACAGCTTCTTCAAGGCTGGATTTGGCCAGGCTCTAACTATAAAGAGAGTATTCTTTTAATCTAACAGTAAAGTAAAGATTTTAACTGGTCACTTAAACTATTGGTTCCAATGACCCTTATATGTTTTAACACGTTAAAGACCTTTCTCAAACGAAACGAGTCCATATTTCATTTCTGGAAGCCGGGCTAAATAAGCAAGCACTGTCACTGCATTCCTGGCATGGTCCAAACCCTTGTAGTTACCTCTCAGATATTTAATACAGACATTAGAGAATACATGAAAAGAACATTTCAGTAATCAACACTGGCTATACATTGATGCAGCAGTGGATTCCAGAATCCACCCCTTTAACTTAATATCTAAATAATTTCCAGACAGCAACATAGTGTCGGCCCAGATTTGGGCAACATCTGGGGTCTCGTTTATAAAATGTTGCGTAGGATCCTTACTAAAAGTGTACGTGCGCCTGAAAGCCAAAAATGGCGTACGGCAAAAAATATTCAGACTTATAAAACCGTGCGTATGCTAGAACCTGCGCTGAATTCACTTTATAAATCCCAGTCAGCAGAATATTGTGCGCACATGCGTCTCCACCACGAAATAACCATATATGGAGCTTACAACGCCTAGTTTTACAATGCAGATCATCTTCTGCATATCATTTGCATATGCATATTCATCCACGTGATACCACGTTTAACGGTACAAGACATGAGGAAAATATGAGATACGGATGTGCCGTCACATTACATTGATAAAAATCATTTAGTAGCCTATCCTTGCCTTGTTTTTGAATAAATAAATCAAATAGTATAAAATACATTTCAGAGAAAGTTTTCCACTGTTTTCTCAATCTTTTCCACTGGCCAAATAGTATTTTTAATTGATTTATATTTTTAATGGAAACAGATAGGCCCGTGTTGTGCATTATTTCCACGAAATTATTTTCTCAGACAATCTGCTATTATCATGATAAGCGATTCTCTCTGTAGTTAAAACATTAAAACACAGCACGCCACAGGAAAAGTGTTCAAAAGCATCGCGTCCACTACAGATATTTCTATTGACTGAATATTAAAAAACTTCTCAGTAATGATTTCATGAAATTTAAGTATTTAACTCCATTAATGAGAATGGCATATTTATTCTAAATGTTTATATCAGGAGTAAAACAAATAGGCCTAGTTTAAATCATTATTTTATTTATTTAAAGTTTTATTGTTAACATGCACTGTATTTATGATAAGGACTCATAATGAAGATTTATGGTTTTACTTCATCTGCCGTTAGATAGTAGCCTATAGCCTATGCGTCAGTTTCACTAAACGGCCCAACGTGCTCGCTGGCGCGAACATTTAAGAAGGGATGGATATTTGCTTCAAAGTGATAGGCTTGGTGAGTGAAATTATATTTGTATTATCTTTCTGTATATGTATCATTTTCTTTACATTTTCTGTCTAAAAGTGACCAAAAAGACATTTAACTCCAGCTCACCATCGGTGTCTCCAAACTGCTCCGTCTCCAAAATGTTCGTACGCATGGGTCAGAGTTTGCGTGCAGGTGCGCAAATTTTTCCCGTCAAGTTTGTTTTTATAAATCACAACTTATTCGTCGGAAGTGGCGTACGCCTCTTTCAGGGCCTGTTTTGCGTGTATGCACCGGTTATAAATGAGGCCCCTGGTGTGTGTTGAATCCACGTGTACCAGATGTGGGCCGGATGGGACTGACACTATTGCTGTCTGGGTTGATATACATGAAGTAAACTGGTGTACATCAAATATTCACCTGTTTGTTCTTTTCCCCCTGCAGTTTTTCAACATCTCGTCCAGCCCTTAGTGTGGTGATTTACCCTTTACTGCACGAGGACCTGGCCCATGTGATCAGAGGAATGCCACTTTGCCACCTGGACGAGATCACGCTTTTCAAAAGCCGCGTCGCTGAAGAGCCTGTGAAACAACAACTGTGACTGAAGCAAAATCTGAAAACAGAAATTATTTGGTGGATTAACCTGGCAATGCTTGACCTGTGCTATTTTATGAGAGAGAACTTATGCATTGTAGGGACTTTCCTTTGATAAGTTAATATTAGCAATCTGGAGGATTCCAGGAAAGCCTTTTGTTTTGACTTGAGAGATCATTGAGCTAAGAGGACAATCACAACTTTAAATAAGGTCATCATTTTCCAATAAAGAGCTGCTATGAACAAACTCCTTAACAGGTTGAAATGTCATCTTAAAACCTTAAAAATAAAGCATTGATAAATTTTCTGATGTGTTCTGGAACTTGCATCACGTTATACATTTTTGGAATCTAAACATTTCGTTTATGGTAAATTAAATTATACATTTTGGCTTCATTTTTTATCATCAAAGTTTCCTCGTCAAGAGTTCATTGATCCATTGTCTGTGGTTTTATGCTCATAACTTCTGCAAATGTCTGATTGTGTAAAAAAAGTAAGGTGTTCTTAAAAAAAGTAATTAATAAGCATATTCTCTAGAATCTGGGAGTATCCTCACAGTTCTGTTTTTTTCCTTCCTTTTTTTAATTTCTGAGAAGCAGGTCTCTGAACCGGTTCAAGAAATGAAAACAAAAAATGGAATCAAACTACATTTTTTTACCAGAACATAAACAAAGTGAAACCAATTATTTATTAAAAAATAATGTAATATTTTAATTTGGCAGTCACCAATCATGAATTCAAACAGGACGGCTTATGCAAATGTGAATGTTGACATCCAACATGAGTGATATGCCCGTGCTCCGCTGGCAAGTATTAAGTCATTTTTACCCAGTGCCACCAGTCCGCCCCACAACACACTGGCATTCTACACACGATATGCTAGAGCGGCATTTAGAGCTCAGGGCCCGTATCCCTAAAGATTCTGAGAATCCTCTCAGAGAGCTCCTAACTTAACCTAAAAATTCCTTGCCAGGAGTTTTAGCTTAGAAGTGATTCCAGAACATTTTCAGTGAACTCTGAGCAAGGAATGGATGGAAAATCCTATCTTAGTGAGGAGGTGTGGTTGACCCCGTTGTTAGGTACGAGTCATCATTTCAAAAGCCGTGATTGGTTGATCCTACAAGTTTGATGAAAATGAACTTTTGGTGATAATGAGCAAAGGATGTACCCTCAAATCAATAAACATAATTATACACTCTAATCTTATGCAGACTGTAATTGTAAATAATATTTCACATTCAAGAAAATATCTGGAAAATGAATAGTAAGCTGTAGGGGTTATAGCCTAACATTAGAATCTAAAATATGTGAAAACTTAAGCTCATTACACCCTGTTCAAATAATGATTCGTGTCTTATTTGCTCATATTAATATCCTAGCTGGCATATTTTGTACTTTCACTCACATATGGACCCCATTGAAAACAAGATGGCCTATCTCAAGGGGCTGTCCTTAATGAAGTAGAAATTGCAACGTTACAACTCAGTGTGGTCTTAACGAGGGTAACACGGCTCAGTCCAATCTGTAGCGTCTCAATAATTCCCTGTCATCCAGTGTTTGCAGGACATCTCTCCTGCCTCCTCTGTTGGCCATTTTGTGCAGCTGCTTAGGGGAACTCCTAAGCCACTAAAAGTCCTCTTCCCTGCTCTTAGCAGATCTCGCCTTAGGAGCCCTTTTAAGCGCTAGGAATCTTGAGGAATAGCTTTTATATTAACTGGGATATTCGTGTCACTTTTAGGGGAAATTCTAAGAAAACGTCATGACTCTGAGAATTTTCTTAGAATTTGGCCGCTAGGAGCCACTTTTTGCACACAAATTCTTTAGGGATACGGGCCCAGGAGTTTTTGTGAAGATGTTACCAACCTTTAAACAACTATATTAATGCAGTATTTCCCACAGGAAATGCAAAATGCTTGCAAACTTTTGCTGACAAATAAACACGATTATGCAGGTAACACAGAGAGAAAGTATTATTTATTTACACATATCCACATTCTAACAATACGAATCTGTTTGAAAACTGGCAAACGTATTCTTCAAATTCACAAATCTGGTGCACTTTGAAAACAAAACGAAGAGTTCCAACCCCTTTTAAATGGCCAAACACTTTTTTTTTTTTTTGGCCTGGTTTCACAGACAGGCCTTAGATTAAGCCAGGATTACACCTTAGTTCAATTAGGACATTTAAGTGGCTTTTATAAACGTGCCTTAGAAAAAAAAAATTACTGGTGTGCTTCTTGAGACAAAACAATGACACTGACATATTTTAAGATGTCAGTGCAATTTGCTCTTAGTTAAAACAGCTCAGACATGCATTTTATCTGGAACTATCTTAAGCCTTGTCTGTGAAACCGGGGATTTATTTTTTTTTCTTTACCTGAGGTCCCACTGAGATCAAATAATCTCTTTTACAAGAGAGATCTGGTCAAGGTAGCAGCCATGAAAGCTAGCAATTAAAATACAACTTATGCAACATGTATTTTAACACAGAAACATTTTATTTTGGCGCCGACAGCCTTGTGGGCAAGTGCGCCGACATAGCATTGTTGCGCTTCGAGTTCGAGTCCCAGTTCGTGGGCCTTTCCTGATACCATCCCCTCTCTCTCTCCCACCTCACTTCCTGTCTAGCTACTGTCCTATCCAATAAAAGGCAAACACGCCAAAAATAAATCTTTGGGGAAAAAAATCATTTTACATAAAATAATCACGTCTCCTTCACCACATTCTTTATGATTACCTTAAATTCATCAGTAGATATAGTGTATTCAAATGTTTATGCTAATTATTCCATTTTCAAGGTACATAATAGGAAAAAGCTGTTTTCCCAAGATCTGTCAAAACCCAGGTTACAAAAGTACAATGATGAGTAAGAGACTTTACATTTTTAAGAACGAGCAGAGATACATGGTACAGTGAATCAAGACTCTGTAAAATAGAGGAAGCTGCATGCATATACAATATATTACTGTTATCAATCACAGGCAACAACAAAAAAGTACCTTTCAAGTTTTTTTCCTGGCATTTAAAGTGAAACAAGATTTATTTAAAAAATAAAAGCCAATTTTTATTTTGAGCTTAATGTAGCAATATGCACTTTAAATGAAAGCTTATCATCTATCCATACAGCCAAGTCACTGTACAAAAAAATCCGTTAAAATTACGGTAAAAACTGGCAGCTGGTTGCCAGAAATCTACCGTAAAAAATATGGAAGCAACATTAACTTAAATTTACAGTAAAAAAAAGTATGTCATTATCTGAAATAATGTTAATTTACCAACATATTGAAGTATCTGTTTTGTACCATTATAATACACTGATATCCACCAATCACAGTGGTGAAAAGAGTCACATGATGAATCAAAACTCAGCACAAGCAGTTTTCTCACAAGAAAGTTAATACTAATATATAGAAGCTGCACAGTGTCATTCACACAAACAATAAACACCATCATGGTGTAACACACATTACATTTTAAAAATGAAATAAACATTAATTTAACAACATTAAATGTCACATAAAACCCTAATGTGCATAACAGATTAGAAAAAAACTAAGAAGAAACAGTAATTTCAACAAAAATACATCAAATGTGAAGTGTCACGCAGGGAATTGTGGGAATGTCAATTTACAATGATCATTTTTTTGCACTTCCAAAAACTGTAACTTAATGTAACTGTAATTTAACGGTATTTTACTGTAAAATTAATTTAAATGTATCTATCACAGTTATTCAACGTATATAGTACAGAAACTTTCTGTTAACCAATTAACAGTTTTTCACTGTAACATTTTCACGGTCTTATACCGTTAAAATCACGATAATTTTTTACATGAGGACACCATTTCAATGGATTTACCATCGGACCTAAGAACTAAGGTTTAAATACACAGAGAACATATCAGGGAAACGAGACACAGATGGGGAAAATTAACTCAATGACAGTAACCATAGAAACTAACAAGATACAGCTGAACCAAATTAACTAATGAAGGAGTGGCTAGAAACTGAACAATGAACAGAGGAAGCGCATGCAGGTAAGGGCCAGGGAGGATGATGGGAAATATAGTGACCGTGACAATTCAAGGGTATTTAAACTTTTAAAATGGTTCATTTGTGTAAATTCAGTAATTATTTTGTTGTGGACTGTATGTAAACTGTTAACTGATGCAGCTTAGGACAGTATAAAAGCACAGGGCACCCTTAGGCGTCAATATGAGACGCAGATAAATATGAGTCTAGGAGGCGCCTCCTAGCGGTCTTACCCTAAACCTACCCCAGACCTAAACCTACCCATAACCGGCGTCTCATATTGACGCTAAAGGGTGCCCTTTGCGTCGGATATTGAAGAAATTTCAAAAGCGTCAGTATATGACGCCCTAGGATGAGAATGCGTTGAGTATGGTTATGTTATGAGTAGAACTGTGGGTTCAGCATTTTTAATAAAGCTAACGCATGCTGAACTGCACTGAACTTCTATGAAAAGAGAAGCAGGGAGCTGAATGGTTTTAGTTTCCTTTTTATCTTTTTATTTTTGCAGAGTTATTAAATTAAATGGTTGAGAAAGCACATTAACTCAATGGAGAGGGTATATAAATGTTAGTAAAGAGAGGAAATTATAGATGAGAAGGACGAGTGAAAACAAGGTTCATGTGAAAAACAACACATTCTATGTGAGTAACAGTTTTTGACTGGATACATCTTTAATTTCACATTTGAATTGTTATTTGTTATGCTATTTTAAATTCTGTTTTTTTATTGATTTGATTTTGTTTGTTAGATCTGTGTTATGTGATCTTCATTTTTGCTACCATTTAATGTAAACAGTCCAACAACTGATATTTGCACACACATTTTTTTTTATATGTTTATGGAATATTGGCTTACGTGAGATCAGGGTTATGGATTATCTCAGTAAATATAAGGTTTTGAGTTAAAATGATATAGTTGTAATACTTTTGTCCATCAATCTAGTTTTTCTAATAGCAGCTGGGTAAACAAATCATCGCAATAAAAACAGACGAGTATACATTCAACTATATAATGATGATAGATTTTAACCAAAATATTTGCCTGCAATCAAGTTGTAACAAAAAGTTCAATGCAAATTTTTCTTGGGCAGTAACAGTGGAAATGTATTTTTGTAGGCAATAATTTTATTTCTGTTCCTATATATATATATATATATATATATATATATATATATATATATATATATAAATCTACCCTGCTATATTTAGTGAAAAGACTTATCTAGCCCATGCATTATCTGAATGAATGAATGAGTCATTTATATAGCGCTTTCATATGTACACCCAAAGCGCTTTACAATCATACCAGGGGATCTCTCCTCAACCACCACCACCATACACCACTTAAAACCACTTAAGGGTTTAAGAACTGATATAGAACCTCAAGTAAGTGATATAGTTTTCTAAAACATTTCTTAATTTGTTTATTTTATTTGTTTGTTACATTGACTTTTCTCCGTATTGTTTACAAGGATTGCTCTTCTATTTGACACCAAAAAATTGTCCATAAGGAAGTTTTATGATTTGCATTTAAAATTGACAGTCTAGTCTTCACAATAATTATAATTTCAGTCAATTTTTGACCTTAGCATGCATTGTATTGACATTTTGATTGTCCGCTGTTGGGAAAATTTGTTTCAGTGTTTCAATATACATAGCATTCACACATAAACGATCAATGGACACAAACATAAAATCACCAATATAATCCACCCATACTTATCCCTGAGACCCGGACACTCTTTTTTATATTATTCTGCAAAAAAATAAAATAAAATAAATAAATAAATAATAATAATAATAAAAGATAATTATCATTTGCATGGTATGTTGCATAGGATCTATGTACTCTTCTGATATAGAGGGTATGCATTGGTGTCGGACTAAGTGGCAAAACTTCCTGCAACTTGGCTAGTGCTAGTAAGGAAAAGATGGAGTAAAACAAAGGATTGGCTTAAATTAAAGGGAGTTGGACACAAAAGTGATGCTTACAACATACCAACAAATTGCTCCATGGACATATATGACAAGAGTGATTTTGATGCCAGGAAAATACATAATGCAAAGCCTGAAGACAAAAGCCTCAACACTTTATCTGTTAGACAAAACTATAAATACAATATAGATATAAATCCAAAGCATCACCACTGTACATTGTATACTAATTTATACCACATAATTAAATCCAGAAAAATACATGGAGAAATATTAATCACTTCAATTCATTTCTTTTGCATTTAATCTTTTCAGAAAATTACCAGTAGTTGTGAAATCTTATTATAAAACTAAATCTGGCACAATTTCAGCCGAAACCAGAGGGAAAATATGATACTAAAAAGAAGAGTATGCTACGACGTTTCACAGACAGGGCTTATGCTAACAGATTAGGCCTTAGTTCAATTAGGGCTTTTAAGTAGCTTTTATTAACATGACTTAGAAAAACATTACTGGTTGCATCTTAAGACAAAACAATAACACTGACATATTTTAAGATGTCAGTACAAGTTGCTTTCAGTTAAAACAGCTCAAATGCGTTTTAGTCTGGAACTAGCTTAAGCCTCGTCTGTAAAGCCCCGACTCAAGGGACGTTTCCTTAAAAGTGTTCATGACAAATCAGGAGGTTAGAAACACTGCCCTATCTCAGTGCAACAACATATATACATACTGTAGTATTTGTAGAGCTGCCTATGGCCTTTACGTTTTATTATTTATAGAGTATTTAAAAGTAGACGTTTAATTAGGCCTACACGGATGGTTTTATGTGTAATGTTTCTTACATTCTCGCATTATTGTCTCTTCCTTGATAATAGCTTGATGATTGACTTGTACTAAATTTGAGGTAAGTCGTCACCTTGGAATTATAAGGTTCTATCAGACATTTTTTGTCAATATTTAGTTATTCACATATTCTTATTCTGTGGCAACTTATTTAGATTACGTGTTTTTTTTTATTATGTTTATTTCATTTTGGGACTTTTTATTTAGAAAACAAAAAGGGTCTTTCTACAGTCAAATTGAATGCAAAAAAGTTTAAGCTCAATACCTCAAAACTGCTCAGAATGCAGATAGAAGCTTATAATTCCAAGGTGGCGAAGTGTTTATTTGTTATTTAAGTATTACACAATAAAAGCTATCATAAAAGAATAAAAAAAAAAAAAAAAAATCACATGTGGTTGTTCTTGCAGAGATATTGATAATTCATCATCTCATCCTCTTCATCATGGCGCTGGTCCTTCATGTGCTGATGCTGTTTCTTCTCTCCGGTGGTTCTGCCAGAGTTGTGACAGATTTTGAGCAGGAATGTGGTCAAAGTTTTGCAGGTGGAAAATCACCAACAAGATTTTCTGGATCAAAGTACAAGCAAATCTGCCAAGCTCTAAATAATCTTTACTATTATGCCACATATTATGATACCGACAACAAGATCCCAGTGTACTCAGCCTACATGTTTAAAGGGAAAATGAGCTGCACAAGAAAAAACAATTGGTACATTGAACCTCAAGTAAGTGAAATATTACTCTAATTCTATTAAAGGTTATATCCTGTTATTGTTCCGTATTTATAGTTTGTATTAGTTGGTTGTAAGAATGGTTTTCCATGGTGTAGAATAGATGGAGTCTTTTCAAATTTACTGACAACAGTATGGTAATTAAAGTGATACCAGAAATATGACCTTTCTATTAACCCATTTAATCCCACCGGTCACAACAGTGACCGTAAAAAAATGTTTTATTTCTAAGGCTATAAAAATGTTACTGAATGATCTATCAATGCATTTCCAGCAGATATTGAAATAATAAAGGGTCTCAATGAAATATGTGCAGTGTCGCATGTTTACTGTAAATTGTCACATGACCAGAGCTGTTTACTTCCTGTTTGCGCCAAGAGAAGAGGATAGCAGCAAGAAAGCTCCCAAAGAAAAGGTTATTAAAATATGTTAACATAAAGATAGGACATAGATTTTTGGTACACATCATGTTTAAGGTGTCTAGTATTGATATATGCATTTACAATTACTCAACTTTGTTTAATGTGGTCATAGAACTCACAAACATGTCAACGGCAACAATAGTGACCGGTGGGATAACCCATTGTATCTACATGCTAATACACATAGGCTAACTGTTCTACCTTACTTTCTGCTGCTACCTAACTTTCTACCTAATTTTACACACAGACACACACACACATACACACACACACGCACAAGTGGTCTAGGAAGAAAAGCTGAAAAAAAACCCCCGTCAAAATGTCCTAAATTGCCAAGACACTATCCCGTGGCCTCGAGACACTATCCCGTGGCCTCAAGACACTATCCCGTGACCTCGAGACACTATCCCGTGGCCTCCAGACACTATCCCGTGGCCTCCAGACACTATCCCGTGGCCTCCAGACACTATCCCGTGACCTCGAGACACTATCCCGTGGCCTCCAGACACTATCCCGTGGCCTCGAGACACTATCCCGTGGCCTCCAGACACTATCCCGTGGCCTCCAGACACTATCCCGTGGCCTCGAGACACTATCCCGTGGCCTCCAGACACTATCCCGAGGCCTCCAGACACTATCCCGTGGCCTGGAGACACTATCCCGTGGCCTCGAGACACTATCCCGTGGCCTCCAGACACTATCCCGTGGCCTCGAGACACTATCCCGTGGCCTCCAGACACTATCCCGTGGCCTCGAGACACTATCCCGTGGCCTCGAGACACTATCCCGTGGCCTCCAGACACTATCCCGAGGCCTCCAGACACTATCCCGTGGCCTGGAGACACTATCCCGTGGCCTCGAGACACTATCCCGTGGCCTCCAGACACTATCCCGTGGCCTCCAGACACTATCCCGTGACCTCGAGACACTATCCCGTGGCCTCGAGACACTATCCCGTGGCCTCGAGACACTATCCCGTGGCCTCCAGACACTATCCCGTGGCCTCCAGACACTATCCCGTGGCCTCGAGACAGTATCCCGTGGCCTCTAGATAGTATCCCGTGACCTCCAGACACATCCCGTGGCCTCGAGACACTATCCCGTGACCTCGAGACACTATCCCGTGGCCTCCAGAGACTATCCCGTGGCCTCGAGACACTATCCCGTGGCCTCGAGACACTATACCGTGGCCTCAAAACACTATCCCCAGGCCTCCAGACACTATCCCGTGGCCTCGAGACACTATCCCGTGGCCTCCAGACACATCCCGTGGCCTCGAGACACTATCCCGTGACCTCGAGACACTATCCCGTGGCCTCCAGACACTATCCCGTGGCCTCGAGACACTATCCCGTGGCCTCCAGACACTATCCCGTGTCCTCCAGACACTATCCCGTGGCCTCCAGACACTATCCCGAGGCCTCCAGACACTATCCCGTGACCTCCAGACACAATCCCGTGGCCTCCAGACACTATCCTGTGGCCTCGAGACAGTATCCCGTGGCCTCTAGATAGTATCCTGTGGCCTCTAGATACTATCCAGTGGCCTCAAGATACTATCCCGTGGCGTCAAGATACTATCCTGTGGCCTCAAGATACTATCCCATGGCCTCAAGATACTATCCCGTGGCCTCAAGATACTATCCCGTGACCTCAAGATACTATCCCGTGGCCTCAAGATACTATCCCGTGGCCTCAAGATACTATCCTGTGGCCTCAAGATAGTATCTCGTGGCCTCAAGATAGTATCTTAAGTATTTTATAAGGATTTTATACACTCTTATACACACACACACACACACACACAAACCCAAACACACACAAACCCAAACACACACAAACACAAACACAAACAAACAAACACAAACACAAACAAACACACACACACACACACACAAACACACACCCACAATTGTGACCGATCATAAAACACACTTTTTCACACACTTTTCCATGAAAATTTAAAAAAATTATGATTGATTGTTTCAAAGGGATACTAATGACACATGATTTGGATATTTTTGTGTCTGAGAAAAATTTGGGATTAAATGGGTTAATAAAAAACAACCCAGCATATAATAAAATATTAAAGCAAGTAACAAGACAATTTTTTTCTAGCAGACCATTTCACAAAACGAAGTTTGTTGAGTCTCACATTATAAATCAGCAGATAAACAATTGAAGACAAAAAGTATTAAGATATTTCTGTATGTAAAACATGTTCAAGGTAACATGATGAACTACACCTGTCGTAGCACACCTGCATGAACTTGAGGAGAACTGACTTTATATATTAAAGTGATTGCAAACATAGCTCAGAAAAGTTAATTCTGGAAAACCTCTAACAGTGTTTGTTTGCAGATATACAGTTGATCCACATATGAGCAAATCAGGCCATAGAAAAATGCCTTTGTGTAACACAGGTTAAATAAAGTTAATATTTAATTTACACAATTTAGTTATATGATTTTCCCTTAATAAAAGTCGATAAGAGATTATTAAGATTAAGAATATTAAGTAAAATATGTGAATATATTCTAAAATAAATTCTCAGCGATCAACCAATGAGAGCTCTCTTGTCATTAACGTCATGAGTGTCGACGAGCATGCGCGATGACAGAAGAGACGAGCTTGATTGAGAAGAGCAGACGCAATCCCATCGTTGCAATCCATTTTATGTATCTGAGGTTAAAAATCTTCGAAAAAAGTATTGAGAAGTTGAGATATAGTTAATTTGATGCATTCTGAACAAGAAGCCGACTGAATAGAGGAATAAATTATTATTGTTCACTGACGCCATTTAACGATCACACACGAGGTGCGCCCGAGTGAGAGCAAAAAGAAAAAAATCGATCATAAAGAGTTCAGCGTCACCATTGTTGGCTACGTGTCTGTATGAAAGAGAACTAGTGATTTAGAGGCCAGGTTTTTTTTTCTCTCCTTTGTTTTTTTCTTTTTTTTTCTTTTCTTTCTTCCTTCTTGATTCGTGAAGATCTGCACGACCTCCTGTAACATCCTGTAGACTGCGAGTTTGATGGCGAGCCAACCCAGTTGTAGAAAAGGAGACATCGCGTGGTGGAGAGGAGGCTCGATATCCTTTCCTTGAGTTTCCACTGAAACTCATTGAAGCACGACAAATTCGACTTAAAGAACTGTTTCTTTTTTTTCTTTTCTTCTTGAGGGTGTATGGTCAACTATCACCAAGAATTGAGAGACATTTAACTTTTCATGAGAGACACTTGAAATCCCTTTGAGAGAGAGATTATACTCTTTTGTGATATCTTTCTATTTTATTTATTTATTTTTCCTGAATGTTGAACTGACTATGTGGGTAGGCCTACATATTTGAAAACACCGACAAGAGTGCACTCGAGGTGGAAATTTGCACAGTCAGTTTTATTGTTTATTGTGTTTCTGTAATTTCTTTTATTTTATTGACTTTCTACTTTTCTTCCAAATCAAATTGAAACAATTATATTTCTAAATTAATCTTGTTTCTGTCTGTTACTTCTTATGCTAACCCGCCGTCTCCATAGCGATCCCTAGTTCTTCTGACAGGATTCAAATATTATTCGTATTATAATAATAAAGTAAAAAGCTGCTTTATTACTGCTGATAATCCAAACGAGTGCTACATAAACTTTGGCGAGCCAGCCAGGAGACGGCGCTGTTGCAGAGAACTAACAGCTACACATTTGATTTTCCTTTTCTCTCTTTTGCTTTTAAGCAAGCGACGATAATGGAGATTATTGAAGCTGAAGGGATTATTATCCCAAACTCCGTAATAGTCAGTGGTTTAACAGACACTGAGAGCGATGACGAATTGTTTGATGCTCTGAAACGATACGGGTCATTTGCCAAAACCGTGCGCATCGATGACAAAGAATCCGAGTTCTACCAAAACGTAATCGTTGAGTACAACAGTAATCAAGCGTTGCAATCACTCTGACCAAAATTGCCGTATACTCACCAGCTGTCAAGCGAACCAGGTGTTAAGTGCGATGTGAGAGCATTAGCCAGTGTGTTTACACAGCAACTTGGTAGTAGCATAACAAAATCCTACCTGGACAGATTAAAAGAAATAGCAGAACTGAGCGGAAACAACTTTGAGTCTATACTGAGTGAAATGCTGTCGCAAATGAGTGCTGACCTCCCACCAGAGCCTGCTGTTTCTGGTAGTACTGGTGAAGACACCTGTGAGAAACCATATTGGGCATCTCCTAATGGGAACTTCGACACAATTCGTAATCCACCGAGTCAGATAGATGACGTACCGTCCCAACCTACTCCTATCAATCTGATTGAACCGACCCTTCACACGTCGTCCAAATTTCTCAACCCACCCGAGGTCCAAAGGCTAGTAGTTGAGCATGTTGTGCGGAGCAGTGAAGTGGTTGCTCAAGGGCAGATACAGCCCAGGCTTAGAGTGTTTTCAGGAAAATGCCCTAGGCCTGGAAACGAGGTAGATTACGACATTTGGCGTTCTAGTGTCGAATTCATTTTGAAAGATCCCTCTTTGTCCGATTTGCATGCGTCTAGGCGAATACTAGACAGTCTTTTGCCGCCTGCGGCGGATGTTATAAAGCATCTGAATCCCGAATCTCCTCCTTCCGCTTACCTCCAGCTGTTGGACTCCGCTTTCGGGGCTGTGGAGGACGGGGACGAATTGTTAGCGAAATTCATGAACACGTTGCAGGATGCAGGTGAAAGGCCATCTACTTATCTGTACAGGTTACAGTCAGCTTTAAGTGCAACCGTCAAAAGAGATGGTATTGTCCCAGCAGAGGCAGATAGGCATCTCCTAAAGCAGTTTTGCAGGGGCTGCTGGGATAATGACTTGATCGCCGAACTACGACTAGAGCAAAAGCGAAACAATCCTCCTTCCTTTGCACAGCTTCTCCTTGTGCTTCGTACAGAGGAGGATAGACATACTGCGAAAGCAACTCGAATGAAGCAACACCTTGGGTCTTCTAAGCAGAGAGCGTTTATGCACTCTCAGAAAGCGTGGATTTCTGCTGAGTTGGAACAAGATGAAGCTCCTAGAGTGAGTCCTCTTGAAACTGAAACGCGCGAGTTAAAGAAGCAGATTGTCAAGTTGCAGAGTCAGTTAGCTAATCTTGCAGTCCGACCAAAACATCCAAAGAGAACTCCGTCGCGAGAGGTAGTCAAAAGGCCTGCACCACCTGACCAAAGGAAGTCAGGGGCTGCTGCGAGTGTAGTTCCGGTCAATAAGAAGCCAACTGATAGACCTAGGCCGTGGTACTGTTTCACATGTGGTGAGGATGGCCACATTGCATCGTCCTGTAGTTCTGAGCCAAACCCCGAGCTTGTCGCTACTAAACGTAGGCTGTTAAGGGAGAAACAGTTACAGTGGGAGTCACAGAATCCCTCCACTAGCGTAGATTTAAACTAGAGGCAGTTCCTGTCGCGGGACATACAGGAACTGAGCTTAAATTGAGTGGTCCCATTGTAAATCGTGTCTTCAAGAAATGCCAAGCTCCTAGGAAGCAGAGTGCAAACCTACCTAAGGGCTTAGTTGGTGCTAGATGTGTTGCCGAAGTCAGCATAGCTGGTAAGAAATGTCATTGTCTACTCGACACTGGATCGCAGGTCACAACTGTGCCTAAGTCTTTTTATGAACGACACGTCTCAGAGCACCCGATTAACCCTCTTGACGATATTTTGGAAGTAGAAGGTGCCAATGGGTTTTCCGTTCCGTACGAAGGTTACGTAAAGGTAGACATCACTTTCCCTGAGGAGTTTTTGGGTGCGACTATTGAAGTGGCCACGGTAGCTCTAGTCGTTCCAGATGTAAAGTCTCACACTCAGCCTTTGATCTTAATAGGTACAAACACTCTCGACATCCTCTATGAGCAGCAGTTAGTGGCAGTATCCCCGAAGCACCAGCCATCTCTATTTGGGTATAGAGTGGTTTTGAAAACTCTTGAAACGAGGCGAAAGCAGAACATGAGTGGCGTTCTGAGTCAGGTGAGATTAAGAGGCAACATACCGGAGGTCATGTCCGCTGGTCAAACTGTCGTGGTGAAAGGCTCTCTTGCGGTACCCGGTGGGATAGATAAGTGTGTAGTGGTAGAACACCCGTCTGATTCCTCTTTACCTGGTGGTGTGTTTGTGAAGCGCTGCTTACTTACTCCTTCTAGTCAGTCTGTCTGGTTACCTGTGGTACTAAAAAACGAAACCGAGCACGATATAGCCATTCCCCCAAGATGCATAATAGCAGAGCTGCATGCAGTTGAGTCCGTGCTCCCCCAGCCGAGTGTTTCCCCTGTTAGTAAGCACTTACCTACTCAGGATTCTAATTTCGCCTTGAATTTCGGTGAGTCCCCATTGCCACAAGAATGGCGGGACCGGATTTCAGAAAAACTCAGAGAAATGCCTGATGTTTTCAGTCAACACGATTTAGATTTTGGGCATACGCAAAAGGTGAAACATCGTATACAACTGCACGATGAAACTCCCTTTAAACATAGGGCGCGACCGATTCATCCACAAGATCTGGAAGCTGTCCGCAAACATCTGCGCGATCTTCTTGCAAGTAACGTTATACGAGAGTCTGAGTCGTCTTTTTCTTCGCCTATTGTAGTGGTGCGGAAGAAAAATGGAGATGTACGGTTGTGCATAGACTATAGGAAGTTAAATCTTCAAACAGTTAAAGACGCATATGCATTACCCAATCTCGAGGAGACGTTTTCCGCTTTAACTGGATCAAAATGGTTTTCCGTTCTCGACTTGAAATCTGGGTATTACCAGATAGAGGTGGAAGAGGCAGACAAACCTAAAACCGCCTTTGTCTGCCCCCTGGGGTTTTGGGAGTTTAATCGCATGCCTCAGGGGGTCACTAACGCCCCAAGTACTTTTCAGAGATTGATGGAGAAGTGTATGGAGGATATCAATCTCAGGGAAGTACTTGTCTTCCTGGACGATCTGATCATATTTTCTGAAACTTTGGAAGAGCATGAAAGACGGCTGTTAAAAGTTCTTTCTCGGCTCAGAGAGTATGGGCTAAAGCTCGCCCCTGAAAAGTGCAAGTTTTTTCAGACGTCTGTACGTTATTTAGGGCACATAGTGTCAGAGCGTGGAGTAGAGACCGATCCAGAGAAAGTGCAAACCTTAAAAACCTGGCCGAGTCCCACAAACCTTAAAGAGTTAAGATCGTTTTTGGGCTTTTCGGGGTATTACCGCCGATTTATTAAAGATTATTCTAGGGTTGTGAAACCACTCACCGACTTGACTGTAGGGTATCCGCCGACTAGGAAAAGTGGTAAGCGGAGTGAGAGTAAGGGTCCATACCATAACCCTAAAGAGTCGTTCGGAAACCGTTGGACGCCGCTTTGTGAGGAAGCGTTTCGGTCTGTTATCGACAAACTAACTACTGCGCCTGTGTTGGGCTTTGCAAACCCTAAACTTACCTATTTCCTACATACAGATGCCAGCACCAAGGGTTTAGGAGCAGCCTTGTATCAGGAACAGGAAGGGAGGATGCGAGTCATTGCATATGCAAGTAGAGGGTTGTCCCGCAGTGAGTCCAATTACCCGGCGCACAAGCTTGAGTTTCTTGCCCTTAAATGGGCAGTAACTGAAAAGTTTAGAGACTATCTGTATGGTAGCCAATTCACCGTCATTACCGACAGCAACCCTCTAACGTATGTTCTAACCACGGCGAGACTAGATGCGACTAGCTACCGGTGGCTTGCTGCCCTTTCCACTTTTTCTTTTAAGTTACAGTACAGAGCAGGCAAGCTAAATGCGGATGCTGATGGTCTATCAAGGCGACCACAGGAGCAGTTGCCTGAAAATCCTTTATCTCAAAAAGAGTACGAACGAATTCAACAGTTTATGCAGAATCATCTCACGGAAGCTGCAGATTCTTGTGACACCGCAAGCGACATAGTTCAGGCTATATGTGAGAAGCATCTGGTCAGACAGCCAACGGACGTTGGGTGTGGTGCTGCGTTTGTTGAATCTCTTGCACTTTACCCTGATGCTGTACCTGATAGTTACGAACAAGAAGGTGATTTTGAGGGGTTACCTGTCGTATCTTACCTGTCAGGGAACCTCTGTGATGAGCAAAGGGCAGATCCAGTCATTCGGGAAGTAGTATCTTGCCTAGAGTCGGGAGAAAAGCCTCCACCAACAGTCAGGAGGGAACTCCCAGATCTTCCTTTTTTTCTAAGAGAGTGGAACCGTCTTGAGTTAAAAAGTGGGGTGCTTTACCGGAAACGGCAGGTAGAGGAATTAGTTACTTATCAACTTGTGCTACCTGAGAAACTGAGGCCCTCTGTATTGACCAGTTTGCATGACAGTATGGGTCATATGGGGGTGGAGAGAACTCTAGACTTGGTAAGGTCTCGGTTCTACTGGCCGAAGATGGCTGCGGAGGTAGAACAAAAGATCAGGACATGCGGTCGTTGTGTGAGGAGGAAATCATTGCCTCAAAAAGCTGCACCGTTAGTTAATATCCAAGCCACAAGACCTTTAGAGTTGGTCTGTATGGATTTTCTCTCATTAGAGCCAGACAAAAGTAATACGAGAGACATCTTGGTAATCACTGACTTCTTTACCAAATATGCTGTGGCAGTCCCCACACCCAACCAAAAGGCAAGAACGGTAGCGAAATGTCTTTGGGAAAATTTTGTTGTACACTATGGGTTCCCCGAGCGTCTTCATAGCGATCAGGGCCGAGATTTTGAATCGCGCACCATCAAAGAGCTTTGTGAGGTGGCAGGTATTAAGAAAACCCGAACAACCCCTTATCATCCCAGGGGAAATCCTGTCGAACGTTTTAATAGGACCCTGCTCAGTATGTTGGGTACCTTAGAAGAAAAAGACAAGGTTCGTTGGAGAGATTTCGTAAAACCTTTAGCTCATGCGTACAACTGCACGAAACATGAGGTCACTGGGTTCACTCCCTATGAATTGATGTTTGGACGTCAACCCAGGTTACCCGTTGACCTTGCTTTTGGGTTGCCGTATCAAGATGGTCCACGACAGTCTCATTCGGAGTATGTCAGTCATCTAAAAAACAATCTGAAAGAAAGTTATTCGCTTGCGTCACGTGGTATGTCAAAAAGTGCAGAAAGAAACAAAGCTAGGTTTGACAAATCTGTAACTCATTGCTCTTTGGAGATTGGTGATCGAGTGTTGGTGAAGAACGTTAGGCTACGCGGGAAGCATAAGTTAGCAGACAAGTGGGAGTCTGAGGTGTATGTTGTGGTGAGTCAGGCAGCTGAATTGCCAGTTTATACTGTTCGTCCAGAGAGAAAGGACGGTCCTCTGCGTACTCTTCACAGAGATATGTTGCTCCCGTGTGGGTTTTTACCGTCTTCCGAAGTTGAACCACCCACTCTAAACGAATCCATCTCGAAACCTCGAACACGACAGAATCCTAAGGTTCCGTTAATTGATGACACTTGTCTCTCTGATTCCGAAGAAGGAAATTCGTATTGCGAGTACAGCCATACTCCAAGTATAGAGACAGCACATTTCTCTACAGTTCATGATATCTGTACGGAAAGAGAGACAGTGAACGCTGATTCTACTGATAACTCGGCCGAACAAACTTTCCCTATCGGCGACACCTTGCAGGGCGACCAGAGTAATAATTTACTTATTGAAGCCTTACCAGTTGATAAACCTGGTGAATACTTACCTGTCGACACACTCGATGAGCACTTACCTCTTAATGTTTCCGGCACCCTTGGACAGAGTAATTTACCTGGTCAGGGCCAAGTCGAAGCCGTAACGGGCAGTTCTGTTGATGAAATTGAAGTAACCAGTGTTGTTGAAAGTTCAGATGTTTGTGAAAAAGCCGAACAACAATCAGAAGATGAGATAGACACCTTACCGAGGCGTTCCGTTAGACAGAGAGGAGAACCAGAGCGACTTACTTATTTTCAGCCAGGAAACCCATTAATATATGTGGTCCAATCTTTGTTCCAAGGTCTGAATTCGGCTTTTGTTAAATCTCTTGGTGGAGATGAAACTCTGAATGTCCTTCCCTTGCTGCCTAATGGTTTACACGGTGTGGTCACCAGTCAGCCGAGCAGAACATGCAAAGGGACTTGCATGAATTTAGGAGGGGAGAATGTAACACAGGTTAAATAAAGTTAATATTTAATTTACACAATTTAGTTATATGATTTTCCCTTAATAAAAGTCGATAAGAGATTATTAAGATTAAGAATATTAAGTAAAATATGTGAATATATTCTAAAATAAATTCTCAGCGATCAACCAATGAGAGCTCTCTTGTCATTAACGTCATGAGTGTCGACGAGCATGCGCGATGACAGAAGAGACGAGCTTGATTGAGAAGAGCAGACGCAATCCCATCGTTGCAATCCATTTTATGTATCTGAGGTTAAAAATCTTCGAAAAAAGTATTGAGAAGTTGAGATATAGTTAATTTGATGCATTCTGAACAAGAAGCCGACTGAATAGAGGAATAAATTATTATTGTTCACTGATGCCATTTAACGATCACGCACGAGGTGCACCTGAGTGAGAGCGCATGGCCATTGCACATTGCAGTTCATCGACGCCATTTTACGATCACACACGAGGTGCGCCCGAGTGAGAGCAAAAAGAAAAAAATCGATCATAAAGAGTTCAGCGTCACCATTGTTGGCTACGTGTCTGTATGAAAGAGAACTAGTGATTTAGAGGCCAGGTTTTTTTTTCTCTCCTTTGTTTTTTTCTTTTTTTTTTCTTTTCTTTCTTCCTTCTTGATTCGTGAAGATCTGCACGACCTCCTGTAACATCCTGTAGACTGCGAGTTTGATGGCGAGCCAACCCAGTTGTAGAAAAGGAGACATCGCGTGGTGGAGAGGAGGCTCGATATCCTTTCCTTGAGTTTCCACTGAAACTCATTGAAGCACGACAAATTCGACTTAAAGAACTGTTTCTTTTTTTTCTTTTCTTCTTGAGGGTGTATGGTCAACTATCACCCAGAATTGAGAGACATTTAACTTTTCATGAGAGACACTTGAAATCCCTTTGAGAGAGAGATTATACTCTTTTGTGATATCTTTCTATTTTATTTATTTATTTTTCCTGAATGTTGAACTGACTATGTGGGTAGGCCTACATATTTGAAAACACCGACAAGAGTGCACTCGAGGTGGAAATTTGCACAGTCAGTTTTATTGTTTATTGTGTTTCTGTAATTTCTTTTATTTTATTGACTTTCTACTTTTCTTCCAAATCAAATTGAAACAATTATATTTCTAAATTAATCTTGTTTCTGTCTGTTACTTCTTATGCTAACCCGCCGTCTCCATAGCGATCCCTAGTTCTTCTGACAGGATTCAAATATTATTCGTATTATAATAATAAAGTAAAAAGCTACTTTATTACTGCTGATAATCCAAACGAGTGCTACATTTGCTTTGCTGCTCTTGGTCATTCATTCAAAATATGCACTTCTACACTTTAATTAAGGTGAAATAATTCAAATAAATAATAATAATACAACAACAATATTTGATAATTTCATATTTTATATATATAAATTATTTTTTTTAAATCCAGAACTTGATTTATGTGATCCATGGAGGAGTAAATATCCTATAAATATAATATATCCCAACAAAACTGAATATTCATGCTATAGGTCATCACTAAAATCATATTCACAAATAGGCTACTTTTTGATTTCTAATAATTTATTTCACCAGATTTTTGACTGTTCCTATGAGTCTATTGTGATTTCTGATCATGGCCCAGTTAAACTTAATATAATGTGTCAAAAACTATTAAGGGACCTTGTAGATGGAGGTTAGACCCAAGATGGCTCCATGATTCAAAATCCAGTTCATTGGAATTCATATAGATTTATTCTTCTAGATTTATTCTTCTGCTACACAAGTTCCTTAAATAATAAAATTAAATTGGAAACAAAATTCAGATGAAAGAATAAGAAAATTGGAACAAGATATATACACAGATCAGTATTCTTAAGCAGCAACTGCTCATTTTTAGAGCGCAGTATAATGAACTATCTGCAGCAAAAGCTCTAGCCAGCTTAATCCGTCTCAAGCAAACATTTTATGAATATGGAGAGAAGTCAGGCAGTCTTTTAGCTTGGCAGATTAAACAACTACAGTCGAGTAAAGCAATAAATAGCATTTACACAACAGCTGGAAATCTGACATCAGATCTGGTTAAGATTAATGAAGCTTTCACCTAGTATTTTCAATCGTTATATCAGAATCTACAGGTCAGAGTATGCAGCAAACTATATTTTTAGACAATCTCAAGTTCCCATCTATAAACAGTGAAGCCAAAAGACTATTGGACGAACCGTTAACTAGTGAAGAAGTTTTAAATGCTATAGTGAAGATGAAGAGTGGTAAGCTGGCCCTGATGGGATACCTTTGATATATTCAAAACCTTTAAAGATAAATGAGTGATTCTGCTAAATGTATAAAGAGTCTCTACTCGAGGGCTGCCTTCCCCCTTCTCTTAGAGATGCGTTTATAACACTCATCCCCAAACCTGATAAGCCTAAAGACAGATGTGAATCATACAGACTGATTTCTGAATTCCGATGCCAAAGTTATAGCCAACGTTTTAGCCCTTCGATTGGCTGATAATTTACCTTCCCTAATAGGAATTGACCAAAATGGTTTTGTCCGAAATAGAAAGGCCTTCCATAATATCAGGCGAGTACTTAATATTGTTTATGAGAAGGACGGCTCTATAGATGCATGTATTTTGTCGTTAGATGCAGAAAAAGCATTTGACAGAGTCGAGTGGTCTTATTTATTTGATGTACTCAGACGTTTTGGATGTGGTCAGAACTTTTGCCAGTGGGTAATATATATTCCGGATATCTGTGTAAAATGTACAACTCATAAGGGAACATTATTTCATTGTATTTGGCAATGTGAGCGCTTACAGTCCTTTTGGAAAGAAGTAATTGGTGTATTATCTAAAATTATTGTTAAAGAAATCTCTTATTGTTAAAGAAATCCCTATCTTCTTCCACCTGCCTTACCTTTGAAAATACATGAGCAGAAGCTTGTAAAGCTGTGTTTTCACTTCACGCCAATTATTGTCATGTCTGCATTGTAATGCACAACTTTGCCTCTCCTTGTTGTAAAACAGCGTGCCTCCAAACAACTTTAGCCAATGCAACCACCTATGTCAGTGTAGCTTTATGAATACTATAGCATATCGGATTATCAAAAATTGTTAAGTGTGTGCGTTTGTGTGTTGTCATGTAGGCTAAAGACCATAGGCGTAGATGACGCGGGGGACGTGTCCCCCCCACTTTTTATAAAATGTAAATTCGTCCCCCGCACTTTTTCATAGGGCAAGTGTGTCCACGACAAGCTGAGGTTTTCGCGGGTGTGTATAGCCTACATCGAGATTTAAAATCCAAAGAGTCAAGGATAGTCTACATACGTGACTTTCACGTTTCCATGGTAATCAGTCACTCGTGCATCACGACACGCCCATGCTCGCACCCGCGCGGCCGCGCCCAATCCATTTTTTTCATAGAGGTCGCAATGAGTTCAAAACGGCAAAAAACTCTTCAATCCTTTTTCACGAAAAAGTCAAGCACTGTAAGTAAGTTGTCATGTGGTATCCGAATTGTTTTGCACAATAATGAATAACTCTGGCTATTTCTCTTGTTGAATAATTAACAAGTTTTGTTGTAAATTGAAAATATTCACTACCCGCACAAACGTGCACTTATTTTCAATCTTTTTTTATTCGTAATGTCTATTATTTTCACAGATGTTATCAAAGCCCTTCAAATTAGAATGAACATGGTGATTGCGAGTTTGTATTTTCATGCATTAACAGCCTGCTTGAATCAGGCAGTGTTGTAACGTGTACATGATGACAAACTTTAAGTTCTCTTGAAAAAGCCTTACCAGAAAGTTTTAAAAGCTTGAAGTTTGAAGGTTTTCAATTGGAAAGTTTTAGTTTAGTAAGACAGATAGATAGATAGATAGATAGATAGATAGATAGTATAATATTAATAATAAATAGGGAATCACAGATAATGCAAGGATGATTCTGATTTAATTTCATTTAATGTCAAGTGGCGATTGATAGCCTATAGTTGATAATACACTGATGGTAACAAAGTTTCACTGTTTCAATTTGAAATGAAAGATGGAGCATAGGCTACATTTAATAAAATTGAGGAAAAAATGCCCTTTATAAAGGTAAAAAAAACGTATTTCTGATAAGAGTGTTTTCCAACAGTGATGTAATGAAACATTGACAATTTAAGTTTGAAGGGAGCCTCTGTTTAGTCTATAGGAAATGTAATTTTGCTAAAAGAAGAACTTTTATTTTAAATAAATGTTATTTTTAAAGCAGCCTACTTCAGTGTGATATTTTACCATATTATCATGCTTAACACTGAGAATTTGAATAATTGTAATCTGATGATCAAATATCATAGGTTTGGGTGGTTGGCGGGTGGATTATTTATTTTTAACAGCAGATTCGGGTGACTCAAAGTGCACCAGATTAATGAATTTATCTTTAAAATGTAAAAAAAATCTTCCAGGGGGGCATGCCCCCGGACCCCCCTAGAGGTACCGAGCTCCACCCACAAACACAGTAGGCTATATGATGGTCTACGAAACATACAAATTTAATTATCTTATTATTAAAATACATGATCAGGATTTTACCACCTCTGCCTAGTTTTGAGCCAGGAAAAACCCTGCATGTGCAATATAAAGTACTGAACATCTTTCTTTCTTTCTTTCTGTTTTATTGCTTTAAAAATAAATAGCATATTAAGCCAATTAAGCAAAAATCTGTCAACAAAAGTTGGAAAAAAACTGGTATTACACTTGACATTCTGTCCCCCTCACTTTTGAAATGATGGCTACGCCCCTGCTAAAGACTGATTTTCTTGGCTTCCATCCATGAAATATTGTAATGTTATAGGCCTACTGCATATTGAGAAAAATTTGATCGGTATTGCGCAACAATCGGGAGATGGGGACCCCCCCGAATTTCACACACTGCCGAGGACCAATTTGCATATTCATGGTTCTGCATGTACTAAATGAGGCAAGGTAGACTAGAGTTTAATATGTAATTTTGATTATCAAAGATGAGTTTTAAAATATACAATTATTGACAGTGGGGGACTTTAAGTATTATGCTTTTGTTTCTCTTCTAATGTGAACTGTTCTTAATATTCAATTGATTCAATATTGCAGCTTGATGATGTGACAGCAGGATCAGACATGACATCTGAGGGGTCTGTGAAAAAACGTGGAGTCCATCAAGCTCTCAATGCAGATTATGAGAACACTGAGTACGACAAAGGTCATCTAGCACCAGTCTCCCAGGCGAAATCACAGAGCTGTGCTGACGCCACCTTCACTCTCACTAATGCTGCTCCACAAGACTCCTCTTTTAATCGAGGTCAGTGGAGGGTACTAGAAGCAAAAATTGCGGGTGATCTATCTAACCAATGTCTACCAAAGTATACTGTTTACATTGTAACAGGGGTGACACCAGGTACAAGTAAAATAAAAAATAGAGTGAATGTGCCTAATTATTTCTGGACTGCATACTGCTGCTTAGACAACAATAAGAAATGTCAAATCTCAAGAGGATTTATTGGAGAGAACAAGAACATCCCTCCCCGGGACATGACTGTGAAAGGTTTAGAGACAGAGTTAGCAAAACATTATCAAGTCAGTTCTTTTGAGGTGTTTCATAGCTCTACATTACCCCCATTGGCAAAGAAACAACTAAGTAAAGCATTCAAAATAAATGTAACGTGTTGTCAGTTTTGGTTTCGTTTTCTCTGTGTTTTGTTCCTGTTGTACCTGCCTAGTTAGTTTCCCTGGTTATTAATTATCTCTACACCTGTTCTGTTTCAGTCAATCATCCTCTGTGTATATAAGCCCTCAGTCTCCTGTGCTTCATTGTCTGGTATCGTCTTACGATTAAAGTGGTTGTGCTTGTTTATTTTTGTATTCCCTGTTGGATTTATTAAAGACTAGTTTTATTCATTACTCCTTCGTCGTGTGCTTCTCTACAGCGAAACCGTGACAATAAAGCTTTGATCTATTGTCTGAAAGAGAAAGGGAACTCGCACTGCGTCAATGACGCTATTGGGGAACGCCTCAGTGTGACTTTTTTATTTATTTTATTTTTATATTTATGAAAAATATTCAATAACTTCACTGTAATTCACTGTAGAGCTTAGATCGGGCCCAAAAAAATCAAGCCCGACCCTGCCCGAGCCTGTGCACATTGTGTCCGGGCCCAGCCCGACACAAAACTTTATGAGCCTGAGCCCAATATAAACCTGACCATTTTTTAATACGTGGGCCGTTATTACCAGGGGCGGCAGCAGATAAATTTTTAACGCAGGTGCTGAGGGGGTGCTAAATATATTATATATAAATACTATTAATAAATTAGCAAACATTGGTCACTTAATATTTAATATACAATTATTTTAATTATCAAAATTAAAGTATTAATTTTATTAAATTGAACAAGCACAACATTCAGCATTCAATCAAATATTTTTAAAGATTAATTATTATTAATAATGTTATTTCAACATAATATCTCGTTATTTCGACATAGTATTCAACTACCGAAGTTAAGAGACGACAGTTAAGATGACAGAAAGAGACGACAGTTAGATAGATGATGGAACCAGACGACAGAGCAAGATTACATAAACAGAGAACATACATATCAACATATACTAATTTATCTGAACAACTAGGCAATGACTGTTGTCAAGGACAAATGTATAGTAAAAAGCACAAAGCAGTCGGCTCATTTTTGGCACAAATGTAACCCCATACTAGGCAATGATGACTGTTGTCAAGGACAAATGTATAGTAAAAAGCACAAAGCAGTCGGCTCATTTTTGGCACAAATGGAATCCCATATCAGGCATCTGCAGTGTGACGCCAGCCGGGTGCGCTTGACCATGCTTCAGTTTTTGACGCATTGGGAGTGAGAATGGTTTGTAATAGCTTTATTTCTGACTTGTACTTCTAAATTTGAGGCAAGCGTTTGTTTATTTATTTATTTATTACATAAGTTGTTATAGCAGAAAATTATAAATTATAAAAAATTATAACATGGTATTTGTTTTTACAGAGATCTTGATAATTTGTCATCTCATCCTCTTCATCATGGCGCTGGTTCTTCATGTGCTGATGCTGTTTCTTCTCTCCGGTGGTTCGGCCAAAGTTGTGACAGATTTTGAGCAGGAATGTGGTCAAAGTTTTGCAAATGGAATATCACCAACAAGATTTTCTGGACTTCAGTACAAGCAGATCTGCCAAGCTCTAAATAATCATTACTATTATGCCACATATTATGATACTCACAACAAGATCCCAGTGTACTCAGCCTACAGGTTTAAAGGGAAAATGAGCTGCACAAGAAAAAACAATTGGTATATTGAACCTCAAGTAAGTGAAATATTACTCTAATTCTATTAAAGGTTATATCCTGTTATTGTTCAGTATTTGTAGTTTGTATTAATTGGCTGTAAGAATGGTTTTCCATGTGTGGTTAGAGTCTTTTCAAATTTACTGACAACAGTACGGTAATTAAAGTGATACCAGAAATATGACCTTTCTATTAATAAAAAATAACCCAGCATATAATAAAATATTAAAGCAAGTAACAAGACAATTTTTTTCTAGCAGACCATTTCACAAAATGAAGTTTGTTGAGTCTCACATTATAAATCAGCAGATAAACCATTGAAGACAAAAAGTATTAAGATATTTCTGTATGTAAAACATGTTCAAGGTAACATCATGAACTGCACCTGTCGTAGCACACCTGCATGAACTTGAGGAGAACTGACTTTATATATTAAAGTGATTGCAAACATAGCTCAGAATAGGGGTGGGCGGTACACCGGTGTCATAGTCATCACCGGTGTGACATTGCGCCACGACATGGATTTTCTAATACCGTCAATACCGTAATAAATCAATTATGTTCCTTGAACGGCTGCATTTACATTAGGGCTGTAGTCAAAAAAAGAAATGCTTAGTCGACCAAAGTCCTGTCCTGCACAACGATTAGTCGACTAAAAAAAATAAATAAAAAAAAAAATAAAATAAAAAAAAGACGCGATGTTTTGCATTTTGATTGAACATTTATTAAACAATTGTCAGAGCATTTATAAAACAACAACGAAAAAACGTTTTTGTTTTTGTTTTATTGACACCTGGGATCCCCCGCGAAACGGTTCTCATTCGCGCTTTAATAAGGCCGGCGACACACTGGCTGCTGGCGTGAGAGTCTCAGCTGCGTTGGGTGTCTGTTTTTATTTCGGCTCCCATGTTAAAAGGTTGGAGTTTGCACACTGCCTGCGTGAGACACGCGTCTCAGGCGCGGCTCGAGCCACGCGGAAAACGCGTGCATGCTAGAAATAGAACCGACGCCTGAGTGTTCCTGCAACAAGAGTGTTCTCTGGCTAGAGCGCAGAACAGCGGAGTTTGTATGAACCGAAGTGCATGCCTGAGCTTGTATTGCTGCTGTTGCTTTGACATTGTGGAAAATAGAATAAACAAAATGTATTAGACTTTTTACCCGTTATTATCAATCTAAATTAATCTCGTTTTTAATTTAGGCAAACTTAATTTCGTTTTTTCTTTATTTAAATTTCGTTTTTCTTTATTTAAATTTTGTTTTTTCTTTATTTAAATTTCGTTTTTCTTTATTTAAATTTCGTTTTTCTTTATTTAAATTTTGTTTTTTCTTTATTTAAATTTCGTTTTTCTTTATTTAAATTCCGTTTTTCTTTATTTAAATTTCATTTTTTCTGTATTTAAATTTCGTTTTTTTCTTTATTTAAATTTCGTTTTTCTTTATTTAAATTTCGTTTTTTCTTTATTTAAATTTAGTTTTTCTTTAGGCCTATTTAAATTTCGTTTTTCTTTATTTAAATTTCGTTTTTCTTTATTTAAATTTCATTTTTTCTGTATTTAAATTTCGTTTTTTTCTTTATTTAAATTTCGTTTTTCTTTATTTAAATTTCGTTTTTCTTTATTTAAATCTACCCTTTACTGTGTCAGTAATTTGTTAGTCAGAAAAATATTAGACTACCTTAAAAGTATTGCTTAATTAACAGACTGTGTGCGTTTTATATCACTAGTGCAGTGTCCGTTCTCGGAGAATATAGCCGCCCTGCTCGCGTGAGGTGCGCCGCTTCCCGCTCGCGCTGTTCTGTAGTTTACTATTAATTCTGAACGTGTCGCGTCTCGCGTGTCTGTCTATATTGCACCAAATGCGACACTGCACTCCCTTGTGAAGTCGATTGGATGAACGGTTCTCGAAATAATCAAAATGCAAACGGACAGACAGACACATAGAGATTACTACCTATATTCCTTACTGAGCACGAAGCAGCAGTGCAGCCAGCCACAGGTGCGGTTCCCGAGTGTTCTACGTGGTGCGCTAAACTGTGGCGCTGTTACAAAATAGCCTAAATTAAAGCATTTAAAGTTGTGGATAAAACATAGGCTAATTATATTTAGAATACAGTAATATATAACTGCTTATAAAGGAATAAATATCAAGGAGTAAATCAATGAAAATTTCTTTATTGGTGAAAAAAAAAAAGTTATACCGTGATATTATACCGTCACCGTTCAAAAGATGAAAAATACCGTGATATTAATTTTAGGTCATATCGCCCACCCCTAGCTCAGAAAAGTAAATTCTGAAAAAGCTCTAACAGTGTTTGTTTGCAGATATACAGTTTATCCACATATGAGCAAATCAGGCCATAGAAAAATGCCTTTGCTTTGCTGCTCTTGGTCATTCATTCAAAATATGCACTTCTACACTTTAATTAAGGTGAAATATTTCAAATTAATAATAATAATACAACAACAATGTTTAATAATAAAATATTTTTTATATATATATATGTAACCAGGTCAAAAGTTACTAAAGTCAATCACTGGACTGGTTATCAAAGCCCTGGGTTAAGTGAACTGCACCTATAAAATGTATTAGTGCATTTCTCATCCATGGATGGAATGTTACACTGGCCCTTTAAGAAACGTCACTGTCTGGAAGTGTCGCGAGATATGGCAAGCCGTTTTAACTTTTATTCATTTCCAGGATATGAATCCTTGATATCAACAATTCAATTTTCACTAGTTAAAATTATAATTCTTGATATCAGGAATAATGTTTCTACTAGTAACAATGGCAATTTTTGATATCAGGAATTACATTTCAACTAGTAAAAATGTTCATTCTTAATATCAACAATTTAATTTTAATTAGTAAAAACTATAATTCTTGATATTAACAATTGAATTTCAACTAGTAAAAACTATAATTCTTGATATTAACAATTTATATCCTGGGAATGACAATAGGCAAGCCGTTTTGACTTTTAATCATTTGCAGGATATGAATTCTTGATATCAACAACTAAATTTTCACTAGTTAAAATGATTGTTATTGATATCAGGAATTAGATTTCTACTAGTAACAATGGCTATTTTTGATATCAGGAATTACATTTCCACTAGTAACAATGCTAATTCTTGATATCAGCATTTACATTTTCACTAGTTAAAATGATAATTCTTGATATCAACAATTGAATTTCAACTAGTAAAAACTATAATTCTTGATATCTGTAATTGTATTTTCACTAGTGAAATGTCACCATAGGCTGCCATTCAAAATCAATTGTTGATATCAAGAATTGATTTCTTACTAGTTAAAATTCCAGTTTCACATATCAGAAATACAATTCTTACTAGTAAAAACCTTTATTTTTGATATAAAGAATTCAATTGTCACTAGTTGAAATGTCTATTCTTGATATCAACAATTTAATTGCTACTAGTAACAATGTTCATTTTTGATATCAATAATTCCATTTTCACTAGTGACAATGTTAATATTTGATATCATGAATGTGATTGTTACTAGTAAGAAAGCCATTTTAGATATCTGAAATTATATTGATATCAGAAATACATTTTCAGATATCAAAAATGAAAAATTTTACTAGTAGCAATTAAATTGTTGATATCAAGAATAGACATTTCAACTAGTGACGATTGAATTATTGATATCAGTAATTGCCATTTTTACTAGTAACAATGTAATTCTTGATATCAACAATTATATTTCTACTAGTAAGAAATCAATTCTTGATATCAACAATTGATTTTGAATGGCAGCCTATGGTGACATTTCACTAGTGAAAATACAATTGTTGATATCAACAATTCAATTGTTGATATCAACAATTAAATTCTTGATATCAACAATTACATTTTTGATATCAAGAATTGAATTGTTGATATCAAGAATTGAATTGTTGATATCAAGAATTTAATTGTTGATATCAACAATTGAATTGTTGATATCAACAATTCATATCCTACATGTGTTTTAAATGTTAAAAGGGCGACAAAACTATTACAGATATCAAAAATGTATTTCTTACTAGTTAAAATTCTGAATACACATATCAGAAATACAATTCTTACTAGTAAAAACCTTTATTTTTGATATCAAGAATTCAGTTGTCACTAGTTGAAATGTCTATTCTTGATATCAACAATTTAATTGTTACTAGTAACAATGTTCATTTTTGATATCAATAATTCCATTTTCACTAGTGACAATGTTAATTTCTGATATCATGAATGTGATTGTTACTAGTAAGAAAGCCATTTTAGATATCTGAAATAATATTGATATCAGAAATACATTTTCAGATATCAAAAATGAAAATTTTTACTAGTAGCAATTCAATTGTTGATATCAATAATATATATTTCAACTAGTGACAATTGAATTATTGATATCAGTAATTCACATTTTTACTAGTAACAATGTAATTATTGATATCAAAAATTATATTTCTACTAGTAAGAAATCAATTCTTGATATCAACAATTGATTTTGAATGGCAGCCTATGGTGACATTTCACTAGTGAAAATATAATTACAGATATCAAGAATTCAATTGTTGATATCAAGAATTACATTTTTGATATCAAGAATTAAATTGTTGATATCAAGAATTCAATTGTTGATATCAAAAATTAAATTGTTGATATCAACAATTACATTTTTGATATCAAAAAATGTAATTGTTGATATCAAAAATGTAATTCTTGATATCAACAATTCATATCCCGGAAATGAATAAAAGTTAAAACGGCTTGCCATACGCGAGAGTGGTCTTTGAGCAGCGCGTTTTCCCAACGTGGTTTGGATGATGCTCATGTGGATGCTGTGTCGAATCAAGGCCAAAAAAGTCGACGATATAACAAAAATAGTGAGAAATATGCACTTTTAGTAGTTTGTGAAGTCCTCCTCAGTGTTTGCTTGGCCGGATGGCTGTGTATTGTGTTGATTGGTGGTAATTGGTGGTGATTTCTGTCGAGACGCATCTCTGTGTGGGGAAATCCCAACAACACAATTCTCTAGAAGCGTAAGTGATGAACTATCATCAATACCAGCGTAATGTGAAGATTATTTTGTGTATAATTTGATGTGAACCAGTGTTTTTGATTTGTGGTAATTTTGTCTTATTAAGAGGGGAGAAGAGTGCTCTGTGTAGGCCCTCAGTGTGTTTCTGGGGTGAGCGTGAAACATCAGAGTGAGTGTTGTTCACTTTAATTGATTTCCAAGAAGTGTTTATTAGTTTTGTGTTCCAAATATTGAGGAAGAGTGATGTATTGTTTATTTTACTGTCTGCAGGGGAAAATCGAGTGCGTCATTCACTGTGAAAACGTTTACAGGTTATAGAGTGGTGATGAAAAGTAAGTTTGAATATCATTCATTTCATTTTTTAAGTTGTACAAGTGTTTATTTGCTGATGTAAGACTAAGTGTTAAATTGTTTAATCATTTTTTGAAAGGTATTGCAAATACTCAAAAATGTAACTTCTAATTTCATTGCCATGTATTTTGCATGTAACATAAGTAGCCTTTTCTTGGTCCTCTGTGCTGACAAATGTTATAATTATTTGTGCATTTGTTTTCTAGAATGAGAGGCTGCTACTGTTGTCTATGTTAGCTAGCCTAGTTTTTGTGATTGATACATTTAACGTTGTGACTGAGAACAAGAGAGATAGAGAGACTCATTTTGATGTGAGAAGCAAACTTTATTGATTTCAATCACTTTACACAAACCTTTCTACGCTAAGTTCCCGAAATGTTGCTTAATTAACGCTGTGCTGTTTCAAGTGCAGTCTGGAATAAAATACCCCTTTATATACTTTTCATTCTGTGTCCGGTGTTGTCACACTCTCACATACCGGGCTACAGATAATTTTGGTACCAGGAGTGGGGTTCCATTGCTAATTTCGGGGTGACAGTTAGGTAGAGTAGGAGGAACATAGACAACAGTAGTGGTGAAGAGGCGTCGAGTAACCGGTGCCAAGGAGGTTGACGACGTGAAGTGTGACGTGCCTGGAGAGCCTGCGGAGAAGCAAGGGACCAGCTTTCAGGAACGCAGGAGGGTGTTCACTTCGACGCTGAGATCGTTGGCAAAGGCGACCGCAGAGAATAGCCCTTCAGGTTAAACTGCAGTGACTGTGACTGTGTTTTATTACTGTGTGCCATTCGAGATAGAGACATTGCGAGACCATGGACCAGGACGACGATGTTCCAGCTGCTCGGGCTGGAGCCAGCCGTGATGTGGACAATGCTGGCGCGGCGGGCCAGGATGATGAGGGTAATCCTGTGGCAGAACTGCAGTCACAAATTCTGGAGTTAGGTCGAAGACACGACCAAGTAATGTCAGCCCTGGCTAATATGAATAATCCTACTAGATCGTATGTTTATATTCCAAGGGAACGTCAAATTGTGCCATTTAGTGGTGATCATGTTAAAGATGGTCAGTCTGTAGATGAGTTCGTCGATGAGGTTGAACGTGTAATTCGGGTAAGGGGTTTGAACACTGATGACCAATTGGATTTCATACTTTCCCATTTAAGAGGGTCAGCCTTAGATGAAGTCAAGCTGTGTATGGGGGGGGAGACCAAACAACCCAGTGATCTGTTTTCATATTTGAGGGGGGCCTTTAGGGAGAAACGTACTACCCCACAGTTGTTGCATGCTTTCTATGCGCGTAGACAGTTAGAGGGGGAAGACCTCCGTGACTTTTCCCATGCTCTCTCCCAACTTCTTAATTTTGCTCTCCAGCAGTCCCATAACGCTGTGTCTGACCCCCAGCTCGCATTGAGAGATCAGTTCATCGAAGGCATAAGAGATGCAACCCTGCGTAGGGAGCTGCGCAAGCTTGTCAGAGAAAAGCCTCAGTCTACCCTGTTTAACGTCCGTGAAGAGGCCATGATGTGGGTTATGGAGGACAGGCCCCGTGGAGCTAATGTGGCCAGGAGTCGACACATCGTGAGTACATGTTCGGAAGGGATGTCAGAAACTTCAAATCCGGTCAGTACTGCACAAAGTGACATGGTTGTGGCTCTGCAGGAGGTAGTAAAGATAATCACTCAGCAGGGTAAAGCCATTGGAGAACTCACTAATGCGGTTCGTACAGAAGGTTAGTTCAAGTGGTAACCAGATTGGCAATCCCAAAGTCAAGCCCAAGTACACGGATGATGGCCAACCTGTCTGTCTGAGGTGTGAAGGAGTGGGACATATAGCCAGACAGTGTCCTGTACCTCGTAGTTTCAAAGGCCAGCCCACTTCCACCACAAGTTCTACGGTACAGGGAAACGGGGTCCCTCCGTTGCTGTGAGCCGGGCAATGCGAGGAAAACCAGAAGGCTCGGGATGCAGTACATTAACAAAAGAACGGTTCTTGGAGCGTGCCGTTGGAAGGTGTCCTGAAGTTGATATTTGCATTGGTGGTGTTCCAGTGAGATGTCTGCTAGACACAGGAAGTAATGTGAGTACCCTAACAGAAAGCTTCTTCAGAGAAAACCTACACGGAGAGGACGGGGACCTTCATTGCACCTCTAAATGGCTAAGAATAACTGCAGCAAACAAGTTACCCCTGCCGTACCTGGGATATGTTGAATTGGACATCCAAGTGATGGGGCTAACTATACCGGAGTGTGGTTTTCTGATAGTCCGAGATGTGGATGCTGCAGAGCCAGATCCAACTCCACCCGGTATCATAGGCATGAATATCACCCAGAGATGCAGAGAGTTAGCACTGACGGAGTTTGACACCACATTAGGAGGAAAGTTGGACTCTGTGTGGCGAGAAGCCTTCACCCGTGTACAGGAAGATGAGCTAGGGAAGACAAAGTCAACAGCCAGAGTTAGTTGTCGGGGCAAAACCCATATTCCAGCATCCTCTGTAGCCACCGTTTATGCCAGAGTAAACAAGAGAGCCACTGATGTCAATGCTTGGCTATTGCTGGAACCAGGAAGCACCCCATTACCAGGCGGATTGATCCCTATGCCCACCTTAGTGTCGTCCAGAAGTCAAGTGTTTCCAGTTCAAGTGGTCAACTTCTCCCAAGAAGATGTCTGGCTGCCGCCTAAAGTTCCGCTTGGAATACTTACCCCCTGTCAGTGTGTTGAGAGTGAAGCTTGTCAGGTGAGATTCCAGCGTATCTCTGCTGATCACGAAGAAGTGAGAGTCGATGAGAAGGATAAACCAGAGTCTGGTACTGACCTAAGTAATCTGTTGAGTAGACTGCATATAGGAGGTACACCGGAACAGCAAGCAAGGCTTGGAGTGCTACTTTTGAAGTATGCAGATGTGTTTGCGGTCCGTGATGAAGACCTGGGATATACAGACCGGGTGAAGCATGAAATCCACTTGACAGATGATACTCCCGTAGCTCAGCCATATCGCAGGATACCACCGACCCAGTTTGAAGAGGTCAAAGAGCATATCTCGGGTTTACTCCGGAAGGGTGTCATCCAGGAAAGCTCGAGTTCCTATGCTTCACCCATCGTTCTGGTGCGCAAGGCTGATGGAAGTCTGAGGCTGTGCGTGGATTATAGGAGACTAAACTCGAAGACTAAACGTGACGCTTTTCCATTGCCGCGCATTGATGAGAGCTTGGATGCGTTGGGCGGAGCACAAGTTTTCTCAACAATAGACCTTGCTAGCGGTTACCATCAAGTGGCGGTCCATGAAAAGGACAGACCGAAGACGGCATTTATCACACCGTTTGGCCTATATGAATACCGGCGGATGCCTTTCGGGCTATGCAATGCGCCTGCAACATTCCAGAGGCTCATGCAGGCCGTCATGAGTGACTTGGTGTTCCAGATTGTGCTCATCTACTTGGATGACTTGTTGGTGTACTCGTCCACCTTTCACACACACCTGGTGCGACTGGAAACTGTGTTTGGAAGGTTAAGGGAAACTGGACTGAAGATTAAGATAGAGAAGTGCCATTTCCTACAGCCTGAAGTGAGATTCCTGGGCCATCAGGTTTCACCCCAAGGCGTGAGTACAGATCCCGATAAGATAAGTGCAGTTCGGGAGTGGCCAGTCCCCAGTACTCTCAAGGAACTCCGGTCGTTCTTGGGGTTTTGTAGTTATTACCGGAGATTCATCGAGGGTTTCTCCCAGATAGCCGGACCGTTGCATGATGTGGTGAATGTGTGCCTTAGAGAGACAAGCCACATCAAGGCAGTTCAGCTGTATAAGAGTGTTTGGACTCCTCAGTGTCAGACGGCATTTGAACATCTTAAAGACAGACTTACCAGTGCACCCACGCTTGGTTATGCTGATTTCACGCTTCCCTTTGTGATTGAGACTGATGCAAGCAACCAAGGGTTGGGAGCGGTCTTGTATCAGCAACAAAAGGGTAAGAAGACTGTGATTGCTTATGCCAGTAGAAGGTTGAGAGGGGCTGAGAGAAATGATAAAAACTACAGCAGCATGAAGCTGGAACTTTTAGCGCTTAAGTGGGCGGTCACTGAAAAGTTCCGAAGTTATCTGCTGGGGTCCAAATTCACCATCATAACGGACAACAACCCCCTCTGCCACCTCGGGACTGCCAAATTGGGAGCCATTGAACAACGCTGGGCTGCTCAACTCGCTGTGTTTGATTTTGAAGTCAAGTACCGCCCTGGACGGTGTAACACTGCTGCTGATGCTCTTTCGAGGAGACCAGGATCTGATAAACCGGACTCTGCAAGCGAGGACGCCGAGTATGATGGCTGTGTGGCGATCTGTAACTTGCTCAGGACAGGAACAGCTTTGGGACCAGACCTATTAGCAGCAGGAGTTGAGTGCAGCAAGGTTAGGCAGTTACAGGCAACCTTGGCAGGAGAAGAGGATATCGAGTGTGAGAATACCCCCACTCTGCCTGGGTATTCAAAGTCGGAACTTTGTCAGTTCCAGGAGTCTGATCCAACACTCGGTGTGTTCAAGAAGTTCTGGAGCAGGCAAAAGAAACCTACCAAGCAAGAGAGGATAGGTTTGCCCAGAGCTGTGCGATCCCTGTTGAAGCAGTGGCCAAAGATAAGTGAAAAGGATGGTCTGTTATACCGTGTGATCAATGATGTCCACACTGGAGAATGTCATCAGTTGTTGTTACCTACCTGTTTGACAGATCAAGTCTTAAAGAATGTTCACGATCAGATGGGTCATCAGGGTATAGAGCGGACCTTAGGCCTGTTGAGACAGAGATGTTTCTGGGGAGGAATGTATGAGGATGTGGAACGGTGGGTAAAGCGATGTCAGCGTTGCGTGTTGGCGAAGATGCCGCAACCAAAAGTTAAGGCACCTTGGGCTTCATTCTTGGCCACACGTCCATTGGAGGTTGTAGCAGTAGACTTTACGATTCTCGAACCAGCCACGGATGGGCGAGAAAATGTTCTAGTAGTGACGGATGTGTTCACAAAGTTCAGTCAAGCATTTCCCACCCGTGATCAGAAGGCGGAGACCACTGCCAAGGTCCTCCTCAGAGAATGGTTCCTGAAATATGGAGTGCCCCAACGCTTGCACTCGGACCAGGGCCGGAATTTTGAAAGTGCTGTGATTGCGGAGCTCTGCAAGTTGTATGGAGTCAAGAAAACACGCACGACACCGCATCACCCCCAGGGCAATCCTCAATGTGAGAGGTTCAACAGAACCCTTCATGACCTCTTGAAGTCCCTCCCACCCGAAAGGAAGCGCAGGTGGCCTGAACACTTATCGGAGCTCGTCTACGCATATAATGTGACGCCACACTCATCCACAGGGTACTCACCGTACTATCTGTTGTTTGGGATCCAGCCGCATCTGCCAGTTGATGCTCTGTTGGGCCAGGAGCCTGTAACCGATGACAAACCTGACTGGTTAAAAGTACACCAGGAACGCCTCCGAGATGCCCATGTTCGAGCAAAGGAATATGCGGAAAGGAAGGCTGTGGAAAGGGCATTGCGGCATGAGGAGAAGGTATTTTGCCCTGCTGTAGAGATTGGACAACATGTGTACCTACGACACCGACCACTAGGAAGAAACAAGATTCAGGATGCATGGTCTTCAACAATGTACAAGGTGTTAGAGGTTCAAGGGACGACCTACACCGTGGAGCCTGTCGAAGGAGGTACAGTGAAGAGGGTGCACAGATCCAACCTCAGACCCTGCAATAATCCAGCCCCAGTGCCCATGCCAAGGCGTCGGAAAAAGTCTGTGGAAGAGGTACCTACCCCAGATTCTGAGCCAGAGATGACCTCATTGGAAGATGAGTGTGTTCTAGTGGAGGAAGTTCCGTGTCCCAAGGAGAAACTGACAGTAGCACTAGCATCTGAGCATCAAAGGCAGCCAATTCCTGGACACAGAGACTGTTTCAAGGATCAAGCAGAGGAATCTGATAAGAGGGGTTATTGCACGAAACCAGAGTGCAACGATGACCCTGATGATACCCTGGGAGTGACGCCAGTATCTCTGGAACCAGAAACAGAAAGTGTCCACTTACCTGCTGAGAATCCAGCGATGAGACCAGTGCCTGCACCTAGAAAGGAAAGAAAAGAGTGTGTTAAGCCAGAAGTGCCTTGTCCTGCTGTGCGTAGAACACAAAGGACAACTGCAGGAGTGCATAGTAACCCGAACCGATTGCCCAAGTCGACGTGTAATGCAGTGTCTTTTAGTCCTGATGTGCTCTCCCAGGTGCTCGCTGGAATGGTCCTCTATACCACAGGAAAGCTTCAAGGAGGGCAAGATGATTAGGATTGGTAGTCACCCGGGACGTCGACTATCAGCAGGGGAGAGTGTAACCAGGTCAAAAGTTACTAAAGTCAATCACTGGACTGGTTATCAAAGCCCTGGGTTAAGTGAACTGCACCTATAAAATGTATTAGTGCATTTCTCATCCATGGATGGAATGTTACACTGGCCCTTTAAGAAACGTCACTGTCTGGAAGTGTCGCGAGAGTGGTCTTTGAGCAGCGCGTTTTCCCAACGTGGTTTGGATGATGCTCATGTGGATGCTGTGTCGAATCAAGGCCAAAAAAGTCGACGATATAACAAAAATAGTGAGAAATATGCACTTTTAGTAGTTTGTGAAGTCCTCCTCAGTGTTTGCTTGGCCGGATGGCTGTGTATTGTGTTGATTGGTGGTAATTGGTGGTGATTTCTGTCGAGACGCATCTCTGTGTGGGGAAATCCCAACAACACAATTCTCTAGAAGCGTAAGTGATGAACTATCATCAATACCAGCGTAATGTGAAGATTATTTTGTGTATAATTTGATGTGAACCAGTGTTTTTGATTTGTGGTAATTTTGTCTTATTAAGAGGGGAGAAGAGTGCTCTGTGTAGGCCCTCAGTGTGTTTCTGGGGTGAGCGTGAAACATCAGAGTGAGTGTTGTTCACTTTAATTGATTTCCAAGAAGTGTTTATTAGTTTTGTGTTCCAAATATTGAGGAAGAGTGATGTATTGTTTATTTTACTGTCTGCAGGGGAAAATCGAGTGCGTCATTCACTGTGAAAACGTTTACAGGTTATAGAGTGGTGATGAAAAGTAAGTTTGAATATCATTCATTTCATTTTTTAAGTTGTACAAGTGTTTATTTGCTGATGTAAGACTAAGTGTTAAATTGTTTAATCATTTTTTGAAAGGTATTGCAAATACTCAAAAATGTAACTTCTAATTTCATTGCCATGTATTTTGCATGTAACATAAGTAGCCTTTTCTTGGTCCTCTGTGCTGACAAATGTTATAATTATTTGTGCATTTGTTTTCTAGAATGAGAGGCTGCTACTGTTGTCTATGTTAGCTAGCCTAGTTTTTGTGATTGATACATTTAACGTTGTGACTGAGAACAAGAGAGATAGAGAGACTCATTTTGATGTGAGAAGCAAACTTTATTGATTTCAATCACTTTACACAAACCTTTCTACGCTAAGTTCCCGAAATGTTGCTTAATTAACGCTGCGCTGTTTCAAGTGCAGTCTGGAATAAAATACCCCTTTATATACTTTTCATTCTGTGTCCGGTGTTGTCACACTCTCACATACCGGGCTACATATATATATATATATATATATATATATATATATATATATATATATATATATATATATATATATATATATATATATATATATATATATATATATATATATATATATATATATTTTTTTTTTTTTTTTAACTTGATTTATACTAAAATCATATTCACAAATAGACTACTTGTTTTTGATTTCTAATAATTTATTATTAGAAAGCTCTAGCCAGCTTAATCCGTCTCAAGCAATCATTTTATGAATATGGAGAGAAGTCAGGCAGACTTTTAGCTTGGCAGATTAAACAACTACGATCGAGTAAAGCAATAAATAGCATTTACACAACAGCTGGAAATCTGACATCAGATCTGGTTGAGATTAATGAAACTTTCACCAAGTATTTCCAGTCATTATATACTGCAGAATCTACAAGTCAGAGTATGCAGCAAACTATATTTTCATCTATGAACAGTGAAGCCAAAAGACAATTGGATGAACCGTTAACTAGTGAAGAAGTTTTAAATGCTATAGTGAAGATGAAGAGTGGTAAAGCAGCTGGCCCTGATGGGATACCTATTGATATTGATACAAAACCTTTAAAGATAAATTAGTGATTCTGCTAAATGTATAAAGAGTCTCTACTCGAGGGCTGCCTTCCCCCTTCTCTTAGAGATGCGTTTATAACACTCATCCCCAAACCTGATAAGCCTAAAGACAGATGTGAATCATATAGACCGATTTCTTTAATGAACTCCGATGCCAAAGTTATAGCCAACGTTTTAGCCCTTCGATTGGCGGATAATTTACCTTCACTAATAGGAATTGACCAAAATGGTTTTGTCCGAAATAGAAAGGCCTTCCATAATATCAGGCGAGTACTTAATATTGTTTATGAGAAGGACGGCTCTACAGATGCATGTATTTTGTCGTTAGATGCAGAAAAAGCATTTGACAGAGTCGAGTGGTTTTATTTATTTGATGTAGGCTACTCAGACGTTTTGGATGTGGTCAGAACTTTTGCCAGTGGGTAAAGATTTTATACCATAGCCCGACAGCAGAGGTCATTACAGATAATTTAACTTATACCGCGGGACTCACCAGGGTTGTCCACTCTCACCGTTATTATTTGTAATGGTCCTGGAACCCCTGGCAATTGTCCAAACATGGCACCCTTTAGCGTCAATATGAGACGCAGATAGATATGGGCCAGAAGGCGCCTCCTAGCGGTCTAACCCTAACACTAGACCTAAACCTACCCATAACCAAACAAAGCTATGTGCATGTCATATTGACGCTAAAGGGTGCCATGTGCGTTCGATGTAGACGAAATGTCAAAAGCGTCAGTATATGACGCCCTAGGATGAGAATGCGTTGCAGCCGTTGAATATTCCGGATATCTGTGGAAAATGTACAACTCATAAGGGAACATTATTGTATTTGTCAATGTGAGTGCTTACAGTCCTTTTGGAAAGAAGTAATTGGTGTATTATCTAAAATTATTGTTAAAGAAATCCCTATTGTCATGTCTGCATTGTAATGCACAACTTTGCCTCTCCTTGTTGTAAAACAGCGTGCCTCCAAACAACTTAAGCCAATGCAACCACCTATGTCAGTGTAGCTTTACCAATACTATAGCATATCGGATTATCAAAAATTGTTAAGTGTGTGCGTTTGTGTGTTGTCATGTAGGCTAAAGACTGATTGTCTTGGCTTGCATCCATGAAATATTGTAATGTTATAGGCCTACTGCATATTAAGAAAATTTAGATCGGTATTGCGCAACAATCGGGAGACGGGGACCCCCCCGAATATTGACGGGTATTTCGCACACTGCCGAGGACCAATTTGCATATTCATGGTTCTGCATGTACTAAACAAAGCAAGGTAGACTAGAGTTTAATATGTAATTTTGATTATCAAAGATGAGTTTTAAAAGATAAAATTATTGACAGTGGGGGGACTTTAAGTATTATGCTTTTGTTTCTCTTCTAACATGAACTGTTCTTAATTTTCAATTGATTCAATATTGCAGCTTGATGATGTGACAGCAAGATCAGACATGGCATCTGAGGGGTATGTGAATAAAACACTACGTGGATGCCATCAAGCTCTCACTGCAGATTATGAGAACACTGAGTTCGACAAAGGTCATCTAGCACCAGTCTCCCAGGCGGAATCACAGAAATGTTCTGACGCCACCTTCACTCTCACTAATGCTGCTCCACAAGACTCCTCTTTTAATCGAGGTCAGTGGAAGGTACTAGAAGCAAATATTGCGGGTAATCTATCTGACAAATGTCTACCAAAGTATGCTGTTTACATTGTAACAGGGGTGACACCAGGTACAATTAAAATAAGTAATGTGAGTAATGTGACTGTGCCTAATTATTTCTGGACTGCATACTGCTGCTTAGACAACAATAACAAATGTCAAATCTCAAGAGGATTTATTGGAGAGAACAAGAACATCCCTCCCCGGGACATGAATGTGACAGATTTAGAGACAGAGTTAGCAAAACATTATAAAGTCAGTTTTTTTGAGGTGTTTCATAGCTCTACATTACCCCCATTGGCAAAGAAACAACAAAGTAAAGCATTCAAAATAAATGTAACGTGTAGTCAGTTTTGGTTTCGTTTTCTCTGTGTTTTGTTCCTGTTGTACCTGCCTAGTTAGTTTCCCTGGTTATTAAAGCAACACCAAGGAACTTTTCCTCTGCGGTCGCCCTACAGGTTGGAAGCGGAATTGTCCATTACCGCTGTCGTAAATAATTTAGCCTACCGCATACTACTGTCGCACGCGCACGCTCGCTGTTTATCCAGCACCGGCTTTGGAATCAACAATGGCCACAGACCAAAAACGCTAACGTAAACATAAACTAAGAATCAACAACTTTGGAAGCGATCAAACATTTGAGGTGATTTTGGAAGCTATTGTAATCTTCACGGCATCAACTCAGAACAGCAGTGCTAGAAAAACTGTTTTTCAGTTTATAAACTGTAAAGTTTATTTACTGTTTTTAAACACAAAATTACATGCTTATCACTAATTATATGTTCGCACGATAGCTAACGCCTTATCTAACATTAGCCAATCGAAATATAAAACAATCTAACATGTACACACATGCACAGTGTTTGAAAACTAAAAAACCAAAAAAATATTATTACTATTACTAATATTATATAACAAAAAAGCCAAGTGACCATCAGTCTTGCATCTTGTAGCCTCCTTCAGCTCTCGCCAACGAGTGTAAGCCGGTCCAATGTTCACTCTAGTTCGAGCTCTTACTCGATCATGCTCCCGTTTTCTTTTCCTCACCTCCTCCGACATCATACCCTTCCTTTTATTTCTAGACTCCGTCATGATGACAATTCAAAAGCTACCCGGCTGCTAGGTATCTTACATTTAGTTGTAGTCTACTGTCGAGTACGCTCCACCTATCGGCAATTGTAACGCTTGCCGTAAAGCAAGTCAAATTTGTAGTTTTCTTATGTCTCATTAGAACTACAGAAACGCGACCCGATCGGGCAATCTTACATAGCGTGGATATACCGGATAAAGGACCGCAAAGCAGTGGCATAAGTGCCTTTCACCCTGTCACGACTTGATGAACCACTGAAACGATTTTGGAAACATTATCTAAGGTAAAAAAATCCTACTTAGTGTTGCTTTAATTATCTCTACACCTGTTCTGTTTCAGTCAATCATCCTCTGTGTATTTAAGCCCTCAGTCTCCTGTGCTTCATTGTCTGGTATCATCTTACGATTAAAGTGGTTGTGTTTGTTTATTTTTGTATTCCCTGTTGGATTTATTAAAGACTATTTTTGTTCATTACTCCTTCGTCGTGTGCTTCTCTACAGCGAAACCGTGACAATAAAGCTTTGATCTATTGTCTGAAAGAGAAAGGGAACTCGCACTGCGTCAATGACGCTATTGGGGAACGCCTCAGTGTGACTTTTTTTTTTTCTTACAATAGAAAGTATTTTAATTAATCAGTTATTACATAGAAAATACAGGTGTGGAAGGCTCAACACAAATAAAGAAATAATAAAAATAATAATAATAATAAATAAGGAAAAGAAAGAAAAAAGAAACTTAGAACATATTATACGATACTAACAGATTATACAATTTTATTGCACTTCGATTTTCATTTTTAGTGAGGGCATTTGAGAAGTATATTAATTAATTTCTGAATATAATAAACAAAGGAGGGGATTTAAAAATAAATCTACATATATGTATAAAGTATTTTGCCAACAATATGATGTTATTAATAAAATCAAATAACATACAACAATCATTGGTTATCCCATACATTATATTTTGTAAGGTGAAAGTGAAACCGTCAGCCAGCACATCTTTTTCTATCAGCCAGTCCTGTAATGTTCTTCAAAAGGAATTAGAGAAGTTACATTAAAAAAAAATATATATATATACAGTGAGGAAAATAAGTATTTGAACACCCTGCTATTTTGCAAGTTCTCCCACTTAGAAATCATGGAGGGGTCTGAAATTGTCATCGTAGGTGCATGTCCACTGTGAGAGACATAATCTAAATTAAAAAATCCAGAAATCACAATGTATGATTTTTTAACTATTTATTTGTATGATACAGCTGCAAATAAGTATTTGAACACCTGAGAAAATCAATGTTAATATTTGGTACAGTAGCCTTTGTTTGCAATTACAGAGGTCAAACGTTTCCTGTAGTTTTTCACCAGGTTTGCACACACTGCAGGAGGGATTTTGGCCCACTCCTCCACACAGATCTTCTCTAGATCAGTCAGGTTTCTGGGCTGTCGCTGAGAAACACGGAGTTTGAGCTCCCTCCAAAGATTCTCTATTGGGTTTAGGTCTGGAGACTGGCTAGTCCACGCCAGAACCTTGATATGCTTCTTACAGAGCCACTCCTTGGTTATCCTGGCTGTGTGCTTCGGGTCATTGTCATGTTGGAAGACCCAGCCTCGACCCATCTTCAATGCTCTAACTGAGGGAAGGAGGTTGTTCCCCAAAATCTCGCAATACATGGCCCCGGTCATCCTCTCCTTAATACAGTGCAGTTGCCCTGTCCCATGTGCAGAAAAACACCCCCAAAGCATGATGCTACCACCCCCATGCTTCACAGTAGGGATGGTGTTCTTGGGATGGTACTCATCATTCTTCTTCCTCCAAACACGTTTAGTGGAATTATGACCAAAAAGTTCTATTTTGGTCTGATCTGACCACATGACTTTCTCCCATGACTCCTCTGGATCATCCAAATGGTCATTGGCAAACTTAAGACGGGCCTTGACATGTGCTGGTTTAAGCAGGGGAACCTTCCGTGCCATGCATGATTTCAAACCATGACGTCTTAGTGTATTACCAACAGTAACCTTGGAAACGGTGGTCCCAGCTCTTTTCAGGTCATTGACCAGCTCCTCCCGTGTAGTTCTGGGCTGATTTCTCACCTTTCTTAGGATCATTGAGACCCCACGAGGTGAGATCTTGCATGGAGCCCCAGTCCGAGGGAGATTGACAGTCATGTTTAGCTTCTCCCATTTTCTAATGATTGCTCCAACAGTGGACCTTTTTTCACCAAGCTGCTTGGCAATTTCCCCGTAGCCCCTCCAGCCTTGTGGAGGTATACAATTTTGTCTCTAGTGTCTTTGGACAGCTCTTTGGTCTTGGCCATGTTAGTAGTTGGATTCTTACTGATTGTATGGGGTGGACAGGTGTCTTTATGCAGCTAACGACCTCAAACAGGTGTTTCTAATTTAGGATAATAAATGGAGTGGAGGTGGACATTTTAAAGGCAGACTAACAGTTCTTTGAGGGTCAGAATTCTAGCTGATAGACAGGTGTTCAAATACTTATTTGCAGCTGTATCATACAAATAAATAGTTAAAAAATCATATATTGTGATTTCTGGATTTTTTTTTTTTTAGATTATGTCTCTCACAGTAGACATGCACCTACGATGACAATTTCAGACCCCTCCATGATTTCCAAGTGGGAGAACTTGCAAAATAGCAGGGTGTTCAAATACTTATTTTCCTCACTGTATATATATATATGTTCTGTATCTTCAGAGAGACGCGCCCTCAACACGCCCGCCGTTGTACTATTCTGTGAAATGTCAGGGGGCGACTCAAGTAATTGTCCTCTTAACTGTCAGGAATCAACGGTGAGAAGAAGAAAGGTCCACACATGACAATGTTTATTTTAGTACATCACCACCAATACCACATACAAAAAGAATCGTGTAAAATCTAGTAAACCCTGATATTATTACTTGTGACATTAGAACAAAATATGTGGATATAAAAAACATGTATGTAGGCTATACAACTAAATTAACAATCTCTTAAATATTTTCTAATTTCAATAAACATTTCATTAAGTTTCGTGGACATTTTATAAAACATGAACCTTTATTCTTTATGAAATGTTTAGTGAAATAAGAAAATATGTAAGAGATTGTTAATTTAGTTATATTGTATACACATTCTCATATCCATATATTTTGTTTTATTGTCATGAGTAATAATCTCAGGGTTTTACACAATTCTTTTTGTAGTGTGGTATTGGTGTACTAAAATAAACATGTCACGTGTGTAGCCTATAGCTTTCTTCTTCTCACCGCTGATTCCTGATGGTTTAGAGGACAATTACTCGAGTCGCCCACTATCGTTTCAAAGAATAGTACAACGGTGAGCGCGTCAAGTATAAACGTATACAGTATACAGTTCCCCCAATAGCGTCATCGATGCAGTGCGAGTTCCTAGAACTAGTAGCTCAAGCAGACATTGTTGACTCCCTCTTATGGGGTGGTGCCGTGCGGCAGTGCCCTGCGACGCCTTCACCTCTATCTGGAGGCCAGCGAGGGCTGGAGGGAAGCAGGCGGGTGTGCGCAGCTGATGGTGGGCCAGAGCAGCGTCCCGCACTATCAGAACCTGCGCTGGTTCTCCGCACGCCTCGCGCCTGGTGAAGTCAATCGTACTCTGTTGGCGCTCTACTTGGCTGTTTTCAGTATGAGAGTGCCTGAGGGTCTTACAGGACTGGTGCTGTCTGTGCCAGGACCCGCACAGCCAAGGCCGGTTGCAATGACGGCGCTAATGGAGAGCATGGCGTCAACAGTGGGAAATAGCGTCAGCGCTCTCCAGCTTCCACGTACATGGTTGGATGGTGCTATTCTAGGGCGAGTCCTAACGCATGGCTGCCCCGTTTACCTGAATGTCTCGCACTGTTCATCTCCAGGGTTTAACCCTCTACATGTTCTGCTTAGTGCGGGTCGTGACCTCACACCCCTACGGAGTCTTAACCTGCGTGGCTGTGGCCGAGGACCTCTCGCCGAGAGCTGTGGAAAGAGCGAGGAGGAGATGGACACGGAGAGCATCAAAGCACTTACTGAATGTTGCCCGCATCTTATTCACCTTAATTTATCCGCCACGCACTACCACCATACTTTTCCCACTGGGAAGGGGGTGCTTAAGGGGTGCAAGGACCTTCATTCGTTATCGCTGGCAAATCTCGGATCAGTAAAGACCATGAATTACATGCAGGCCCTGCTGGAGGCTCTTTCCTACTGCACACAACTCAGGGATTTAAGGTGAACGCACACGTCACTCAACACTCCATGCACAAAATTAAGCAAAGAATCTAAATGTAGACTTGTCACAGCAAAAAGAAAATAACATTTCACCAGTCATGCCACAAATCCTTTCATATTACAACTGCAGCTTAACAGTAGGGGGCAGCACCATACTGACAGGATTGCTGTACATCCTGTATGTTTAAATTGTATTTTGTATTATTTCCTTACAATAATATATTTTGTCATTTAGTTCTTTTACCATTGGATATTTGGAGCAAACTGTGCAGTTAGATGAATCTGGTACATTAATCATAAAAAAATAATTGCCTAAGTCTAAATGACTTAGGCACTTATGCTATGAGGCTAACGAATATTAAGATAAGTATTAAGATAAATGGTGCATACATTTAAAAATGATTAAATAAATAGTGATAGTATAAGTTTAATTAATTTCATATGATGACACACTATGATATCTTAAGCCCTTTTCAGATGTTAATTGTTTCTCATGGGGACATAAGATGATTTAAACATTTACAATAGTTAGTCTGTGGTTTATTGCTGTCTCAATTCAGAATGTCTGGTTTTTTTTTTTTCCTATCTAAAATTTAAAATAAGTTTTTACCAAGTGGCCAGGTCTAATGTTTACCATAGGTAAATGATTTATGTTTTGGTCTAATTTTAAAAGATCATGAGAACAGCCTAAAAAAAAATCTGCAGTTATGACACTTTCACCATTATGTTTTAGACAGTCTCTTTTTTAGACAGCTAAACGGCAGCTCTCACAATAACATTGTCCATGATTTTGTTTCTCATAATTTTATTTCGGTGTGCTTGAAGGTTAAAGTAAAATGTGACACGCAACAGTCACATAGCTTTTGTTTAGTAGACCATATGTATCTTCTTGATGCACTTGCATTCATAAAATTGAATGTAATATTATTTTATAAGAGATGTTAATCATGCATTATTCCTAAAAATGTTATCGCTTAACTGGCTTGTAACTCATTCTGCATTTGCCATCGGTGAGTTTTTAATTGGACCCTGGTTAGAATGAGAATTACTTTATCAATTATTAATATAATTTTTAGCAGAATATTTTATCCTTGTAACTCCTGCTTTTATTCACTGTCTGTATGTGTAAATCTGCAGGCTGGAGCAGCCGTACTTTAATGCGAACGCCGCATTTTTTGAAGAGCTCAGTCAGTGTCAGCAGCTGCGGCGTGTCTGTCTGGTTTCTCGACATGGGACCTTCCAGCCCGCCGCTGTGACGGCCTTCATGCAGAGCTGCACTGATGTCATCATGTGCCACATGTTCATGGGAGGTACCCTGGTGGCATGTAAAACACTGCAGAAAACCCTGCTGGACAGGTTAGTGTTTTAATTGTTAATAATAAAGACTTAATGCCTGAATAATTCCCAGACAGCAACATAGTGTCGGCCCAGATTAGGCCCACATCTGGTGTGTGTTGAATCCATGTGTACCAGATGTGGGCCGGATGGGGCTGACACTATGTTGCTGTCTTGTTGTACAGGAACCTGGTGTACATCAAATATTCCCCTGTTCGTTCTTTTCCCCCTGCAGTTTTTCAACATCTCGTCCAGCCCTTAGTGTGGTGATTTACCCTTTACTGCACGAGGACCTGGCCCATGTGATCAGAGGAATGCCACTTTGCCACCTGGACGAGATCACGCTTTTCAAAAGCCGCGTCGCTGAAGAGCCTGTGAAACAACAACTGTGACTGAAGCAAAATCAGAGAACAGAAAACATGGTGGATTAACCTGGCAATGCTTGACCCGTGCTATTTTGTGAGAGAGAAATTATGCATTGTAGGGACTCTCCTTTGATAATAAAAATATTTGCAGTCTGGAGGATTCCAGGAAAGCCATTTGTTTTGACTTGAGAGATCATTGAGCTAAGAGGACAATCACAACTTTAAATAAGGTCATCATTTTCCATTAAAGAGCTGCTATGAACAAACTCAACAGGTTGAAATATCATCTTAAAACCTTAAAAATAAAGCATTGATAAATACATTTTCTGAAGTGTTGTGGAACTTGCATCACATTATACAATTTTTAAAATGAAACATCCATTTTATGGTAAATCACATGATACATTTTGGCTTCATGTTTTATCATCAAAGTTTTAGTGTATAAATATTTAGAGTAAACACTACAGAATATGGTCCGTGTCAAGAGTTCATTGAATCAGTGGCTGTGGTTTTATGCCCCAAAAAAGCATAAAGGGAAGTCTAAGTGGTTTTCTTAGAAAAAAAGTCATTAGTCATAGGCTACATTGTTTCTAAAATCTGGAAATATCCTCACAGTTCTGTTTTTTTTTTTTCTCCTTCCTTTTTTAATTTCTGAGTATCAGGTCTCTGAACCAGTTCAAGGAATGAAAACAAAAAACGGAATCAAACTAAATTTTAACAGGAACATAAAGTGAAATCAAGTTGAATTATAATGAACAATTACCTGAAACCGGTTAAACAACATTATCTTATAGGTCTGTTTAATATTGTAATTTGGCTGTAAACCAACCATGAATTCAAATCAACGACTTATGCAAATGTGAATGTTGACATCCAACATAAGTGATATGCCCGTGTTCAGCTGGCAAGTTATTTTTACCCAATTCCACCAGTCCGCACCACAACACACTGGCATTCTACACACGATATGCTAGAGCGGCATTTAGAGCTCAGGAGTTTTTGAAAAGATATGTTACCAACCAATAAAAAAACTACATTTATGCAATGTTTCCCAAAGGAAGTTCGATCCCTGAACTTCAGGGGTTGTCAAAAGTGTCATTTGATGCTAAATGCTTACAAACTTCTGATGACAAATTATCAAGAATATGCAGGAAACACAGAGAGAGAGTATACAATGTAAAAGCTATATAATCTGGTGAAATCTGAAAGCAAAATCAAGAGTTCCAACCCCCTTTTAAGTTTTTTTTTGTTTGTTTTTTTTTGCCCGGTTTCACATTTAAGAAGCTTTCATAAACATGCCTTAGGAGATATGTCAGTGCAAATTGATATGTCAGGATCTTAGACAAATTTCAGAGAGAATCCCAGCAAAAGGAAAACAGTTTTTATAGAATAGGAGCATGGCAAAAATGACATAAAACATTAGCCTACATAATTATGACCGCCGCTAGCGTAGCTAGCGAAAGCGGTCATATAGGGATTGTCAAAGTTTTTTTTTTTTTTTTTTTTTTGTCAATCTACTGAATTTTCCGTCAACGATACCAGGGACACCGAAACACCGGGGAACATGAAATTTGGTGGGCATGTAGCCCCACTAGACTTTTACGGAAAAATTTCGTTTGGTCCCCGGGGGTGGTGTTGAGCGAAGGGTTGCTGGTTTAGGATGATACTTACTGTCACACACACACATGCAGGAATACAAACAAACGCAAGCATGCACACACACTGACATCCACACGCACAGACACACACCCATACACACACATACAAATCCACATGCACAGACACACACACACACAAACACACACGCGCACACACATGTACGCACGCATACATACACGCACAGACACACACACACACACAGACACACACATACACACACACATACACACACACACACACACAGACAGACATGCACATACTACTACTTTTTTTAGGTATCAGCCATATACCCGATTTACCAATACCCAATGTGTTATGCTTGGGCAGTATACTAATGACGTGGGTGGGACATGTTTCATGCCATGTTAGATCACATCCTGAGAGTCTACGCTTTCAGAAAATATATAGTTTATATAGTTGAATCAGTTTTCTCTTCATGGTACAGACCAAAATGTATTATGTGTACACTTTCTTCACCTAAATCCATAAAATCCCATTAATTTCAATGGGACATTTACTTAAGTGTTCTACTAGGTACAGTGGGAATGAGTTTAATTTTGTTAACATTGTTTTTTTACAACTCTGAGACCAGGGCTACAAGATAAAACCACTTTTTTGGGGAAAAAATGTTTTTTATTTCAGTAAAACACAACAAACCCATGCCGAAATCAGATAACTGACTTTTACCATCAACAGGCACCTCAACCGTTTGGTAGAGGTTTGTAGAAATTGAATGGGAGGGTCCTTCGCCCCTATCTTCAGTTGAGATGTTCAGAACTACACCATATTTCATGTGTATGATTAACTTGACATCCTCTGGGGGTATGCTAAGTTTCGTAGAATTTCATCCATGGGGGGGTATAAAATAAATTCATTTATGTGCACATTTAGTGACTGTACACTCATCGGCCTGTAGATGGTGGTGTTGAGCGAAGGGTTGCTGGTTTAGGATGATACTGTCACACACACACATGCAGGAATACAAACAAACGCAAGCATGCACACACACTGACATCCACACGCACAGACACACACCCATACACACACATACAAATCCACATGCACAGACACACACACACAAACACACACGCGCACACACATGTACGCACGCATACATACACGCACAGACACACACACACACAGACACACACATACACAAACACACACACATACACACACACACAGACAGACATGCACATACTACTACTTTTTTTAGGTATATACATAAACACGCAATACAGCCAAATTACTCCACGTCATTTATTTTTGTGGAAAGCCAGTGCAGGCCTGAGCGGCGGTCATATTTTGTACCGCCATGCGGTACATCTAGTTTCCCTACAATTTGATTTGTTCTTCATATGCAAACCCACTTGTTACTAGGTAGGAGCAATCTTAGATCCCAAACCATTAGAAAAATAGAGAAGTTCATTTGATTACTCAATATGTCATGAGACAATGTAGACAGTATATTTTTTATATTGTTTATATTTAGAATGTTAGGCCTAAAAGGGGAAGTAAGGTTTAGATGTTAGAATCATGATTAGTTTAAAAGATAGTTTACTATCTTATCTATTAAAAATCCATCACACGTCATCTGCATTCCAGGTATCCCATACTGTCTTCTTGACCGTAGTTGCAAATGCAGAGACTGTGTTACAGCAAGTGAAGGGATGGAACACACGAAGGGCCTTGAATTTGTCAGGACCCAGAGACTTGGCAATCTCATGGGCAGGTATGTATCTGAAGTTCTTGCCAGTCCCAAATTCCACCCACAACTCCTCAATGTCCAGCTCTGACACATGTGCAATGGCTAGGACCAAAACATCTGTGTCCACAGTGCAAGGGGGGAACTTTTTAAATCCTTTTCTTGCAGGATCTGCTGCATGGAGTAGCATCCTTGTATCTGCTTCTTCATGCGTGCAAGGGTCAATTGCACTCTCACTCTCATTGAGTCCACAAGAGGAAACAGTTTGGTAGTCGACCTATTCACAAGGTTCCTGGCCAGAAAGTGAAAGAGCTCTGTTTTGTTTTCATCCACTCTCATGAAGCCTTTCCAGTTGGTTGATAACTTGTTTTTTTCATCCACTTTTGTTCTTGTCCCCTTTTCCCGCTTCTTACAGTTTTTTGAAATTGCTTGCACACAATTTCTGAAACTATGGCTCCATTTCTTGAAACTCTACACACAAAACACACACACAACATGCAAACCATCAGATGTCTCTTGCAAAAGCAAACAAAACTTTATTCAAAACTATTTTAACTCTTCCAAACATTTTTTTTTTTTTTGCGTAGTAACTACACACAAACATAAAATGATTAGCCACATACACACCAAACTACACACAGATGAGAAAAATGTCCTACTATCTTGTGTAATTTGCTTGTTCAGTGTGCAGTGAGTAGGAGTTTGTGCACAAACACAAAATACACTGTATATACAGTATGTATGCACAATTGATGAATTTTACAGTTATGGAACTGAACTGAATCAACACTGAAGAGACTTGAGCTGAATATTGACACTATTGGCTTGTTTCTTTTGAATTTGTTACTATTGTGAAGCTGCTGTGAAACAATCTATATTGTATGCATATTCAGTCTATATATATATATATATTTATATATATATATATATATAGGTACACACACACACACTGAATATGCATACAATTTGTCTATAGTTATATATATATATATAGTCAATATAGCTATACAATCAGTCTATATATATATATATATATATATATATATAGGTACACACACACACACACACTGAATATGCATATACAGTGCAATGCATAAGTTAATACACCCATGCTAAAGTTGACTAAAAAGAGGAATAAAAAATCATATTTTGGAAATTGAACTTAATGCCTTAATTTAAAAAATTAGGAAAAATCCAACCTTTTAGGACACCAATTTTCTTTGTGAATGAATAATGTATCGTAAATAAATAAATGTTCTTCCTTAAAATACATGGTGCATAAGTGTGTACACCCCTATGTTAAATTCCCATAGAGGCAGGCAGATTTTTATTTTTAAGTATTTTTTTTAAATTAATTTTTAGGATACTATGCATCCTGATAAAGTTCCCTTGGCCTTTGGAATTAAAATAGCCCCACATCATCACATAGCCTTCACCATACTGTTGAAAACTTTTTCTTCGTCGAAGCAAGAGACCAGGAGACGTTGGGGATCACGTTCAAACAAAGTTATTCTTTATTGAGGACTTCGCGTTGACGCGGCTGCAGTTCTTCCCAAATCAGTCTAACTAATGTAACTTTACATGGTTTCTTTATAGGCATTTCAGTGGGCTGTCCCTAAAGGTTCTGAACTTACACAGTTGTAACAGTTGTAGCAGTTTAAACACTCTGGTTCTATCGTTTTCAGAGTCTACTGTTGTCGTTTCATTCTTTCCCTATTTCTTAATTGATTTGACACCTATGGACCAGTGAGGTAAGGATGGACTAAATGGGGAAAGGCCTATGAGGTTGTCTTCACCCTGGATTGGCCCCCGACGCCTGTTGCGTCAGTTCTTTCCAGGGCCCTCACTGAACCGTGTCCTATTCTGTCCCTGTGTTGTGTACACACTGTACAGTGTGTGAGAAAATTGGCACATTTTCATTCTCCAGTGAAACATCAGTCTTAATAGACATCATATAGAGCATGGAGGTCTGATTGTAATATTTTATGGCATAACATTAAAGGCTGTGAGTTTTCTGAATGTCCCCCAAACAAAGGCTGTGACAGTCACTAAGTCTTTCATCTTTGTTGTGAGTTACTGGGGAGATTAAGCAATCACAGCCCAAATGGTTAACACCTCAAAAAGCTTAGCCACGAGTCCAATGACGAGGGGAGGGGTTGCTTTAAAGTAGCAAACAAATGTAGTAAGAGCTGCATAACATTGTTAACTTGTCTTAAGTTATTTTTGTTTTTTCTACATTCTTTTCCAAAATGTCCGTGCTTGCCACAGTAAGAACAACTGGCTTCTCTAGGACTTTTGCGTTTCTTTGGCTTCTCTGAGTTGACCTTAACAGAAACTGCTGCAATTCTTACTCTCTCTTTGACATCAGAATCTCTTTCCCAAATCGCCAAACTTTCTAGGTTACTTCTGAGAGTTCTTTTAGCCCACGTAATATCTAGGAATGGCAAGGCTGTTCTGTACTCAGCTACAAGACCATCTGCCCAAATTCGGATTAGAGCTCCTTTGTCAGCTAACACACTTTCGGAATCATCCACTATTCCACTGTACGTTACCGCTACCTGACAGAACCTCTCAGTATATTCACTCACAGTTTCTTCTTTCTCTTGTACACAGCTAGTAACTCTCGACCAATCGATTTTGGGTCCTAAGATATTCTTTAGGATTTTCAAAACACCTTCTCTCAAATCGCCTTTACTGACATGTTGCAGTTCGGAACTAACAGCAGACTCAAAATTGTTGAATTCAGATTCAGTTAGAATTTGTGACATCAGCTGTGTGACTTCTGGCAACGACATGTCGTAAAGATGCATTTTGCTGAACAATGCTCTAATAAATTCAGAAAAATTTGTACGTGCTGAGGGTAAACTCTGGGAGAGTCTATCTATATCCTTAGGACCTAAAGATGTTTTGGCAACCGTTTGTATTTGGACAACAGAAGAGTTCGGAGTAACACTTTCAGTTCCCTGAGATCTTCTCCTAGCCCCACAAACCTGCACTGAATCTACAGGCTGATCAGTTACTGATTGGATGGCTACATTTGTTTCAACGAAAGCTTTTAAGTCAGGATAATTGTTATCAGGCTGACTAACTTCTTCCACATCAGTTTTTTCTGCATCTTTGTTGCGGTTTACTTTCTTAGTCAACAAAGATATTCTAGCACGGAGCTCTTTGATCTGTTTCTCTAGCTCAGAGTTGCGCTTAGACTGTTCTGTAGCTAGGGTTAAACCGAATTCTCTGTGACGTTTTAGCTCAAAATACCCCACAAATATTTTTATATAGCATGTTAAAATTGTTACTTTTTGAGGGTTAGCAAAAACACACCGTTTTTGTGTCTGTTCCTTTAAATGCAAATCAGCTGCTGCTCCCGGCACAGAGGGCGGAGCTTCAAGAGCTTGTGTCCTTTTACCTCACACAGACATGCACTGAACATTTCAAAAACTTTTAGCCTTTTATGTTCAAATCGAAGTCAGAAAGATGGAGAGACTCAAGAAGAAGTGACATGTAGACACAACTCCTGAATGGTTAGTTGATGAATTTATGTAGCTTATGTGTAGTTATCTTGTAGTCATTGATTAGCATATTCTGTCTTGATAATCTATAGAGCAGTGGTTCCCAAACCTGTCCTGCCGGCACCCCAACACTGCACGTTTTCTTTGTCTCCCTAATCAAACACACCTGATTCAACTCATCAGCTCATTATCACATGGGTTAATGAGCTGATGAGTTGAATCAGGTGTGTTTGATTAGGGAGACAAAGAAAATGTGCTGTGTTGGGGTGCCGGAAGGACAGGTTTGGGAACCACTGCTATAGAGAGCCTAAGTCCCTCCCCTTCCGGTGGAACACCATGGGACCTTAAAGGAGAAGTTCACTTTCAAAAAAACTTTTGCTGATAATTTACTCACCCCCATGTCATCCAAGATGTCCATGTCTTTCTTTCTTCAGTCGCAAAGAAATTAAGGTTTTTGATGAAAACATTCCAGGATTTCCCCCCATGTAATGGATTCTATTGGGACCCAAACGGTAGAAGGTCCAAATGACAGTTTAAGTGCAGCTTCAAAGGGCTTTAAACGATACCAGACGATGAATAAGGGTCTTATCTAGCGAAACGATCGGTCATTTCCAAAATAAATAAAAAAGTTTAAGTTTTATAAGCACAAACGCTCGCCTTGCTCTGTTCTGTGATGCGCGTTGAAGACGTCACGTAATACGCAATTACGTTGAAAAGGTCACGCTTGACGTGTTTACAAATGTGCGGAAGGAGGACCATATACACATTTTCGAATGTATTTGTGTCAGTTTATCGTTTAAAATGCCCATTTCGTGTGCGTATCCTGGGTGTTTTAATATTAAAAAGCCAAAAAGAACATTTTCTTCAGGACAGAAATTTTTAAAGCGTGACCTTTTCAACGTAATTGCGTATTACGTGACGTCACGAACGCGCATCACAGAACAGAGCAAGGCGAACATTTGTGCTTATAAAACTTAAACTTTTTTATTTATTTTGGAAATGACCGATCGTTTCGCTAGATAAGACCCTTATTCATCGTCTGGTATCGTTTAAAGCCCTTTGAAGCTGCACTTAAACTGTCATTTGGACCTTCTACCGTTTGGGTCCCAATAGAATCCATTACATGGGGGGGAAATCCTGGAATGTTTTCATCAAAAACCTTAATTTCTTTGCGACTGAAGAAAGAAAGACATGGACATCTTGGATGACATGGGGGTGAGTAAATTATCAGCAAAAGTTTTTTTGAAAGTGAACTTCTCCTTTAATTCGGAAAAATATTGTATGGTAGTCAATGGCGAGAGACAACAAATATTTTGATCTCGTTTGAATTGTGCGATGAATTACACATATGATGTTTGTCAATTTAAAAGATACATTTTAAAGTCAAGAAAGTCACAGTTTGATGTAAAACTGTTCAGGTATAACAGTGTGAAAATACGTAATTACAAAGACTACAAACCCACATGTGACGTCATACCTCTCTCTCAATGAATGAAGCTAACTTTACTGAAGCTAACGTCTGTCATTTTTTTATAGTCTTACGTTATAATCGTAACGTTACGCCGTCATGCCTGAGTGTTTTGTACCAGACTGCACACGAGCAACGGCTCCCGGGGCGGGGTTTATGTAAATTTTAGGGTTAAGTGATGTCACTAACCCGGGAGGAATGTCGTGTAGTCCCTACCAGCCGTTTGTTGTAGTCCTTAAAGTCCACGTGAACCGGAAGTTGCAAACTTTTCTCCAGTGTTGTGACATAGCAGACTAAGGGTGCTTCTCAATTCTTATTTGTGCATCCTCGTTTCCTTTCCTCTCGTCTCAGCTCCACCCCCTGTAGGAAGCGAGGGAAGGCTGCAAGGAAAAGACGCGAGGACGGAGAATCGAATGAAAGCTTTTTTATACATTGGAATACTTGATCACTCGAGCGTCACTTCACCAGCAGCGCTCAGAGGATTTGCCCTTATGTTGTATTAGTTTGGTTATTTAAGAAATTCATAATAAATAATAATAAAGCAAGATACCCTGTTGAAATATGTGAGATGTGTGGTAATATAAACTGCAAAGGTAAAGTATAAATCAAAATGATTGTGACCGATGTGAAGGGGGAGGAGAATTTATGCGTCACGTTTAAGTCGATAAAACTCTTCCGCATAGGATACACCTGTGTATCCTCGCTCATGACTCCTCAGGAAGCCTCCTCACTCCTCAATCTTGACTCCTCGCGGTGCAATTAGAGAATTGAGATATCCTTCAAGATAGCTGAGCTCGATCGGTTTCCGGGTCATAGGATGGAGGATGGAGGATGGAGGAGCGAGGAGACGAGGAGGAATATTGAGAAGCACCCTAAGAGCGTTTTATCTGATCTAACTTGAGGGGAGTGGTTAAGCGTTTTCAACCCAAGCCGTCAAACTGACGTCATCAGAGAAGGAACGCCATTCCAGACCGGAAGTAACGTTTCAGATTTTGATTAAAGATTACCACGGCAAACAATTTTTTTCTGTGAATTAACTTGCACAGATTAATTGTTCACCACAAGACTAGTAATATGTGCTAACAAAGTAAATAGGGTCAATTTTGATTTCAGGTCAACTTTAAAAAGCAATTTCTTTGAAAGAAAAAATCTCCCTTTGCTTTGAACTTTGAGCATTGTAACTTTGCAGATGTTGTTTATGCTCAAACAGCAACATTACACACTAACTAAAGTTAGAAAAGTGAAATCATAATCAACCACCCCTTTAAATAAAATGTGTTTCATTATAATACTTTTACTTTACAGTATAGTAAAATTTATGTCTTAATTTTGTCACTTGCAAGAGTTATTATCAACCCTCGAGACTTTATTTTGAAAACACAGCATTAGAGATCTTTTGTGTAAAACAAAAACAACAACATTTACCCTAATCATCCAATTTAAAAGGTTTACAGCCCATGCTCTTAATGCATTGTGTCTCCTTCAGCATCAGTGAATGTTTGCACCTTGTGTAATAATTGTGTATGAGTCCCTCAGTTGCCCTCAATGTGAGAAGATTGATGTCAAAAGCATATTCACTTCGAACATGCAAAAAAAGAAAGAAAAAAAAAGAAAAAAAGACAGGCTTTTCTAAAGAGCAGTAGTTTAATTCCTCGGGACAAACAACGGACTCATGAACCTCTATCACAACTATCACAGAATTAAGATTCAAGGGTATGTAAACTTTGGTTCGTGTAAATTCAGTTATTACTTTGTTGTAGACTGTATCATGTACATTTTTATGTGATGCAGCTTATTCGGGACAGTATTAAATAAAAAATAACATGCATTTTTATTTTGTTAAATCATAACATCATGCTTATTCTGCAAGAGTAAACTTATGAGCAGAACTATAGGTTCTGTGTGTATTTTTAATTAAGCTAATGCACGCTGAAATGCACTGAACTTCTAAAGAGAAGCAGGATGCTGAATGGTTTTAGTTCCCTGTTTATTTTTGCTGAGTTGTTAAAATAAATGGGTTGAGAAAGCAAATTCACTAAATCGATAGGGTATATAAACGTAAGTAAAGGGAAGAAATGATATGCGAAGGACGGGTGAATACAAGATCCTTGTGAAAAACCTTGTGTTCCATTAGAGTGGTGAGTAACAGTTTTTGACTTCACTTTTTAATTGTTAGTATTTGTTAAACTATTTTAAGTTCTGTTTTTTATTGAGTTCAATTTAGTTTGTTATACCTGTGTTATGTGATCTTAATTTTTGCTACCATTTTACATATACACAAAGCAACTGATATTTGCATAATTTGTAAAATACTTTTAATAGGTTTATCGAATTTGGGTGAGATCAGGGTTATCACATGGAGATGTTGTCACAAGGGCTATATCTCCGTAAATATAAGGTTTATGAGTTAAAAGTCCAATCAGGGGCGTCATGCAAGCCAAAATTCTGGGGGGGCACAATCTGAGACGTTGCAATTGTTTTCTGACGGGTGATATGGATCATGTTAGGAGGGGTCAGGGGGGTTTCTCCCCCTGAAAATTTTTAAATTCTGGCTGCTAAACATACCATTTCAATGCAGTTTGGGAGGGACAGAAATACCTTAACGGAGCTAGCAGCAACCCTCCTCTATCTGAGGACTAAGTTAAAGTATCTATTTTGTAAGTTTATGTAAAAGACAGGTTGATGAAAGAACTGTAAGCTCAAATTCAAAAGCTTTTGAAGTCTACTTCATTAAAGCATGTTTACACACACACTTACTGTACACTTAGGCCTACTACACATGATTTTAAAAACAGTACCATTGCAGTTGTTATTTTAATATTAATATGTGATGAAGGACTTTGAAAGAAGTTTGACAGATATCAGTGCTGAATAAGGTTAACACTACCCCTTTTATTTGAAAATGGTTAATATTTGACAGAAATGTAAAAAAGTAATCAAATCAAATGTAATATGTAACATTACTTTAGTAAAATCATTGAAATACTGTAGTTACACTGCTCATTATTATGTTTCAAAACCGATCAGATAACGTTACTATGGCTTTGTATGGCAGTAACGTTAGCCAACTAGTTTACGGTTAGACTAGGCTAGCTATCGATAACGTTACACTGACACAACTTAAGTTAATGCTCTGAATTCGCAGCTAATATCAAATCCATAACTTTTTGATCAAGTTAAAATTTCCAGGTCAACCACAAATAATCCCACTACCTTTTAATATCATCCGATAACTAATTCAATGCCGATTTGTTGCTTTGCCCACTTACCACTTCAAGACCATCTGTAAAACATTGCCAGCTCAACGTGCGTTCCTATCGAAAGACGCGCATAGCGCTCTAGATTTGATATACACAGACACCATATTAGGAAAAAGGGGCGTGCTGATGCTGACCGATTTATTACACATCCAGAAGAATACATTTGAGTCGTTATAGGCTCTGGTATATTATGGAGTATAATAGGAATAAAGTTGTGACAAAAAAATTATCAGGGAGGAAAAATCTGAGGGGGCACGTGCCCCCTCACTTTGAATGGGCATGACGCCACTGAGTCCAATTACACAAATGTAGTTGTTGTATCACCATAATATAGTATTTACAAATTGCTTAGACACTAAGTGGAACTTGAGGCTCACTCAGTGAAACCATTCACTCATGTACTGAATCTTCAAAGTCTGCAAAACTACAAGCACATTACGCGCTTTACACTCAGTTTGAAATTGTAAAACAAACTTTTTGCAAAACTCTAAACACAGTTCTCTACATTAGACACTTTATTCAGCTCTTTTGTTTCATTTAGGAAACACTGCCATTTAAATCTTAAATCACAATCATGTGTGAAAACACTCATAAATTGATCACTTAGAAATCAAAACTCAGTGTTTAGAGAAATTAATTAAAAAAATTGTACCGCCTTGAATTTCTATCTATAGTGTAAATATATATGTATATATATATATTTACATATATGTACTGTATGCATGTATGTACAGTATATATTTATGTTTATACTGTATATATTTTCATATATATATGTTTAGGTGTGTGTGTGTGTGTATATATATACATATACACACACACACACACACACACACACACACACACACACACACACACACAGTGCTTTAGAAATAGTTGACTTTCTGACTTGGCTTGTATGCATATTCAGTGTGTGTGTATATATACATGTGTATTTGTGCACATAAATGATTGTGTAACAAACTCCTGTACTCACTGGACACTGAACAAGCAAAAGACAATATAGTGGTTTACATTTTTCACATCTGTGTGTTGTTTGGTGTGTATGTGGCTAATCATTTGATGTTTGTGTGTAGAGTTACTACAGCTGCATTTTTGGAATAGTTCAAATAGTTTTGAATAAAGTGTTTGCTTTTGCAAGAGATGTCTGATGTTTTGCATGTTGTGTGCGTGTTTTGTGGTTTTGTGTAGTTTCAAGAAATTGTGTCTAATCAATTTGAGAAAACCACAAAACACGCACACAACATGCAAAACATCAGACGTCTCTTGCAAAAGCAAACACTTTATTCAAAACTATTTTAACTCTTCCAAAAATCAGAAATAACAGACCGCATTCTACATTAGAATTAAACCAAGCTTCAAGTTCCACTTTTTGTGTCTAACCAATTTGAAAAAACTGTATCACCAGCTACATTATACAGAAGAAACAAATAACTTAAAGCAAATAAGAAAAATGCAATATGGCAGCTGTAGGAAAGTTGTCAAGGAAATTGTCTGATCTGTTTTGCCACACAATATTGTTTATGGACACTATCTGGTCTAGAAAACATTTAGCCTGACAAATCTTAAGCTTGGAAAGCATCTTTGGAGAATTTGTTCTTTGCTCATTCAAGTAAACAGGGTCTATGCAGGATCTATACTTGCATGAATGGTAACCATGTGAACCGACGTTGATGCCAGTCAGCAGTTCTGACTGACATCACCTGGCAAAATAAAAAAAATATGTCAGGCGGATTTATATAAATAGGGCCACAGATATTGTCAGATATTGTTTACTTTAAAGTGTTCTCTTTTAGTTTCATTATGTTTATTGGACTAAGGTTTAAATATGTATTGTAGCCATTGAGAGATATTTGGTGGATCAAGTTTGTGAGCCACATTTCCTTAAAAGTGTTCATGACAAAGCAGGAGATTAGAAATATTCTTTGAACTCACTGCAACACCGGTGTGGTCTTGCCTTTGGTGTCAGTATATAGTATTTGTAGAGCTTCCTTCGGTATTTACAATTTAGTCTTTATTATCTGGTATTTAATAGTAGATGTTTAATTACTACACGGAAGGTGTTGTGTATCATGTTTCTTACATTCTCACGTTTTTGTCTCTTCATTTAATAGGTTAATAGCTTGATCTCTGACTTGTACTGCTAAATTTGAGGTAAGCGTTTGTTTATTTATATATTACATAATATAAGTTGTTATAGCAGAAAATTATAAAAATTATAACATGGTATTTGTTTTTGCAGAGATCTTGATAATTCATCATCTCATCCTCTTCATCATGGCGCTGGTTCTTCATGTGCTGATGCTGTTTCTTCTCTCCGGTGGTTCGGCCAGAGTTGTGACAGATTTTGAGCAGGAGTGTGGTCAATTTTTTGCAAATCGAATATCACCAACAACATTTTCTGGACCACCACAGTATGAGCAGATCTGCCAGACTCTAAATGGTGTTGTTCATTATGCCACATATTATGATACTTTCAACAAGACCCCAGTGTACTCAGCCTACAAGTTTAACGGGATAAAGAGCTGCAAAAGAAAAAACAACTGGTACATTGAACCTCAAGTAAGTGAAATATTACTCTATCTAAATTAATTAATTCTGTTAAATGTTTTACACTCTACACCATTAATACAAAATTTCAGCTAAAAGACTTGAAATACATACGTAGTGACATGCATAGTAAGCTAGGATAAGAGAAAGTATTTTATTATCATTACAGACCATGGCAATACTGGAATAGTGCTTTATAATGACAATAAGAAGTGTCTGTAGTGCAGTTCATTGCTTCTGTGAAGTGCTAGAAGTTAAAAGAAGTGACATTTAAGACTTTCTAAAAAAGACACTGAAAACCACACACATAAGCATTTCATTTGATAAATTCAGTATAAAATAACCTAGATGAGTTGACATGATTCCAAAGTAAAGAGAGATTGCTAGTCTAACATACGAATGCCCACACGTGTTGTAAAGCAGGAAAAGCTGATGGTTGAATGTTGCGTGTGAACAGGGATGTACTTGTGTTTGTTCTTATATCCAGCATTCTTAATTTGATATTTTCTATGTTATATATCAAATAATATTGCAGCTTGATGAAGCAGGAGAAGATATGGCTTATGTGGATAGAAATTTACATGGAGTCCTTCAAGCTATATTTCAGCTTGATGATGAAACAGCAGGAGAAGATATGGCGCCTGAGGGGTCTGTGAATAAAACACTACGTGGAGTCCATCAAGCTCTCAATGGAGATTATGTGAACTCTGAGTACCACAGAGGTCATCTGGCACCAGTATACCATGCAGGATCACAGAGCTGTTCTGACGCCACCTTCACTCTCACTAATGCTGCTCCACAAGACTCCTATTTTAACAGCGTTTTATGGTGGAATGTGGAACGAACGCTGGCAAACTTTCTGGAAAGTAATTGTTTTCAACCTATTTACATTGTTACAGGGGTGGTACCAGGTACTGATTATATAAATAATAGAGTGAATGTGCCTAGTCATTTCTGGACTGCATTCTGTTGCTTAGATCAGAATTACAGATGTTCAAAGTCAGGGGGAGTCATTGGAACCAATGAACGTAACTCCTTTATTAGGGGGATGCCTGTGGCTGTTTTAGAGAGAGAGTTACAAAACCTTTATGGAACAGAATTTAGGTTGTTTCAATACTAAAACAAAACAGACAGAGGTTGCTTTAAAATGCTTGTTGCGCAATTCAACTTTGAATTTGTTTTTGAGGAAACTATTTTGAGTGGTTTTATGCAGATTAGTATCATTTCATTTGAACTAATTTAACAATCGTAAAACAATTAATTTCTAATGCTGATAATAATACTGCAAACCTTGTGCTGGATGTCATAGCTGATTTAGAGACAGACTGGGGAAAATGTGAACACTGAAGTTGTTTCACTAAAAATGTTTAATGTTTGCAAACATTTCGGGGGAATCTATATTGAGTTATATTATGTTCTTGTGTCTTAATCAAATGACAAATTATAATGACAATTATCTGTAAAATTATAATGATTATCATTTAACTGTAACATTTAAATGTCTTAACTGTAAATCTAATAACTTTGATACCTCTAATAAAAATCATTAATACTGCAAACTTTGTAGAAAAAAAAAGTTATAACATACAGAAGGATGCTACTGTATGTGAATTTGCACCTGATTACTCAAAAATCATCATTACTCAAAACTTCATTATAATGGGCTGGATTTTATTGGATTGAACTGGTCTTGACTCTGAACTGGTCACAGATAAACTGCAATTACTAGGCTAAACAATCTGCAAACTTTAACAAAAACTTAGGCATAAGCATCCTCAAAACAACAAGCTCCAATCTTTTTCTAGCCTTTTCACTCTTTTATTGTCAAATGACGGAATGACGAGGGAGAAAGGCTCCACGACCCCAGCACAAGCACTGTAGCTTCCCAGGCTGCTACAATAGTTGCTGTATGTGGCAAGGTTTGTGAGATCCGTGCCATCAAATTAGACACTTTGGGGCCATGCACACAGAACGCATTTTACTATTTCACTGCGCTACTTTCCCATAGTTTTCAATGTAAACGCGCTAGATAGACGTGTTTGACCGTTGTGCCCGTATCTCGTGTCTTTTGCAGCATCTCGTGCATGCCGTGAAGTACTAAAATCACTGCACTAAAGTTAAAAGATCAACTTTTCCCCATTCCATTGTCTGCATCTTGTGTTTTCAAAGCAAAAACGTGTTCTGTGTGAACTATAAATCATTGTCAGGGTCCACTTTCAGATTTACCTGTCCCTTAGAATTACGGCAAAAAGCAAACCGTATAGTCAATTTTACATTAGTGAAATGACACCTTCCTGTATCAATGGGTGCTTTTTGGCCAGAATAAGACTTTTTGCAAATAATGAAACTATTCGTTACCTATCCTTGATTTCAGGTTAAAGTGGAAGGCCATAAACATAAACTAAACTAAGACACCAACACAACTTTATCAACCAGTCATAAAGTACAGCTATAAAACAAATCCATCTTACAGTAAATTACACATGGTGGCCGTACATAATTTAAACATGACAGAAAGTGTCATACATCTATTTATTTAACAATTTGATGGTTATACAGACAGTCTTGGATAATATGCAAATGAGTATCTCAACAAATTTTAATGAGCTAACATCCCTGATGAAAAAATCAGCATAGCTGATCACCAGCATATGTTGTGTTTTGGATGTTGGTTCCCAGAATGAAATGCTAATATGCTGGTGTCCCAAACCATCTTAACCAGCAGACTTTCCTTGCATAAACCAGCCTGGACCAGTATGCGAACTCTGGTCTAAACTGGTGTTTCAGCAGGAATAGTCTTTAGAAATGTTCTTTATTCTTACATAATTAACAACTATACAAACCAGTGTACGTGTGAGAGAGAAGCTCAGTGGCCAGGTATATAGCTGTGTAATGTGAGTGTGTTGTTGAGTTTCAGTGTGTGAGTATCGTGTGCCTGTGAGGTCAGACTGTATGTTGAGTAAGACACTGCAGACCCGAGCATCAGTCCAGCCATATATGATACAGTCATGGTGTTCCCTGTAAAATAATCATTGAGAAAACAAAATTAGTGGAGAAAAATCACAATAAGATTTCAATATATCAGTTGCTTCTCCAAATGATAGAAATGAGATCAAATGGAAAGCAAATAGAGAATTTTTCTCCCGTTTCGACAATTATTCTCATGAGAAAAAGCCTCTAACAATTCCAACAACAAATGATTTGAGCTACGCTATCCACATGAATATTATACTGGGACTTAAATAAAATGTTATGTGTGAAGGAATTATATTTTAGATTAAAGTTACACTATGTGTGTGTGAAGCATAAAAAGTATGCAATTATCATTACCATAGGCTTAATATAGAGAATCAGGGTAAGACAAAAATACGATTTTTTTTTTTAATGAAGGCTACTTGAATTTTGTAGCCACCTATTCTTAAAAACTTACACAGAGTAGATTTAATCTGTTTAAAAACATTTTTTATTATGTATTCACATACATTTTGTTGCCAATTCTAATTTGAAAGAGTGCTGAATTATTATGGTGATTGTGACAGAAAATATAAGCACAATTACTATAAAGCTATAATATATATATATTATATTAATTTATATTACATAATATATATACTATAAGCTATATTATAGCTTTATATTACTATAATATATAGCAAAAACTATAAAGTACACCAGAGCATTTGTGCTTCAAGACACTGAGTTTGAAGGTTTTTCACTCTTCTGACAGTGTTTAAAAAAGTATTCAGTAATGATGATTTGAGGACAGGTGGTTTTAGGGGTAGTGACTGATAATGTCACGTCTTTGATCAAATAAAGAAATAAAGACCTATTCTACCTATTCTATATAAACGTTTGTAATCTTTTTGTTGTTGAGATTCTCCACAAGGGGAATTTGTAGGGGAATATCAACCACATTACACATTTCGCTCACTCTTTATGTGTGTCTGATATACTCACCCGCCACTTCTCGCTGCTGAAGTGGCACCTTGCCGGCCGCCTGTATCATTGGTACAGAGCCAAGGTACCCGTTACTGATACCCAGCATCATGGAGAGGGCGCAGGGCCAGGCGGGGTGCGCCAGCAGGGGGCGCTGCACAGGAGACACACACATTACAAACAGGGGCAGGAAGAGAACACGAAAACACGAACACACCAGCAGCTGCACACCGCCCCACTCGTACGGACACGCTGCCAGGATCTAAAGAGAGCGAGAGAGAAATAAAGTCACCATGAAATTAAAATGGACAATTCTTGTTTTTCTATTTATTATAAATGATTTATCCTTGAACATTTTTTTGGATTTGCCATTGTAAACTTTAATCAAAATAACTTCCCCTCCCTCTTGCCGAGACATCTTCATCCTTTCTCTTATATATGAATAGCAATTCATAGTTTTCACATGATGTCTCACCCTTATAGGAGCACCCACCTGGAGGGCAAAATAAGGATTCCTCCATTGACCACAAGATTTTCACCAGGTACTAATGTAATAAGCCAGTGATATTAAAAGATCAAATTCAATATACACCTTATTGATGATGCATAATATACAGGCAAGTCTATGAACCCAAAATATATACGTAACGCAAGCATATTAAGTATAAAATTTAATCTGTTTAAAAACATTTTTATGTGTTATGTATTCACATACATTTTGTGCAGCCTAATGACGGAAAATGTAACTATTTAGTTTTTGGTGTAGCTAGGGACTTAAAATGAAGTGAAATATCTAAAACCACAAACTATTTATTTTAATTTGAGAAATAAAAAGTATAATGTATAGTTTATTATTAAGCGGTTTTCCATAAAAATACTTTATAAAGAAAACGGTTAACCATTTAGTGTGTTGCATTCATATTCTGGGCTCATCTGCTCACCTGTATTATGGTATGCATCATCAAAAAGGTGTACAATGAATTTGATCTTTCACTGTTTTAGTACATTAAGGCATTTTAGGTGTTATTGCAGGTTAAGTGATTGAAAAACTGCGGTGGATGCATTATATGGATCGCAAGTACCCAAAACTTGCAAAGATTGACAGACTCGAGCTACTGAATGTTTTGCCCTCCAGGTCTCCGTGCCAGTGACGCGACTGAAAACTATAAATAGCAAACCACAACAATCCAATAATCCAATCAATTCCCAAAGAACGAAATCAAGTCCCATCCTACATTATTTCCTGTTCAACAAGCAATCATGTCATAATAGTGAAGAAAATATTGTCGCAAGTTAAACCTCCGTTTTGTGTCGCCTTCAAACATTTACCTTTTTTAAATGATATTATATGCTTGTAAATGACATCAAACTGTTTCATTTCACCTTGCCCACAAAGTCAGCCATGTTGAACAGAGCCATGGTGAGAATAGGCAGCCATTCTCCCAGCGTATCGTTACGTAACTCTGACTCCAAACCAGGGAACAGACACAGTGTGATGAAATATGTCACCAAGATTGAGAGCATATAGGGCCAGATCATCCGAGCAACAGCACACCTCTGACCCAGAATCTCTGTAAGAAAGCCATCATGTTAGAATACTTCAGTGCTAAAAATGTGACATTAATTGAACTAAGCTTTATTTTTCAGTACGGACACAAAATAGCTACAGGTGGTTGTGATTAAAACTATGGCTCACCCTTCACACTGATCCAGGTCCCTTTGTTTTCTGGTTTGGGCACATCAAATCTGACATAAATTTCATCTCCATGGGAACCGTTACTCAGATTAACTGCATCAGCCTCATCAACTGTGCTTGACACCACTCCATCCTAATGTGTAGAAATGCCATGAGTTAATGTACATTTTTGAGAAAATCATTCGAAACAATTTATGTATATGTATAGTATCTAGAATAAAACGTTTTCGCTGAGATTTGTCACAGTGCATTGCCTTGTGTCAGAAGTGTGCATATATTCAAAAAGGTTATCGTAGGGAGCTCATTATGAAACACCATGTACACCTAAATTATATATTTTTGTGCAATATAACTTTTCATTAAAGGAACACGCCGACTTTTGGGTCTTTAGCTTATTCACCGTATCACAGCGTGTACGAATAACAAGGTCACATAAGACACAGCCATCTTCTAACCATATACATACTGGGAACTATATTCTCAGAAGACGAAGCACTGCTACTTCTGCAGAGTGATTTACTCCAACTCTGAGCGAACTCTCTGCTCCTCACCACAGGGCTTCTCAGGTGCTGCGAGCAAATCACTCCGCCCATGTAGCAGTGCTTCGCCTTCTGAGAATATAGTTCCCACACGGTTAGAAGATGGTTGTGTCTCATGTGACCTTGTTATTTGTACACGCTGTGACTATACAAATCACAACATGTAAATAGGAAAATGTTGGTGTTATTTTGTCACTTATTGGGAGCAGTATGCTAGCTGGAGCCGTTTACCTCCAGTCTTTGTGCTAAGCTAGGCTAACGGTGGGTGCGTCAGACAGAGTTACGGCACGCACGGAGATGAAAAGGGTATCTATGGACTTATCTAACTCTGGGGGATACGGTGAATAAACTAAAGTCCCAAAAAGTCGGCGTGTTCCTTTAAATGTAAGAAGGAAAACAGTTAGACAGACCCACAGAAACCTTTCAGAACCTGTCAGATGGATCCATATCTCACAAAAAGTCCCCAAAAGTCAAATGCAAACCAATGCTTCTGTGTGTGAATTTACCTCTTCCTCTGCACCGCTGTCATAATGTATCTGGTAGCCACTGCGCTTCTGTGTCGTAACATTATTAATCTGTCCTTTGAGCCAGCTGTGGCTGCCGCGAACTCTGTCGGTGTGATAACGGACAAAGTGTGTTTGTCGCACCACCACGTGTAACAGAAAACAGAGCGTCTCTATTGAGATAGAGAACAGGAAGAAGATGATGGTGTTGTTCTTCTCGTCTTCCACCAGCAGCTTTGTAAAAATCCGACTCAGGGAGACAATAACTCCAGCAGTGCCTGAAACAGCAATTGACAAAAAACGCATCAACTGCAATACAAACAAACACCAGCACATTATCAGTAAAAATTCTGTGAATTCATATTTCACATAAATTATATTTTCTAAAATGTTTTATTAAAATTAAAAGTATTAAAGGACCACTAAGATTTACATTTCAAAGAAATAATTTTTTCTAAAATGTTTTATCAAAATTAAAAGCATTAAAGGACCACTAAGATTTACATTTCAAAGAAATTATATTTTCCAAAATGTTTTATCAAAATTAAAAGTATTAAAGGACCACTAAAATGTATTGTAATTGTGCCATTATCTTCGTGACAATTAAGGATATTTCCCCCACCAGTTACTGTAATATGAAAAATATATTAGTTAAATTCTCTCTTTAACATTCAAGATATTTGATTTTATTAAATATAATTGTATTACGTTAAAGGGGCTATAACAATTTTCATGTATTAAAGGACAATTCCGGTGAAAAATGAACCTAGGGGTAATTAACACATGGTTACCGAGTCGATCGTTCTCTGGGATGCGTTTTCATGATAATCGAATGTAAAGAGTTTTATCTCTAAAAACAGATTAGCTTATAACGCTAGTATATGGGGCATAGAATAAGTAAAAGTAAATCGCTAGTTAATACCACTAACAAGGCTCAAAATAGCCTCACACTAACACGGTAGCAAAATGAGGGTCCCTACATGCAAACCGAAGCATTGTGAATTTTGTAAGTGTACAGACAGTTTAATAAGACGATGCTTTATAAAGACAGTGCATTACGCGTATACAGGCAGGAGCCATCTTGGAAAACAGTCTCGACTAGTCTTTTACTTATTTACTTTTACTTATTCTATGCCCCATACAGTATGCTAGCGTTATAAGCTAATCTGTTTTTAGAGATACAACTCTTTACATTCGATTATCATGAAAACGCATCCCAGAGAACGATCGACTCGGTAACCATGTGTTAATTACCCCTAGGTTCATTTTTCACCGGAATTGTCCTTTGTGTGAACAGTTTGTAAAGAGAACTTAAAAAACGAGACCTTCCTCAACTTCCTAGGCTGTCTATGAAAGCCCGTAGACTGATTTTTTTTTAAGGATGTTTTTGCCGGGAAAATCAAAAGGATTTGATGTTTACGCACACTCACGAGAGCCTCTCTTTCGCTCTATGACACATGAAACGAATGCTTCTACAATGTCCAGGATAATGCAGAAAAAATACATTCTGTACATTACAGAACAGTGTGTCATGCAAAGCAAAGTGATTAATTCAAACTATAGTCTCACATAGCCAGATCTATTTGGTCTCAAATATACTTTACAAGCAAACTATCACAACAGCATATAATTGAATTACCTCATCCGTGAATTGCAATGCTTGTGCAAACACATCCACATTACAATGATCAGATGCTTTCTTAACTGCTTTTTTTCACCACTGTCATTTTGTTGTCTGTTTATTTTGTTATTGAAAATAAAGGTAAGGTAGGCAATTTTTTTTTAATAAACATTTTTTGTTATAATGGTTGGAACACTCTTCACATCCTGATAAGAATTAAAGTTGTCTATATATTAAAACATGTATATATCTTCTGTAGAAGTCTCAGGACCAAAACATGTTTGTCCAATCAAAATATCCTACCAGTCAACATATGTATTCCCATACCCCCCGCACACCCTCATGTGCAAGCTATAACCGTAATTAGATGATGTTCTACTCGGAGCTGTTCACATCCTCAGACTCAGATTTTTGCGTTTCAATGGCAACACTATCAACGCTGAAATGAATCTGCAGCAGTCAGGTGGTACAAGTAAGAGCTCCAAGTTGTTAACATTCATTATTATTGTAATGTTATGTGCTTTAAGACATGAAGTAATTTAACGCCGTCTCTCGCGAATGCTTTGCAGACTCTGCTCTGTGTTGTTCAGTCTCTTGCATGTTACGTGTGCATGAGTGCGAGCATTAACAATAAGTTGCCGGCTGCAATTCACTTAATGGCCACCGATGTCGCCAATAACAAGGGTTTCTGAATTCTACATATAGCCCCTTTAAATAATAAAAAATATATTTATTTTGTAACAACTGTATTTGTTGTACTGCCTCTAATTTAATCCTTGTATTACCATATTTTTACTATATCACTTGAAAAATTCAGTTCAGAATTACACAAAAAAATACGTTTATTTTAATTTAATGATTGTAATTTCATTCATGCAGTGATGGAAGTTCAGCTCACTCTCTCCAGTCATCACGCCCTGTGTGTACCTCTTGGGCAGCATCCCAGTGTAACCATAAAAACTGGACTGCTGCACTGCAAAGGTCAGAAGGACAATGGACAAAGTTTCAGATCACAAAAACACAATGTAGGCCAAATTCAAGAACATGATTGCTTGTATAAATGTACCTGTGCATCCAAATGCAACAATGGCAATTGCAGCCAGAGTAACAGCATAGGACTGCTGAGTGTCAAACAGCTCCAACCAGACGTCACACACACTCACAAACACCAAAGGTCCCAATGCAAATAGATATCCTATATATGCAAAACAAGAAATTTAGTGATATTGCAATTGATAAATAAGAGTAATGTAATGTGCATGTAGAAAATAGTGCGGAGGAGCCTTTCATTGTTGTATTTTAAGGGGCGACTATTGCAGGTTCTTACCCACACAGATGCGAGTGTGTAAGCTCAGTCTCTCCACGAGTGCGTTGTTCACAATAACGGCACTGAGAGCCACAAGTATATACGTCAAACTCATGTCGAACACAATAGAGGTGCCTGACAATAGAAAAGAGGGGAATTGACAAGCATAACTTGTAGTATTACTGTGCAATGCATAGTTGTCACTTTTTCCACCCACAGCTCTGTGAATTTAATTTTGTCTATCCTGTGATGTGCAACAGGTTGGTTGCATCAAACCTTTGAATTTGCGGTGGAGGTAGTCCACATCAGTGATGAAACTATTGTATGGCAGTAGAAAGCCGACACCAGCCAACAGCATGGCAAAGTAGATGCCATGGTAGCGATCATCAGGAATGGATTCCTCTGAGTCTGAAATGAAGACATGAGCTTGGATTAATACCAACCAGAATGACAGAGCAGCTTGATAAAACTGAGCCCCATTTTTAATTAATAGAAATTAACATTCTTAAACAGTAGAACATGGTGCTACAATGCCATGGTAATGGGTTCGATTCCCAGGGAATGCATGCACTGATAAAGTGTATACCTTAAATGCAATGCAAGTCGATTTGATTAAAAGTGTCTGCCAAATGCATAAATGTAAAAGTCATGAATGCTTTTGTGTTGTACATGATGGTGTCTTGCACTAATGCAGGGCTTCTCAACTTGGAGTTTGTGAACCCCTGGTGGTTTTTGAGGGAACTGCAGGGAGTTAATTAGAAGCAAATAATTAATTAAATCATAAAAATGTCAAATTAAAAACAAATTAATACTTAAAAAAATTAATCAAAATTTAAAACCTACTAAAAACATGAAAATATTTTATTGGTTACCTGCATGTCACAAAAAATGTTTTATTTCACACATGCATGCATCATACATTTATACAAAGACCTCAATGCATCAAATGCATCAATATATACACGTCATTTTGCACGTGCAATTTAATGCATCTTGTATGTGCGATTTTTATAGCATATTAATTCTGTGTTGTGTGTATCTGCAACTCACCATGAGCACTGTGAGGTTTTATCCAACCCCTCTTCTCCTCCTCTGGCAGCTGACTAAAGCTGAAATTCGTGATCACAGCCTTCTCTCTACCCTGCCGATTCCTGCTCCACTCCTCAGAGTACATGCCTGGGAAAAAAGGTCAGAATTCACACATGGGAAAAAATTCATAGCCTATACTGTCAAGATGCAGTTGGCCTTAAATTTATAACGTATATATATATATATATATATATATATATATATATATATATATATATATATATATATATATATATATAAACAAATATAACAGATAGCCTATCAGCTGCTGAAGTGAATAATTGACATGACAACAAAAACAGAATACTGCATATTCATCAAAACAAGTACTACACTTTCCCTATAAGAAATACTGACAAGACAACTACTACTACTACTACTAACAACTTGCCCCAGTAACTCCGGCATGTATGCTGTGCAATAAGAATCAATATTTTTGTTTTTGTTTTATGCAACCAAGCATTGCAGTGGTTCGATCTTTGTTCCTCCACCTGTTTTCCTCTGAAGCATATGCATGGGCATGAATGATTCTCCCATATGTTGAATTATTTTGTACAAGCGCGTGAGGTTTAAATTTTATGGCGTTATAAAACTCTGAGTCAGTTGGACTAGGTGATAAACGCGAGATTCGTCGATGTCACCTGACAGATCCACCAAAGCTATTATTAGAAATATCGAGCGTCCATGTCATAGCCTGTAATTTTAACGGCGGGGATATTGAACTGAAGTAGCCTAGGCTACTACATCACATAATGACTGATGTTTTTGAAGGATCATTTGTCTTTAAGGTTATTTGACATCTGGATGCCTTATACACAGGGTTCGAATTATGATTTCATCTTTGTGGGGGTCTCTTTAAAAAAAGAAGAAAAAAAGTAGCCTATGAGCAGGCGCGGTAGCTTAATAATGTAATATAAAAATATAAAAAATTGTAAATATAATACAAATTTAATTAAAAAGCGTTGGTAACACAATTCAATTTAAATAGTACATTTGGTTTAATTTGTCGCTTAATGAGGTCTAATATATACTGTTAGTTGTAAGAATTTTCACGTGAGTAAATAGATAGCTTCGACCGTGTACTTAAGTGGTTCAGTGGTAGAACATTCGCCGAACGCGCCAGAGGTTCTGGGTTCGAATCCGCACTCATTTAAGTTTTTTTTTTTTTTTTTTTCATCAAATCCGATTATGTTTATAAGTGGTTCTATATCAGGCAGAGACACGTTTGTGTGCATTTTGTTTTGTAATTTAACGAATAGAGAGTCTCCACAACGGATTGAAGCGCGCCCGAGTGAAGACTGTGCGCGAGCCACAAACAAACACAGTATCTGCGCTAATGATCGCAGCGGCACTTATATCACTTGATTTAAGCATAAGGATGTACCGTAGTGTGATGACGATCCGAGATCCCGCGAGATCCATGTGTTTGGCATCTTGTCTGAAGGAAAAAGTGCTTTATTTGTAATTTAAAATAATGGTGCTGATGATTTTTAGAGACCCCCACAGGTGTATGATTTTACTGCTTTCATGGGAGCTCATCCTCTCTCTATGGGAGCTCAGCTCCCACTGGCTCCCACGTAATTCGAACCATGCTTATACATATTCGCAACTGATGGAATATAGACTCACGCAGTATGATAATAAGTGAACATCGATCAGAGCAGTCGCGCGCTTTCGTGAATGGATAACAGGTCTCTTACCTGATGTGCCAATGTCATTCACGCTGTCACAAGAGAATTATATTTAATTACGATCCAGGTTCTCTTTCCAAAGCGAGGTTATTTGAGGGTGCTCGTTTTCTGCTCTCTCTCTCTCTCTCTCTCTCTCTCTCTCTCTCTCTCTCTCTCTCTCTCTCTCTCTCTCTCTCTCTCTCGAGGCTCTCCGCCCTCATGCGCAAGTCACGGAATCATCACGCACTTTACGATTGATCACCGGGGCTAGTTGTCACACTATCTAAGGATGGGGTTCATTTGTATATAAACATATAGCCTATATTAAAATATTGACTACAAAACTATTGAACATTTCCACCGTAATTGCCCAGGAACAGAAAAATTCTGCGTATTGATTCACAAATCAGTTCATTGTTCAACAAAGGCTGATAGCGGAGCATTTTGTCACACTGAAATATTTTTTATATAGATGATTGAAAAATAATTTATTGAATGAATGAATTAAATTAATTTATTTTAAGGAATATGGTTTTAGGATTAAAGAGAACTATACACTATAGGCTATGTTAAAAACTATAACATAGCAGGCCTACAAAACTGCTAGAGACACATGATTTGTGTAACTTTGACAATTGAACTTACTGAGATACAACCATTGTGACAACTAGCCCCGGCCTCCCCTATTTAATTCAAAGCCACAGTAATGTAAATCTAGGCTTGCATCTTTTACATTTTTTTTTTTTTTTTTTTTACCATGTTTGGTTTATTTATATGCACTCTAGGTTACTTTTTTGTTGCAGTGATACTGTAGTTTGTAGAAGACCACTTTTTATCTTTCACCCAAATAACAGTCCTTAAAAGAACAGTTTTTGTGTGTGTGTGTGTGTGTGTGTGTGATCTAAAGAACCCCTTTCCACTATAAAAACCTTTTACGCAATGGAAAGATTCGGTAATTCATGGAATCATCGATGCCAATAAAGAACCTTTATTTTTAATTGTGTTGAGCATTTGCATTTCAAGAGATAGTGTTGAACTGTTCTCTTTTCTTCAAAAACCAAAATTTCTCATGAAGTTCTTTTTTCACAACTGGCTTGCTCCGGGGCAGAAAGTCCTCGGGAGATTTTGGAAGAAATGCAAAGCTGAACCTTTAAATTATCTATTACCCTCATTTAGGTCACACTATAAAACCTCAGAGTTCTCATTTTTTGTTAAAAAGAAGCAGAATTTAAAAAGGGGGATTCAAATGTAGGAGAGCAACACAGACAAAGCTATTCTGGATGCATTGGAAGATACTTTTAGAAACATATTGTCTCTGAGAACAAGTGTGATTCTTTTATTATTGCACAACATAAAAGAACTATACAAAAAGTGTCATCTCCATGGAAACATTGTGTGTGAGATCTCTCAGGAGATGCTGAGGAAACAAAAGCCTTCGCGCTTCTTCTCTGCAGTGTGTGGGTGTGTGCGCTTCAGCTCAGCAGTCTACAGTTAGAAATCCTGCACTGCAGTCTGTCATGGAAGATAAGTGAGAAATCTACTGACACGATGCAAGAGCACACACACACACACACACACATGCACGCACACACACATATAGGCTACACAGCTCAGTATCTCACTAAACACATTCATCTTGTTTTGATATACTTACATAAGCTGCAGTGGGAAAGTCAGAGAAGTTAATCAGAAGTGAATTTAAATGTCATGAATAATCATTTCAGAGCAGCAAAGTGTCTCCATTTATACACATCTATGTCTGTAAACCCTTGTGAAAAAGAAGTGCACTTAACTGTATTGAATGTACACTTGTAATGTACATCAAATCTAAAAAATATGTAAACAACTCACAGATTTTTTTTTTATTATTATTTTTTTTATATATATTTTATTTTTAAACAGTATGGCATTACAAACCATATTACAACCTTTTACGAATCTGTACAAGACTGAGCAGGTGTACAAATTAAAATACAAAAGTGTACAATGGTCGTACAACGTGGGAAGAACAAAAAAAAAAAAAAAAACGCACATTCACAAGAGGTCTGTTGTCATACCTGCGATTGTATGAAATTAATGAAAATAGTAGCTGTTTTAGTTTTTACATGACATAAGGCTTTCCTAAATTGCAAGAATTCATTTAAATAAATTTTGAAGATTGGTTTGACCTTCAAAAATTTACATTTGTGAATATAATGTTTAACTAAGAGTATACAAGTATTGTAAAAAAAGTTCTTTCTTGCTATCTTGCAAAAATACTCCAAATTTGACATCTTTGTACAGTATATTGGGTGCATCACTAACATATTCTGATATCCAATGTTGAAAAGAATTCCATAAAGTTCTGGTATAATGACAATCAAAAAATACATGCTCCACAGATTCAATATCACATTCACAAAATGAACAACAGTTTAAATCAATATTGAAACGTTGTCTCAGAAATTCATTACTGGGATAAATATCGTTTAAAATTTTGAAATGAGTTTCTTTGGCTTTAGGAAAAATTGGGAGGGAGAGATATTTGGTTCTGATTTTTATTTGTATATCTTTTGGAAAATCATTGAGGGTGTAACGTCTTTTTAATAAAAGTGGGTGAAGTTTATTTGTTATTGCACTTCTTATTATTTTGTTTGAACATTTTCTGTTTTTAAATTCTATGTCATCTATTATAAGCAAAGGAAATCTAGGTATTACGACATCATACATCAATAAACCTTTCATCAAATTTAACAATTCTAAAGGAATAGCCTTAATTATAGTATTATATTGTTTTTTGGTACATTTAAGATTGTATTTCTCAGTGAGAACAGAGTAATTAAGGACATTTCCATCAGAATCCATAAGATGTGAAATAGCCCAAATACCTTTTTTCACCCAGTCATCATAATAGATAGATTTTCTTTTGAACAATATGCATCGATTGTTCCAGATAGGCATGTTGTGTGGAGTAAAATTATGAGTATAATACATTTTCCAATTTAAGAGAACCTGTTGATGAAATTTAGATAACTTGAGGGGTAATTTGGAAAGAGAAAAGTCACAGGCTAATAGGAATTCAATGCTGCCACATTTTAAAAATATTTTGGATGGAATATGAAACCAAAAACTATTAGGATTGTTTATAAAATTTTGCAACCATTTTAATTTTAGCGTAACAACTCACAGATTACTGAAATAAAATGTTTCATTACATAGAACATCAGTCAATTATTTTTAATACTTTGTGAGTGGGGAGGAAGATCAAAGAATTTTGTGAATGAATTTTAAGGAAAATGCATGAATATTTAGGGAAAGTTTGACTGTAGTTGCATGGTGATAATGAAAATACAGAGCACAGATCTATGCCACTCCTTGATTTAATGGCAGCCACCCCAAGAAAATAAAAAATAAAAAGCTATTAATATTGATACAGGAACAATGCATTTCGCAGTAAGAGGGGGAATTATTTTTTAATCTTCAAAATTGCCTATATTATTCTATTATTTCTATTCAAACAGTGGAAGCAGGCCTCACAATAACAATGCTTATCGAAACAAACTCATTTTGGAATGTAAAAATAGGGATTTTTCTTGCATAGGCCTATTTGTATTTAGACAACATTTATTGAAACGTGAAATTTGTTATTTCGATACATATGTTCAATATTAGTCACTAGATGGCAGTTCCACGATAGAGGTGACATTGCTGGAGTGTCAACAGTGTGAAGGCGAACACACGATAAGTCCTACTAATCGATCCCGCGCATCTTTATTATTTATTTTGTTGGATGCAATTGAGAGTTCGTTCGTTTAATGTACACGTAGATCAAAAGAAGGTCTCATTATAAAAGTCTTAACAGAATATTACATAGAATGCGGTGAATAAATAGCTCGATTATGATACTATCTATTAGTAATGTCTTGTTAAACTTCCGTTATGGGCATCATGGCGACTAGTACATGTGAAAAATTCTAGCAGCGGTTTCTATCACAGTTTATTCGTTTTTAAAAGGTGATAAATGGAGTAACTAGGGTTTAATTCAAGATCGATGGCCAAAATGTTGCGTTCTACACGTATGTGGGGTATTTTCACACGGAACACAAGTGTTAATGTTATAAAGTGGGCTTCAGCATCCTCAAATGAGCGAAGATCTTCTGTCCGTCCTTCTGAGCGAGTGCATCAAGGACCCTTGAGATTCTTTAGTGAATCAGTGACTTTATCACCTCCTAGATGGACCGAGAGCAGCAATACTAGTTCAGACGCATCTGCATCTGATCGTGTGAGTGAGGAAGATCCCAGTGATGTGTTTGGTGATTATTCCAGAAATTTCTCCTCCAGAAGAACCTTTCGCAAAACATCCTCAGAGCTGCTGGATATGAGATACAGGGATGAGGAGGACAAGCCGCAGGTGGAAAAGTTCAGGTCCAAAACTGGTCGGAAAAATACAACATACTGGTATTTCCTCCAGTGCAAAAGGCTAATCAAAGAGGACAAAGTACGTTGTCAAAAACACGTGATTTTAATAACACATCATTACTGTGGCAGTACTGTACATGTATAATAATATTAAACTATAATAATATAGAAGGTCACTTAATTGTACTTAACGAGAGTACATTGTCATGCCTGTTTGTACTTTGCAATCATTTTAAATGAAAAGTTGTTTTTTCTTTAAAGTATTTTGTTAAAATCATTATGGTTTAATAATGTCATGCTTTAAAGAAGTACACTTATTTTGATGTTTTGTCTAAAATATTAAAGGACTAATTTTAACTAGTGTATTATTTTATTTTACATTTTAAAGTTAACATTCATTTAATATAAATTTTAGCTATAATAAATTTTCATCTCATTTCATTTAACATGCAATTAAGAGTCTGATAGCATAATTTAGTTTGCACTTAAGTATGTTATAATAATAATTATTAATTTAGTTTGCATGAGTATGTTCCTTAAAAGTGTATTATTTCCATAAAGGTACTCTATTACGCTATTCCCATGTTGTTGTGTGTGTGCCATGTAAACACAAGTAGGCTGTATATCAAAGAATGTCTCTGTATCATATAAACCAATGCACACTTTATTCTTTTTTTTGTCTAGCTGGCTGACGCATTAGTTCTGTTTGAGGATGATATGGTCAAAGGTGAGAGATTACAGCCTGAGGAGTACAATTACACCGTTCTCATCGGCGGATGTGGACGTGTGGGCTACCTAAAGAAAGCCTTCCAGCTGTACAATAAAGTAAGATGGTAATGCACACTTCACATTATGATGCTCTTAGATGTCATTATTTATATCAGGTGCTTCTAATGATGTATAAAGACACACTTGATCTTAATTTAACCCTGTTTTTATGTTATGCAATGTTACCACTCACTCAGATGAAGAAGCGAGGGGTAGAGCCATCAGATGCTACATACACTGCACTGTTCAACGCTTGTGCAGAATCACCATGGAAGCAGTCGGGGTTGGACCAGGCAATGAAGCTCAAGCAAGAGCTCCTCAGGAAGAACATCCCTCTCAGTGCCATAACCTGGCATGCTTTGCTCAAAGCAGTCGCTCTTGCTGGAGATCTGAAGTCGTGCTTTCAAGTTCTGCGGGTACTAACTAATGTCACAACACATTTTAGTTTTGCTTTTGAATTCTTTTTGCTCTAACACCTCAGTAATATCATTTGGTTTGTGTGTAAATGCATGCATAGGAGATGCTTCAAAATGGACAACCCATCACACAAGAGACATTTCATTATCTGCTGATTAGCTGTGCGAACGACAAGCAGCATGGGTTCAGGCTGGCTTTACAGGTACTTACACACACCTACAGACTAGAAACACATGTTAGCTTTAATAAATTAGCATTGATGCACAGAAATGAATTTTTTAACGAAACAGAAAACCTGAAATTAACGTTTTCATTTAGCTGAAAATTGAAACTGAAGTATTGATTATTACATTTGGGTAATTTAACTCTTTATGCTGTTCAGAATGTGTTCTTAAATAAAATAAAATAAAATAAAACCAGTCATAGTAAAGGTTTTCAGAAGGTAACAAGCTTATTAAAATTTCAGCTGAACAAATTTTACATACTGCTACTCTTACACCATGTTTGGTCACAGTAAAGTGTGTCCACACTGCTAAAATGATTTATCTGTTGATTTATCCACGTGTGTATGAAATAGACACTGACACAGTTAAAACATGTCATCAGAGAAGTGCTCATAAAATCAATTTTTGGTCAATTAAGTTAGTTAGTAGTAAGTTAGTATTATTTTATTGTTATTTGTTTTGTAGGTGTGGCACCAGATGCTTAGGATTGGAATAAAACCAGACACTCAAAATTACAACATACTCCTGCGTGTAGCACGAGACTGTGGAATGGGTGATCCTGGTCTGGCTTCTGCGTTACTGCTGAAGAGAACGGACGAAGTGACCCCAAAACTCACAAGTGGAAAGAAAAGCCGTCAGACAAATGTCAAAGTGGGGACATTGTGTCAGCCGTTAGATATGGATGCATTTGAGAATGAGCTGTTTGTAGACACACAAGCCAAAGAGAGTGATTTCACCCTTGTAAAGGAGAAAGATTCATGCAGAATAGACACATCTCAAGATGAGACTCAAATGCTGCCTGTATTATCAAGTGGCTCTCTGACCTGTCAATCACAGTTATCAACACAAAGTTCCCACCTCCCGAACCTTCTGGACCCCAGCACTTGCCACTCAGGTGTGGTTGCCTTGGGTCCTGTGAATAGAGCTTCGGATAGACTTGCTCTGATTGGAAATCTTGATGGTTTTTTGGAGAAAATGGCCAAGGATGGACTGGAGCCCAACATAAAAACCATCACACTATTGGCTGATGTCACGGAAGCTGGTAGCCAATCTATGCAGAGTTTGATTAATGTGGCCAAAGAGAGTGGTGTCAAGCTGGATGTGACATTCTTCAACACTATGATCAGAAGGGTGGCCAAAGCTGGAGACTTGTATGGGGCTAAGGTTAGAAACACATTTAATCATCTGTTCATAATGTTCCAGTAATGTTGCTTTTATAAAATAATATATTCCTGTAGCTCAAACAGTAGAGCATGGCAGCCTACAGTTTAGCCATGGCGAAAACAGCATCGTCATTTGTCAGCATTTCGTTTCCTTTGCATTTTTAATGATACTAATAATAATAATATTAATAATAATACATACAATAACAAATTGCTATATATAATTAAAATTGCATAGATGTAAATAAAAGCATCTGCCAAATGAATAAGTGAAAATGTAAGTAAGAACTGCTTTCTCTCTTTTTAGAAAGTAAAAGCCCTTATGGTTGAAAGAGGACTGGCTTCGAACACTCAGACGTTCTGTTGTATTGCTCTGGCTTGCCGCAGACAGAAAGATGCGATACAACTCTTTACTGATATGGAGGTATGAAAACCAATTTCATTTCAATTTTGAGTTAAATATTTAAAGGAACACTCCACCGTTTTTTCATATTAAACTATGTTATTCCCTTAACTAAGACGAGTTGATACATACTCTCTCGTCTCAGTGCGTGCACTCAATCGCTCTGGCGCGCGGCGACACTTTGATAGCACTTAGCTTAGCCCAGTTCATTCATTAGGGACCAAACAGAGATGAAGTTAGAAGCGACCAAACACCTCCATATTTTCCCTATTTAAATACAGTTACACGAGTAGTTACACGACCAAGTATGGTGACCCAAAATAAAACGTGGCGCTTTTCTAAGCGGGTAAAAATGATAACTATAATGTATGGCGGAATAGCACTTGGGACTCGGGAGCACTTCGACTCGGCGCAGTAAAAAGTCACGCCTGAAAAATCCTCTCCCTCTCACTTCTGTCATTAGAACCAACGTGACTTTTTACTGCGCCGAGTCGAAGTGCTCCCGAGTCCCAAGTGCTATTCCGCCATACATTATAGTTATCATTTTTACCCGCTTAGAAAAGCGCCACGTTTTATTTTGTGTCACCATAATTGGTCGTGTAACTACTCGTGTAACTGTATTTAAAGGGCACCTATTATAACCCTTTTCACAAGATGTAAAATAAGTCTCTGATGTCCACAGAGTATGTGTGTAAAGTTTTAGCTCAAAATACCCAACAGATATTTTTTTACAGCATGTTTAAATTGTCATTTTTTGGGGCTCAGAAAAACGCGCTGTTTTAGTGTGTATCCCTTTAAATGCAAATTAACTGCCGCTGCCGGCCCAGGGGGCGGAGCCTCACGAGCTCGCGCTTCAGTCAGGACATTCTCATCTGATAATATCAAAACAGAAACTCTCAGTAGCGTGTTCATTTTGACTCAGAGTCGGACAATAATGCCCACAGCGCCAGAGAATATATACTGTATGGAGATTAAACAGGTATAGTTTAGCTTAATTATGGTTATAACTTATTTGTCATCTGCTTTTATCCACTATTAATATAAGCCTGCTGTAGCAGACCTCGTCCGAATGATGACCAAAATGTACTGATGAGTTCAATGAAGTTTATTGTACATCACACAAAAGATGAAGCGTTAGTTTTACTCCAGAGAATCACTGTAAGAACAGCTAAATAAACACAGTATAAGATGAGAGCATTAAAGTCTTATCCATAAACTCTCTCTCTCTCCCTTTCATTATCGTGGAACATAACTTACACAGCGAAGTACACAAAACACTCGTTACAACTAACAGCAAACAAATATATACACACCTTTTCAGTCTGAGCTTAATAAACTGGTACACTGTAAATCCGTAAAACTATTCGATGAGCTGTCATAAAGTGCGCGCTCTCACTTTCATTTCTGCCGTGGTCAGTAACGTTAGTCCTGTCGCTCCGGAGAGTGTAAGCTTGATCACGAACAGTACAGATCCATCCTCGAGTAAGAACGAGAGTAAATGAAGACTGATATGTTCATTCTAACACCTCAATCGCTTAGGAGACATTCTTGTCTACAGCTGCTCAAGCGTCGAACAATGCAGGACTCTGTGTCCAGCTCACTCAGGGCGGGTCTGGGCTCAAACTGAAGTGTCACTCAACAGTCGTGGGAGGGGCCTGCGCAATTCTACGTCACATTGCGCTGAATCTGAGAACAGCTCATTCTGAGACAGTGCTTATGATTTATGGGGATTATAAAAAAAAACACTGGGTGGATTTTTATCATTCTAGGGTGGTTTTGCTCACACACTGCCAACACACATTTATGTTCAAACACCATGTAAAAGTGAATTTTGCATAATAGGTGCCCTTTTAAATAGGGAAAACGTGGAGGTGTTTGGTCACTTCTAACTTCATCTCTGTTTGGTCCCTAATGAATGAACTGGGCTAAGCTAAGTGCTATCAAAGTGTCGCCGCGCGCCAGAGCGATTGAGTGCACGCACTGAGACGAGAGAGTATGTATCAACTCGTCTTAGTTAAGGGAATAACATAGTTTAATATGAAAAAACGGTGGAGTGTTCCTTTTAAAGGTGCTTTTTATTTTTTTACTTTGATCCGCTCTTTTTTTTTTTTTTTGTCTTGCTTTGTGCAGTCTTGTGGACTTGTGCCGAATGCTCATATATACAGTGCCCTGATCAGCCAAGCAAGTAAGCGTTTGGACTACGCTTATCTACACGAACTTCTTCTGCACATGACCAAACTGCAGGTGCCACCCAATGATGTCATCATCAGACAGCTGGAGTTTGCAGCTCAGTATCCTCCTTCTTATGACAAGGTTAGAAACTGAGTGAGGCGATCTCACATCAACCATGATTCAAGATTTGTATTTTGTCACATGTTATATTCCGAATACAACTTGTGAAACCGGGTCAGTTATAAAGTAATAGTAATAATAAAATAGCAGCAAGGTAAGTAGGATTACATGGTATTATTCTTAAGGTACTCTAATTAAATAATTATTTAATAACGTAATTTAAAAACACATCTAAGCTTCAGTGAAAAGGGTTCAGTAAAATTGAATACATGCAATTTGTGAATGTTTTTCAGCATGTTATTGACCTTTGAGCAAGATTCTATATGGACTACCGTGGATTAATTATGCTTTCTATATCTTTCTTTCTTCAGTTAAAATCACGGAATATATACCTGGACAAGATTGATGGTTTCCGTGGTTTTTACAGAGAATGGCTTGAGTTCATGCCTGGCCAGGAAACTCCACACCCCTGGGCAAAGTATCGATCCCCAAAACCAGAAACAGAACAAGATGGAGTCACCTCACAAAATCAAGTTTCTGAATAAATCAAATTCCTGAAATCTGTGTGTTAAAGTGTATGAGGATAATCTGAGGCTGATTTTGCATATTTCATGTAATAATTGTAGATATGATTTATGTACATTAAATCATTGTATTTATTTTAGTGTTTGTCTCATTTAAAAATATATATATTTTATTTATAAAAGTCATCACCATAAAATGACTCAAACCCTTATTCAGGATGTAACTAAATTAGTGAACTAGCAGGATATTTCAGTTGGGTCACGGTCACGGTCACGCTCTAACCTTGAAAGGCAGATTGCTTTCATTTGTCCACAACAAAAAACGTGTTGTGTACAAACGGCTTGTAACTTCCAGGATTTATGTAATTGCTTTCTAATTAGCTATAATTGGAGACAAATCTAATATAAAGATTGAAACTGCTACACTGAAAAGTCTACACTGACAGTGCCTGTAAAGTTGCTCAGGCATTCTATAGATGATCTACCAGTGGTGCTGTCCTGTTGTAATAATAAAAAGCAAAAATATGACATGTCAGTTTCTTTGAGCATTTTTAATTAAGATTGTGTTAATGTAACTAAATGCAAATGCAACTGACAAGAGTGAGATGTGAACATTTTCTATCTATGATACACTGATGATAAATCTCATTATATTTGGTATGTATTTTGAACAGCTGAGATGGAAGTGTAGTATTTTTTTAATTAGAAAAATACAATATTTTCGTGGTATGGTTTGAGAGCAATTTGAGCTGAATTAAGAAACGGTGAGTCTGTGCAAGTTCGTTGTTTGGTTAATCATTGAACATGCACTAGTCTATCCAATGTACAGGAATATTACATCTGTATATATTCTTCTTTAACTTGTATTTTCTATCAATATTGGACACATTTGAAGTATAGGCTTATAAAGTAAAAAAAAAAAAATCTAATTGTATGTGCGCCACCATTACAAAGAAAGCAGTAAGATAATGAAATAACTGTGGCAAGTGTTTGGGAAAGAGGATGGATGGAAGCTGCGATTGGGATTGTTAGATGTTCTGCAGGCATCTCGGCTTTGTTGTCTTGACCAATAAAGTCTATGGAAAGTTTTATTAGAAATATAGTATATGTTTGTAGAATAACCTAGGAGTAATATGAGTAAAACCAGGAAACTTTAAGCTGTCTTCCTAGGGTACGAGTGTCTTAAGAGAAATATCATTTTCCTATGTGTGTTGAATCAATACCACTACTTATACTTGATTAATTTTGTTAATCTTACATGAGTTACTTTTAATCATGAAAGATACATTTTGTTTTTGACATCTATGCATGTGTAAATCAATATGTTTTTTATTGTATGCATTGAAAACAGAAACTCTACTTTTATTGTTACTCAATATTTGATGCTTTTGAGAGAGGGACTAGAGGAGGAGGACAAAGTAATTGCTTCTAATGTTAACTGTTTAAGAATGTAAGGGGACAAACGAAAGGTTTCAAGCAGGTCGCTGCCCAATGGAGGTTATATTATATGACATACATGTAAGATTTTGACTGGAGATGTTAGTTATTTGAGGTACACAAATGCAAGTCCTCAGATAACTACTCAACAGAGGCCTCCTCCTTCACATTCTTGGTAGAAGACTATCTATCTATCTATTTTATCTCTTTTTTTTTCATGCTTCTAGTTTTAATCTGCGAGAAACAACTTGTGAGTAATGCTTCTTTCTGTAGTCAAGGTCAGTAGGCCTGGGAAGAGTCTAGGGAGTCAGATAAAATGTTTCCAATTGAAAAATATTTGTGCGCCAGGTGGACATATATGGGATGTTGAGGAAGACCAATGTGGATGAAGATGAACCGGAAAGTGTATATTTATGATAAAATGAAGTAGGAGGCCTTATGATAATCTGTTCATTTGCTTATCCAGTCAGCTTTTAGTTCAATGATAGATGAATATGTATGATTTTACTGAATAAGTACTCTATTTTGCATAGAATTATTATTATTATGTTTTTTTTTTTTTTTTAGCTCTCTGAGATGTTTTGGTTGTAAGAGAGACAGATTGTGATGTCAGAAAAATTTCTATCACTGAGTGGCCAGACTTTAATATTATTGGGGAATTTCCAGCACATCTGCTCTCTTGGTTTAAATGTTGCATCACTCTCCCTGGGGTACAATTTAAATGCTCTTTTGAATTATTATTATTTTTATTTTTAAATAAAAGTCTAGTTGGCAGTGTGCCGGCTTTAAAAATAAACCAAGAAGATTGGCTGGAATGGGGCAGGAATGGGATGGGCCAAAAAAAGAAAAAGTGGAAAATACCTAAGTTCCCTATGACTGGTCAGAAGTTGAGAACAGATTCAGAAAACTGTATGAAAGAAGAGAGCTATGACTGAGGAGGTCACATAGAGCTGGCATCATCTGGCTTTTGTTAAGGAACAAGAAAAGGTTTTGGCATCTGGAATATTTGGGATTTATTTTTTATTTTTTGCAAAGAGAGAAGACTTTCTACAACAGAAGTAGGTAGTGGTATGGAAAGGTCTATATTTTTCCTTAAACATTAAATGAATTAATGTTTTTCTAACGCTAGACATTTGCGAAGAATCATTAGTAAATACATGACAAGATACTGTTGATACTGTATACAGAAAGAGAAATATTAAGTGTCAACACTACTGGTACATATTGTGTATTGTTGTATTTATGATGTTGTAATATATTGTGTATAAAAGGAATTAAAATTAAAATAAAATTAAAATTGAATAGGGGAGGGCAGGACACGACACGACACTGACACCATTTCCGATTTGCCAGAGTCACGTGATTCAGCAAAAGCGCCAAACTTTGAACGCGCTCATCCGAGGGTTCATTTCGACAAAATATGTAAGTTTAAATGTCTAAGTTACAGAAAACTCGAACAAAGTAAATGTTAAAGTCTTTTTATACGAGACACACGCAATGTTAGTTGAGTTAGGGTGGTATTCGAGGTCGTTTCTTCTCATTGTCTGTCATGTTACGTAGGACGCAGCACAACATACCTATAATCATTTTGAGCGATGAAGATGATGATGAAGGTGACGCCTTGACGACCCTCAACGATTCCTCTGTGCTGATTGTTGAAAATGAGAGGAACGAAGCAGGTAACGTTAACGTTAGTCTGCGTTACACACATTTAATCATATACAACACCAAAAGTTACCATACCATTTGTGACCATTCATATGCACCCTAAAAACCGTTATAGCATGTTGATACCATGTTTTCTTTGACACAGACTGTAGTAAATGCCATGGGTTTTCAAAATTACCATGGAAATAATTTTTTTTTTTTTTTTTTGATATACCATGGCACTGCAGTACCTCTGATATACCTTTGTATGCCATATATACTATGGTAATCATTCAGTAGCATTGTCATCTCTCTGCTTCTCTTTGTTTTCTGTTGATCTCAGATATTTCCAAACATATTGAGGAGTTGGATGAGGACTTGGCCATCACATACTCCCAAACTGCAATAGTGCTTCCACATGCTAGATACGACTGCACCCTGGCTTTCTGGTCAGTAAAATAAGCGAGGCCACTGTCCTGTGAAGGACTTGTGTTGTCTGTGATTGTTTGTGTGTCACTGTGTGTTTGCTTGTTCTAGTCGAGCAGAGCACGACGTCTCAGGACCTCTACAGAATAATGCACAATACTGTGATCAGTGTTTTTGCTACATCTGTGACAACCTGGCCTCCATGGTGAGTTCACTAGGTTCAAACCTAAATCAGACTCAGTCTCATCTATCTAGGCCTTATGTTAGTTACTCATATAAATGGCAGAGTGTAATGTCCCCCAAATCAAAAGAGGCAAAAGTGAGTACAATTTTGCTAACAGAAAGTAAATCATGTTTTTTTGTGACATTTTTGTGTTAAATGAAATAAATCCCATTATTTTAATCCTGTCCAGACAGATAGTATTATTTATTATTTTAGAATTTAACATCAACATAAAAAACAAATACTACTATGCATTATACTAGTTTTACAAATGAAAAAATATACTATTTTTTGCTGTATTTAGTTATATTAGTGTGTGTGTGTATAAATATATATATATATATATATATATATATATATATATATATATGAAGACAGTTTCTTCATATATATATATATATATATATATATATATATATGAAGACAGTTTCTTCATATGGTGTGTTGATGGATACTAGGCCTGATTTGTGTTATTCCCTCTATACTATACCAGGCTAAAAACAAGGCCACTTTTGTGTTTGTGAAGCATTGGTAAAGTGCTATTACTTGTGTTTTAAAGTGTGAGTTTTGGACCATCCCTGGCTTTTGCCACTGTAATAGCCATAAGCACAGTGTCTACTGGAAGTCCCTCCGTGATAAGAGCCTGATGGGATATCTGCACGAGCTGAACTTCACCTTTGAGCCGCTGGATATGGATTCAGACCTACGACGTGCAGGTATGTTCTCTCACACGATTTAAACTGCAGATTTATTGTCTTTTATGACATGTGCCAGCCTAAATCTTACAATTGTGTGTGTGTGTGTTTGTGGTAGAGGCTTCACTGCACGAATTTGCTGGTAGTTTGGCAATGAAGTATGCAACTTTCTTGTTGGGGTTTGAAAGTTCGAACCGTCCAGGCTGTCGGTGCATTTGTCACCGCAACATTAACGACACAACACAGAGTCAAGCCTTCGGATGTAAAGGATGCCATAAACATCACTTTAAGATTCTGGAGTACGAGTGAGTGGTCCTCCTTTTATATTATTTTTAGTATAATTTTGCATTTTGCTATCTGCTTTATAAAATTGGAAATCAGTCACAATTTGGTTAATTTAGGCAATGTAGGTGCAATTGATAAACTGCAAATTAATTTAAGAATTGTGTTTTGGGTAAGAAATTAACATTACATTGATTGTTTTTGCAGTATTAGTCATTAGATTTTTAGCATGACCAATAGTAATAGTGATCATTAAGGCTGGAATACACAACACGACTTTTACCCCAATTTGCAGTCTAGAGTCGATAATCGTTGCTGAAAGTCTGCAGGTTTTGGGCAGTTGACAGAATTCACAGAAAATCACGTAGTGTATGATGGGCAGAGACTCTGATTTTTAGCTTCAGACTATGATTTCATTCAGTCGGAGGATATCAAAACATGATATTTTGAGCCGATTTGAGAACACAAATATGTGCACTAGTAACAGAACATCAAATGAGCCTCAATATTTGACTCATGGACGCACAGATAAAACAACTGACTGCGCCACTCACCTCTAACTCCCGTTGTAATCTTTAAAGTCCAAACTGACCGCATCAACTTTTGTGTGCTTAAGTCATTATTACAACTACTGTGGTCATCTGCAGATCCATGTTTGTGTTTCATCTGTCATGCATCTCCAAGCAACAAGACGTTGTGTGCGTTTGTTGTATTCGGTACGAAGTCTGGTAGTTTATGATGCCCAGTTTTTCCACTGTAACCATTTACAAAGTCGGCAAGTGCATGATCATGCCTAGTGTTTTAAAATCTGTTCAGATTTTAAAAGTCATGTAGTGTATTCCAGCCTTTAGCGAACACCATGCTATACTAAAGTTGTTTCTTTTCTCTTTTTTTCTTCAGTTACACTGTTGTGAGTCAACATATCAAAATGTTTTTTAATGAAGCAAAGAAAGAGAATCCAAAGGCTTCTGTTGTGATGCTATTAGGCGGTATCAAGCTTTTCGTCACTCACACTGTTCCTGGGTAAAATACTATACACTATTGCATATTCTGACCCTGGTTTTGATATGTAATGTATAATTACATATCTTGGTTTGTTATGTCTCCCTTGCAGAAATATTCATGCTGCTACCACTCTATCTGAAACCGTGTCAATGCTCCTGTGGAGGTAATGCTAACATGTACTTTTGTGTGTTTACTTGGAAAGTCCCTTTTGCATTTTCTAGTTTTCTTATAAACTACATTTGTCTTCCAGATTTATGACGAAGGTGTGGACGCTTTTAGTTGACTTCGATTTTTCCAGCACTTTCATAAAGCAACTTGAGTATTTCTTCCAGAGGCTTCCTCTGCCTTCAAACTCCACATTGCCAAAAAGGTAACAACACATACATGTGCTGTAATTTGGGCTTGGAAAAGCCATGCACTTTTTGCTTCTTGAAGAAAATGTCATCCAAGATGATAATTTCAGTCAGCATTTGCTCCCCTTGTGTTGTTTCCTAGTTTTAAAAAAATGTTTCTGAGATTTGACTTGTTAATACAATAATTGTTCAGTTGTGGTCTGCCATTGTTTTGTTGTTTAATGATTAAATTGTCTTTTTTTTGGTTGCAGTCTGAGTGTGCTTCCTTGGGATGACCCCTTGCTTTCTGGCGTGATAAAAGGTCAAAATATCACTGGAGAGAGGCAGGTCAAAGGTCGAAAGCTTCAAGTCTTGTATGAACCTCTGAGCGTGATTCAAGCGAGAGTCTGTAAACTTCAACAACAAAACAAGTAATGGCCCTTCCTTATTGTACTTTTTATGCTTTATTTACTGCTTATGAAACCTCTTAATTTACTTCAATGATATATGCAGTAAACCTGCACAAAATCCGCACATGCAGAATTCCACAGAAAGAATTCATATTTCTGTCATTCACAAAGTTGTATGCATACTTAAAGGTAGATTCACCTAAAATTGTATTTTTTCACTACTCTGAAACATAATATAAATGAAACAAAATATTTAACAATGATCTAGTGTTGCACGGTGTACCGATACTTCAAAAGTATCGCGATACTCGGAAATTAAAAACGTCACGATACCTAAATTTATCAGTATCGATACTTAAAAAAAAAAAAAAAACGCCTCCCTATGGACGTCTGTGTTTTTTTCCTGACGCACGCAGCAAAGAACCTGTCGCTGTCAGTGTCATGTGACAAAACACTACAGCAAGATGGCTGCATGTGCGAGCACAAGTGGTCCACGACTCGTAGAAAAAGATGACGCGAGGAGTGACATATGGAAGTAGGCCTACGTTGCCTACCTTGCTCTGTTGCATGGTGCACCGATACTTCAAAAGTAAATCGGAAATCTAAAACGTCACGATTCCTTAATTTATTAGTATCGATACTTCTAAGAATGACCGCGTTCCAGATTTGTAAGGCCGGCGACACACTGGCTGCGTGTCGTGTCCGTTTTCATTTCGGCTCCCATGTTAACTGCCTGCGTGACACACGCGTCTGGGCGCAGCTCGAGACGCGCGGAAAACGCGTGCATGCTAGAAATAGAACCGACGCCTATTTTTCACGCGACACGCACGCGGTGTTGGAAGCGTTTCCAGGCAAAATAGAATAGGAAAAGATGTTTCTATGTCATTTTGACACGAATACATATTAATAAATGACATTTTGATGTTTGAAAGTTTTGACATAAATACAATATAAATGTAATTAAAAAAAATATTATCGATTTTCAAATATTGCACCTCTCAATACAGAACGAATTATTCTGTAGCCTATTTTGCCGTCAACACTGCCGACGTTGTCTTTGCTGCTATATATTTGTTTAACATGAAGTATAGGCCTTCCACAACTCTCTCCCCACATGCCAAATATATCACCAATGAGGCTTATCATATGTTACCAATATTTTATACAATAAACATTGTTTAATATAATCGCTGTTCATATTTTTATTCAAAGTTCAGAATCAAGATAAAGCTCTTATGTTTCTTATGATAAATGAGATAATGCTGCTAAATTTATAAAAAAATTTACCTTGAATGTCATTGCTCTAATACAGGGGTGCCCAATCCTGCTCCTGGCGATCGACTGTCCTGCACAGTTCATCTCCAACCCTAATCAAACACACCTGAAGCAACCAATTAAGGTCTTCAGAGCACGTCAGGATCACTTGAAAATTAAAGGCAGGTGTGTTTGATTAGGGTTGGAGATGAACTGTGCAGGACAGTCGATCGCCAGGAGCAGGATTGGGCACCCCTGCTCTAATATATTTTTTATATTTTGATATTTCATATTTTGTTCAAATCTTTAATATATCTGCTGTTCATATGTTCATTTATTAGTGTGTTATATGATTAGAATGTTGTCCCGGTTTTAAAATAAAGCACAGCAATGATATTTGAGTGTTTCTCCCTTTTCAGGAAAAGTATCGAAAAAGTATCGAAATCGCAATACTTGACTTGGTATCGGTATCGAAACAATAATTTTGGTATCGTGACAACACTACAATGATCAGTAATAGTGTAGCACTGTGTTTAGCACATTTTGTCCTTTTTAAAGAGGACCTATTATGCTTTCTTACATTTTCAACTTTCTTTGTATTTAATGTTGCTGTTTGAGCATGAAAAAGGTCTGCAATGTTACAAAGCACAGCGTTCACTTCAAAGGGAGTTATTCTCTATATCAGTGCGCACTGATTCTGAATTACCTTGAAACTCCTCAATTGTAGTCTTGAGTTTTCTTCTGGGAACAAACACGTCACAATATTCCTCATTTAGGCATATACGCAAAAAAGGGGGCAAGGCCTGGTTGAGTTGTGTTATTAGTGTGTTGAAACTGGTGGTAAGGGCTGTGACGTTTCTGAAACACGCTCAAAGCAGTTGACCAATCACAACACACTGGTCCAGTCCAGCACTTTTTGCTTTTCGGAAGGAGGGGCTTCATGGAGACAGGAACTAATCAGAGCTTTACTGACAGTCTGGGAAAGAGAGATGCTGCAGCAATGTGGGAAAAATTAGTTTTTTTAACATTAAAGCATGAAAACCTATTTTAGTAGACCCCAAAAACAAAATCAAGACTTTATAAAAGGGCATAATAACGCCTTTTTAAATTCATTCTGTGGATTTTTCCTTGTAAACAGCACAGAAAATGTTGGGCAAAAAGTTTGTAGTTTCTGTGTAGAGCCAATGATTATTATTTGAGTTTGTGTTAAGTGTTATTGCTTTGGACCTCGCTAACCTTAATAAAATAATAATAATAATAATCTACCCTTTTTTTAACACGTTAGGTACCGTGAGCTGGCTCGCTATCTGAAAGTTGTCAGAAGTACCAATAATCCCACGTGAGTGCCAGCTGCATATCATAAACATTGTTGTCATATAAGCAGAATATTATTACAATTTATGGTACAATCTTTCATTGTTTGTCTGTCTCTGTCTGGTATTTAGGCTGCTGAGAATGAGAGACTTGGTTCCCCTCTACCTGTGCAAGGTACATCGGAATAAAGCCTTTTCCATCAGTGCTTTCTACCTTATTTAATATACTTCAGTTTTATACACTAATTTTAGAAATTTAAGTCAGGACTCTCGGGAGTCTTCTAACTTTTTGATGCAGAGGATTTGTGGCCAGTATGATGATCTGCACACCCCTGTAACTATGAAGGACACCCTTCATAAAATATAATTGATCTTAAAAATAAAATTTGGTAAAGGTAAATGATCGTGACAATGTAAATGCCCTGTCTTAAAGGAATGGTTCACTTCAAAATGAGAATTCTGTCATGTACTCACCCTCAAGTTGTTTCAAACCTGTATGAATTTCTTTCTTCTGCTGAACACAAAGGAAGATAGTTTGAAGAATGTTGGAAACCAGACAGTTGATGGACCCCATTGACTACTATAGTATTTTTTTTCCCTACTATGGTAGTCAATGGGGTCCATCAACTGTCTGGTTACCAACATTCTTCAAACTATCTTCCTTTGTGTTCAGCAGAAGAAAGAAATTCATACAGTTTTGAAACAACTTGAGGGTAAATGATGACAGAATTCTCATTTTGAGGTGAACTATTCCTTTAACTGCATTTCTGTTATGTGTGTGTGTGTGTGTTTAGGTTGCCGACTACAGTGGTGCGGTCCACACAATGTTATCGCCAATGCTCGGTGCCGCTTGCCCCGCCTCCCGACTCACACCTCCACAGTTCAGAGCTTACCTCAGAATTTTTACATCAGGCCTAGTCCCTGATATAGCACAACAAGAATTTGATCCAGGAAATGGCCATATGATCATACCTGATCCTTTACTGAGCACCAACTGGACACCCATTGAAGGTAGAGAATTGACAGTCTTTATCTAAATGACATCATCTGAAAGGTTAGTCAGGCTCTTGTTTTCCTGCATTTGTATGTATCTTCCCTTTAACAGATTCTGTATTATTTAAGCTCATCAACAAACTATGAATGTTTATACTGAATACCAACCCTGTTCCTTCAATAAAGGTTTAAATACATTCAAGATGATGGAGGTGTTGAAGTTTGCACTGAGGGTTCTGGACTGCAACGCTGCTGTTTTTGCAAATGTAGGTAAAATATTATATAATGTTTATTTTATATAACTTAAGCCTGGTTCACACGGCAGGATAATTAGGCCGATTTTAGCCCCGATTCACCCCTTACGACAATCTTAAGGATGCTCAGATTATCGTAAAATAATCTGATCAGATATTCCTGCCGTGTGTGGTGTGTTAAGACTGCTCTCGTCTGCTCGGAAGGACGTCGGGACCGCTCCGATCTCAAATCAGGGATATCCAACATGTTGGATTTATTTGGCCCGATTTCTTCTCGTGTGTGGTGTCCCCCGGGGACAAACGAGCACGCAGCCTGTGGACTGTGGCGTGTAGCCAATCAGAAAGCGAGGTGACGAGGCAGCGAGGAAGCACCGGGAAACAAAATCAAAACAGCCGGTGGCATGGCGCACCAGAAAGTCCGGTGGACATCGGAGATCATCGCCTTTTCTTTTGATAACGTTTTTTTTTTCGGTTAAAAACAAACTATCGCCACTGCATCCTCTTCGTCCGCCATGATTGTTTACTCTGAAGTCACGTTTGATCTCGAGGGATTTTGCGAGATTTCCCGTCTGACCTGGGAATGATCGTCGGGAGTCAAATCGGTTCGTGTGAGATGTGTTGATTTTGCCGTGTGGCTGCGCACCACACACTGTACGACCAAAACTGTTAGACCCGTGATTTTTTTATCCCCGTGTGTGGGGTCAGTCAGGTTTGGAAAATCGGCCGACAATTTTAAAATCGTCCCGTGTGAACCAAGCTTTAATCCACCTTATTTTTTTAATGTAAGAGCAGGCACTGCCATTTGTAAATCTACCGTATTGTTCCGAATATAAGAAGCCCCCCCCCCAGAAACAGAAAACAATGGAGATGACGATATCTTCGACACCTAAGTATTTTTGGACTTAAGGAAACGTTGCTCGTTGTCAGCGCAAAAACGAATGAGCCTCCGGGTTTCCTCAGGTGTCCCTGTTTGATAAAGAACATACAAGACTGGTTGATCATGTTGCAAAAAGCACAAAACTGTGTAAGCACTGTTCGTTTATATTGTGATCACATATAACCACAAGAAAACAATGCGTTCATAGCAGACGTACGGTAAAAGATAAGCCAATTCCCTGCCGCAATTACATTCACCAGTTATCAGACATGAAAATATGTTGCGGGACTATCGTTAATGAACTTCAGCGAATTTTTTTTTGCAAACGTTTCTTTGAAGAACATGACCGTAAATATGAACACAAGATTGAATGTGACATGATGAAAATGATTATTGGCAGTCATGTTGCCTCTGTAGCCGGGGTGTATGCAGGTACATTTCTCATACCCCTTCGTTTGAAGTGTGGTCCCGAAAAATCTTCGTTTCAAGGGCTATCTGGCCCTTCCCCCTACCCCTCCAACCAAAAGAGAATCGAGACAACCCTACCCCTTCACGGGAACGTGCAAAACAGAGGGGGTAGGGGCAAGGGGTAGGGGCAAGGGGTAGGGGCAAGGGGTAGGGGCAAGGGGTAGGGGCAAGGGGTAGGGGCAAGGGGTAGGGGCAAGGGGTAGGGGCAAGGGGTAGGGGCAAGGGGTAGGGGCAAGGGGTGAATTGGGATTGAGCCTTAGTCTTAACTTAACTCTTTTTGGGCTCGCCATCTACTAACATTACACTCGGACTCACCATATTTCTTGGGTGCTTTATGAGAGTTGTTTGACTCCTCTGCATTTATCAGTCCCCAGGGGGAAACATTCATTTTACACATATTTGGCACTCCCCATTGTTGCGGGTGTATTATTAACATGTAAATGTTTAGAACGCAAATTTAAGACGACACCATTTTTTTTTCAGATGTATTTCCAAGAAAAAAACATTGTCTTATATTTGGAACAATGCAGTATATTTATCACTTGTCACCAAACTATATTTTGCATTATTTATTAACATTCTGTCCGTGTTAAAGGCATTATTTAGCTGTTGCATACTGAATGTGTGGCAAACAGTTCAGCATCAAATGCCACCTATCATAAAAACATCAAAACACATTGTGATTTCATTCATATTAACTCTTCATATGTGTTGTGAAGTCTGTCAGTGTGTACTTTTCAGATCTGTTGTGTTTATGACGAATGTCTCTTTGTTTGTAGTCAGAAACCTGGGTGTATCTGCTTGGCGTTGTCAGTTCCAGTTTTATTACTCCAGATGGTCTTGTCGTCGGTGCATTCTATGCCGAGCCTGACGTCACCTTTCAAGCGGTGAGAAGAGTGTTTATCTTGTGTCTGTCAGGATGGAGAACATACTGAGATGTTTTGGAGACAGATAGTTATGTTTTTCTGTTCAGGTGACCAAAGACTCTGCCAATGCAATTCTCAAGGAGCTGACACAGACTTCCCGTATACAGATCCCCAAAACCTTTGAGAATGTGAGTTTAATTAATTAGTTCTGTGCAGTTTTTTTTTTTTGTGTGTAAACCTTGGATTATTCGTGACTGACATTTATGTGGCAAATTACATTATCTATAAAGCAGTGTGTCTGATGCCCAATATAATGCCAGTATATTTATGTGTATATAATGATAGTAAATGAGAAGCACAAAATAACATTTACATTTAGTCATTTAGCAGACGCTTTTGTCCAAAGTGACTTACAAATTAGGACTAAATTAAGCGAGTCATCGTGAAGAGGCAAGAAACAACGCAAGAAGTGCTCAATACGAAGTTCAGGCATTGTTCTGAGTAGCATAAGCCCGATAAGCGAGGATTTAAAGGAAAAAAAAGAAAAAAGAAAAAAAAAGAAATTCTCTAAATATGCCTGGCATATCTTAAATAAAATGATGATAAATAAATAATACTCTTTAAATGCCAAATGGGGCAGATCAAACCAGTTATATATTATACATTGTTTTGTCTTATTGGTGCTATGTTTTATTTATTTTTTCCCCCATTAGGGTTATCCTGACCAGGCTAGACTGCTGTTAGCAACTCAGGCTTTGGTGCTGCGCATTTTCCACTCCCAGCTCAGCCCCATCCTCGACGTCATCATTTCCTTCAGGGTGCTTATTTTCTGTAGTTATTAGTTAAATTTACTATTTTTTGATTTTGTGTAGATTCATGTGTAATTGTGTGTATGTGCTATTTGCCTCTTCAGTTCAACCACTGGGCGCTCCGTTGGTTCTTTAACAGTCTGCTGGGGAGGCCGGATGTGCTGCACTACATCCTGTGCTGTCTTCTGCAGGAACTGTCTCATGAGGAGCAGTACCAGCTCATACAGGGGTAAGTCTGTGTGCTCACACACATTCACCAAAACTGCACAAAAACATCTATGATAAGCATGTACATGCTCTATATCTGTTTCAGAACATGGAGTGAAACTGAACATTCCCTAGTTGCATCCTTCCTCTGCTTGTACTTCGTGGAAAACAGTGTGGTTCTAGACTCCTACACCTATCCCATCAATAGCTTGCTTGCCACTTGGAACGAGTAAGAGGCAGCAGTCAATCACTATAGTAAATTCATGATATGTCATATTTCAGCACTGAAGGATGTTTATGTTGTAAATGTGCTGTACATGCATGAATATTAAAAGAGGTTATCTCTAATTGAATATTGGAATTGCGTTGGACATTTTGGATATTCCTAATACACCTTATCCAAAGGGATGTAAAAAGGAAGATCGGGAATAAATGAATTCCACTATAAAGAAATTGGATAATTTTGTTCATATTAAATACATATAATATGAGGTTTAATTAGTCAACAATTTGATTTCAGATTGTACTGCCCTTGGCAATTAAGTTTGAGACTGCAACTTGAAAGCAATGTAAGAATCTTTTCCATTTAAGACTTTGGTATAACAAAAAATTTACAAAGATATAATTAGATCTCAATAACCCAAGTGTTTTTAAGGTGAGCTGCTCTTCTCTCTCTTGCAGGTGGCCAGACTTACTACAGAAAAGCGTAAAATCCTGCAACAAATCCAACGCCAAGGACAATAAGCCTGACCAACATCTTGAACAAATGAACATGCACTGCATTTCATTCCATGCAATAAGTTTGGATGAGATCAATGTTTCATTTATCCTTTATTATCTGCTGGGGAAATGTTTTATCACAATGTTTTTGTTTGGCAAAGTGTGAGACGCATTTCTTGACTTCGCTGTGAGACTCACTTCTAATATAACGGATCTTGTTAATAGCACATTTTTCAGTCAGTTCAGTTATTCAGAATTTTAAAACTGTAAAAATGAAGAACTCTTTATTATGTATATATTAACATTTGACTTTTCGACAAAATGGACAAACTGTACAGTTTTAATGTACAGAAAAAGTGCCTCTAATGTTTTCAAAGGTTATAAGCGGTAGTTCTACATTTTTTCATTGCTAAGTTTTTTTCTTTTTTTTGGGAAATGACCAGTATTTTGTAACATTACAGTACTGTGATTAATAGCTGGAGCATGTAAATCACAATTATATTCAGAAACAGAACAATATACAATTCTTTGAACATCAGCAGTAATGCAAATAAATGACAGTTTAAAATGCAACACTGAAAAGCTGTTTAATATTGCTTTGTTACAGATCATTTAAGGTTGTGAACTATGACAGTTCTTAGGGATCTTTGCAAAATATTACTGTAAATATTCTATTCAACTGCCTTTGTAAACAAGATTTCAAAGCATGCAGAAAATGTAAAGACTATACTGTTACAGATGGGCAAAAACAACTAGATGTGCAATCTAAGCCAAGTATAACTACTGTACAGTGCACAAATCGTTGACTAGATAGTGTTTCAGTGTTTGAAAATGGAGGTTGTGGTGTAGCTGAATCGGAGGACATTGGGTGGAATCTCCATGAAGTTTAGTTTAATGAGCTCAGATAAATAGTTGAGGATTTTCTTATCATCCTTGTGAAATTCAGAAAGAAAACATTTTGTCCATGTACTTTCCCTTGCCCTTCTGGGTGTAAGGCGACCATGTAAAAATGTTAAAAGGAACGCTCTGGTGACAAGCTTGCTTTGCACACTTTGAGCAAACATGAAGTAGGTGTTTCCACGTTTAAAGTTGCTCCTTGGATCCACCAGCAGGTTGATTAGAGTACCACTGTAGGTTGGGCAGCGCAGTGTCTTTAGATCCACATCTAGAACACTGATGTATCGGCTATAATGGCCCAGGCAGTGAGGCAAAGTTGTGTGAGTAAAACAGCACATCCTGAGTAAGTAAAAAACAAAAATATTGTCAAGGTGAATATTGTCAAGAGGAAGAAATTTCCTTCCTCTGCTTGTACTTCCTGGAAAACTGGTTCTAATCTAGACTCCTACACCTATCGCATCAATAGCTTGCTTGCCACTTAGAATGAGTAAGAAGCAGTAGTCAATAATTATAGTAAATTCATGATATGGATCTTTGTTATGATGTAGATGTGCTGTACATGCATGAATATTAAAAGAGGTTAACTTAGAACTTCAACTTAGCTAACGGTGTTTATCCTAATGTCATTGCTGAAAGGGTAACTAGATTCTTGTTTTTATGCATCCCAAGTAAAATGCCCCTTTAATAGTTACTGTATCATTTAAGCTCATCAACAAAGCAATGAATGTTTATGCAGTATATCAGTGGCATGCAACCCTGCTCTTGGAGATCTGTATTGTCAAGTCATGAATGTATTGATCTTCCTATAATACTATTTCTGGGTCCAAGCCTCTACTCTGTTTCAAATGGGAATACTCTCTCACAGCCATTTATGAGCACTTATTTTATTGCACACTTCTTAGGTAAGTTTTTCAAAGCTAATGATTTACATCAGTCTCCAGGCTTACAATGACCCAGACTCAATATTCAGAAAAGATGAATCACTAGCCACGTAAGATTTTTAGTATGGCAGTAAAGGTTATGATCATGATTTGTAAGTATAATACTACAGCCGTCCGTTTTGAGTGTTTGTTGCTTTTTGTACCAGGAGCCTTTGGACTCAGAACTCTGTGAAGGTGTGATGTCAGACTTAACTGGATACCTTCCTGTTTACCCCCAATAAATATGTCAGAACTAGCTAATTAAGATATTTGAGTTAAAAACAGGCATTCAAACAAGATTATGATGCTTAGTAAATGTTACCTATTAAAGCCGATGAGTTTCCAGTTGAGCAGGTCAGTAAGTTGTAGCGGCGTTGAAGTCCAAGGTTGAATGCTGTCTCTGTATCTACTCGGATGTGGCACGTACACGGACAGTGCTGTAACTAGTCGTCTCACTGCAGCCTCCTCGCTGCCTAGTACCACCAATGTTCGGCCACTCAGAAGGCTATACACTGCATGCACTGCAAAGGGAAACTGTCGCAAGAACTGCAATGCTGCTCGCCCTACTCTGCCACGCCTTCGTCTGGTCCCACCTTCTTTTTTCCCCCTGGGAAGACAAGCTGAGAAAGGGCATTCGGAGGTTGTGGAGGCAGTGGTGCTCCGATAGCTGAAGCAGTCTGACAAATCATCAGGTACTGTCCGACAGGGCTCATCTGGCAACGAGAGAGGGATCGATTCTGTTGCATGACAAGCATCTTGGAAGCTTGACCCACCCAGGGATAAAGTAATAGGACAGTCAGGTGGAGTCAGGGTGACAGCAGGATAAAAACATTGCAACGACTCCAAACAGGCACCTCCATGATCTCCAGGAACATTTCCCATCCCGAAAACACATTCAACATTTTTGTTGTCTTGTTTTTGACACCTGTCTTTCTCATCATTCTCTTGCTCTGGGCTTTCCTCATCAATTGCACAAGGGTATAAGGCACGCAATTCTTCTTGTAGGATGGATTCTGTCGTGCTAAGCACCTCAATGCTGTCTTCGCTGCAAGTCCGTCTGGTAGGTACCCTCCCTTGCCTTAGACCCTCCAGTGCAGCTGTAGTGGACAAAGGTGGTGGACTTTGCAGTGCTGTATCCATTGGTAAATTTGAACCTTGGGATCTGAAGGACTTCTCCGTCCCTAAGACCTCGATACTGTCTCCACTACTAATACTGGTCTTCATCAAAGCTGAAACATATTCCACATTTTCTTGACAGTCCAGAGCAGTAACTATTCCCTCATTTTCCAGCTCAGCCTCTACTGGGGCGGTTTCGGATGTCAAGGGTAGGTTATGCTCGGAAGGGGTATTTACAGAGCTGGGTACAACTGGAGATTGGCTAGATCCAGCCAACTCTAGTTTGATTGGCACCATTTCAACACAGGAGGCATATGACTCAAGACTGACAGGTTCACTTAGAACGGAGGGTGCAGGAAGAAAGGACGGTTGTCGCACTGAATGTTGACCAGCTATTTCAGTCTGTAATCCAGCACCCTCTTCCAAGTCACATGGATCCTCAAATAAGAAATTGGTAGATTTAAGGTTGCGGAGAAGATTACGGCAGAGGAGTTGTGTGTAGAGATGGCAAATATCTCCTCTGAATGTCCTCTCTATGGAGTCCAGTTGCTGTAGAGCCTGTTGGTGGAAGTATTCGTCACACAGTTCCTCGAGAGTTTTCAGACGCTTGTCAAATCGGCAAGATGAAGTGGAGTTAATCAGCTGCAGAGAATGCGAGGGTGTGTTTGTGTAAGGAAAAACATTGGATTCTAGCATTGGCTCAGCAAGTTGATCATGCCTTAAATCATCCAAGTCAAGTTCCAGAGAATGAGGGAGGTCATCTGGTTCGTAAGGGGAGTACTCAGAGTTTCTAAGCTTCCTGGTTGGGTAGCAAGTGACCTGTTTTAAAAGGCTTTTATAATCCTGAATCGATTTTTCTACAGTGGCCAACTCCTGTTCTTTGTTAGCCAATGGAATTGGGCAAGATCCTTGATCCTGCTTGTTCCTTCGATCTCCAAACCGTTTATCTTTCTCGTGTGTAATACATGACCTATTCTCATTTTCACACTCTACTTCCGCCTTTCTTGAAATCCCACATCCATCTTTCTCTTGTAATTTCTTTTCAGTTTCACACTCTTTCAGTTTCACATCTGTATTTCTATCTAATGTAGGCATACCATTCAACATCCGTTCCCTTTCAGTGGTGCACTTCACAGATGCATTATTGAACTCTCTTTCTATCTCTCTAAGTAACATGACTCTTGTATACTTCAGATCTCTTAGTTTTACCTCCAGTTCATTCGCAAAGTTCTTCCTGTTCCCCGTTTTCAGACATTCAGAGACTTTGGAGAACTCTGTGGAAAGCTGCTGGAATTGTTGTATGATTTTATTCTCATCAGACGACACATAGGCAAAGCAAAGTGGTCGCACAAACCCTCGAGCCTCCAGGTCATAGAGCGTAAGGTGGTGCACATATGCAAATGCTCCTTCTCGAGAATCCCCTAAAACTACCTTTGAGTCTTCAACAAAGTTCAGTTTCAAAGAGCCACAACCTGCCGAGCTGGCGAGAGAGGACTGATAGTCCACTGACATAATCCGAAGGGAGAAGTGGTTCAAATCAAACGTCCCACAAGCTTTGGTTTCAGGAGGAACAGTAAGCAAAGGTTGGGGCCCAACTTGCTCCGAAAACTCTGATAAAAGAATAAAGTCCTTCTTAAAATTAGCACCAGATATCCTGGACCACGGGGTGATATCCCCAGTGTAGGGATACATGGGCACAGACAGTTCCTCTGGAAGAGCTGATGGGTCTATTTCACTGAAATCTGTTTCTTTAGTAAAAGCCACCAAGTCTGGAGAACCAATCATGGTGGAATTTTTTTTTTAAACAAACCGGACAGGGGTGTAAAAAATATTGTGAAATTATACTTAAATTAAAATATGAGGACTGTCAAAATGTGTCACAAAATTAGTTGTGATTGTCTTTTCTTTAGTAAGGCTATTACATCTTAAATACTGATACCTGCTAGTTAAACTTTACATTCAGCAAGACCTGATTTTATAGTAGTTTTACAGTAAATGTAGATATAGTCGTTTATAGACTGATCATCTACCGTATTTACATTCAACATACATACATTCCCCATTTTTCACTTTGACAGGCTTGCTACTTTACTGGAAAAAAACATTAAAAACTTGTTTAAGCTATTATAACTTAAGTATGTACTTCGTTGTACACTGAAGGTCTAAAATTTTAATTAATAAAACATTAGATTTCTTTTGCGGAAATGTCATTAAAAGTATAAGTATTAAGTTTTAATAGTACTAAAGTACAATACAATAATACTAAAATAATTAAACTTGTCACTCACATACTTTACACCCCTGAAACCGGCATCTTCAGTGCTGTCCATCCACTCCGGGAGGTCTAGTTTTACTACGTATATCTTTAGCAAACTGATTTGTCGCCAGACCCGAGAATAATAACTACTTAAAAACCACAACAAGCATGAAATTATCCAGTTCTCGCCGATTTAAAAATTACATGCCTGATACAAAATACAAACCATGACATAAACGCAATGTCATGAAAACTGACAGGTCAGTTCAGGTTAAAATACGTATAAATCCGTTCGCTGACGGCAGCGTGAGTACAGCAATTCACGAGAATAGTTGTTGGCTAATTTTTAGAAGTTCGTTTAAGTCGTTGTTCAGAAGTAAACAAACATTAAAGCGCTTCCCGGAGAGCAGTAACTGAAGCAGCCTTTGCCATAGTTAGCCATGTGACACCTCTGGTTAGGGGGGGCTCAAACTTGTTTCCGCCTCAGAACCAATTCCTCAAAATAACTGGAAAAATAAGACGTGCTCGTGCGTTTATTTGCAGTGTTGAGAGATGGAATACATATTTCAAAATATTACGAACTCTAATTAATTGATAGGCAATGACAATCAAAGAAAATCCAGTTAATTTATTTTAGAAAACAAACTTTATTTTACCAGGCAATTCTTTTATATCTTTAAAAAAAAATAATAATAATAATAAAAACTTTTTAGAATGAGAACATTTCAAAAATAACACTTTATCTTATATCGACTTTAAAAATCCTCTTTTCTCTGGGTCATTCAATGAAATGTAAAGTGGGTGGCCCAAAGAAAAGGATTATTGGAATAGGATTCCTAAAATGTCCCATAATCCAAATATCATTAATACAGTTAACCTTTTTTCCCTTCAGAAACATCAACTTATTACACTTTTAAGGGAGGTGCTGTTAACTGTTGAGTTAAGTTCAGTAGTAACGTGGCCATATCTTTTTTTATTTGACCTTTCATAAACCGTGACTTGTGTTTATTGTGTTTTCACATGATAGCAACAAAGGGGAAATCTCTTAATGACAAATGGGCGTGCAATCCATTCTAATGGACATGAAAAGCAGAAGCAACACCACAAACAAATGTTAAAATTGTGAACAATCGCTTTATTCAGACATGCATCCCAGTGGTAAAGAAGAAATCATATAATATTTCATGTAACCTTATTAATGGAGTAGGTTTCACCAAAGTGTGATAAATTTGACCCTACCAATATTTTTATTGTTTTTGCAGTTTATTTTTTAACCAAATTTGTTTGGCAAGTTATCATAGGATGTATACATGGAACCTGCATCACATTAACTTTTAGTTTATTTCTGTCCTTTTTAGCCATTTATGCTGCTATTGACAAAAGGGTAGAATGTGATCAAGTAAGAAAACAACCCTTATAAAGGTTTAGACAACCCTCAGTGCACATTTCCCCCAATCAAACACACAGTATTTTTGCTACTTTGTAAGCAAGACTAACAAAAATTGATATAAAAATATTTTTGCATTACTGCTTTATTGTCTTAATATTGAGTATTTGCTTATTCAGAGTCAACATAGCTTCACACCATCTATAATTACTGCTATATATATATATATATATATATATATATATATATAAAATCATGGTCAACACATAGCTCATAATAAAAATACATCTGAAGTCACAGACAAACGGTCTAAATACCCTTATACACGCACACACAAGCAGAAGCTCAAAATAAAGATGTTTTATGAAATCTTTCAAACCTACATTTAAGCAAAGTGTCTGACTAGGATAGTGCTGCGTAGTAAAATGATGCCCGTCACTTCAAAATCCCCTTTAAAGGAGCAGGTAAGCAGAAATTCACATCAGTGGACTGTGAAGAGACATATAATATCTAATATTACATTCTTTGTTTAAAGATGCATTATTGCCAGTTGCCATAGAGATAGATGTTTTGATAGATGTAATACTCTGTGCACAAGTATAGGAGTGACTCAAATAAGTAGTATCTCAGGTTCAGTTATGGCACAGTACAGCATGAAGCCCATCTCGTCAATGTCGTCCTCAGTAAATCCCTGAAACAGATTCACATTATGTTTAAAGAAACTAGGCATGATTCCAGTCTCCAGGTATCCGATTAGCTCAGCAATCGCCTGCAGGAACCTATCAGCAAACACCGATTCCGACCAATCAGTTTCCTTCTCACTCATATGTAGAATGACATTGCTAAGATGGCTGCCGTTGAGCTTGCGTAGCGCAGGGCAGTTGCGGCACACAGCCTTTAGTGTTTTCAGACACTTCTTTCTGACCCCCGAGTCTGCTTTGTCAAGAGCTGCTAGTCTAGTTGTTTCGCTGGTGTATAGGCTCTGGTACCAGACGTAGTCGAATGACCCAGTGATCTCTCGCTGCGCCGTAAGCATCATCTCGCTAAGGCGCACTGTTGGCAACACGGTAATATAGAAGCGTTCCCCACTGTCACAACTGCTTTGGGTTAATCCTTGAATCTCCAGTTTGAGCTCAGGAGACCCAAGCACCGGTCGCACCTCGCACTCCAGGGTTCCGGTTAGCGAAGGCCAGTTCATTGATTCCATCACAGCCTTGCCTAGTTGCTCAGAAACAAGCCGTGACGACAGGTATCCACCCAGTAAATGTCGATCCCAGTAGCTCCGTCCCCTTGGGAAGTACTCGAGGTTTTCACGCCGCACCATGCAGAACTGAGGGTGACCCAAAAATGTGTCCTCTCCAGCAATAGGCATCCACAGACTGGACTCCAACTGTAATAAACACATTTGGAACAAATTTAAAAACAGCTTCAATCCAAGTCCAGAGATCCAAATGGTGACATTTGGGAAAGTTAGTTTGAATATGATCTAAATCAATTTTGGTCAATAATTGATAAATATTGTAGAAAGGGTCATCAAAATCTCTGCTCATTTAAAAATGACGGAAAGGCTTATCAAGGACTTCGAAAAATATATATTTTTTAATTTTATTACTATTACTAAATTATATTACATCATCTCCTGAACTCTGCATGACCAAGGAAATCAAAAGAATAATTATATTTAAAAATTGTGAATGTTGGGCTAAATATGATCCAAACCAATGTTGGTCATTTAAAAATGCTGGGAAAAATACAAACATGAAGGACCTAGAAATTATTATTATAATTTTTTTAATGATTTAAAAATATATATACAGTGCAATGCATAAGTGAATACACCCATGCTAAAGTTGACTAAAAAGAGGAATAAAAAATCATATTTTGGAAATTGAACTTAATGCCTTAATTTAAAAAATTAGGAAAAATCCAACCTTTAAGGACACCAATTTTCTTTGTGAATGAATAATGTATCGTAAATAAATAAATGTTCTTCCTTAAAATACATGGTGCATAAGTGAGTACACCCCTATGTTAAATTCCCATAGAGGGAGGTAGATTTTTATTTTTAAGTATTTTTAAAAAAAATTTTTTAGGATACTATGCATCCTGATAAAGTTCCTTTGGCCTTTGGAATTAAAATAGCCCCACATCATCACATAGCCTTCACCATACCTAGAGATTGGCATGGGGTACTTTCCATAAGATCATCTCTCAATGCAAATCAAACTAGCTTTTAGGCTAACTGAAATAAAATCATGCCAATCTCTAGGTATGGTGAAGGCTATGTGATGATGTGGGGCTATTTTAATTCCAAAGGCCAAGGGAACTTTATCAGGATGCATAGTATCCTAAAAAATTTTTTTTTTAAATACTTAAAAATAAAAATCTGCCTGCCTCTATGGGAATTTAACATAGGGGTGTACTCACTTATGCACCATGTATTTTAAGGAAGAACATTTATTTATTTACGATACATTATTCATTCACAAAGAAAATTGGTGTCCTTAAAGGTTGGATTTTTCCTAATTTTTTAAATTAAGGCATTAAGTTCAATTTCCAAAATATGATTTTTTATTCCTCTTTTTAGTCAACTTTAGCATGGGTGTATTCACTTATGCATTGCACTGTATATGTCCACTGAAATCCTAGGGAATAAAAAGAATAATTTTAATTAAAAATTGCGATGGCTGGTCTAAAAATAAGCAAAACCAATTTTGGTCAACAGTTGAAAAGTATTGTAGAAAGGGGGTTTTTCACCAAAAACTTTTAAAAAAAATGGCAGAACGGTTTATGGAGTATAATATAATATAAATCAAAAGATATTAGATTAGATTAGACCCAGAGAATCAAAATAATATGTAAATATCTTCACGTTAATAAACATTTGAACAGCTGGTGGCGCTAAAAGGTTTAAGATACAAAACATAAAAATGCAATAAATATATGAATGACATAATATATACATTATATTTATTAAAAAATAAATATAATTATCAACATATAGTATATGTAACAAAACTCCAGGCTAGCTCCGGATATCATGAAACTTGATTGGTCTTTAAGATGTATGGAATAGCAATTATTGGAAACTATAGATAAAATTTGCACACATGCAAGCACAAAGATAGTGGTCCAGAGAGAATCTTGATACCTGTAGAGGCACGATCAGGCAGGCATGATCGGCTTTGACCACTTGCAGGTCGTCGAGCAGTGACCCCGCCAGCATCATGTCACCCAACGGCATGTCTGGGTGTTTGGAGTGCAGGAAGGCCTGGATCTCTGTGGATATATCCAACGCTCGCTGCTGTGCGACAGACACCTCCTCCGCTGACAGACACACTCGTGTTCTGAAGTACTGCTGCAGACGCTCTGCAAACGTCATCACACACAGATCCAAGCGTTTCCGGCGTTGAGGTGGGTCAGTGTCACACCGCTGGGGTTCAGGTGAGGGTAGGGGGATAGGCTGAGACAGTTCTGCTAAACACACACAAAAACGCTTTTCTACTTAAAACCGCATTCACAACCCATTTTACTTCCGTATCATGATGTGTTTTAGTGAAACGGGATGTTCAGTGATATCAATGCCTGAATTTCCATGGGACAAAAAGGTCCAATTGACATTAACCAGAAGTTTTAGAAGTTGAGCAAGTCAAAACAAACTTTTGGTTTGGACTAACATGCACTGATTAATTGTGCACAATGAGACAGTAAATAGGGTAAGTTTTGATTTCTTGTCGTTGCCTTTCAGCTAGATGGGAAATACCTTCATTTGGAAGACTCTTTAAATATGCATGTACCTTTCTTGGTTGCGGCTGCAATCTGTTTCATGACTACTCCTTCAATACCCTTGTGGAGCAGTTTGGGGGAGGCACTAACCAAGCCTAACTCCTCCCAGCTGTCCGTCATCTTCTTGTCAGGCTTCTCATCAGGAGGCCTGCCGGCACGTTCTATCAGCTATTACATCACAAGAAGAAATAAGAGATAAAAAAAAAAATTAATAAGTAATCAAAATAAGCCATAATAGAGAGTAAACGTTGGGTTCTGGAAATAAAAATCCCATTCATTTTCCTCCACTGGGAAATAGTTTTTTATCAATAACGTATTACTGTTAAAGACATACCTACTGTGAGCTACAAGTTTTTTTATTAATTAATTGTATATGCTTCTGTTAAAGTCATCAGCCTACATTTTTTCAACTTAAAAAAGAAAAGAAAAAGTTAAACAGTGGAATTCCTGGTGAAAAAATACATTTCCCATGATCAGAGAATCAAAATAATACATTAGAGTAAATCTCCCTACACTCTCAAAATACTTATATTTGTGTGTGTGGTGTATATTATATATATATATATATATGAAAAAGAAAGTACACCCTTTTGAATTCTATGGTTTTGTTTATCAGAACATAAAAAAAATCATCTGGTTGTTAGCAGGTCTTAAAATTAAACAACCTCAGATGAACAACAACACATTACATATTACAGTGTCGGTGTCATTATTCATTTAACAAAAGTAAAGCCAAAATGGAGAAGCCATGTGTGACAAACTAAGTACACCCTATGCTTCAGTTGCTTGTAGAGCCACTTTTAGCTGTATGACTTTATCAGTCTCTCACATCGTTCTGGAGGCATTTTGGCCCGCTCTTCATTACAACGTTGCTTCAGTTCATTGAGGTTTGAGGGCATCTGTTTATGCACAGCTCTCTGAAGCTCCTGCCACAGCAATTCAATCGGGTTGAGGTCTGGACTTTGACTGGGTTATTGCAACACCTTGATTCTTTTCTTTTTAAGCCATTCTGGTGTAGATTTGCTGGCGTTCTTGTGATCATTGTCCGGTTGCATGACCCAATTTCGGCAAAGCTTTAGCGGATGGCCTCACATTTGATTCTAGAATACTTTGGTGGTTTATGAAGTGGTTGTGCTGATGTGCTGTGTTTGGATTTCACTGTGCATTATGGCCAAACATCTCCACTTTGGTCTCATCTGTCCAAAGGGCATTGTTCCAGAAGTCTTGTGGTTTGATTAGTTGCAACTTTGCAAACCCTAAGCCGTACTTGCCATGTTCTTTTGAGAGAAAATAGGCTTTCTCCTGGCAACCCTTCCAAACATGCCATACTAGTTCAGTCTTTTTCTCATTATACTGTCATGAACTTTGACATTTAACATGTTAACTGAGGCCTGTAGAGTCTTGAGGTGTAGCTCTTGGGTTTTTTGCAATTTCTCTGAATTTCTAGCCTGGTTAACGTCAGACCTCTTCTCATTGAGACGTGGTCTGGGAACCACGTTCATTTTCTCGTATTTAAGGCGTGGTTTACGAATGCCCAGAGCCGTTTATTGGGCGCTACAAATGTCTATCAAATGCGCCTGTACGTAGCTCATAGCCAGTCGTTTCAATTATACCAGATGACGTATGTAGAGCGACAGAAATTCGAAACTACTTAGAACACTATCTAAGGCTGCATCGAAAGGTAACTTCGCGTCTGATGCCATGTTGGATCCATAGATATAAACAAACTGCTTCGGTGTCGCATAGACGTCGTCATCGTCTTGCTGCTCCCTCCCCGTTCTGTGATTGGTTCCCTTTTTGAGGAGAAAATCTGGTCCATGGTATCCAGGCTGCCTAGCAGCGTGAATAAAATCACGCTGCGCTCAAGGCAGCATGGGGAAACCCAGGCTACTGAATTTCTAGAATTCAATACTTTATTTTTCACACAACTCAATGTACGTCACAGGTCATGTCTTTCCAAACCTGTATGCATTTCTCTCTTCTGCAGATCACGCAAGATATTTTGAAGAATGTTGGTCAGTGAGAACTGAAACTAGTTACCAGCATTCTTCAAAATATTTTCTTTTGTGTTCCACAATACGCATAGTTGTCATTTCTGGGTGGACTAAACTTTTAAATAAATATTTTTTATATTTATCCATGACTTTTATTTTTGGCCATGTCATTTGCAATGCTAGTGCAAAGCAATTGTAATTCTTTAGAGCAATTACGTACACAGTCTAGTACCTTTGTCTTTTTGTCTGATTAATATTAATATTAATATATTAATATTATACAATATTATTTTGACCAATCAGAATTGTGTAGCGTGTAATAAAAAATAAAAAAAAAAGAAGATTGATCACCCGTTTCACTGCTAATGTGGCGATGCCCAGCATCGCAGCTCCGCCGATCCCCAGCACCAGCCGGGCATTGGACAACAGGAAGTCAATGACAGCAGCAATTCCATCTTCTCCTCGCCTTTTTCCAGAATAATACATCACTTCCTCTGTGAAAGTGTCTGAAAATGTCAACAGAGAATTACATTACCATTTGATTTCATACATGCTTCCTCAAAGTCCAAAGTCTGATAGCTTTTGAGTTTAGAGACTTGAAACAAATACATAATTTGCTTCCTCAAAGTCCAAAGTCTGATAGCTTTTGAGTTTAGAGACTTGAAACAAATACATAATTGTAAGAATGTGTTATCTACCATTTTTTGGACATGTATCATATTCATGGTACTAAAAACAACATGGGGCACTTTGGTGTACCATAAATAGTAAACGCCACAGTATATATTAAAGTGCTATTATTATTGCTTTAGGCATTACAATGAAACAGAAGTAGCGACAGATCTTTACTTCTCGATTGTGACATACATCCAGAGTGTAATGGATTATTTTGAGATGTGGGTGTTTGTAAGATGAACGCAAGCTTGCAGGGGCGGTTTAACTGGACTAAATGATTGGAGAAGTCCTGCATACATCACAAGAGAGAAACATGTCGTTTTCACTGGAAGGTTCAGTTATGACATTGTGATTAAACATTTTGAGGTCAAAACATAAAAAAGAGAAACATTCACAAATGAATTGTACACAGTAACATTTAGAAATTTAAAGGGTGAATTTTCATTTAATTCTGGCTTTAATGTACCACCACAGCACTCTTTTATGAAGGTTATTCCCAAAACACATGGTGCTCATGTGTGCTACGTGACAGGCCAGGCATCCGAAGCTTCTCCTGCCACTCACTCTCTCTGTGGATCAGAAATAGCTGTGGTACAGCAGGGTGGTTACCAGGTCTAAATTTAGACCCATGTGGCTTAGTAACTCTCCACTTATTCATATGATAATTTTGTGATACTGACTTAGACTTCAGTCTCTGGCTGTGATCTACAGATTACAGTAGTCTAAGGCTCGGACATGGATGAATACAGTATCACATAGATACATTTTAGGCCTAATATTTTTTTTATTGCAAAAGGTGCTTGAAAAGTAACAGCATGTTATTGGCCAGATAAAAGCAGTATTTTCTTGGTTATTGGGTAAAAGGCCAACTGGGTTAGTACAGATTAAAGGCCTGCATACAAATGGACTTTAAAACCCAGATAACATTAATTGTCAGACAATAGACAGCTGATGTATTCAAAACTGATTAATGCTATCAGTGGTTTAAATGTTAAAAAGCACGTTTTTCCTTCCTAAATATTATATTAAATGCCATATGACTACCAAATAATCGAATACTTGTTTTCAGTAGTTCACAAAGGGCATAAATTAAGCTGAAAACAACAGTGTTTTGCTCTGTTAGCGTTTGCTAACTTAACTAGCTGTCTGTTGAATTCAGAAAACCAACAGTCTTGGGAATATATTAAGCAGGCAACAATTTATAAACACGACTTAAACAGCTAACTTACCTTTTTAAGGTGGTATCAAATCAGAGCCATTAGCGTTTAGTATCGAATTCAGTACTTTTGTCTAGTACGCACTTGCTCTCTTACCTAAAACAAACACACCATACGTCACTACTCCGCTGATTGACGTACATCTAGACCAATGAGATAACAGTATCACCTGACGTCAGAACTTTTTGTGGAATTTCTATGCATGTATGGCCAAAAGAAGTAATACGCATATCTTACACCATTTTTTACATTTTAACTGGAGGATCCACACATATTTTTTTATTTTATTTTATTTAATTTTCATAAATTATTTTAAATACTATTTGTATAACATGTAAATGCAAAAAGTTATGATTTTGATAAATTATATCGTTTCGTATTTTATTTTCTTACACTATGACACTTATTTTATCGCTTCTGTATTTGGTTATATTGTTCAGTGTAGAACATAAATGAAACGTACGTTGCTCTTGAAAACAGAATAATAAAGCTGCATTCGCATTTGAATGGAGAACCAAAACCCTCCAAATTGAATAATTAATTTGTGAATTAGAACTTGATAATGTTTATATATATATATATATATATATATATATATATATATATATATATATATATATATATATATATATATATATATATGTTTATATAAAACTAATAAATAATGTAGTTTGTGATATTCCACGAAATAATTTAAAACATTCCATATTATCAAGCAACATTGTGATCAAGCTAATATTGTAATCTGTGAAGAATTGGTGGAAAGTTCTCTCGTACCATCTAGTGGACAGTCACATCCTTTCATTTACAACCAGCGTCTGAAGAAATAACCTGTGGGATTTGATTGGCTAACGATTCAAGGTTGCATAGCCACACGAAATATTTACATTTTGATTTCTGAACCAAATAAAACAGTGCACAGTGCAAATTATGAATATTTATCAGATTTTTTTTTTAAACTTTCTGATGCATGTTAAATTAAGTGTAACCTGAAAATGATGTTCCTATTCCATATTAATGGACAAAGCAATTTGAACTGAAAAAAAAAAAAGAACGTTCTCAAATATAAACTAACATTAGTAAGAGTTTCAGGGAACATTGTTAGTGAGAATGTTTGGAATTTAAAAGTTAACTGCAAAACAATACAACAAATATTAAGAACTAGAAAAATAAAGAATGAACATAGAACCTCCAAAACACACAGTGCCTTTTAATCTTTTGTGCAGCAAAATCTACTCCATTCTTTTCCTACTTGTTCTCCACTTCCATTCAATCTCAGAACTAAACAGTATGAACATAAATAAAACATGAACTGTTGCCATTATGACAGTCTCATACAGCTCTTGAACGACTGTAAATGTCGGCATGAATGAATTCTTTTCATCAGAAGTAAAGAATCTAAACAGCATGGTTGTCAAACAGGACTAGTTACCATGGCTATACCGCCCTTCACTGGGGGGAAAAGCACTGAGAAGCTACTGTGTGGAAATCAAAGACACATTTTATTATCACAGTATTGTCAGCATTAACAAAACGTGCAATTTATTTTCCCTCTCGCTTTCTCTGACTTTTTTGCAAAAACAAAACATTTCTGTAAATGATGATTTGATGGCCTGTTCTAAGCTTCTGTTTTAGAATTTATCCAGCAAAATTTTTAAAGCCAGAAAAAATAAATCACCCAAGTTTACTTCTCAAAAATCTACCTTTGAAAAAGAAGACTAATACACAGTTGTATTTGATGTTATGTGAATGAGCTATATATGCATGACACTGGCACATGAAGTTGTGAAATGGTGAATTATGATTGAATTCCACGTCAGTTTAGATGTCTTTTTATTCCATACATTTCCTTTAATCACACAGAACAAAATATAGTGGATATTAAAGTATCATTTTTGATATGTCTGAATAGATAGATCAAGCAGCCAGCGTCTAACGTCCTTGAGTCCACCCACTCCAGAAGCATCTCTTCTACTGAGTCACTGTTGGTTTGAGCAAACGTAAAGGCGTCTGAGGAGATAAGCAGTGAGTTCTGATTGCGTCTCAGTGACGTCTCATCTTGACTCGTCGCGTGGGTGCGTGGTCGTGTGTGTGGCGTGAGCCCGGCTCTCTCTCGTCAGTTCTCCTCCAGGAGTTTTCTGAACTGCTGTCGCCGTGACGTCTCTGTCGGGAGGAGAGGGAACGCCTCTGCAGCTCTTTGTCCATCTCTAAAATACGAGGCCTGAGGGAGGAACAGAGCAAAATGCTTTTTAGCTAAATGCATGTGTGGAATGTGACAACTTTGTTAGTCTTGAAGGATTAGGTCAAGCAGAAATGGAAATTCTATCATCATTTACTCGCCCTCATGTCATTAAAAACCTGTATGCTGTTACTCACCCCCCCCCCCCCCCAATGACAGTTCATAGTGACCCCAGCATAAAGGTTTGGAATGACATGAGGGAGAGTAAACGATGACTGATTCCTTTATGCACTTAACCCTTGTGTTATGTTGCGGGTCAATTTGACCCGTTTAGATTTTCTAGTTGCTGGAAATACTGGTTAACCTATGTTTTTTTTCTTGATATTTTGTGACTTTTTCTCATTTATCATCATGAACATGCATGCAAAGTTTCAACATGCTGGTGTTTTTTGACATATACAAACAAAAATACTGTTCCTTTCGTGATGTTCGCGATATTTTAACGCTCTAAGGCAACTGTACGGACCCAATATAATAACATTTCTTGGTTATATTTTGTTATTTTATTTTTTTACTACCTTATGAAGCTAAAAAATTAGGTTTTCCACACTTATTTCAATACAGAAAAATATTTTGTCAGCCACAGATGGTAAAAATTACCTATCATTTATTTTTTCAAGCTACCTGAAATAATATTAAACTTTTTTTTTTTTTTGATATTTTGTGACTTTTTCACATTTATCATCATGAACATGCATGCAAAGTTTCAACATGCTGGTGGTTTTTTTTGACATATACAAACAAAACTACTATTACGTTTGTGATGTTCGCAGGTCAATTTGACCATCATAGGCAGCTATTCAAAAGCAACTGTACAGACACAAAATAAAAACATTTATTTTATGTATGTCAGGGCATCAACTCCAGTTCTAAAGTGTAAGTGTATCTAAAAGTGCTCTAACCCAAACCAAACACACTTGAAAAAGCTAAATCATGGTGTTCAGAGTTAATTGCAAATTACAAATGAAAATCTTTGACAGACACAGATAGTAAAATAAGCTTGCATTTATATATTCAAGATATCTGAAATATATTGAGACTTCGACATAGACAGCAGGAAAAATTAGCTCAGATTAATTGATTAATTGGTTCAGTTATGATGTTCAAAAAAAAAAAAAAAAATTGTATATGCAAATATATATATAAATATAACGTATATTCAAATTTTAAATAGTTTTAAAAAATGGTTAAAAAACATTTTCATTAAATCATATCTTCAGATATATATATTTTGGAATATTTGACAAATGTTGATATTAAAAGTTTACAGTTTGAACCTGAATCTTTGTTGTTTTTCATAGTGTGATTTTTGAGGAATTGTATTGAATCCAATGCAGGTCAATTTGACCCGGACCATAAGGGGAGTGCACAGAATTCCAACATAACATGAGGGTTAAGCAAGCCGGTTCAGCAGGGTGATATGTTTTTGGACTTCATACTGCATCTTGCAAAAGCAAAAATCTGTAGTTACCAAACACATCGTAGAAATACCCTCCATGCTTATCTCTCTCCTACTTTATCATTCAAAAGTATGGGGTCGCTAAGATTTTTAAAGAAATTTCTTATGCACACAAAGGCTGCATTTATTTGACCTGAAATACAGTAAAAACAGTAATAATAAGTGAAAAATAATTACAATTGAAAATAACAGTTTTTATTTGAATATGTTTTAAATTGTAATTTATTCTTGTGATGGAAAGCTGAATTTTCAGCATCAGTAGCACCAGTGCCACTAAGCTCTATGCACCCGATTTGGTAGTGCTGAGGGGGGGTATTGTTCATTTTTTCATAAAATTTATATTGTTTTGCATTAACAAGAGCAGTAACTAATAATATTATATGTTTATTTAAGCACATTTTACAGTAAAGTGCTGAGCTTGAGTTGAGATGCAGATAAAATGATTTTTTTTATTTAAAAATGTTAATATTCTACTCTTATTAAATGTATAATTTTTCTTCTATAGTATCATACTGAACTGACCGACAGCTTCAGTGATTATAAAAGGAGTGCTCTTTAATTCTTCTTAATTGGAAGATTTTGTTTTTCATGAGACTTCTTGACTTTTCCTGCTTCATACTTCAGAAAAAGCATCAAACTTTGACAAATTTATTTCTTGATGATTTGATATTTTATAATAGGGATTTCATAATATCTAAATGTAATTTTTTTTTTTTTTTTTAAGCTATATTAGGTGGAAATGGCTAATAAGCCAATACATGCTTTTTTGCCACCATCTACTGGTTATAGTGCTAATTTCCTCTTTTTTATTTTAAAATAAAAGTGTTTGCCACGTGTTAGATTTCCTACATCTTGAAACTTTTAGTTTTACAAATGGTGTCAATCTTTGATAGAAGACCTAATATATATATGTATATATATTTTTATCAAGCTCGTATATTTAAGTTCAGTAATTTCACTTAAATGGCAATGAAAATGACCTATTAATTGTCATTTAAGTGAAATTACTTGACTTAAATATACGAGCTTGATAAAAATGATCATTCTAGAAGCAAATTTCAGATGGCACTTAGAGGCTTTTGCATCTGAACTCTTCATATATAACAATTTTTTTTTAATCAATAACATTTATACTGGATAATATTTAGAGCTTTTTAGTGCTGGAAAAAGTGCGAAGCACTTGAAAGTCTTTGAAAAGTGCTTGAATTTCACTCTCAAAAGGTTGTACGAACACCGAAATTAATAATATAAAAACATTAGACTATTTCTGCCACAATACCATGGTCAACACAGCTAGGCTGTCTGATCTGATATCTATGGTTTACATCAGAGAATTCTGCACTGAATTTGAATGCTTCCCACTAGATCTCACAGCAATGTTAATACAGCGGCGAAATCAAACACTTTCTCACTGGATCTCCCAGTGCTGTGTAGTAATGGTAGGAAATGTAAATGTAGTCACACCGGCAGGAAAAGAAGTCTCAGGGCCGGTTTACACCTGGTCACTTCATGTGTTTTTACTGATCAGAAATCTGATCTGATTAATCAAAACAATTCCATTTACACTTGGTCACATAAATGTGTTTTCACAAAACGGATATAACTCTCATCTTCAATTCCCGCGCTATATGCAGATTTAATGGAGTTCACGACAACGAAAGCAACAGATATAAGATGCATTTTATTGATCATCAGCTAATTTCATCATCAGTTAGTTTCTTAACTTTTAATGAAGATGATTGTGAGTCACTTTCAATTTTATTTGCGGTAGTTTGAGGAAGAGAGATACTCCGCTGCGGTAACATGACATATCTGGCTATAACATGACATATAGCCTATGACACGCTCTCACATGTTTATTTTTAGCATTGTTGGGAGGAGTGTGGGGATATGGTTTCAACAACCAGATGCATTTAGACTTCTTTCCAATTTCTATTTGTTATTCTACTTTCGTCTGTAATGCGGCCCAGAACACCTCCTGAAGTGGTTTGAGCGATTGGATTTAAATCCGTCTCGAATGCGCTTCGGAGGGCATTTACACCTGGTCTTTTCACGATCGGATAGCTATCCGATCACAGAAAACGCATTAAGTGGCCAGATGTAAACAGCCCCTAAAGCCCTGGACGTGATCCTTCAGAAATTATTCTAATATGCTGATTTGTTGCATAACTTGTGATTTGAAAAGAAACTTTTTAATTGAATGCACCCTTGCTGAAAAACAAAAAACAACAAAACCTTACTGACCCCACACTTTTGATCAGCAGGGTATGATTTCATTATTTTGCGGATAATGGGGTTTACTATGATAAACCTTAGTATAGCTGCTCATGTGATCTCAAGATGGCTGGTGGGTCCAACTTTATGCAAACAAAACAGCTTTTCTACACTGGTCTTTTAGACACCAAATCAATTTAAACATTTGTCATATTTACATCTTTTTATAAAGGTTTTTATAATTTCTGAAGAAAATCCAGCCTGATCAACTGTCCTTAACAAGCCACACTTTTAGGTATTTATCATGCCTACGGCACAAAGTGGGATGAGTTTTAGTGGGGTTACACTTCATTTTAAAGTTTCCTTGTTACAGTGTAATTATGCATTTAAGTACTTATTAATATTAATCAACAATATATACTTGACTGTAATATGTGTAATTGACTGTAATTACTAGAGTAAGTAAATGTAACAAGGAGGCTAAAACAGTTAGGGTTAGGGTTAGTAGCACCACTATTTAAACAGCATGAACGACTTTGCAAGTACCTGTGTGCAGCATCGGGGTCAGCCTTGCGGTGTGAGCGTTTGGCTTTGAGTGTGTGTCGTCTCTCCGAAGAGTGGATGGACGGGCTCCGTGAACTGGAGTCCAAGCGAGGGGCATCCGGCCTTGTTCTGCGATAAAACACACCAAGACAAATTATACACCCCCACATATGCTTCCAAAGCTTTCAAGAACAACTCTGACTCAGCCAGAACAACTCACTTTCTGAGAATGATGACAGCTCTTCTCTCCTTGATGTCCTGGGGGCGGATGCAATGCGTGATGTCATCGGCTGCGTAGTCACTAAAATCAAAGCAGAGAGCATGAGCAAGAATTTAATATTTTACTGTAAACATAGCAGTACTGTGTGAGTTTTATCCTTTCAAGTACCATGTAAACTCCATGGCAAATAAATATGGCAATTATATACTACCATAATATAAATCACCATGGAATTACCGGTAACACTTCACAATAAGGTTTCATTTGTTAATATTAATTAATGTATTAACTAACTAACATGGGCAACACATGTATTACTGTATTTATTAATCTTTGTTAATGTTAGATAATAAAAATCCAGCTGTTCAGTTTTTTGTTCATGTTAGTTCACAGTGCATTAACTAATGTTAACAAACACAACTTTTTGTTTTTAATAATGTATTAGTAAATATTGAAATTAGCATGAAATAAGATTAATAAATGCTGCAGGAGTGCAGTTCATTCTTAGTTCATGTTCACTAATGAAACCTTTTTGTAAAGTTTTACCGAATTACATTATCGCACATATACAAATAATATCATGAGAATGTCCTGAACATGAATCGCAACACAGTAGCGAGTGTCCGGGCAGGTGAAGCTCCCCACCTGAGGACGGTGACGCTGCCGCGCCTCACGGGCAGGTGCAGCACGGGCTCGGACACGCGGATGGGCTTGAACTGGAACTTGCAGCCGAAGCAGAGCGCGCTGTCGCTGAAGAACGACACGGACACGATCGGTCGCTCGAAGATGTGGATGGGGTCCACGTGGGACACGATGCAGCCCCCGGGCTGGTAGTCATTAATCACGGCGCTATTAACGAAGCCCTCCGGTATGACGCCGTTCGTCACAAGGCGATCGATGACCAGCTCGTGCACCCAGTCCGGGATCTCGTCCACTTCGCCTTTGGAGTACAGGCGCTCCTGCCCGGGGCCGCGCTTCTCGAGCTGCGAGCCGTACGTGTAGCCCTCCCCGAAGAAGTACTTGTTCCGCAGGGGCGCCCGGTCCACCGTGTGCTCCCGGTAGAGCCCCTTGTCTGCCTTGGCAACCACCTCGTCGATCTTTGCCTCGATGAGCGCGCACTCCTCCTGCGTGAAAATACTCGCTTGCTTAATGCCGCTCTTCACTTTGCGCGCCTCCGCGTCCCGCCGCTCCTCGTACTCACTATCATCGTCATCCGACTCGCGGTATTTGCGCTTCTCGCCGTTGCTGTGCTCGAAAACTGTGTCCCTGTGCGGTGTCATCGACTTCAGCTTCTCCCGCAAATCCGTAAAACCGGCCATTTTAAAGAGCAAAGTCCGAAATTTTGGGAATTTTAAATGTTGTTGATCCTGAATTCACTTCAGGTCCCCATGTTAGAATATTAGTATCGGTCACTGAAGAAGTGCGAGACGTGACCGAAGGCCTGGAGCGGTGCCTCCCTCTTCCTCTTTCCCTGCTGTAGAAAATTAATCCAACCAAAGTTTCCACTGCCCCATTCCCCGAGCAACCCGGCTGAGTGTGTAACGCGACGCAGAGAGTGTGCTGTCAATCACAGGCGGCGTTTTCCTGCCGTTCAGTCCCATAACATTAGCACGTAGCACAGCTGCGACACCATTAGCTTCCAGTGCACACAGGTTTACAGCGGTATGTGTTTGAATAGCACGCCTTCTAGACACTACAAGCTGTGCTGATCAGCTTATTATAATGTATCCAAGAGATAGTAGTTATTCGGCTGGATTGTGCAGAGCGGTGAAGAGAACGTAAACTCGTGTAACCAAAACTGTTTGAGTAGCTGCGCATGCGCGTCAGGCCTTGCACGTAGGCAACTAGGCATGAGGGTCTCGTCCAGTGACAGCCAATGAGCGACGCGGTCAGCTGTCAGTAAACCCCTTCAGCTAAATAAGGCATTCTCGATTAAATGAAAGTATTGCCATATTTAAGAATTATGTTTATTATTATTATAACAATAACTTGTAGACAGAAAAAAGTACGGGTGAGAGTGGGAATGGGATGACCCAGGACAGACTCGAACCTGGGTCCTCAAGATCTCAACAGCGCTGACATGTCCGGAACACGTGCTGCTGGCATCATTATTGTATTTTTATAATTTGTATTCAATTACAACAACACAAATGTTCCATAGAACAGCATTTCAATATTTTATTATTATTATAACAAAATGTATATTACATTTTCTTTGTATTAGCCTTAGCCCTGATTATTTAAATTGAAATAAAAATACATCTTTAGTCATGGTAAATGTCAAAGTCATTTTTTTTATTAACATATTTTGTCATAAAAAGGGTTATGTAATAAAATAATTGATGTGCAAAAGTTGCAAGCCAGTTAAAAACTCATAATGTACAAGAGATCATTGTTTCTATGGCTCATATCTGAGGGGGTTCCTTAGTAATCTCATTTTGCATAATGAAAACATAATAATTTTAAAACAGACAGCTTATGCAGCTACCAATAATAATAATAATAATAATATGCTGTATTTTAATCTTATTCATTTATTAGATCATTATAGAAAACACAAATGTGAACATCATATTTCAGTTTCTCCAAAATACTGAGTTATAGACAATTACAGTAGGACAATTTATAAACTTAGGCTATACCCAATATATGTATTAAGAAATCTATAAAAAATACAAATTTAACAACCCACAGGCCCCATATGTTAACGAATAGCTAAATATACAAAGTTTGACTGAAAAATTGTCATTACACTACTTTGAAAACTATCATTTCGTTGTCAGTCTGTGTGAGATGATAATAATAAGAGTGAAAAATATTACATTCATATTGTGTTCTCCTGAGTAACATCTCTCTTCAATCTAACTTGTATGTGCATGTGTTAAAAGATTAATATAAAAACATTTATACCTTGATTACTTTCACATCTAAGGTATCAAGGAACAATTTTACATTACATGTTTTGATGCGCAAAAGCAAGGCAAATAATAATCCATCTGTATAAATATTACGCATCCAGTACAAAAATAATGATTTTCATTCACCCCGTGTGTTCTATACATAACATGTGATCAAATACACATGATTAGTGCAAACATCGCATTAAGAGGTTTGGTTTGTTTAGTTATGATGAGATAAACAATAAATAAAAAATTACACATACAGAATGCATGAAAATGTGTTTTGTTACAGCATGGTGATTTCACTGGGTGGCAGCGTCAGCCTCTTCTCTCGCACAGAGAGCATATTCTCAATGTGCATGGCGATTACCCGACACAGCTCCAGACCCTACAAACAACACATATGGTCATAAACCACTCATTAATACTTGTCTTGCATGGTTCTAATGGTGTTGAATGTGCGTTACCTGTTCCAGCTGTAACTGTGTGACACTGTGGTTGGTTAAGTCTCCTATCAGGATGTCCACATAAGGATAACTGGATCCAGCGCTGGGCCGCTGTGTGTGAGCTGACTGAACCAGCTTCAGCTGGAACTTCACCTGCACCTCCTGCCAATAGAAATTTAAAGTGCCCTTATTATGCTATTTTAAAGGTTTCTATATTTGTTTTGGAGATTTAAAAGCATCCAAGGTCAAAAAACACTTTAATTTTCTCATAATATACATTGCAGCATCACCTCATTTCTCAAAGTGTCTGAAAACGGTTTGTTTGTTGATTCAGTCTCTCTAAACCCCTCCTTTCCAAGAGCCTACTCTGCTCTGATTGGTCAGACAGCACAGTCTGCTGTGATTGTGTGGTTTGCCGCTTACAGTGAGTGCCGGAAACGAAACTCCTATTATCAAATCTGAATGTCAGCTGCTGGAAGGCTTCCTCAGCGTTTGATACACAGTGATATGAACAGTAACGACGGCATAGGTTTTTCAGCATTAATTCCAGAGTCCTCATCCTTTTAAAGCGCATGCAAAGTGGATTCTCAGCGCTGAAAACAGCATCTTCTCAACATGTCGACAACATGAATCAAACTCTTACAGTCTCAGCTTTAACTACAGTGTTTGAGGGCAGGTCAAAGTAGACGTTGTTTACGGGCAACCAATGAAGACCATAGGCGGGCATTATGCAAATTTGTTACATTGTTACGTATAGGAAGTGAGACTGGAATTTCTGACGACTCGTTTCGGCAGTTCAGAATCGATTTCTTTTAGGAGACAATCATTTTATGTCATGCACTTTGATCTTTCAAACTTTGCAGACCTTTTACATTCACAAACAGCTGTAATACACACTACATGAAAGGTTATATTTGAAAAAGCATAATAAGGGCACTTTAATTTGTAAAACTGAAAACTTTAGCTTTTGAAAGTCTGTGTGTGTTTGTAATACACACATGAGTGTCTTTGTGCAGGAAGTTCAGTCCGTTCTGATTGACAGCGAGGATGCATGGTGCAGAGATGGTGCTGTTGCTGCTGCTTTGGATGTAAAAGAAGGACGATCCAAACATGGGAAATGCACACACCAAACCTGAAGCACACACACACAAACACAATCCAGCAAACTTGCTTTTTATCATAGTATTATCTTATTTAAAAAAAATGTGAAGTTAATGAGGGTGTTTGGCCTGATGAGAATAAAGTATACCCAGGAACTGGGATCTGGCCTGGTGAGGGTTCAGGCTTTGGACGGCATGTACATGTTGGGCAACCAGTTGCATCCACTGCTGAGGACCCTGTCTGCCAAAGATCTCAACTGGGATGTACTCTGTCAACTCATGACTACAGAGAGAGAACATGTCGACATTTCAAGTCATTATGCTAAAACTGAATATATGTGGAAAGATTTTTAACTAGAAAAATCCCAAAGGAAGTGCCCCTTTTCATAGCAGGACACTTGTATAGTTATATACAGATACTTGTAAAAATTTCCTTAAGAGAAATAGACTACTGTTTAAAAGTTTAAAACGTATCAGTTTCAACAAAAATATTAAGCAGCTCAACTTTCAGCATTGATAATAATAAGAAATGTTTCTTGAGCAGAAAACCAGCACAGTAGAATTATTTCTGAAGGGTGAAAATCAAATAAGGTTGCGTAAAGAATGAAGGATGTCTAAAGTTGAAACATACATAGTAGGTGTGTAGCGACTGTCTTTGGCTCTGTGTTGAAGAGCAGCAAGTTTGGCAAACTGGTTAAACTGCTGTTCACTGATCTTTCCCTGAGGTATGATATTCAGCAGACCCTTCACGTAGTCTGGCAGAACCTGTGCAAACACAAACACACATACAATTATGAAGGAATTACAGGTGCAGGTACATTTTAATTAGGATATAATTGTGCACTTTTTGAAAATGTCAGTAACATTATTAATATAATGTGCTCAAGCAATTTATTATATTCACACTACCGGTCAATGTTTGGGCTTGGTAAGAATTATTATTTATTTTTGAAAGTTTCTTATGCTCACTGAGGCTGCATTTATTTGATAGAAATACAGTAAAAAATAGTGATATTGTGAAACAGTATTATAAATTAAAATAACTGTTTTCTATTATGAATATATGTTAAATTGTAATTTATTCCTGTGATGGCAAAGCTGAATTTTCAGCATCAGTACTCCAGTCTTCAGTGTCACATGATCCTTCAGAAATCATTCTAATATGCTGATTTGCTGCTCTAGAAACATTTCTGATTATTATCAATGAAGAAAACAGTTGTGCTGCTTAATATATTCGTGGAATTTTTTTTTTTTTCCAGAATTTATTTGAAATATAAATATTTTGCAGAAATGTCTTTACAGTCACTTTTGATCAATTTAATGCATTCTTGCTGAATAAAAGTATATATTTTTTTTTCTTACTGACCCCAGACTTTTTAACGGTAGTGTATATGTCATTCTGCGTTCACGCCATGTCGTAATTAGAGTAATTACGAGATGACAACATGTGATGTCCTTTCAAACACCACAATCCATGTGCTGCGGTCAGGTGGTTTTTACAAGTCGGAATCTTATAATAATGATAATTCCGACATGGCGTGAATGCACCTTAATGTACATTTTCTTAACACAGTGTCCTGGCCAGATGCAATGCCTGGAGGTTTCTAGCAAAAATAATTTTTCTGTCCTCACAGAAATCCAAATACTGTCAGTATGAACATGGAAGAGACAGGATTGCTGGTTTGATGTTTTAGTGCATTGCAGCTGGTTAGGACGCGTGCGAGTAATGGCATATGATAAGACAGACATGTCGTGCCTGGTTATAGTGCATGGTGACACAGAGCTCGTTGTCAAACTTGAGCGGATGGGCCCAGATGACTCGTCTGAACCAGAAGCTGTAGTTGGTATCAATTTGCTCCGCTTCTGTTGCAATGTCTAATATATACTCTCGCTTATTGAGGGGCCGCACATTCTGACCTGTGTGACATAAAAAATATATGAGTGAATAAATCTGGTAGTGAAAGCGGTAGGGTATGTTCGAAGAATGCATAGTTATATTGTGCACATTACAGTACAGAATATACAATTTCATGCACAGAATACTTGAATAATGTACTTTTCCTACATTCGTTAAAATAAACAAGCATAGCATGCTGTGTAGAATAGCATATCCCACAATGCAATGCTCTTGACTTGACCTTTCATTTCCAGTGTGACTAATAAACCAGAGGTAAAGCAGCTGTCATTTTTTAATATGCCCTTTTTGACTCATTATTCGGTCCGATAAATTACTGAATTAAAAATGCAAGATGAGGTCATAACATAATAAAGAATACTTGTTTTTTAAAGTTTTTCTTTTGTATACTGTGTATATTGCATTACATACCAATTTTTATGAATCAATACAAGTGCAGAACAGAGCATGTGTTCTAACCACTAAACCACAGGTTGGACAATGCAATGTACAGTATATAGTGAGCAATATTCAGTGCTCAGTTTGCTAATATATCCACTCTGAACATAGCCTTATAGAGGTGTAAGGACATCAATCTGTACCTCTGTTGGTGACTATGAAAATTGTGTACTCATCCATTGCCTCCAGCCTTTGTAACGCCATCTCATAGCACAACTCCTCTATGATATCCAGTGCCACCTGCACACACAACAGATCAACATCTAGTTAACTTACAAATATAATCACATGCAATAAATGGTATGAACTCAAGAAGAGAGACATACGGAGCAGGTTTTGATCTTCAAATGTCTCTCAATTCCACCGGGAAATAGAAACAGTTGCCGCTTCGAGCTTCGACCAGCCTGAAAACACATTCATGAACATAATTACATTGTAATTCATATTACATACTCTACTGATCAACAGATGTTAAGAATTTTTAATGTCTTTTTTTTTTTTTTTTTTACAAGCAATCTCTTTTGCTCACCCAGACTGCATTTATTTGATCAAAAATACAGTAAAAACAGTAAAACTGAGAAATAGTATTACAATTTAAAATAACTGTTTTCTGTTTGAATATAGTTCAAAATGTAATTCATTCATGAGATGCAAAGCTGAATTTTCAGCATCATTACTCCAGTCTTCAGTCTCACATGACCCTTCAGAAATCATTCTAATATGTTGATTTGGTGCTCAAGAAACATTTCTTATTATTATCAATGAAGAAAACAGATGTGCTGCTTAATATTTTTTTGTCAGGATTCTTTGATATGAACATACTTTTTTGTATCAATGTAAAAGTCTTTACTACCACTTTTGATCAATTTAATGCATCCTTGAATAAAAGTATGAATTATGTTTAACAGGGTTATTGACCATTATGGCTTTGAGCTCCATACTACTGGGGTAAACACTCCTGCCACCAAACTGAAAGGTCTTTCTCAGATTCTGCTCACAAGCTTTAGCAATTCCTGGAGATCACACATTAAATAATGTTAGATCATCATGCGTCATAAAAATATTATTTTAATTTAGAGACTAACATATGTGTACTGTATATGTGTGATGTATAATTACCATGAAAAAGCACTTCAGGACTTCTGCAGACGTCTCTGAGGAACTTGAGTAAGAATGGTTTGAGCACTTCAGAGCAGCGGTAAAAAGCAGTCAGAATGTAGAGCAAGCGCCAGCCCTTCTGACAGCTGTCACTGCAACACAACACAACACAACACTAACATACAGAACAGCTGAACACAGATTCCTAACAAACAAGCAAATAAACAAAACACATCTCACGGTTTAGAGCTGGTATTGGCTGTAATCTGTCTGAGGACTTGACAGTAAGCCTCATCCTTCATCAGTCCATATTCACCCGTCAACTACAAAAACAATTGTGCATTTTAGTCAAATTAAAGCTAAAACTAAAACATATATCAAACACAACTGGGGGTCTATGAGCCCTATGGGTAACAGCACAGCTGGTCATATGGACGAGAAGTTGTGCTTTACCTTAAGGAAGGTGCAAACCACAAACTGCTCTGATTGGCCCCTGAGTGGATGATCTCCCATGAACTTCATTATGGCTACACACAAACCAAACCCAGACAGAAATAAATCTTGAGATATGAAGCATTCCAAAAGAATAATAAACAAAAATAAAACTGACTGAGTGGCTGTGATTTATGTTTCATCTCACCCAGGAAAATTTCAGAAGCAACTCGGTTCATGTTGGGGTCAGTGAAGTCTATGAGGGACTCTGTGATAGGGTTCTGGAGAAAACAAGAGATCGTCAGTTTTATATGTCTGTGTGTGTGTGTTTGTGGTGTACATACTGTATATATATATATATATATATATATATATACACACACACACACACACACACACACACACACACACACACACACACGTATATGTATCACACATGTATATGTATAGTAGCCTACTGTTCAAAAGCATTTTTTTAGTGTTTTGTAAAGAAAAAGTCTCTTACGCTCACCAAGCCAATTATTTGATCAAAAACATAGTACAACAGTAATATTGTGACATATTATTACAAATAACTATTTTCTGTTTTAATTAACAATTTATTCCTGTAATAGTAAAGCTGAATTTTCAGCATCATTACTCCAGTCTTCAGTGTCACATGATCCTTCAGAAATCATTCTAATATGCTGATTTAGTGCTTAAGAAACATTTCTTATAATTATTAATGTTGAAAACAGTTTTGCTGCTTAATATTTTTGTGGAAACCATAATAAATTCTTTTTCAAGATTCTTTAATCAAAAAATGTCGCAAGCTTTTTTTCAGCATCTCTTTTAAACAGATTTTTTTTTGTAACATTATAAATGTAAATCTTTACTGTCACTTTTGATCAATATAATGCATCCTTGCTAATATTGACCCCAAACCTTTGAATTGTAGTGTATATACGTATTGTAGTGGACATGTATTTATATGTTTATGTACGTATGCATATAGTGGACGCAGTACCTTGCTGAATTTCACCATCTCTGCGGGGTCTTTGTTTCCTTTACCTTTTTTGGACTTATCCCTGAACGAATCACTAGTAACATAAAGAAAAGTACAACATCTGGACTCAGTCCTGTGTTTAACTGTGTTGGATGATAAATAGCAGGATTGTTTTGTATTATAATAGCAGTAGCATCACTTTTACCTCTTGTTTCCATTTGACGTTCTGAAATATTTCTTAGCAAACTCCACCATGTTGTACTGGCTGTCCGAAATGATGTTGCCCTCAATTTCAGAGTCACCAAAATCCCCTAAACCATCAGACTAGCAATCACAAAACAGACATAAAAAACGAGTATGTACTATTAGTAATATTCCGTCAGACACATTTTGTTTAACTTCAACTCCAATATCTACTAACAGCCTTGTAGTAAATAGGAAATTCACATTTTTATTTTCAAAGATTAAGAAAAAATGTAATACTGCATAAAACGTTTTAATAGTGCACTTTCATTGTCGCATCATTTGCTAACATTAAATGTTATGACATATAGAGCCAGATTTGCTAAACAGGGCAAATTATTGTGAAAGTGCAATTCCAAATCTACAGACAATACTCAAATTAAAGCACACAGACACAGCGGGATTATTTCCATAATGACCAACACAATCTACCCAGAGCAGCGCAAATTAGTCTGGTTTAAGACGTGCTTTTTAGGGCGGTAAATAATGCCACAAATACCAGTAAATTGACGAGCACAAACCATAGTAAATCACCTTGCGTGATTCATTTAAATACTTTCCTCCCATAAATTTTGCATCTGAAAGGGAAACTCCTACAAATGCATACGCAATAAGGTCAGCCGCAAAAATAACCCTGTCCATTGCTTTTCAGTGCTATTCTTCTCCACTGCGTGTCTTTAGTAAATCCTGACAGTAGTTTTTTTAATACCAAAAGAGGGTTTGTGCTGGAGCAAGCTGTTTGTAAATCTGACCCAAATATATTGGCATTATATCAGCCATCAAACAGCTTGTCATAGTGATATCGGCATAAGCATTTGTATATGCTGCATGCATGAAATTGTGTTTCTATACCTCCAGTGAGGGGTCTAGTTCATGTGCAGCTGCAGTGGAGGCCACGGCGAGAGCGATGGCTCCTGATGCTGCCACTCGACCCTGTCTATCTCTCGGCTCGTCTCTTCTCTCTGCCGGGAGACTCAGGAAATCAGGAGCAGCTACAGGAATCACACACTCCACGGGGAACGCTCCACTCCGACCCTGCACTGCCCCATACTTCCAGCCTGAAAAAACAAACATAACCTTATGACAGCTTATTATTTCTGCATTCCACTTTTTTTAACATCTTTAAAAAAAATGGCATTAATAGATATCTGTTTTCATCATGTGACAAAATATACCTAATTTCAAGTTGTTACACAATTTAAAGCATCCTATAAACAAAATAACATATATAAAAAAGGTAATATGTGAAATGTCTGACCAAAATCTGGTGTGCCTCTCTTTAGCTCCTCGAGGTAAATGACTTTTTTCTTCACCACACAGCCGTAACTCTGACCTGAAACACAAATGCACATGCACATCATGAAAATGTCACAATTCTTCCTTTTAAAATGCATGCACATCAGTTTAAGTATAGTCATGCACTGTACGGGACCCCCTCATGGATTTCCTGGGGTATCAAGGACAAGCCTGTCCCAAGGTTAACTGCTGATCCTCCTGATGGAATGCAAATATTTTGAGCTCATTCTAAAATCTTTTCCTGTAATTTCCTAATCTTTACGGACTCAAAACTAAACAAATCACTGTATGCAAAAAAGTTATTGTCATCCGTTCAAAAATGTGGGGTTGTACAATTTTGTACTCACCAAGGCTGCATTTATCTGATCAAAAATATCACGTGTAGCGTTAGTTCTGGCAGGTCACGTTTGTCAAGCTCGCATCAGCTGACTCTCAGCTGATCCACATCTACCTATAGGAATACGACGCCTATCACCGTATACATATATAAGCTCCTTCAGTATTATCAGCAGCTATCGCGTTTCTCAGGAGCTAATTACCCTCCTCCATCCCCAGCTCCTCCTCTCGCCCAGTCAGGATTTGGCATTCTGATTCCCCTTGAATCAGAATAAATTCTCGAATAATGTTGTACTTTAAAATCTTGAATTAAATATATTTGCAAACATTCATGTTGGTTCTGTTCTGTTTACCCCAAGGGGGGTTATTGCTGCTCTCCCTGCTCTTATCCATGCTAGGCTGCACGGATGCGCAGGGAGTTCTCGCCCAGAATGGAGCCATACCGCCAATCCAAACTGTATGCTAATTGTCAGTCGTATTTGACGGTAGTGGTCCTGACAGAAACAGTAAAAACTGTAAAATTGTGAAATATTTTTACTATTTTAAATAACTCTATTTTCTATTTCTATAAAATCTATTTTAATACATTTCAAATTGTAATTTATTCCTGTGATGCAAAGCAGACTTTTCAGAATCATTCCTCCAGTCTTCAGTGTCACATGATCCTTATGAAATTATTCTAATATGCTGATTTGCTGCTCAAAAAACATTTCTTTATTATCACAGGTAAAAACAGTTGTGCTGCTTAATATTTTTGTGGAAACTGTGATATATTATAAATATCTTTACTGTCACCTTTGATCAATTTAATGCATGAATAAAAATATTAATTTCTTTTTAAAAAAAAACGTTTGAATGGCAGTGTACTTAAACTCAATGGGATGTATTGTATTCGGGTGACAAATATTCTCCCCTGCTAAAAACTGCATGACATCACTGCTTGTGGGAAAGACCTATAGATTTTAATGTGCTTTTTAAATGTGATTTTAATGACTGCATTTCTCACCCTCCTCTAATCCATCCATGGCCTGCAGACGAATGATATCTCCTTTATGGAAGTTTAAAAGAGCTCTGTCCTCCGTAATGAAGTTTCTCTCTGCTACAACATACTCAGAGTCCTGCGGAGGAAGTCAGAAGTACAGCATTGCATGTTAACACAAAATCAGAGCCGTCTTTGGCAGTGTAACAACACCTTAAAGTCACCATGAAATCAAAATTGACTTTTTTTTAAACAGAATTTATTATTCATTTATTATTATTATTTAGCATGTATTATAAATGATTTATCTTTTTTTAAATTAATGCGCCAAAGTTATCAAGATAACTCCCTCTTGCAGCGACATCTCTTCTCTGATGACGTGTTTAGTGGCACGAGGGCGGGACAACCTGTCACTCACATGAGATCACAGTAATAGCAAACCATAACCATACAATCAATCATCAAGACAAAATCAAGTCCCGCCCTATATTTTTTCTTGTTCGAGAAGCCGTTTCACTCACATTTCCATCCAAATCGGGAAGAAAAGACAATATCGCAACTTCCGTTTCATGGTAACTTTAAGAAATGACAAGAAGAGAAATCGTACCTTCTTAAGATGAGAGATGAAGAGATCAATCATCTGTTTGATCTGAGGAGCTTTGGCTGAAAACAGAATCAGTTTCTCATTCATCAGATTAAACTCCAGCATGTTCTGAGACGGGATGGTCACAAACAGGATGTCTGTGTAGCTGTGGGAGAGAGCGAGAGTTGTGGTACTCAATCTTTATGAGGTTTCTGGCTGACAGACGGTTAAATGGCTGGATGGATGACGCACCTGTACGGACGGAGCACTCTGAAGTAGTCTGGAGCCACAGAGCTGCTTTTCACTGTCTTTAGAAGTTTGATCCCAGAGTGAGACACTGCCAACACCTGCACTCCAGTTCCCACACTGCCCTACACACACACACACACACACTGGTGACATATCAGGCATAAACTGAATTTATACTAAAAGTCTGCCAGCAAAAGGAACTCACAGAGGCAGGAAAAAGGCGAGAAAAATAAATCTCCCATGATTCCCTGGCAGCAGCAACCACAGCTTTCTTCACAGTCTCATCCGGAACATCTGTGTTCGGCTCGATGCCATATTGAGCTATGAAATAAACACACATATCATAGTAACAGATCAGTGTAGTCATCAAAAACATTAAACTAAACATGCCATGGGAAATGATTCCACATAGAAAATAAATGTAACTATAAATTAATTCCTTCCTCACCAAACAAGGATTTCATCTTCTGTCTCTCCTCTTTAGTAATGCGCACACAGGCCTCTGTAAATGTGTCATTGACAATCTGAAAAACAACATTTAAAGGTGAGAAATTACAAAAATATGGAATGAAGAGAGAAAATGAAGAGAGAAAAGCAATGTATTTGCAAAAATGTTCAATATTTTAATAAAAATGTTTGGGATCAGTACGTTTTTCTTTTTCTGCATGTGCATTAAATTGATCAAAAGAGTCAGTAAAGACTAACATTACAAAATTGTATTTCAAATAAATGTTATTCTTTCAAACTTTCTATTCATCAAAGCAAATGATATTATGAAGACAATGAGTGGAGTCCGCCTCACCTGTTTGAATATGAGGTTCAGCACTAGCGGATGGTTCCAGCTGTCTTTGGGGTAGAAGACCTACAACAATGTGTACAGCAGCATTAGTGCTGAAACTGTTCTGTGTTCAAGATGATCTACAACATTTACAAAATACACACACACCTCCTTCCTGAGGCAGATTTTCCAGGGGACGTTTGTGTAGGTGTAATGCTCCTCTGTGCTGCTCCTCTGCAGCTGTGTTTGGATGCTCTCAGATTCCACTGGAAGATCTCGGGACACTGGTGTGTGTGTGTGTGTGTGTATGACAGATGGAGAAATAGAGATGGTTGAGGACATACGGTATGCATTATATACAGTATGTATACTGCTATCCAAAATTTGGGGTCGATAAGATGTTTTTTCTAGGGCTGTGAAACGATTAATCGCGATTAATCGCATCCAAAATAAAAGTTTGTGTTCACATAATATATGTGTGTGTACTGTGCATAATTATTTTGTATATATAAATACACACACATGCATGTATATATTTAAGAATTTTTTTTTATTTATACATAAAATATTTATATTTATATATAATACAAATTATATATACAGTATATTTAAGCAAATATTTCTTAAATATATACATGCATGTGTGTGTATTTATATATACAAAATAATTATGCACAGTACACACTCATATATTATGTGAACACAAACTTTTATTTTGGATGCGATTAATCACGATTAATCATTTCACAGCCCTAGTTTTTTCTAATGTTTTTGAAGTCTGTTTTGCTCATTTATTTGATCAAAAATACAGTAAAAAAGGCAACACTGTGAATTATTAGTACACTTTAAAATAACTGTTTCTATATTCATATATTTTAAAATGTAACTTATTTCTGTGATGGCTGAATTTTCAGCATAATTACTCCTTCATGATCCTTCAGAAATCATTCTAATATGCTGATATATAGATCTATAAACATTTTTGCTGTTTAATATTTTTGCGAAAACCATGATACATTTTTTACAAGTTTCTTGTATGAATAGAGAGTTCAAAAGAACAGCATTTATTTGAAATAGAAATCTTCTGTAGCATTAAAAATGTCTGCCACTTTTTATCAATATAATGCATCCTTGCTGAATAAAAGTATTAATTACTTAAAAAAAACCTTCTGAACAATAGTGTGTATCCCTTACAAAAAGATGGTTATACTTCAATACTTCGTTATCGTACCATTGGTACTATATCATTACCACATTCATTTGCTATAGTATTTAGAGAATACCATGGTAATACCATCAAGGTAGTGCTCAAAAAGAGCTAAAACTGTGATAATACTATAATATCTGTTGTAAGCGATGTGTGTGTGTGTGTGTTTGTGTTGTTCACCTGGTGGTGGTAAAGTCAGTGGTGGTTCTGGTGCTTTCTTCTTGCTGCTTTTAGTTGGTTTGAGGCCTCTATCTCTGGACACAGCGGCTGGAGCGGGAGGCTTTCTCTACACAAACAGTTACACACAGCACAAGATGTTGTGTTTTACGAAGACAAACATTTTGTGCGCAATACGACCAGGAATGAGTATAAAGAAAGAAAAGCAAATTCAATCGGTTCACCATATAAAGCGATCAAGTCTCTTCAGAATTTTTTTTTTTTTAAAACGCTCAATTCATAGGAATGAATGAATGAGGCATTTATATAGCGCTTTCATATGTGCTACTGTAAGCTACAAAGCGCTTTACAATAATATCAGGGGATCTCTCCTCAACCACCACCAGTGTGCAGCATCCACTTAGATGATGTGACGGCAGCCACAGTACAGCGGCGCCAGTGCGCTCACCACACACCAGCTACAGGTGGAGAGGAGAGAGAGTGATAGAGCATATTCAATGGATGGGGATTATTAGGAGGCCATGATTGGTAAGGGCCACTGGAGGGAATGTGGCCAGGACACCAGGGTTACACCCCTACTCTTCATGTGAAGTGCCATGGGATTTTTAATGACCACAGAGAGTCAGGACCTCGGTTTTACGTCTCATCTGAAGGATGGTGCTCTTTGACAGTATTGTGTCCACGTCACTATATTGGGGTGTTAGGACCCACACAGACCACAGGGTGAGCGCCCCCTGCTGGCCTCAAAAATACCTCTTCCAGCAGCAAAAGTTTTCCCAGGAGGTCTCCCATCCAGGTACTAACCAGGCTCAACCCTGCTTAGCTTCAGTGGGCAACCAGCCTTGGGCTACAGAGTGAAATGGCTGCTGGCAACCATAACTACTGATATCATATGGATTTAGTTGTATCTCTTTATGAACTTTTTGAAGCATCAAAGTGGTATTTGCGTCAATGGAGGGACAGACATTGCTCAGATTTCATTGAAAAATTTTTCCTTTGTGTTCCAAAGATGAACGAAAGTCTTACGGGTTTGGAACCCAACATGAGAGTGAGTAATTAATCACAGAATTTTTATTTTTGGGTGAACTATCCCTTTAAAGCATATTAAAAACACTACATAGACATATAAAAAAACATTAAAAACTTGATTTTCTTTAAATGATTAGTTATAAGCTAGCAATCTTTAATAGCTCAGACATGCTTTAAATGGATAGTACAGAAGTGAGAGAGGTAGACACAAATAGGAAAACATACACACCTCTGGAGGAGGAGGATTGTCCATCTGTGTTTTTAGGATCTGCATTGCCTCATCATGTGGGTTCAACTTCTTGACAAAACCTTTCCCATCTCGCCTGTCAACAAACACATGCCATTCTTTGAGTTAAGAATAATAATAATAAAATAATCTGATTGCATGATACATAGGAGCAAATGCACAGGTAACCCACCTCTGTCTCTGAGGCACAGGTTCTGGGTCCGGGGTTTGATACTGTTTAATGATGTCTTTAATGTTGTGGCTGGGAACAATGTGCTCAGAGTTAGAGACAGAATATTTCACCACCTCTGTGGCAGGAGCCGGAGCCGAACGCATGGGACCCGTGACCGCAACAGGAGCTGAGAGACAGAAAGAAAAAGTTGGAATATATAGAAGTTACAGAAAATTGATTTATTTCAATTGTTGGGCATTATTATATTAAATGCAATCACACCATGTTTTTTAGCAGGCCTGCTGTCAAGTTTAATTGGTGCAGCGGGGGCTTGTTTCTTCCCTAATGTCCCATTAGATGATGCAGCCTGAAAATCATTTAGCCAAAGATAACAAATCATCAACAGTTCTTATATTAAAATATATAAGTTAATTACAATCAATAAAAGTGCAATTAGAAGCAATTAAGTTGCAGTGTAATATGAAAAAGATACAGTATTAATGACAATAATCAATAAAAAACATGAACATAAAAATAAAAAAGCACCACTGTCAACCATATTATATAAACTTTCATGAACCAGTTTTTAAAATGTATTTAATATAGTCTTTAACTAATATAAAAATATAAAATTAATTACACAAACTGATATCACGCTTGTATACAGTTCAAAAGTTTGGGGTTGGTAGGATTTTTAAAAATGTTTTTGAAAGAACTCTCTGATGCTCACCAAAGCTGCATTTAATTGATAAGAAATGCAGTAAAAAGAGTAATACTGTGAAATATTATTACAATTTAAAATATATTTAATATATTTAAAAATGTAAATTATTCCTGTGATGCAAAGCTAAATTGTGCACATTGTGAATTAAACACATGATCCTTCAGAAAACATTCTAATATGCTGATTGGCTGCTCAAGAAACATTTATTATTATTATTATTATTAATGATGAAAACAGTTGTGCTTCTTATTATTTTTGAGGAAACCGTGATGCAAGTTTTTCAGAATTCTTTCATGAATTGAAAGTTCCAAAGAACAGCATTTATTTCCTGCAATCTTTTGTAATATCACAATTTTTCACAAATTTCTTTGCTGTCACTTTTGATCAATTTAATACTTCCATGCAGAATAAAATTTCTTTAAAAAAAACCTTACTGACCTTAAACTTTTAAATGGTAGGGTATTTATATTTACATTACATGTATTGATTTAGCAGATGCTTTTATCCACAGCAAATGAGGAACTTCATGAGCAATTGGTCAAAAGAGCCAATGATATTCTTAGGACACAAGGTCAGGTTTACAATATAAACTAGATTATATCAACACTTGGGCACCTGTGTAGTCTTAGTGTTCCGCGGCTGTGGCATTGGGGGGCTGTTCTTCTTCATGGGCTCACTTTGCCCCTCTAAGGTGCCGGGGGTGGCGTAGATGGAGGTGGAGGCGACGGCCGGTTGGGGGGTCACTGGAGGGCTTGTGTACGTGGACAGGGGAAATGGGGCGTAGGGGCTGAGGGGGATGTTTGCGTAGGGGCTGGGAGGGATGTCGGGGTACGGGCTGGGTGGCAGAGTGCTGTAAGGGGTAGGAGGAGGACTGGTTGGGGGGCTGGTGAGGGGAGACATTGGTAGACTGGACACTGGACTGGTCACCATAGCCATCGCCTGCATGGTCATATGCTGAGCCTGAAGATGTAGGGACAGTCGAGAGACACAAGGTTACTTAAAACACTTGAAAACCAGTTCACACCAAGAGCAATAACTATAACGATAACTATATTAGCGTCCACACCAGTGGACGATATAATTCTGATTATTATAAGCATGCGCTGCAGTTTTGTCGTTTGCCGCTTTAGATGCTTGAGATCTTTAAAGTAGGATGGATTCTGATTGGCTGTCATTGTTTTCATTGTTCATCAGCTAGAATTTTTTTTTTCCCTGTGCCGTTATCTTTTAGTTGTGATGTGGATGTGTGATGTGGATATTCTTTTATATTTAGAACGATTTTTAGAACTATAACTTTTTTGCTATTGTTATAGTTATCGTCCTTGGTGTGAACGGGCCTTTAGTCTTTTTTTTTTGACTTTGGGTCAAAAGGACATTTTTAAATATGTTGTATGTATTAATTGCAGTCTGATTGAAAAGGCATACAATTATACATGTAAAAACTTTTAATTTTATTTTATTTCACATATCAAAATATGTCAAAATGTAACAATCTTTAACCCAACAATCAAAAAGTAAATTGAATAATAAATTAAAACAAACAAAATAAAAACTATAATAGTATATCAATGATACTAAATGAACACTGGTTTAGATTACTTTTTATTTAAAATTTTATTTTTGTTAATATTTCAATTTAATTTGAAATTTTTAGTCATTTTGTTGTGTTTGTTTTTGCCATTTGTATTATAATAATACAAAAATATGTCTTTATAGTTTTTTTATTCTTCATTTATTAGTTTTAATTTATTTAGTAATTTATTTTAGTATTTCAATTTAAACTAAAATGAGAAATGTTGACTTGGAAACTAGATCAAATAAAATAAAGTTGAAATTTTATTTAAATAAACTCAAACATTTTTTGTATGGATTTAGTTTTAGTTAACAATAATAACTGAACTAAACTAAAAACTAAAAACTAAAAAAAAGGGAGTGTCTATTTACACTAAGTGCAAATATCCCTGGGCTATTTACACTAACTCCACCCAAAATACTGCTATTTTCACTTTGTGTAAATAGCATCTATCGCTATTTGCACTTAGTGCAAATAGCCCCTGCCAATTTAAAAAAAAATAATATTATTGAAGAAAACTTTAGGATGACCATGGCACTCCTTAGAATTAAAAGCCATTATTATCAGATAGCTAAATACAAAAAAATCTAAAAACATCTAAAAACTAAAAACATGTTTAGTGCTGCAAAGAGATGGTGATCACATCACAACTGTTAACTAATCAGACGTCTTATTGAATGAAACTGCTTGCACCTGTGGTTGAGGTTGTTGTGTTGCTCTCCCTGAGGAAGGCATGGGCCGAAACACGTTGGAAAGTTTTTAGTTTTTTTGTATGTAGCCATCTGATAATAAAGGCTTTTTAATTCTAAAGAGTGCCATGGTCATCCAAAAGTTATCTTTGATGGACCACTAAAATACCTGGATCATAGAGCACCTTGACTGGATACATCTCCTTTAGTTGCGCTCTCTTCTATTGGACTTTGTTTAAATAAAATTATTGTTTGCACAAAAATGAAAATTCGGTCATAATTTACTCATCCTGAAATAATTCTTAAAAAAAAACAAAAAAAAAAACATCACTTTAAAGAAATAGTTAAATAGTTTGAAACAACATGAGGATGAGTAAATGAGAATTTTAATTTTTGGGAGAATTATTGTTTTAATAAAGACTGTAGTACCATAATGACGGCTTGCTGGTTCATGATGGTTTGTTGCTGTTGGGCCAGGACAGTTTGCTGTTGGTCTGAGGGGAAGAATTAAAAGACACTACTGAATACTGGTCCATCATTCAAAGCCCTGTAAAGCTGATGGCATTTTAATTAGAAATACCTGGCACTGGGGACACCGCTGGCATTCTGGCCATGACTGAAGTGCCTGGTATGGGTGGCAGAACTCTCACTGCTGCAAAATACACATAACAGAAAAATATCACACACACAGCCCATCACATCATTAAATTATGTGCAGTATGTGGGCATTCATAATTGAGTTTAAAAGATCAGCATAGCTGGTCCTCAGGTTGGGATTCTGGTGAGCTGGTGTCTCTGCCAGGCTTCTTGACTTGACTAACGAATCTGGTCAAGCAGCAGTAAAATTACGTCAAATTTATTTGTATAGAGCTTTTCACAAAACATATTGTTTCAAAGCAGAATGTTTATCATATCTTAATAATCTTTATGCCTTATAGCCACATTTAGTAGGTTAAAGCTGGGTGATAAGTGATGTAGTGCTATGCATAAGTTTAGACACCCATGCTAAAGTTGACTAAAAAGAGGAATAAAAAATCATTTTTTGGAAATTGAACTTAATGCCTTAATTAAAAAATTAGGAAAAATCCAACCTTTAAGGACACCAATTTTCTTTGTGAATGAATAATGTATCGTAAATAAATAAATGTTCTTCCTTAAAATACAGGGTGCATAAGTCTGGACACCCCATGTTAAATTCCCATAGAGGCAGGCAGATTTTATTTTTAAAGTCCAGTTACTTCATGGATCCAGGATACTATGCATCCTGATAAAGTTCCCTTGGCCTTTGGAATTAAAATAGCCCCACATCATCACATAGCCTTCACCATACCTAGAGATTGGCATGGAGTACTTTCCATAAGATCATCTCTCAATGCAAATCAAACCAGCTATTAGGCTAACTGAAATAAAACCATGCCAATGGCGAGTTAAATTTCAAAAAAAAAAAAAAAAAAAAGATAAGGAAGTTGAGATTAAACCGATGAATAGCCTTTGAAAAAGTCTATATATAACTGTACTACACACAGTGTACTGTATGTAGAAAAAAATTGGATAAGTTTTGCAGGCAGTCCAGCACCAAAACCAGTATAAACCAGCCTGGACCAGCAAAGAAATTCCTGCTTTTTTTAAGCTGGACTTCTCAGCAGAGAATGTGTGAATGTGTGTTTACCTCCAGGCTGAAGAGTGACTCTAGCAGGGGACTGTGCTTCATCGCCACCTACACCTCCTCCACCCTTCATCCTACCAGACAAAACTGAAGCATCAAGGTCCTACATATAAAAGAATAATCCAGTTAGTTACTAAGACCGCATACTTCAGAGTACTACAGCAAAAAAAAAAAAAACCCTTAGCGTTCCATAGAATCTTTTACATTCATAAAATCTTTCTAAGTGAAACGAAGGTAAAAAATTATTAAAATGAGTCCGGCTAATATGCATTAACACCATTCTGGAGTAAAAAGATCAGCCGATGTTCGTTTTCCAACAGCATAATTTTTTCAGCATTTTTAAAGGTTTAAAAATCCACACTGGGTGAATAGGACTCTTTGTGTTAGTATCATATATTTGGGTTGAAATAGTGAAAAAATGGTTTAACACTCTAATAAAAGCTATATTTGTATTCCATGAAAGAAGATAAACAAACAATTTTTTCTTTCATAATGTATTTCTGAGTGAAACAAGATATTAAATAATAAATCAAATGTAGGGCTTCAGCCACACAGAGAGTCAGGCCATGTTTTTACACTTATTTTACTGCATTAATCTGTTTCTATAACAGAGATTATAATTTAATTAGAGAAATCTCACTGAGGTGTGTAGTTTAGTGCATGACTCTTGGTCTCCTTCTCTCTCTGCATGTGGGATAAGCCTCATTAAAAAATTACACACTCATTTGCTTACTTTTTTCCTAGTGCTTTGTGTAAAACGATCATAGGAAGCACAGCCAAACACACACACAAACCAACACATACCTACAGTAACCCTGTAAAGCAATCTTTCATTCTCTTGCTCTCTCTGAAACACACATTAGGGGTTAATTGACATTTGTGTGTGTGAGGTAATCAGGTGTCACCGTACCCCCGTTCCATCAGACAGAACTGGGTCAAAGAGGCTGTCCAAATACCGGTCCATCCCGCGATGAGTGGCATCATAGGATGGTTCTGAGTCTGATAAAGACAGAAAGATACAGGAGAGAGAGAGTGAAAAAAAATAAGGATAAAGTGGAAGTGGTAACAGGAATTTATGTTTAATAATAAAAAAAACAGTATCTTCATCTTGGTTTGCAGCAGGGACGGACTGGGGCTAAAAAACAGCCCTGGACTTTCTCCCAAATAGGCCCATCATCCGGCCATTCGCCCCTGTGCGACAGACACTAGCGAGGATGTCCTGATACTATATGCCACAATACTGTAGCCTATCAGACAGCAAGTAACATCTCAAAACCAATGATGATAATTGGGGTTGTGTTTATTAATGAAGCCTCAGCCTTCAAATAAAGACAAAAAATGTACAATGCCATAAAATACAAATAATGAAATGTCACTGCAGGCTACAGAAACCCCAAATTACACAAACTTGTAATTATAAAACATATAGCCTAGTTACTATATACCAGGGGTCTCCAACCTTTTTGTGTGCGAGGGCTACCTCAAGGGATAAAATAATCTAGAAGGGATTTTTATTTGTTATACTCAAATATTTATTATACATATAACATGGTGAAGCTTTTTTACTTTTCACCATCATATGAGAAATAATAAAATATCTTGATATTCTGGTTCAGACTTACAAGTGTTTAAAAAAAAAATTCCTGGAAAATTATGAAAATATTTATTGATTTTTTTGTTGATTTTCTATAAACCTATTGTATGTGTTATCAAAGTATAAATATAAATGAATAAATAAATAAATAAACTGCCATAACTTCTAAACAAAACATTACTGCATTACATTTAATACATTTATACATGACTATATTAATATAACAGCATTGTTTTACAGTTAATTCATAAGTTGTGGAGTGAAATGTCTTCTAACTGGTTTGTTTTCGGAACAATGTTTCGCCTGTTTTTTGCGTCAATATGTTGAGAATCAGCGCTGTTTCATCTGGCTTTTTACAAGCTTAAATCACATAGTCATTTGTGGGTTTATAATAGAGATAAGATAATTCTCCACTGAATTGAAATGCTTCTCAGTGGATCGCGCAGCTCTGTGTAATAATGTTCGCGTGATCGAGATCAGCTTTGGCCGCGATCGCTGTTTTTGGGCCGAGCTGATAATGCTCTGCGCTGCTCAGATCAAACAAGTTTTGTTCCGCTTTTTGAGTGTTTGCCATTTGATGTTTCTCATACGCAACGCAAATGACAGAGTATAATCAAAGAGAGTTGGGTAATTTTGTAAAGGCAAAAGTTCAACGAAACGTTTAGTTGAAAAGGTCGCAAAATGATAGGCTACCATTTATTCGAAGTCTGGAACCCCGACAGCAAGTTGGGGCTATTTATAGAGTGTGTTTAGTGGGCAACTCATATGCACCACGTTGGAGACCACTGCTATACCTTAACTTAACTATTCAAATATAATGTAAGCAAATTTAAAAGTGCAGCCTTATAAAACTAACTTTCTGTCGGTGGCTGTAGGCCGACTCTTCTTCCTCAGGTGTTGTTTTTTACACGTATCATAAGTGATCGTATTAGTGCCCCTGCTGTTGGCTGTTCATATTGCTTTATTAGACTTTTTTTTTGTGCCGACGGCCCTCGGTTGGACGGCCGTTCTGGACTTTTCCAGAATGCACAGATTGTCAGTCCGTCCCTGGTTTGCAGTAAGATTACTTAGGCTTTTTTTTTTTTAAGTATAAGAAGCAAATATATCCCAAGATACACTACCGTTTAAAAGTTTGGGGTCAGTAGGATTGTTTTGTCACACTTTAGTTTAGGGTCCAATTCTCACCATTAACTAACTATTAACTACCTAATATACTAGTAACCCCTAATTACTGCTCATTAATAGTTAGTAAGGTAGTTGTTAAGTTTAGGTATTGGGTAGAAATAAGGGATGTAGAATATGGTCATGCAGAATAATGCATTAATGTGTCCTTTATAAGAACTAATAAACAGCCAATATCCTGGTAATATGCATATTAATAAGCAACAAGTTAATAGTGAGAATTGTACCCTAAACTAAAGAGTTACCGATTGTTTGTTTTTTTAAAAGAAAATTAATGCTTTTATTCAGCAAGAACACATTAAATTGATCAAAAGTCACAGTAAAGACATTTAATGCTACAAAAGATTCCTATATTTCAAAAAATTTGAAAGTCTTTTGAATCCTATATTTCAAAGTCTTTTGAACTTTCTATTCATCAAAAAATCCAAAAAAATTGCATCACGGTTTCCCCAAAAACACAACTGTTTTCATCATAGATAATACTAAGAAATGTTTCTTGAGCAGAAAATCAGTATATTAGAATGATTTCTGAAGGATAATGTGACACTGAAGACTGGAGTAATGATGCTGAAAATATATAAAGATAGAAAGCTGTCATTTAAAATAAATGCAGCCTTGGTGAACAAAAGAGACTTTCAAAGACATTCAAAAACATATTACTGACCCCAAACTTTTGAACAGAAGTGTATTAAAGAAATCATTGAATGAAGAATCTAATCTATTGCAAACATGGTAGTTCATTATACTATTAAAATATACTGTAACCTACTTAAAAAAAGCTAATTCATGGAAACCAAGCTGTAAAAGCAGAGTGTTTTGAAATTTCTGATGCCAGACAGATTAATACATTGTCACATGACCGTGATTTTTGATTTTTTCTTAAAGAGGATCAGAGAAAATGGTAACCAAAAAATTCATTGACCCAAAATTCAAAATATGCCAAGTGAAGTCAATAACACTGGTAGAACAACCCACTGCCTCAAAAACATTATTAATGAACAATGACCTGAACATTTCACCCCTGCAAGACCTCTTAAACCTGTATAATGTTACTCATCCTCTGGACATGCACACAGAAAGGTTACATGAACACCATCGGGGTTAGTTTAGCTGTATGTAATCTAGCCATTCTGTGTGTATCTGATTCTACTTTACAAGCAGGCTTGTAGATCTTCTACAACTGATTAAAGCAGGGGCTGTAGTTTAGTGTTTCTTGAGGTTATGCTTGGATATTCATGACTCATGAGACAGACCACTAGGCCTATTGGTGGAATAACAATCACCGGGGCAATCAGATTGAGAAGGGTCAATGACTTTATGTCGTTTCACTTAGGAACAAGTGTATGTTGTGCTTCATTTAAAAGACTGAAAAAGGAGGCTACCCAGACTGTAGTGGCCTTCAGAAATCGGTAGGCTGTTGGTTGCAATGGCGCTCGTTCGGTTGGCATACGAGAGCGGCCCCTCCTCATCCTCTTCAAATCCACTGCCAAAGAGACTTCTGCATACCAACGTATGTATTAAACATTGTCACAACAATGCACTGCAACTGAAACATGGGAAAACAACTAAATATTTTGGGATGCATACATACATGCTCGCGTTAGGTCGTGCCCTGCTGGGGTCTTCAGTAGAGATGATGAAGTATGTTTTCTGTTTAGGGAAGTCTGGCAGCAGCTCCAGGTCACACACCAGATCGAGAACATAATCGTGGCCCTCTAACTCCACCCACTGGGCCAGCTCCTTCATCAGAACGGACCAACCCCATCGACTCTCAGTGGACACGCCCCTGCAGGATGGCCAATACCATGTTACTGACACTACAGGCTGGAATACACTACACGACACACTAGGCATTATATACTTGCTGACTTTGTAAATGGTTACAGAGAATAACTGGGTATCATACTAAACGACTGAGGATCACAATTGAACAGACTTTTCAAGTCATTCTGAAGACAACAAACTCAAGCAGAAAAGTGTGCCTCGTTGCTAGAAGATGTGTAAAACAGTGTGTGTTCTGAAATTGGCTCAAAATATCAAACATGTTTGTAATCCCCAGACAGGATGAAATCAAAGTCTGAAAGCTATCAGAGTCTGTGCCCATCATACACTATGTGATTTCTGCTAAATCTGTCAACTCCGACTACCTAAAATCTGCAGATTGGCTCTGATTTTCAGCAACTTATTTTGTAATCTTCGCAAAATCTGTGTAAAGAAATCCAGCCTTAAGATGCTGTATTTTCAAGTAAAATTCAGTGGGGAAAAAATTCACCTGTGTTGTAGAACATCTCCTGCAAGGCCCTCTCCATTGGTCCAGGAATGGACAGGACACAGGAAAGAGACACCTACAAAGAGATAATCAAATAAAACTCAAATCAAAAAAGCCCCAAACCCAAGTCCGTCTGTTATTATGGTCTCTAGATGCAGCCTGGCTTCCTCCCAGTCTAAATCTATACTTTTTGTGTTCCAGGTGAAAATCATAGGTTAGATTGCTTAGAAAAGTAACCGCATACTTCTCAACCTAAACAGAATGGAGTTTCCATTTCTATAAAATACAGACCCAGACAGTGGGAACATAGTGTCGGCCCAGATCCGCCCACATCTGGTACGCGTTGAATCCACATGTACCAGATGTGGCCCGGAACTGGGACGATACTATGTTGCTGTCTGGGGATAGTATACAATTTGGGATACACTCATGCCACTTTATTTCTTCGGATGGACACAAACAAATATTTAAAAAAAAAATAATCCATATCTGTGAGATCATCTAACACGGAGCCCCACATATGACATGTGAAAGCCAGAAATTGTAGCAACAAATGAATAATTTATTCCCGTGACTTATTATTTTTTTATACATGATGAGAGAATTTTTCGGTGAACTAATATATATATATATACACGATGAGCCAAAACACCTAACTTATAACCACCTTCCTAATATGCTGTTGTTCCTCCATGTGCTGCCAAAACAGTGCCTACCCCGCCAAGACATTGACTCTACAAGACCTCTGAAAGTGTCCTGTGGTATCTGGCACCAAGACAATAGAAGCAGATCCTTCAAAGTCCTGTAGGTTGCAAGGTGGAGCTGCCGTGGATCGAACTTGTTGCACATCCAACAGATGCTCAATTAGACTGAGATCTGGGGAATCTGGAGGCCAGGGCAACACCTTGAACTTTTGGCAAATTCTCACAGTTTCAGACATACATACCTTGCCATAACAATTTGGCCCTTGTCAGAGTCTCTCATATTGTTTTTGCCTATTTCTCCAGCAGAACTGAGATCTGTTGTTTTCTTACCATCTATTCTACCCAGACCTTAATATGTAGACTTGTTAGAAGATGATATTGTGATCAACACACAGGAGAAAAATCTCCAATAAGAGGTCATTAATTAATTAATACCTGTAGCTTGTAATGGTTATGTAATTGTAAGAGAATTGACGGGTGGAAAGAGTAGTCAAGATAATTTGACTGACCATCTTATCTCTACCAGCACACACACACACACTCATCCACACTCGTCCACACGCACACACACACACACACACTATCACATATCTACTAATCTGCTCCAGCCCAAACAGGCGAGGACAGAGAGACAGTGTAACTGGATGAGAGAAGGAGTAAAATAAAGCAGAGTGACGGAGAGAGTGAGCAAGATTAGATGAAAGAGGAGAGGCTGAAAGAAAGATATAGAGAATGACAGAAGAAGAGATTAAATAGATTAGAGGAAAGGATAGACAGATGACACCAGTCCTGATTTGCCTCCTGACCTGACATTAGCATTATTTGAGAGAGACAGCAGAAAGTGGGACAGGAAATTGAGGCAAGAGAGAGAGAGTGCACTGACACTATTGGACGAGAACAGAAACTCGAACTGAATTGAGCTGGATGATGACACTACAGTCTTCTGTAGAGCTGCTTTATAGCTGAATCAACTTTGTTTCATAATTGATGAATTTTACAACATTGACACTGTTATTGAACTGACTTGAGATGAATAACATAACTATTGTATTCTTCAGAGCTGCTTATTGCTGAATTGAACTAGTTTCATAATTGATGATCTTTAAACAGAACTGAACTGAATCAACATTGAACTGACCTCAGCTGAAAAATACACTATTGTCATCTGTAGAGCAGCAGAATTTGAATTTGTCTAATATTTGATGTTTGAAGTTTGCATCACTGATTCTGTAATGAATCAGTTAATTACCGTGAAACTGCTTTGAAATAATGTGTATTGGATAAAATGCTATTTAAATAAATAGAGGGGATATAAAAAGAGGGAAAACAGCACCACTTACGTCTCGTTCAGAAACATTGTGACTTAGTGTGGAACTGTAAGGCAGTTTTAAAACCCAACTGTATGGAAATAGTCAAGAATCATGTCTAACCACAAACAGCTCCATTAATATTTCTTGTCTTTCTACGTAGATGAATCACGTAATTATAGCCTATATTTTAAATTCAAAACGGCAAAATTTGACAAAAAAGTAGCTTGCATCACTGGATATTATTGTCGGTTGATCAAGTAACTTTTAGTATTAGTAACTTCTAGTACTTTTAGAATTTAGGACAATTTTGGGATAATTTGGCCATATTTAATGATTGAGGATGTATGTCATGCATGAAATACTAAAATAATTTTTTTGAGGCAGTAACATGTAATGCACTCAATGGAAAACATATTCAGTTTAAATTTTTGAGTTATTTTAGTGTTATTTCTAATTTTAAGAGAGGAATTTTTTATCCATATTATTCTTCGGGTTTAAAAAGCACATCTGAAGTAATGTGGCACCGTCTTAAATGAGTCTGAACAGGAAAAGATGACAAAAATCAGTATTAGTCTGAAATCTGCTGAAATTTTGCTCATAGTTAACGATGCTGTTTTGTTCACGGTGTACATTTATCCTCTTTACTTTGTTACACATGTAAGAAAACACTAATAGGGTCTTACCATCAAAACAGTGCACCTGGAGAACCATGTGTGCTTTCTTGCGGGTGGCGGTCCACTCTAGCAGGGATGGAGGGTATGTTCGAGATGCTTCAGGGACTAGGTGGGATTTCTGCATGGCTTGGATGAGTTTGTGTTGGCACAGAGCCTTAAAGCCATTCAGAGCATAGTCTGACACAAATCTGACAGAGACAGAGGGAGAGACAGTTATTTAACTGCTAAATCTCACATTGGCTCTAGCTCCATGTCCCTAAACAGAACTTATCCTACTGCATTGTTGTACAAAATATGCATCAGTGATGTGCTTTGACTTGGGTTCAGTAAGATTTTTTTTTTAAAGAAATGAATACTTTCATTTGCATTAGATTAATGATAAGTAATGTTTCTTAAGCAGCAAATCAGCATAATAGAATGATTTCTGAAGGATCATGTGACACTGAAGACTGGAGTAATGATGCTAAAAATTCAGCTTTCAACTTTCAGCTTATATTTTAAAATTCATTAAAATAGAAAACAGTTATTTTAAATTGTAATAATATAATATTTCACAATATTAATGTTTTACTGTATTTTTAATTAAATAAATGCAGCCTTGGTGAGCATAAGAGACTTCTTTCAAAAATCTTAGTGACACCAAACTTTTGATTTGTGTGTGTTTGTATGTTCATTTGTGCATTTGTGCATTTTGTATGTTCATTTGTGCACTCACTTTAGCAGATATTTCTCCATCTTCTCAGATGGGGCAAAGGAACTCAAACAGGCAGCCATCAACAGCCAGCCTCTCTCTGCATTTCTGCTGTTTTCATTCCGCCACACCTGATTGGCTATCTGCGCTAGGATCTCGTCTCTGATTGGTGGAGTGGCAAGGCCTCTCTGAATGATATAATTTCCAAACAGGTTTTCTTGAGCTCCGTTCAGGTTTGGATCTCCCATGAACCTCAAAATCTGTCAATCAAAACAGATATGAAACAGATATGAGACTTACAAAGGGTGACTGATAATGAGACTGGATTTATGGTAAAGGTAACATTACCAGTATAAACACATCTAGAGCATCCTGTTTCAGATCATCTTCTAGACGGGTCAGTGAGTTGTCCAGCGGTGCTGTTAGCATCCCAAACTGCAATTCCTACACAAAAGAAAGACAAAATATAGACAAAATGTACTGCATTATGTCCTTAATGTTAGTGAATTGTGAGTATTATGCACATGAGTGTGTGTGTGTTAGCAGGCAGGACATTCACCCTGAAATGCGTGCGTATATATTTGGTCATCAAATAGTTGTTGATGTCCAGGGGAAGAGTGAGTTGGGGGTCCGTCTGTATTCTAGGAGCCTGAACAAGAGCCAAGCAGTCTGAATGACGCTCCCTTCCAGCTAAAAACAAAACAAAAGGCAAAACATAGGTTTAATATTATTTAAAAATTATTAGGTAAAGTAATGCCTAGTTTTGCATCATGTCTGTGCATAACTTTTTTTAATTTCAACTGCAACATTACAAACTAGACAGCTTTGTTGATCATAATGGGAGGAATGCAACATCTGATTGGTACTGCATTGAGTGTTATTTAATATAATTGAGATACTAATATAGTTTTTATTATTATTTTGAATTAGTTTTCATTGTTATATTTTCTGATTTCATTTTAATTTTAGTTTTAGAAATTTTGCTGTGTATTTTTGTCTGTTTTATTTTTTGTTTAATATGTCGGTACCACTTTATTTTACAGTCCTGTTTCGCATGAACATACTATGTACTTAATGTAGTAATGAAACTAACTATGTACTAACCCTGAAACTACCCGTAAACCTTAACTTAACCCATGTAATTACCTTACACTACTCAGTACTTGTGTCTAAGTACATTGAAAGTGCACATACTGTAAAATAAAGTGCAACCAATATGTCTATATAGTTTTAATTATTTTTTATTTTAGTTTTAGTTAACTAAAATATACCTAAGTTGTAAGGATGTTCTGGGTGGTTGCTTACTAGATCCATTTTAAATTCATTTTTATCATCTGCTGTCAGAAAAGTAAAAGCACATCTTTCCATTTTCTCAATTTCAATTAATTTGTATAATCTGCTGGACAGTTAAATGAGAACACTCAGAAAAATAATAGCACATCTCTCCTTAACCAGCAGCATGATTTGAGGTATCATTCACATCTGTAGCATAAACAGCGGGGGAAAAGCTATGTGCCACAGTTTAATATGGGATAAAGGTTTTGATCAAAGCTTGAACAATAATAATAGTGATTTTGCCTCAGCAGACATTATTAATAATCAGGAAGACATTAATTAACAGGAAATTGTTAATAACCTGCTGTGGCCTGTAACAATCCTCCCAACTCTGCAGGAATAACTAGCTGAGTCACATTTACCACCTCCCTGCTTGTTCGCTCCTACAGAAAAGAGAAAACACATAATAGAAACTCTCGTTAAGAAAAGTGGAAAATGTTTGGCTGGCTATTTACAAAAACTAAAATCTAAAGAACAGTTTGAAAGTTTAATATATTAAAATATGAACTGCAAATGGGCCTTATGATACAACCTCAATCATCATTAGGGCGATAATATATACATAATTGTTCCTAATTGAGCACAGACTGTTCTTTTACCAGTTCAATCCTTCTCCTCTCCTCTTCTGCTCTTCTCGCTAAGTAGATGTTGTACTGTAACAAAACCATAAGCAAAAGTAAAGCATAAAAAATTAGAAAACCCGAATGTGAACTTATATTAATTGCATTAGACACTTTAGTATTGGTGAAGTAATGATTGAAACTTATTATTAGGAAATAGGGATGCACGATATATCGGCAACCATATCGGTATCTGCCGATATATGTTCAGTTTTAATGTTATCGTTATCGGCCCGATAAGAAAATTTGGCCGATATATTAAAGCCGATTAATAATGGATTATTTCCTTCAGCTGAGACACTTCAGATGCGCACTGTTCGCCATGATTGATTTGAATTGCTTAAAATATGATTGGAATCACTTCAAAAACTGAAAATACAGTGCAAATGCAACATGTGCTGTCACATAGGCTACAAAAAATTATAATGAGAACATTACAATTGTGTGCTTGGGACATGGCTTTTAATAGTGAGACATTTTTTTTATAATCAGGCTCTCAATTATTATAATAATTTTTTTTATTTAGATTTATCGGCCAATATATCGGTTATCTGATCTAATTATCGGTTATCGGTATCGGCATCAGACAAAATGTTCATATCGGTGCATCCCTATATATGTAACGTACCCTGATGTATCTTTTGCGATTGACAATAAGTCGGATCATTGCACGGTGCCTGATCAGGTTTATACGCATTCGCAGAAACCGTCGCCTAAAAGGCACAAAGAGAGTGAGGGAAGTTTCAGCCATTTCAATGACATATAACACTCAGTTTCATTGATCTTACTGTAACATTTTGATTTTCTACAAAAATATCTCTCCCTGCCGAAAAACAAAACAAAACAAAAAACAGATCATAAGGTGGTCAAGATCATGGTTAACCAGCTCAGCCAGTTTAATCAAAGTGGTCTACCAATGCTAACGAGGTTATCTGAGATGGTCGGGTCTGCCAGATCGACTTCATCCTTACTAGCTTGTAATAATTACTTCAATGAGATAATTGTTTCTGCCTTAAATTAATACATGATGTTAGCTAACTGCATGATTTGTATATGTACATTTCTGAAATACATTACAATTTATCGTGATCTGTTTTCAGAGGTGCCTGTGTTCAAGTAATGTAGACACATGGATTTTCTGTAAAGCTGCTTTGAAACGATATATATTGTGAATTTAATTGAATTTAATTGAACTAGCTGGTTGTCCAAGTGATCAAGCACCTAAACATAAGCTTAGACCAGCTAATGACCAGTTAATGTCCAATTTTAACTAGCTAGAAATCTTGAAGCAGCTACAATCAAAGGCTGCATTTACACTGCAAGTTTAATGCACAGATCTGATATTTTGACTGAATCCAATTTTTTTTTACTCATATCCAATATCTGCGTTTACTTTAATCCTCACCCAACTATAGAATGATTTTTATTGGTGATCATTTTCAGCGACATGGTTGATCCTCAGATTTTCAATGGCTGTATATAAAGTTTTATTATATTCATGTTAGGTGGTTCTTTTATACCATGATCACTTGCTAGCATGGAAAAGTTACAGCTATCATTGATGTTCGCAGCACAAATATTTGCTGAACGGATAAAAATAACAGTAGCTTTCGTTAAATTTAGAATTCTGAAGTGAAATAATCTTTATGGGTAAATTTGTTTCCCTCGCCTTGTGGTGGCTTGGAATTATAATGGGAATCAGATATATGTGTTTAAACGTAGATGTAAAACCACATGTGGAGGTGGCTCAGAATGGATTTGAAAAAACCTGATATCTGATCTGTGTAAGATATGAGCAAAAAATCTGATTTTTGTGTTCCAGTGTAAACGCAGCCAAAAGCTGGTGTTAACAAGTTTTTCCTGTTGGGTTCGAATCCCTGAACTTCACATCATGACCCGGACTCTATTTGGATTCTCTAGCTGTAAATCACATTACAAATGACACGGCATTGAAGTTAAGTTACAAGCGATAGGTAGTAGTTTACCTGGCCAAGTAGCCCTTGCAGTGAGCCTGAAGATTTGTCATGTCCAATCGGAACTTGAGGAAATTTTTCCGGACAAAATACATCCGTACATAACGCTGAAGGGTCAGTGCAGCTACATGCCTCATACGATCACGTTTACTCTCCAATAACTGATTCACTTCCTCCTTTAGAAAGATCTAAGAATCAAAACACACTATTAAAACAAACATTATACAATGTAAAAGTGTCTGTTTTTTGAAGAAAGACAAATTTTGGCATCTTTACAAGTGCAATGTTTAATTATTCTGCTTACCTTTGACACACCCACTTGATAATCTCCTTTGTTGATTGGGCAGAGCTTCATTAACATAATGACACAGTTATCTCCATCTGGAGGTGGTGGATTCTTCATTCCCAGTAGGGCTTTGTACCTGGAGACACATTGGCAGAGATGATTTATTATAAGATCTGTATTCTATACACTGGCACGTGTACGTCTATTTATAGCACTAGACTAGATTACACACTAAGGGCCCTATCTTACACCCGGCGCAATGCAGGGCCAAGCGCGACAAGTTTCAGCCCGACGCAGTTATCATTTTCATGTCCTGCGCTATGTTGTTTAAATAGCAAATGCATTTGCGCTCATTTGTGCACCCATGGGCGTGCTGGTCTGAAAACGAGGTGTGTTCTGGCGCATTCTTGGCGCGTTGCTATTTTGAGGCAACAGAAATAGACTGCGCCATTGACCAACTGAAACCTGGTCTAAAGTCAATTGCACAATATTTGTTTTGTTATTTAATGAGCGCGGTAGTAACGTGCGCCTATAGGCGGGTCCACAACGTGCTTACACTCAGCTTATTACACACACAGGGACACGCAGCAGCACACAAACATGCCAAATATTTAAAATAAAAGGATTACAATGTAAAAGATTATTATTGTGTACATAAAGATATGGTGGAATCCGGATTATCCCATAGATGCTCGGCTTGCGCACTTTTACCTCACACACGAGCAGTTCAGTTTGCGCTCTGGAGACGTGTTTGGTCTTTCAAATTCCGTCATGTAAATAACGAATCTGCCATGGCGCGAGTGCAACTGGCATTTAAAGGGAATGGGAGATGAGACTCTGATTGGTTTAACGCACGTAAATCCCAAAACACACCCATTACTCATTATGAGAATAGAGACAACCTTTTAGACCATGTGCTTGGCATGCCGACGTTAAACTAGCAAAAGTGGATTCGGACACGCCCTAAGTGAACTTGCGCCCTGCGCTTTAGACCATGCGCTTAGATCGTTAAAATACGGCCCCATATGTCACCAGCTGTTGAGTAGGATACCTGTTTAAGAATTTATGGAACGGCACTCTGACTGGATAGCCTTCCTTCCTGATGCGGATTGTGTCCCAGATTCCCGAATATCTGAGCTGAGTAACGACCAACTCAGGGTCAAATACACCAGGTTCCTGAATGGACACACAAATTCATTTAATTCAAATACACATTAGAGTGGTAACACAAAATATATGAGTAAGCAAAAATAGAAATAGCAAAAATACACTCAAACATTCTGAGTTGCATTAACCACTAAGATTTTTTTGAACATTAAACAATGTCATTTGATCAAATACAGTAAAAACAATGATATTGAGAAATATTATTATAATTTAAAATAAATGTTTCTATTGTAATAGATTTTAAAATGTAATTTATTCCTGTGATGGCTGAATTTTCAGCATCATTACTTCAGTCTCACATGATCCTTCAGAAATCATTCTAATATGCTGATTTGCTGCTTAAGAAACATTTTCTTATTAGTATCTATGTTGAAAACAGTTGTGCTGCTTAATATTTTTGTGGAAACTGTGATACACTACAATTCAAAGGTTTGGGGTAAGTAAGGAAAGTTGCACTTTTATTCAGCAAAGATGAATTAAATTGATCAAAAGTGACAGTAAAGACATGTATAATGCTTCAAAATATGTTTTATTTTAAATAAATTCTGTTCATTGAACTTTGTATTCATCAAAGAACCCTGAAAGTATTACAAACATATTATACATTCAACATTGATATTATTGTTATTATTAATAAAATGAATAATGATTTTTGAAGGATCATGTGACACTGAAGAATAGAGTTATGGCTGCTGAATTGAAGTTTGCCATCAAAGAAAAAAAAAACATTTTAAAATATATTAAAATGCAAAATAGTTATTTTAAATTGTGATAATATTTCACAATGCTACAATGTTCAGTAACATTAATCTTAATTATTAGTAATGTAAATTGTCTGAAGTAAATGTGGGTGCTGCAGTGAAGTTAAATTGTTATGGTTAGGTGTTTGTTCACGTCCATAACCTAACCTAAGTACCTAATAAAACAGTGATAGTGATGCTTGCCTAATGTCTGCCCATACCTTGTTATTATTTGGCTTTATGCAGCGCACAAAAAAAGGGTTGCACCTGAAAAAGGTGAGAAGAACAGGAGATATAACTAAATAAATTCCGCCAAAGACACATAATCAGGAGAAACAAATATATGAATGTATGTGTATGTGCTGATATACATGTGTAATATTGTACATCTCTATGTGTTTATGAGTGTACAAGACCTCTCCATTTTGTCAAGGAGCTCTTGTAGTGATTGCTGGAACTTGGCGGCCACAGTAGAGGGCTGATATCTCCGAGTCACTGTGGTGTTCCTGTTCATTGCTCCTTTTTGCTGATTCAGCATCTCAGCATGCTTTATGAAGAGATTGGACACCATCTAGAAAACACAACCACATATGTATATTAGAAACATACATTCACATTCATAAAAAAAAAAAGAAAAAAAAAGAATCATATGCATAAGCAGAGGAAATTGTGACTTCTAACTCATATCGTCTCACTTATTTTCTTTATTCTTTTAGAGATGAAAAATAGGATATGCTTTCACATACACACAAAACACACACTACAGATGCATGCATGGAGATACATGGACTCACTCGGTTCTGGCTCTGCATAAACAGATCCAATACTTCCTGCCGAACCTGATCGAAGTTCTTATCCAGAAACTTATGGATCTAAAATCAGTATGAGATTCTCTTTAGACAGGCTGGCAACATTAAAACCTCCATTATTGATGGTAAATTAATTAGCAATGACCTCTAAGCTTTGGCATGACATAAATGTCTAATTAAAATACTGCCTGTGCATTTTGTGATTTCTATTACCTGGTAAGTTACACGGCCAGCATAGTGATGGACAGTAAACTCTGGCAGTGGCATTTTTGGCTTGGAGTAAAGGGGGTTGTTTCCATGATGATAGTGGCACTTCTGAAGGAAGGTGTTGTCAGTGGCCTGTCAACAAATGTTAAAACATGTGGTGTTAACATACCAGGTTTCCTTAATTTATCCCAATGCAACATTGAAATACCAAGTGTCTAACCTGTGGAAAGCAGCTCTGATCATCAAGGATGCGGAGTATCCCATGGGGCTTTGCAGCGATAAGGTCTATGCATGCCTGGTTGTCAGTGAAGATCAGTTCTTTCCAGTTGATTTGCTCTCGAATGTACTCTTCCTGCAGACACACGCAGAAAGAGAGTGTGCTGTTACATTTTTGGAATTAATATTTCAAAGAAATCACAGAATCAAAATTTCTACATATACTACTGTTTAAAAGTTTGGGGTCAGTGAGATTTTTGTTTTAAAGAAATTAATACTTTAATCAGAACTGATACATTAAATTGATCAAAACTGACAGGTTTCTGAAAAGATTTCTATTTCAAATAAATGCTGTTCTTTTGAACTTTCTATTCATCATAGAATCCTAAACTAAAATAAATAAATAATTAATAATAATTAAAAATGAATGTAAGCAGCACAACCATTTTTATCATTGATAACAATAAGAAATGATTCTTTAGCACCAAATCATCATATTATAATGATTTCTGAAGGATCATGTGACTCTGAAGACTGGAAATTCAGCTTTGCCATCACAGGGATAAATTACTTTTCAAACTATATTTGGTAGAAAACAGCTATTTCTGTTTTTACTGTATTTTATCAAATAAATGCAGCCTTGGTGAGCACATGAGACTTTCAAAAACATTCTATGACCCCAAACTTCTAAATGATGGTGTACACAGTGATTCTCACCTGCTCCAGTTTGAAAATAATTTTGCTGAAGAAGAACTGCAGTGTCTCATTGGCATAGTTGATACAGAGCTGCTCAAAGCTGTTGAACATCAAGCTCTGGACAATACAGACCAAGATGACATGGAGATATATGCAATTTATATGCAATTTAGAAGGTCTAAATTCCTAAAAAATAATAAAAACTGCACATTTGACCTTTATGTAAAAATTAAAAGTATTAAATGTAAAAAGACCTTTATGTCAGTGTATACCTCAAACCCATATATATCCAGTAAAGATATGGACAGCGCCTCATTCCTGGGGTAGACCCGTCCATTTATACGTTCTGTCAGCCATTGAAAGAGCAAGGAATAAAGGATCTTGGCAACTGCATCTCTGCGATTGAGAAATAGAAATACATACTTAAAATGTAATGAAAAATCAAGCTACTGCAGATAACTAGAAAATGTCTCATAATGAGTACCTGGCATCCATAGCACTTTCTACTGAGAGGGGAGTGTATATCTTCTCTCTCATAGCCTCCTGTGACAAAACCAAATAACACACTGCTTAGTTACTGTATATGTTTAAAAAAATAATTTAATAAGTCAGAGAAAGCAGAAAAGCTAGTCTGACACAGACACAGACACAGACACACACACACACACACACACACACACACACACACACACACACACACACACACTATGTCACTTGTACTGTCACAGTGAGCGTGTGCAATTGAGACAGTGTTATGTGACAGCTGATCCAAGTAAGTGGTGTAAACACAAACCTGTGAGCTCTGGATAGCAGAGCTTTACTTATTAAATGAGCAACATGACACAAACCACAAACACACTAACAAATCACACTGTATTCATGTAACACCTCTGTTTGAATAAAGCTAACATAAAAAATGCTTAGAGCGTGTTAAAAATTTCAACAACAACAAAAAACCTCCATGTCACATTTCGCCCCAAAAAATGAAAAGATATATAATATATATATTATTTTTTTTGTCAACAAAAACTATGATAATTTTCATGCATCCAGATATATTACTTTGTAGTGTTTTTAGAATTCCTATTAATTTTGTAAATTTGTTTTCTTTCATTACTATTAATCCATTTTATTCATTACTATTATACAGTCTTGCTTTTTTTTTAAACATACCAGAATTTTTTATTTATTTTTTATTCCTGATTTTTTTGTGTGAAAAATCAGCCTAAATTAAAGGTAGTACAACAAATACTACCATGGCGTATGAATATTATACAATTAAAATTTGCATTAGGGGCGAAATGTGCTTATTAAGGTAATTAATGTATTTGTTTTTATTCTGGTATTCTGAATAACCATACCTCCAAACTAGTCGCTTTTCAATGCTGTATAGTTTACAGCATTAGTTGAAAGATACATTTTTTTCTATGAGGAAATTTGCCTGGACTGCACCTGATAGGCCCAAAAATAATCGACACCGAAACAAAAGCTTGTGAATTGAAATCGAATTGACCTGTGAATTTTGTGTCAATGTCCAGCCATTGTTTTTTTTAACTTGAATGAATGCAAATGTTGTCTTTTCCCTTTATGTTCTTCTCAGAGTGCACCAGAATGCTTCGTTTACATCAGGGTTCCTCAAACTCGGTCCTGGAGGGCCGCTGTCCTGCACAGTTTAGCTCCAACCCTGATCAAACACACCTAGCTGTGAGTTTCTAGTGATCCTGAAGACATTGATTAGCTTGCTCAGGTGTGTTTGATCAGTGTTGGAGCTAAACTCTGCAGGACAGCGGCCCTCCAGGACCGAGTTTGAGGAACCCTGGTTTACATGTTAAAATCACAAAAGTTTTCTTATGGGGGAGGACGTCCCCAGACCCCCCTACATGGATTTAATTCGTTAATTGCAGGTCTGACAATGCTATAGAAATACAACTGACCTGATGTTATCTCGTCTGTCCTCGTTAACCTTCATTGTATGATGTAATGTCAAGCTAACCTGGCAGTGAGCAAGCTATTAGGTGTTAAGATTACTCAAGCACTGAGCAACCCTTGATTAGATTACCGTGGTTTCCATAGAGCTGAACTCAGAATGATTAAATTAGGTTACTGGAACTCATTAACAGCAACCTGCTTACATGTCATTACAATGTTTCTTTTCTCTTTATTTCTGCCCTAGGTGTTCGCAAATGCGTCAGAAAATATGAAAATATAGGATCCATGGGCGATGTGAGTTTGAGTCTGGCTTCCCCATGAAATCAATACGTTTAAAAATGAAAGTGGCCAAAAATACTACACTTAAAAATAAAAGTGTAATTCAGCAATGCCATAGAAGATCCATTTTCAGTTCCCCAAAGAACCTTCCAGTGAACAGTTCTTAAAATAACTTTTTCTTAGTGTGAAGAACATTTTAAGAACCTTTTTCCACTATAAAGAACCTTTTGGGCAATGGAAAGATTCCATGGATGTTAAAGGTTCTTCATGGAAACACAGATCTAACAGTGTACATGCTGTTTTCCAGAGGACATTATGGATTATTGTTTATGTAAACGTGTATGTACCGTCACTTTGAAGGTGATGGCTTTCTGCAGACCCTCTGGAGAAATCTGCAACAGATCGGCTACTGCACGAATCTCCTGAGTGCTCACCACACCAGCTGTCTCCTGCACTTCTGTCTGAGACCGAGAACCCAAAGCACACGGTCCACAAGACTCTTAACATTGTCCATATATGTTCGCTATATTTACATAAAAGTACAATCAAGAAAACTGCTCTTTACAAGGTAAAATATTGAATCTACAAACATTGTTGTGTGACAAATGGGAAGAGCTGGAACACAGTGAAATTCTTAAAATTGTGCATTTTTTTTATTATTATAGGCTTGGTGTGCAAACAGAAGTGAAAGGAAATTTTCAAATGTTAATTTGCACAGTCAATACCTCTACTCTATGGAAAAAGACATTGCCCAGGTGCAGTATGGACGACAGCACTCTGAATATGCTGCTCTGGTCTTCAGGACTGAAGTGGAGAATTTCCATGGCACTCTGTAGCCTCCTGAAGTCCTCCCCATCATCTTTCCCACTGATCTCACAGTTACCACCCTAACATGAACCATGATAAATGACATCAACATGACATAACTATACAGTACCTTAGATAAGCACTTTTACACAATATAGGTTCAACTTTTGATTTTGCAAAGGAGATCTAGATAATAATGATATTAATAGAATATAATAATATGATATTCTTAAATGATACCAGAAATATACACTACTGTTCAAAAGTTTGGGGTCAGTAAGAATTGTTTTTGAAAGAACTGTTTTTTTTTATCAAAAAGGACGCATTCATTTGAAGTGACAGTAAATACATTATAATGTTTCTATTGCAAACAATTTCTGTTCTTTTGAACTTTCTATTCATCAAAGAATCCTGAAAAAAAAGTATTAAGCAGTTTTCAACAGTGATAAGAAATGTTTCTTGAGCAGAAAATCAGCATATTAGAATGATTTCTGAATGATCGTGTGACTAGAGAAGTTATTAAATTGTAGTTCAATTGAAGTTATTTTTAAATTGTAATCATATTTCAAAATTGTACTGTATTTTTGATCAAATAAATGCAGCCTTGGTGAGCATAACAGAAGCTTGCCAATTTTTTTAACAGTAGTGCAAGCTGAAATCCTTCAAAAGAAACAATTAACTTTTAATAATTTATCATCTAAATGATTTGCCTATTGATTTGCCTATATTTGTCTACTTATTTTTCGGTGTGTCTTGGCAACTTGCATTTGTATATGTCTGCATGTACCTGGTTCAGGTAGTAATAGGTTTCAGCCTCCTGTAGGTAGAAGGCCCGTTTCATGTGAGTAGGAAGTCCAGCCAGCATCTCATAAAAGATGTGGTAGTTTCTCTCATCTTTGGCCTGCACACACACACAGACACAGTTCAGATAAGGTCCCAAATGTCAGTGATAAATACAGGGCTCTTTTAGCCTTTTCCAAGTTAAAAGGAAAAGAAACAACCAACCTGAAAAACGATCCTGGACTTCTCCAGTAGATACTGCGAGGTTATGGCACCACTGATCACCCCTCTGATACGGACAACAATACACACAGATCGGTCTTGTGTATGAACTATCTTTGGCCCTACCTGTACCTTCTCAATTCTCTTTCCATCTCTCTTCCTCTCTAAGCATTCAGAGGTAAAATAGCAACCTTACTGTCCTACTTTCACACAAGGTCAGGCGATACAGATCTAGTTCCCTTACAGTGTCGCCTCTCAAGCAACAATTTCAGGCTTGAGAGACGTTAAAGAGTTACTCAATGTAACATTCAAACAGTCTATTTAACATAGCGTGACAGAGTTTTTCACAGTTCAGAACAGAAGTAATGTACAATATATATATAAAAAAATACTCACTCCTCCAAAAAGACCTCCACAAATTTCCCAAAGCGACTGGAGTTATCATTCCGGACCGTCTTAGCGTTCCCAAACGACTCTAAAAGAGGAGCTGCCTCTAGAATCTGGATATTAAGAAACTAAAACTTACTTACAGTTGTATGCAGCAATGTTTACTAGGATAGAGTTATTAGGCTATTAGCAAACAAATACATTTCACAGATTTACCTCAATCTGTATAGAGGAAAGCATTAAATAGAAAAACAAAAAAAAACAGATTATACATTTATTAACAAACACTGCATACATCATATGCATTGATTCAAAATAAATTTTGTGGTTCTCTATAATATGCACTTACTGCCTATGATTTTGCGAAGTAGGACTTGTTCCTGGATCTTTTGTTGGACCTGGAACAACATATCTACCAAAAATACCCTATCACTAACAGTGCTATTTTAGTATTATTTAAATACTTTATTGTATTTATTTTTATATTTTCAATTTTTTCTTTTAAGTTTTGCCAATTTTGTTATGTGCTTTTCATTTTTATTTTTATTTTTTTTAAATATATATATTTTAAATATCTATAAAATATTTCTATTTAGCTTTAATGTATTTTTGTTAGCAATTTTTGTAAATTTCTAAATTTTTAAGTTTTTAAGATTTTCATGTAATATTTGTTATTTTATTTCAGATTAATTTCAATATATGAAAAGTATTAACAATATCTAAGTGAGTTAACAATAACAGCCCTAACCATCCCTAATCATATCAATAATTCAAACCATTAACTACCCTTAAAATCAGAAGGAAATGAAACGATAGGTACACATGAATGTTGTCCAAGCCCCAACTCCATCCCTCTCCTTATCCTTAAAAATGTTGTTCCAGGGCCAACAAGGATGTTGATCCAATAACATATCCTACCTGGCGAAATCACAGCAAGTGTGAAGAGGTATACGTGGGGGATCATTGTCTATTAAGAAAATTCAGTGTGTACTTTATAATCCTACACACGTACCTGTTGTGTAATGTTCCTCTCATGGTGAATAGCAGTGAGGTACCTCAGAACCAGTTTGGTCGCCTCTGTCTTTCCAGAACCACTTTCCCCACTGCAATACAAACATTTCACTGATACAACATATCAGTGTATTATTACATCCTCTGCAATTGACACACACATGCTATGACCTGACCTGATAATGATGCACTGGTTTCGCTTGATGTCCATCATTGTTGTGTAGGCAATGTTTGCAATGGCAAAGAGATGACTGAAAACAAACATGTATAAGAGAGTAGGTCTACATACTGTCAATTTTTGGAGGTAACAATAATCACAAAGTATTGTAAATGGATGGAGGATAAAATCTTCGTCTTAATTTTCTCACCCCTTCTTTCTCAGACTTTTAATGTACACTACCATTCAAAAGATACTTTTATTCTTTAGAAAGAAGTCTTTTATGCACACCAAGGCTGTATTAACTTGATCCAAAATACAGTAAAAACAATAAATTGTGAAATATTATTACAATTTAAAATAACTGGGTTATTTAAATATTTTAAAAAAAAATATTTTGTTGCTGTGATGGCCAAGCGGAACTTTCAGCATCATTACTCCATTCTTAAGTGTCACATGATCCTTCAGAAATCATTCTCTAATATGCTGATTTGCTCAAGAAACATTTTTTATTATTATTGTTGAAAACAGTTATTTGAAATAGACATCTTTTGTAACATTATAAATGTCTTTAATGTCTGGGTCTGTATTTTCTTCTAGCTTGTGTAATTTCGTTCATGGTTTTCGAGAATGAAAGCATGTTATCTTATCTGCCAAACTGGGCAAGCTTCTATCAGGAGTTACAGGAAAATGTATTGAGAATAGTTATGATTGTGTTGTTGTGACTCACGGTGGGTTATCTCCCAAGCCATGGCCCTCGTACTGCAGAACCATATCTGTGCCATAGATGTTAAATAGCTGGTATGGATTCACAGATACCAGAATACTGCCAATGTATGTCTGCTTAGAAGACAAAGGAAATTCATAATGTAGTTAGGTTCACAAGAGATTTGAATAAGAGTGCTAAAGGTCTATTCACAGTATTAAGAAAAACATTTAATCAAACATTTAATTTCAAAATTAAGTCAAAGTTATTCTGCTTAGTGGCTTGTCCAGTGAAGTATTTTCTGTAACGTAACATTAAATGCTTCTGTCGAGAATTTTGCAAAGATAAGTATAGTCCCTAATGTCACATGTATGTGAGCATGTCTATTCTTGTGCATATTTATCTGGAAGCATTTTTAGAGCATAAGAACATCCTACAGCAGTTGTTTATAATTTAGATTGTATGTGAATACTTAAAAAATATATTTATTATATGTTTGTACAAAGTAATAAGAGCTAGGAGACATTTTGGTGATGTATGCTTACTGCGACATGAATGCAAGACTCACATAGATAAGCTCTTGATCAAAGCGAATCTTCAGGTTTATCAATACTGCTGCCTCAGAAAGCTCTCTGCAAGAAATGGAGGAAGAATTATTTATTTTGATTCTAATGATCAACTTTACACATACATTACTATGTATATTTATGCTGACATACTCCATTTGTGTCATGTCCTCAACTCCATCCCCTTCCCTTTTTGCTCTGTAGCTGACAGTAGGCAGGCTCCTTATAGAATACATCTGTTTGAAAAAATACAACTTGTGCTCAGAAAAAAAGAAAGAAAAAAAAGCAATCTGAGAACATTCAAAGAAATTTGAGAAGTCATTCATTAAATTACATTAGAGAATATCTTCTCTGATGAATTAGGTCAAGTTGTCTTTTCTAGGGCCTGCACTACAATAATGCAGAGATGATTATCACTGGTCAGCAAGGTAACCTAAGAGGAGTTATAATCAGCCTTGTAAATCTCATCTGACATACAATGTAGCTGCGGACTGCAGCTTAAACCTGATGAAGATAGGTGAGCTTGGCTGGACCTTTTGTTAAGGCTCAAAGCCTAATAGACTTGTTAGATCTGACAACTTCATTGCTGTCAACTTGACAACATTAATATTCAAATTTAACAGTCTGCTTATTTATAATTCCTTCTTAATATAAACATTCAGATATAGAAGTTTTAGTGAATAGTATAAATATTATCCACAAACATAATCATGAATTCACTGTTGCATTCCAGTGAAGAGAGACATCTCTCAATGTTATCCTATATTTATCTGCTTCCAAATGAATATATACAACAGCAGAATTTGACCAAGAGAAGAGAAGAAAATGAAAGCATGATATAGAGTTAGTGTCTCTGGGGCAGAAAAAATACAATGCATTTGGTAACTTCTGTTACCGTTAGTTAAATAAATAAGTTAACAATTAAGGTTGGTATGATGTCTAAAGGGATTTACCTTGTCATACCACTTTCCTTTTGGCTCCCCTTCACGATCTGGTACCCACTGCAGCTCTGTTTCCCCTGGCCTAAGTCCACCAGGTGGAGGGGTAAGGAATTCCATTTTCTCATCACGAGACATAGACCATTTGATGAGGTTTTGTACTGTATCATGAGGCAATACTTTTTCTGCAGCCCACAGGTCCTCTGCAGTTTCCCCCTCTCTGGCATTTTGAGCCCAGTGCTCTTCTGGCCCACCTGGACCTTTCCGCTGTGGTGGAACCAAAGCATAACGACCATCTGGCCCAATAATCACCTGCCCAGAGGATATCATATAGTTGGAGATCCCTGAAGGTAGTTGGTAAGAGGCTTTCTTCAGGTTAGGATTCTTTAGAGCATCCATTAAATATGGTGAAGTGGGGGCAGCAAATCCTTGAGTGAGGTAGGATCCATCAGGTAATCTGTATTTAGCATTGCGAAGGTTTTGATTTAGAAGTGCCTTTGATAGATCTGGACTGGTTTTATGTCTTCGAGGATCTGCAGAAATAACAGATCCATCTGGTAGCCGGTAAGTGGCCATGCGAATGTTTTCATTCTGCAAGGCATTTGAAATGTTTGGGCTACTTGGTTTAAATAAAGCTTGTGAAATAACAGATCCATCTGGAAGCCTATAGGAGACATTCCTCAGATCATCATTTCTCAGGGCAGAGAACAAAGTTGGAGATGTAGTTTTATAACTTGCATCAGCACTTATTATGGAGCCATCAGGTAACCTGTAGGTAGCATTACGAACATCCTGATTCCGAAGCGCGCTTGCCAAATTTGGAGACTTAACTTCATAAGTTGGTCCACTTATAATTGACCCATCAGGTAAACGATAGCTGGCATTTTTCATTTGTTGGTTCTGAAGTGCCGCTGATAAATTTGGGGAAGTAGGTTTGGATTGTCCATAGTCTGTTGTTATTAATGTGCCATCTGGCAATCTGTAAGTTGCATTTCTAATGTTTTGGTTTTGGAGAGCATTGGCTAGATTTGGAGATGTTGGTTCCACTGGCTGATCAGTCATTATTATTGTCCCATCTGGCAGTCTATATGATGCCTTCCTAATATTCTGATTCTGAAGTGCATGTGACAGGTTTGGTGAGGTTTGCCGTTGTTGTCCTGCAATTACAAGAGTTCCATCTGGAAGTCTATAAGTTGCATTCTTCAGATTTGGATTCTGCAAGGCATTAGACAAGTTTGGAGAAGACGGTTGCTGTAAATGAGATTCTGGGTACATTATTGTTCCATCTGGAAGTCTATAAGAGGCATTTCTTATGTTTTGGTTCTGCAAAGCATTTGAGAGGTTAGGTGAGAAAGACTGTTGCTGTCGTGGGTCCATGGACCCAGCAGGATTAGTACCATATACTAATGTCCCATCAGGCAATTGGTAAGTGGCACCTCGAAGTTGGGGGTTGTGCAATGCATCAGACAGAAAAGGAGATTTCCTAGGGTCCTGCATATGCCCTGGCACAGGTGCATAAGGAGAGACCATTCCCTGAACAGGTTTTCTGTATGATGCTTGACGAACATTTTGGTTCTGCAAAGCTGTTGAAAGAACTGGAGATCCTCTTGGACCATAGCCAGGGGGTACACGGGATCCCCTGCGACGTAAATGTGTTCGGTAAGAAGCATTGCGGACATTTGTATTTTGAAGAGCATTAGAGAGAAGGGGGGCAGCACCTGGCTCTTCAATGTAATCATAGCCTGTCTCTACCTGAGTATAGGGTGAATGTGGCATCTGAAAGGATGATCTGTATGATGCATTGTGAAGTTGTGGATTGTGAATTGCACTGGACAGCAAAGGTGATGCTGGCTGACCTGGAACTTGTTCAAATGCTTCCATTTGAGGAGCATATGGGGAAGAAAAAGATGGTTGTTCAGGGATCTCACCAAACTGAGCCACTTCAGGAGCATAAGGTGAACCTGGTCTTTGCAAGGGCGACATGTAAGAAGCTTCTCTGAGATGAGTATTTTGTAAAGCATTCGACAGAAGAGGAGATGCCATCTCTGATCTATGTTGATCCAGTACAACCATTTCAGGAGTATATGGTGATTGTACTGGTCTTTGCAAGGGCGACATGTAAGAAGCTTCTCTGAGATGAGTATTTTGTAAGGCATTTGACAGAAGAGGAGATGCCATCTCTGATCTATGTTGATTCACCATTTCAGAAGTATATGGTGATTGTACTGGTTGTAATTGGGAGAAATGATCCGCATGGCTTAGGTTAGGGTTTTGCAGGGCAAGGGAGGAAACTGGTGAAGGTGGTTGACCCGGAAACTGTGGAACATTAATGATCTCAGGAGCATAAGGTGACATAGGCTGTTGGAATGGTGAAGTATATGTTGCATTATGGACCCTTTGATTTTGGAGGGCACTTGTAAGCATTGGTGAATGAGGTACACCTCTAACCTGATCATATTCTACAGGGATTGGCTCTGCAACAAAAGGTAAAGGAGATGCAAATGAAGCATCATATATTGGAGGACCAGAAAGAACAGAAGTAGGCAGAGCCCTAGGGGAAGTGGACCGTGTTGGTAATGGGGAACCATGTATGATAGATGGATGAGGAGAGGCTGGTCTGGAGAGATGTCTAATGGAAGGCTGGGGAGATGGAGGGGGCATGTGTTTTTGAGAAAGCTGTGGTGAAGGGGGCATCATGCCAGGTGCACGCCTAAGTGACTGTCTGGCCATGAGTGGACGACCACGACCAATGGGTCTCTGTGGGTTTCTCATTGCATTGGGTGTTCCTGGAGGATTGAAACGACTTTGTTCCCTTATGCCCATCCTAGTATGTTGACCTGAGAGTTGTGGGGAGGCTGTAAAATCCTGTGGCATCATGGACCTGTTACTACGTATGGATGGTCTAAATGGCCGTACATTTTGTGTTGGAGTTCCAGTATGACCCCCTCGGCCAGGATACGGTTTCACAGCTCCCATAGGGATGTTTGGACGTCCCCTTCCTCGCAGTCGACCTCCAGGAGATCCAAAAGGTGGAGAATCCTTCATTAGACGAGTTGACCTGCGAGAGAGGGTGGGAGAGGGGGATCTACCTTGCCTTGGTTGCTGGGAGTCTGGTTCCACAGTAAAACTTCTCCGAGAGGGAGTAGGTGATGCTCTTTGTGCCATTAATGGTGACTGTGGTCTATGAAGATCCCTCGGCTGAACACTGCCCATGGTTCGCATACCCATCTGAGGGGAAGGAGGAGGACTCATCCGTCTAAGTGGAGATGGAGAGGCTTGAAATTTCTTGGCACCAAATGGACGATGAACTTGTGAGGGTGAAGAGGATGGACTGGGTCTCCTAACTGAGGCACGAGGGGAGTGCGGTGGGCTTCTCCTCCGAATAGATGCACGAGGGGAAGCTGGAGGACTGGTATAGAGAGATGGAGCCCGTGAGGGCATACGGCCAGGCATTGGCTGGGGAGATGGTGGTGCCTCTCTAAAGGATGCCTGAGGCTGCAAATGTCTACGGACTGTTGGTGAAGCAGGTGGACCTTCTCTGAGTGGAGCCTGAGACTGTAAACGTCTAGGGAATGTTGGTGAAGTGGGTGGTCCTTCTCTAAATGGAATCTGAGGCGGTAAACGTCTAGAAAGTGCTGGAGAAACAGGTTGGCTTATTTTGCGTCCAATTGGTGATGGAGGGTGTTGACCATGACTTATTGGAGAGGGCACACCTCTGGCTAGTCTTGGCGATGGAGATGCTCCCATGCCTCCAATGCCACGCACAGAGGGCTGTGGGGATGGGCTTCTTCTCATAGGGAGTGGACTAACAGGATGCCTGGATAGCTGTGGGGAGGCATGGGGGCTCGGTCTACGTATAGGTACAGGGGAACGTCTAGTTTCCATTACCGGCTCTCCAAATCTTGCCATAGGATCCATGGTTACCATGGGTGACATAGGCTTATAAACAGGGGAGGCCATCCCTGCTACTGACCTCCTGCTTGGTGTGGGAGATGGTGGAAAACCACCAACTTGAGCCATATGTGGCATATGTTGGTTGACAAATCCCTGGGGATTATTTGCTTGTTTAATTAACATGGCTGTTGGTGTGGGCACTTGAGGCATTGTGGGATGAAACATTTCTTGCGGATGAAACATTTCTTGCGGATGAAACATTTCTTGTGGATGAAACATTTCTTGTGGATGAAACATTTCTTGCTGATGAAACATTTCTTGCTGATGAAACATTTCTTGCGGATGCATTGGCTGTGAAAAACCATCATTCATTGAGCCTCCAGGCATATATGCATAATTTTCATACTGTATGTCTGACATTTCTTCAAAATCATATTGTGGAGGTAAAGGAGGAAGCTCAACATCAATCCTTTCCTTACCAAAAAGCTTAACCTGGGGTCTTGGGACTCTGAACTCCATGTCTCTGGGAAGGGGCATAGACTCCATAGACAAATCTCCATACTTCTCACCATACATTCCATAAGCTTCTTCACCTTCCATAATATCTTGCACTGCATAACTATATGGATCATACATATTGTAGGAAGATTGCAGATATGGATCAACATCTGATTCACTGTAGTTAACTTGATAATCCTGATAATAAAGATCACCATAATCCCCATAAGCTTCCATATATGGATCACCTGATATTTCAACTTCATATGGGTCACCATAAAAGCCCTGAAGGTCATCATAATATCCAAAATGAGCCTGGGAATTCAGATCCATTTCATTCCCATATTGATCATAACTGTTTCCCATTGGATACTGACTATCATCATAGTACTCAATGCCATCATCGAAATATGGATCCAGTGGTTGCTGTTGACTATAGTAGCCCATTTCCTGTGGATAATTGCCCATCTGATCCTGCACTTCATAGTGGTCATTGTAGTTCATACCATCATCATAAAATTCGCTGTCATTCTGCATGGCTGTGTGAGGGTCATAGTATCCATCCTGCATCTCATAATAGCCTTGATCATGTGATTCCATGTCATAATAGTTATTTGGTTCCTCATATTGAGTGTATTGCTGTGGAAACGAAGAGTGTCCCTGCATTTGGGCATATTGTTCACTATACCTTTTAGAATGCCTCTGGACTGACTGTCTGTGAAATGCACCCCTATCCACCCTGCTCTGGTTATTATAATCATATCCTCCAGTGTCATGTTCATATCCATAATTGTGATGCCCTTGAGGAGCTCGGATGCTAGCTTGGCGACTGTCAGCAGAAAATTGATATTTTTTGTTGTTTTTCCGGCCAAAGGCATCACCCCTTCCACTCTGACGCCCCTTAATTGAGAGGAACCTCTTGGTGAGCCAGTTTGTTGCCCCAGCAATCTTACCTAATAATTGACCCCTAGATTTAAAACCAGTCCCATCCCCTGCTTCCTTTTTCCCAAAAAGCCCTTTAAAAAATCCTGTTTTCTTCTCCGCTGTGTTAGAATTGCCACCTAATCTAATAAGCATATAGGTTGGCTTCGGCCCTGATTGCTCTTTTTTTTCCTTCTCTTTTTTCTTCTTTTTGCTGTTTTTGAAACGCATCATGAACTTTGGAGCATTTCTCAAGAGAGATTTTCTCCTTTTTTTCTTAAGCAAACGATTCTTCCTTTTGCCAAGTCCAAGAAACAGCTTGGAAGTGCTTTTAAGTCGCTTCTTTGAGCTCTTCCTCTTCTTAAATCCAGAGAACCTCATAAAGAGTTTTGAGGTATTTTTGAGTCCTCTTTTCTTTTTCTCTTCAGGTGGTGGCTCAGGTGGAGGCACTTCCTTCTTTTTTGCTTTCTTCTTCTTTACATCGTCCTCTGCTTTAGATTTATGATCTTTAGATTTCTTCTTTCCTTTCCTATCCTCCTCTTCACTTTCCTCTTCATCTTCATCTTCATCATCATCATCGTCGTCATCATCCTCATCTTCATCAGAATCAGGCTGTCTTGATTTGGACTTTCCCTTTGCAGTTTTACCTTTAGCATCTTTTCCACCACCACGCTTTCTTTTGCCTCCATCTGACTCTTCATCCTCATCCTCCTCGCTCAAATCTTCATCCATCAACTCATCCTCCTCATCAGATTCAATAACCTCTTTCTTTCCCTTGCCTTTATCCTTTCCCTTCTTACCATCATCTTTCCCTTTTCCCTTGGGTGGTTCTTCTTTTCCTTTCTTCTTATCATCCTTTCCTGCCTTCTTGTCATCTTTTCCACCCTTCTTGTCATCTTTTGCTCCTTTTTTGTCATCTTTTCCTTTCTTTTCTTCTTCCTTTGGTTTGCTTTTTTCTGGCTCAGGTTTTCCTCCTTTCTTGGCTGCTGATTTTGAGTCTTTTTTGGCTGGCATTTTATCCTTTTAAAACCATGCTAGTCTACCGCCTTTCTGCCAAATGACAAATACAAATATGAGTAAACAGAATCTTCATGGAAAAAACAAAGGCAAACAAAAGTAACAATTTTAAACAACTGCTTTGTATAAATTACATTTAAAGACTGAAAAATGACACTACAATATTTTTTTTTTCTTTACAAAATCAACATCAATCAATCTAGGATCTTCATACACACTTCATCTTTTCTAAAATCTCCGTATTTAGGATGATAAGACAAGAAAATAGTCTTACCTGTAGGTGAGTTCACTTTGTCTCTTCTCAGTACTGTCATAGATGAATTCAACACAGAGAGCATATAAATCTCTGTTCACATGGTTCCACACGCCACAGCACCAGACGTGATCTAGAAAATGTATCTTTCTAGCAGACGTTCTAAGATAGAGATCCTCTGTTGAGGTACGTTTGTATGTTTCTATAACCTTACAAACACTTACACACTCCTCTTCTCTTCTTATGTTGATCATCAAGATACTAGAGAGGCACACCTACCTGTACTTCTCAGCAAAAGAACAAACAAATAATTCCAGCACATGCAAGTCATCAACTATGATATGCCATCCATGAGTGACTCAGACAAGGACTGTGTGTCTGTGTAAGTGAGAGGATGTGTGTCAGGTTTTTAGTTCTGTTGCAGCGCTGTAGAAGGAACCTTAATTTGTCAGCTCTACTTGCCTAAGTGTAACTTAAGCTTGGGTCTCATTCCAGCATAAATAATGTAAGCACAGAGGCCTGTTACTACACAAGCTTGCACACACACTGTCACACTGTCAGACGCACACACGCACACACACACACACACACACACACACACACACACACACACACACACACACACACACACACTCTCTCACACACACAAATTGATGGTGGTGAATGAAATTGTGATTGTGCTACACTCTCTCAGCATTTGAAGAAAATAGCATAAACTTAAAATTTGGTTAAATTTGTGAAAAATACAATTACCCTTAATAATCGTTAAGTGCACAATGATTTTGACTGGTTAACAACATAAAAAATGCTAAAACGTGAAAAAAAAAAGTAGAACACACACACACACACACACACACACACACACACACACACACACACACACAAACAAAACAAAAACAAAGTTCTTTTGGGCCCATGGGCCATAGTTGGTACGTGATCACCTTTGATTTGGCCAGCCAAGCCATTTCTCAGGAGGGGGAGGAGGCTTAGAAAACAAAAGCTAATTTATCTTTTTGCTTGAACATTTTTATTTATTTTTTTTGCATCGAGATGTAGAGAATATAAATGCATGTGTTTTAATAAAACAATTTTTTTAAATATAATATAGTTAAATATAATGCAACAATTTACTTTCATGCACCTCTTGTTAGAAAAACCATAACAATATGGTCTGTGGCAGTACCATGGAACAGAATACCATGGTACATAGTCCAAAAAATATCGTTGTATGGTACAATGTATAAAAAAAACACTAATCATAATACTGTGGTACTTTTTTATGTGATAAATATTATCAAGAGTATTTAATAAACAGTTTTGGAACAGATCCAAATACATTTGTCGAGATAGCCATAATTATCCTCATTTAATTCACTTTCAATGATACGATACACAACCTGTTGAGGACTGAAAAGTAATGACTTGCTGATTTATAGGTTACTAATTAGCAGTTGAATATTTCATACATGATCTAACAATCAATGTGTCACTGGAGCACTCGCACAGGAGTAATTAAAAATATTGACGTAAGGTTGTAACCATAGAAGTGACCAGGTCAGCGCCAAGAACTGGTGTTACCTGGCATCTAAGAACTACTTAAAAGCTGGAGTCCACACTGACACACTCTAATTTCAGTGATTAAAAATGTAGCAGCTTCGTCCCCAATTGGAGTAAGTGCAAAGGTGAATAATGACAATTATCTTCAATGAGCATGTGTTTGTGAGGGTGTGTGTACAATTTGACCAAACCCTAGAGTTCCTTTTGGTGACCCACTGACATCTATGGAGAGAGAGAGAGAGAGAGAGAGAGAGAGAGAGAGAGAGAGAGAGAGAGAGAGAGAGAGAGAGAATTAAGGAGTAATGGAAGAATACACCAACTGTACTGTACATGTACAAATTCTTAAAATTAGATGTGTGAAGGAATTAACAACCTCTTTAGAGGCAACAACCCTTTAGCTTAATTTGCAACTTCATAACTAAGTAAAAAAGTATCATTATGATTTGCAGGAAACATCTTGTACTGTACAGTGAGTGTAAATTAAATTCCAAAATAAATGTAAACATAACATTATTTATAAGACAACAATAAATAATTTGAACTAAATGATTTCAAAACTATAAAATAACTAATACCATATTTATATACAATGACATATCAAATCAAGTTAACATTGGAATTTAGCACTGAGAAAGTCAATGGATGCAATGGAAAACGATTCAAAAAGAATTGCTTAATTGTCTAAATACTTTTTGGAGGCATCATACAGAAATCACGATGGTGTTGGCCTATAATTGAAATGCTTTTCAGTATGTTATACTGCCACCATATGGAGTACATTGGTATATGCCCAAAACCATGGGGATACAAACCATTTGAAGGAGATTTAAGTCAGTGGGCGGTAGAATTATGACTTGTAAAAACTGATGACTGTGCACAATTAAAATCGTTATTTATAAAGTCGTTATTAGAACTAATTTATTATTGTTATCTTTCTCTATAGCTCAATAAAAGTCATGGCAGCCGCAGCAGGTGACAAAATGGAGGATAAATGATAGATGTAATAATTTATCAAAGGGTTATTAAGGTTTTATTAAGGGTTATGCACCTAAATACTCTTCAGATTTTATTTTTAGTAAGTGAATTTTTATAGGCCTATAAATAAAATGCTATAGGCTATATAAATTATATAAATATTTGCTATAAATTGTAATATGTTCTGTTTAATGTTACGTTTTCATTATAAAAATAGTTCAATAAACATTCATTCGAAGAACATATTATGCAACCATAAATTCAAATAAATTTAAGTAGGCATATAGGATGCATGCAAACGGTTCGGTCGTGAATTTACGAATCGATTAGGTAAACGATTAAACAACTACAGCACCAGAATACGGTCAGTGCTATTTTAAGTGCCCCTTTACCTCAGATTACATGTATAACCAAATTATCATCGGAAAGTGTATGTTCTGCTCTTTCAATGGGTTGTCTCAGTTGATTTTTAGCACTAACGATCGCGGAGATATTCAAGCAGTTTAGCACTACAGATTTCGTGTTTTCTAGATTGTGCTCACCTTTCTTTGAAAATAAGTCAGTTACCAATTGTTCACCTCATTTTGTTTTCTTTCCTTCTAATGTCGTTCCTTTCATTTTGGGGGGCCTGATTTGCCTTGCTTTAAGAAAGACATTTCTACAGCATAAGTTTGCGCTCCTCCAGATGCTGAACTAACTAACATAAACAAAATGTGTGCAGATGGACTAAACCATTTGGCGCATTAGCAAGGGGTGGGACCAGTCAGTCAATCAACAAAGTTATTCAGCCAATACACTAATTTTACATTTCATCTGACATTCATTATGAAATTTAATTAGGAAATGAAAATATCCAGGTAACATAAAACATATTCCAGACTTTTCAAGGGCCCTCTCTCCCTTTGGGGCCCTGGTAATCAGTACTGGTTTTACCCCCAGTCACAACATTGATAATAATAAGAAATATTTTTTCAACATTGATAATAATCAGAAATGTTTCTTGGGCAGCAAATCAGCACATTAGAATGATTTCTGAAGGATCATGTGACTGAAAATTCAGCTTTGCCATATACAAGAATAAATTACATAAAAAACATATTAAAATATTTTTTATATTATTTTATATATTAAAATAGAAATTTAATATATAAAATTATATATAAAAATATTTATTTTAAGCTGTAATCTATCTATAAATTACAGGAACGTCTGTCTGTCTGTCTGTGTGTGTGTCTGTTATTCGCATATCTCTCAAACCGTTAGTCCGATGGATTTCAAACTTGACAGATGTCTTGCTATGGGCACGAGTAAGTGCAGTGCCAAGTTTGACGTTGTTTGGATTAGAAATGCAAAAGATATCGGTAAATATATCGGTAAAAGAAGCACACATTGAAGATGTTTAGACGATGTTTAGAAGCTTGTGTTTTAAAAATAAACATTCAGACATAAACACTCTGTCAGCTAAACATTAAGTCAGCTACAGTGTTTACTTCTGAATATTATATTTTATTCACGGCAATCATTGTAATAGCCTATTCCCAAACTGTTTGCTCAAGCGTAGCATTTTTTCAGAGTTCACTGTGCAGCCTGCTCCCTGAATCGTCGCGCTTATTCATTTGTGGATGTTCACCATCTCTTTCACGGCCATCATTTTTGTGGATGTTAACTGAATCTGTAAGTCAGCTATGCTGTTTACTTCTGAATATTATATTTCATTCTGGTGTGCTTAACGTTATCGCTACTGTTTAATAGTATGCTAAGTTATTACTGTGTCATGCGCGCTGAAGTTAGCCTGTAACTACCTGTATGTGATGTTGAACATGCTATGTTAAATAGTTGCCCTGCCTATTCAACAGGATAGCTCATGTAGGCTATGCAGGCTTAAACTCTTCTTACCGATCGTGATGGAAAATCCCCATCTTTCCAGTGTAAGCCATCCTTACTTTTCATCATTGAAACAACCAAGTTAGCTGTTTATGTGTTCTCCTTTGTTGTGCTTAACGTTGTTTTATCGGTCGTTAACTGGATAGTAGTCAACAAGTCAAACATAGCCTGATCTCAATGCTAAAACTGGCTATTATCCTCTTAACTATTAACTGATTTTGCATGGGCACTGCACTAGTATTCATAAATACTGTGTGTGCGTTTGCTGCTTCTGTAGCCATTCAAATAGTTGAGATATTCATAAATACTGTGTGTGTGTTTGCTGCTTCTGTAGCCATTCAAATAGTTGAGTGTTTTAAATGTTTTGACATCATAGAAGAGCTTCATCTCTAAACTGCAGATCTGACTCTGTTCTGCTGTTGGTGTGTTATATTGTACTGAACAGATCGAAATGCTTTCGAGACTTTCTGCAGATATCGACAACAAATATTGAATTGACTTGCAACATTCAGTGTCCATTATGGCGCTGTTCAGCACTGTGTGTAGACAACTGTTCGAGTGTTTCACACACTTCTTGCCTCAGAGAGTGGTGCAAGAACCAGAGAAACTTCCAGAGGAGTGTGAGGCCTTCACTGTCAACGACAGACGCCGCAAGGTAACGTTACCTGAGAAGAGCCAGCATGGAGAGAGAGAGGAGGAAAGAGGAGGAGGAAGACATAAAGATGAGGCCGAAACAGACAAAGAGACACTTGAAAAGATAAAGATGAAGAAGAACGGACGTGTGCATCAGAAAAAAAGAGAGAAGCCCAGTCTGGAAAAGCTGATGGATGGAGGAACTGAGCTTAGAGAAGCTGCAGAAAAGAAAAGGAAGGAGAGAAAACGGAAGACAACGGTTCTTCTCGTGGAGGTCAAACCTCTGGATCCAGTGAGATTCCATCTTGAAGCCAATAGAGGGAGAAATCCCGATGTTTCCCAGTGTCTCCGAACACGGCGCTCTTCCAGCCGCTCACTTCAAACTCCTGCCGCCAGTGACAAAACCACACACTCATCCTCAGAAACCAGTTCCCGCATCCGAGGAGGAGTTTTCCCTGATTCAAGCGGTTCACGATGAAGTTGTTTCCCTCAAGCGCTCCTCATCCCGAGTGTGTCTTTTAAAACGTGTTCCTCCATGTCCAACTATTGCACCGGATGAGCTATTTTCCCTGTGACGCTTTTCATCCCAAGTGTGTTCTCCCGAACGTCCTCTCTGCCGGAAGCCTCATCCGTTCCCTTCTTCCCCGTCTCCACAACTCGTGCTGGTGAACATCGAGGATGAGGAGAACGAGTTCGTGGAGTGCACCGGGAAAACCTTCCGGGACTCACTCAAACGCTCCCGAAAGAGAGAAAGAGTTGCTGCTCGAACGCTACAGGAATGATCCGAAACTGAAGCACTTGTGGATCAACACACACAACCGCAACTACAGCTCCTCCTGATGAAGATCATCATCATCATCATCCCTTTAACCCGTGTAAATAAAACATCCTCTTCATTTATTACCTGTGTAAATAAAAAAAATTGCAAACTAAAAATTTAAAGATCCATGACTTTTCTTGACTATTGAAACATAAAACACGTGTATTATGAAGTGAATCAATTTGAACTAATTTGAATGGAACTGTTTATAGGAAGGGATTCATTCAATTCAGTTCATAACAGTGAAGTTCATAGGTCAGTAACAGTTCAATATATATATACTGTATATATATATATATATATATATACAGTATATATATTGAACTATATAACTGTATAACTGTATATATATATATTAAAATGGAAAACCATTATTTTAAATTGTATGTAATATAATATTACTGTTTTTTCTGTATTTTTGATCAAATAAATGCAACCTTGATGAGGATATCCTCATCAAGGTTGCATTTATTTGATCAAAAATACAGAAAAAACAGTAATATTATAAACAGTAATAATATCAGTGATGAGGATATATATATATATATATATATATATATATATATATATCCTCATCAAGGTTGCATTTATTTGATCAAAAATACAGAAAAAACAGTAATATTATATTACATACAATTTAAAATAATGGTTTTCCATTTTAATATATGTATAACCTTTGATACTTTTTTAAAGTTTAAAAAAGAACAGCATTTATTTAAAATAGAAATATTTTGTACCAATATACGTTTCTTTAAAATAATAATAATAATAATAATAATAATACTTTTATTCAGCAAGGATGTGTTAAATTGATAAAAAGTGAAAGTAAAGACTTACCAAATGAATCCTGAAAGAAGAATCACAGGTTGCAAAAAAACATTAAGCAGCACAACTGTTTCCAACATTTATAATAAATCAGCATATTAGAATGATTTATGAAGGATCGACAATAAGTAATGATGCTGAAAATGCAACTTTGCATCACAGAAATAAATTATATTTTAAAGTATATTAAAATAGAAAACCATTATTTTAAATTAAAATGTGTAATCTGTATTTTTTATCAAATAAACGCAGGCTTGGTGTGCATAAGATACTTCTTCAAAAACATAAAAAAATAGTAATTTTTTTACCGGTACTGTACATACTATACGGCCTACTATTGCTGCATAATTATCAAAAATGTTAAAATACAAGTCCTTTCCATAGACTGTAAAAAATAGGTCCTTTCACGTCACCATTTCGCGTGTTGTTGTCAGCCTACACTTCACATAATAGGTTTGAAGACCTGGGCTTCATTAACCAACTATGATAGTTAAATCAAATGGTAAACAGTGTATCAATATAGACTAAATACAAGTGACTTGAATACTACTTACCATTAATTCTACTTTTGGTGCTGGTTTTTCAAACATTTTCAGACAGACATAAATGAATTATGTAATATTTTAAAATATGTAATATGTGGATTATTAATTGAATCGACACATTCCCTTGATTATTGAAAAGAAAAGTTTAAAAATGGTTTGGTTTATTTTTTTTTCCTTCCGTCGGGAGCGACGTCATCACTGCTTGCGCACGCAACCAAGAGGCAAAAGACCCGCGGTCTTCGTACCGGAGTAAAGGGTTTAGGCTAGTAGCAAAGTGGTGGTGTTGTCGCTAAGTCAAAATGCCAAGGAGTTGTTGCGTAATTTATTTACATGCAGGCCTATCTGTTGTGTTTTATCTGCTCATTTAAATTATACGTGTTGTAAGTAATTACAAATCTAGGCGAATGGAAGAGTGAGACAGAAGGAGGAAGTTGTATGTTATATTCTTTCTATTCATAATTTGACGAGCTGCACATGACCACATAGCACGTAGTTGTATGCATAGACATCATATAGAGCTATATGATGTCTATGGTTGTATGCATCAAGGGATTTGTGCGCTCTAATCATTTCTGTTATTTCTCACACTTGGTGTCTGAATAAGATAATTATATATATCAGGCCATACAATTGCTGGCCACTTCTTGTCATCCACAATCCAAAGATCGTCATGTATTGCGTAGGGCAAGATCTCACCATTGCTTAGAGTACGTTTTTTAATATAATCGCCACGGTCGGAGGTACTAATGGCTTCCCACATAATCCATCGTCAAATCTTGTATTTACAGTAAAGTAACGTTATATGTGTCATGAAATGTTGTAGGTCGTAAAGTAACGTAAACAAGGTTAACTTATATAAAAGCAAATTCGGGCTCTATAGATGCTGCACTGCTAACATTGGCTATTACATTACTAACTTAGTCTAACATGATAATTCATACATGCATCACAGTATGTCCGGATTTTGATTCGTAAACACGTTTTACATAATGTTATATTAATATGAGACACAAACAAACAGATCCAACTCTGAAATTGCAGTTTATTACTGAGTCAACAAGAAATTACAAACAATGCGAAATCTACGTTAATTACAATGTTCTTTTACAGAACTCGGCATAACAGATAGCGGTTTTCTGCCTCCTGGATGCGCGCGCATCCGGTATTGTTTGTATACAAGAAACCCGTGTATAACACGTTACTCACTGAAAGAACCATATTTGGCTCGAGAGCATCGGTTCCCTAGCAGACTGTGGGATACGTTTACATTCACTCCTTCATAGGGACTATTATTAGTGGATTAATATAGGGAATAGTGAATGAGTGTGTAGGGGTGATTTTGAACACAGCCAGGGTATGGGTATGGTTAGGGGTTATTTCTTCTGTTGTAGTAGGCTAATTCACCTTTCAGCATGCCTTGTTTGTTTCCACCTACTGGCGCACGATATACAGGAATTAGCCTCAGCCTGGCTACAGGAAACCGCAGCTGAATATTTTCGGTGAACTGATTCAAAAGATTCGAGTCACTGAGATGACTCAAAATCCCCACCATTATTTAACACTGACAGGCGCGCGCCCGACTATGGGTGTGCACGACAGGCGCTCGTGAACGCGCCCGGCTCTCCTCTTCCGCAGAGTATCGCACAGCAGCAGCAGCAGCCAGCGGGAGGATGGATGGAGCGGGCTCGTTTGGAGCGGGCCGAGCCGGTTCGGCCTTTGATCCGATTGCGTTCGTCAAACAACCTCAGACAATCCTAAGAGTGCTGGCATGGGTAAGAACAGCAATCTCTCATGAATTCTGATTGGCAGATTATGCATTGCCGTCGTTTATATTCCGCTTATTATCAAACGATTATAATAACGGGTTGATTTTCCAACACGCGTTTTATATTTTTATTTTCTTTGACAATTTGTATTACACTAAAGCCGTTTGTAATCGTGTCATTTAATGATTGGGTGTTATTATAGGATGCTGTCTTCTTTAGGTGGACGCGCGTCAGATGTTGCTGTGGTAGTGACGCACGCATCGCGTGCGCGCAGTTTTTTAAATGGCTATTGTGCCACTGGTTGCAATTTGGGTCATTCCTAAAAATATGGTAATACATATGCGACTTTTATAATAATCTGATTAACAAAAAACAAGGGTGATATTTCATGAAACATATTGCACGTTCATTCTAGGTCTATCATAACATCTTATGAAATAATATGAAAGTTAAGAGGACGTGACTGCGCACATGCTGATGTCCCTACCAAACCGTGAAGTCATTGATTCACCTCTAAATGTCATGTTTCTACTTGGTTTACTTAAGTTACATGTCATTGGTGTCTGATTAACAGTTTTTTTTTTTTACATTATTTTAAATACAACATATTAATACCAGCTCTTATTTATTATTTATCTATTTTTATAAACACTTGACACATGATTTTTCTTCTTTTTCTTTTTTATAACAGTATACTGTATATACTGAATATACTGTATTGTTTTGGCAGACACTTTTCCCTTTTACAATATCACAGTAAGCTTGCCTTTAACTATAAATAAACATACAGTAGGAACTTCATGGATGACTGATATGACACACCCATTACCAGATATCTCTGTGCCTAAGGGCAGAGGAAGATAGTGTTTTGATTTTTTAAAAACAATTTTTTTAAACTGGCTGATTTAATTAAATGTATGTTATTTAATGACTGAATCAACCTGCATTGGGTTACACCAACAAAAGGGGATAGGGCTTCCTAGAGGCATGTTTAGAAGCATGTTGCTTCTTCCTTTAACACAGTGTTTCATCCAGCCAGCCAATAACCAAAGCAGCTGCAACTGTTTCTATGACGACTGCGTGATGTGATGTATGCGTCAGTATGGAGTTTCATTGACAAAAATAGCACATGGCACCATGATTTCTGAGCATTGCTACTGATTTTCTCTTACTGTTACTCCAACCCACACACACACACACACATTTTTTGGTAATCTCTTGTCTTGTTTGAGTGGGTGTGGTTGAGTGCGTGATCTGTTGCATTAGTGTGAATTAGCCACATTTTCTCTCTGAGGTGTAAATGAAATTCTTTCTGGAGAAATGCACTCTACTCCACGGCATCGGTAAAGAGAATGATGTGTCACTTCCATTTAGCATGTATAATATAAGAGAAGAAAAGCTTTACTTAGATGCCTTCTGAGAATGCAAATAATTGAAAGGTTTTTATTAATTTAACGCCAGGGATAAAGTTTATGGAGCTATTTCTGTGACTCTGTGACTCTCTGTGTCTTTTCTCTCTCTAGATCTTCTCCATGGTGGTCTTTGCTTCTATAATAAATGAGGGCTATGCGAATATGGGCAGCGAGCGACTGCACTGTGTCTTTAATAAGAACGCAGACGCCTGTAACTATGGTATCACGATAGGAATATTGGCTTTCTTAGCCAGCGTCTTCTTCCTGGCCCTGGACGTCTACTTCCCCCAGATCAGCAGTGTCAAAGACAGAAAGAGAGTAGTGTTGTTGGAGGTAGTTTTTTCAGGTAAAAATTTTCAGTCATTAATCACGTTGATTTTATGTCTGAAATGCAGTTACAGTAATATCCAGTGAGTGTTTTTTATTTACTTGTACAGTTACAGTCACTGATACAGGCACCCATATGAGATGTGAGGAAAAATGATATGTCAATGCTTTTGTGTTCTCTCACAAATGATTTGCGTTCCCCCGATAAACTTTACGTTCGCTCTCAAAACGTTTGCCTTCCCCCGAGAAACTTTGCGTTCGCTCTCAAAATGTTTACGTTCCCCCGAGAAACTTTGCATTCGCTATCAAAAGGTTTGCGTTCCCCTTTCTTTTCGCTCTCAATATGTTTGCGTTCCCCTTTGCGTTTGCTCTCAAAATGTTTGCGTTCCCCCGATAAACTTTGCGTTCGCTCTCAAAAGTTTTACGTTCCCCCGAGAAACTTTGCGTTCGCTCTCAAAATGTTTGCGTTCCCCCGAGAAACTTTGCATTCACTCTTAAAAATGTTTGCGTTCCCCTGAGAAACTTTGCGTTCGCTCTCAAAATGTTTGCGTTCCCCCGAGAAACTTTGCGTTCGCTCTCAAAATGTTTGCGTTCCCCCGAGAAACTTTGCATTCGCTATCAAAAGGTTTGCATTCCCCCGAGAAACTTTGCATTCACTCTTAAAAATGTTTGCGTTCCCCTGAGAAACTTTGCGTTCGCTCTCAAAATGTTTGCGTTCCCCCGAGAAACTTTGCGTTCGCTCTCAAAATGTTTGCGTTCCCCCGAGAAACTTTTGCGTTTGCTCTTAAAATGTTTGTGTTCCCCTTTCCGTTCGCTCTCAAAATGTTTGCGTTCCCCCGAGAAACTTTTGCGTTTGCTCTTAAAATGTTTGTGTTCCCCTGAGAAACTTTGCGTTCGCTCTCAAAATGTTTGCGTTCCCCCGAGAAACTTTGCGTTCGCTCTCAAAATGTTTGCGTTCCCCTGAGAAACTTTGCGTTCGCTCTCAAAATGTTTGCGTTCCCCCGAGAAACTTTGCATTCACTCTTAAAAATGTTTGCGTTCCCCTGAGAAACTTTGCGTTCGCTCTCAAAATGTTTGCGTTCCCCTGAGAAACTTTTGCGTTCGCTCTTAAAATGTTTGTGTTCCCCTTTCCGTTCGCTCTCAAAATGTTTGCGTTCCCCCGAGAAACTTTTGCGTTTGCTCTTAAAATGTTTGTGTTCCCCTGAGAAACTTTGCGTTCGCTCTCAAAATGTTTGCGTTCCCCCGAGAAACTTTGCGTTCGCTCTCAAAATGTTTGCGTTCCCCTGAGAAACTTTGCGTTCGCTCTCAAAATGTTTGCGTTCCCCCGAGAAACTTTGCATTCACTCTTAAAAATGTTTGCGTTCCCCTGAGAAACTTTGCGTTCGCTCTCAAAATGTTTGCGTTCCCCTGAGAAACTTTTGCGTTCGCTCTTAAAATGTTTGTGTTCCCCTGAGAAACTTTGCGTTCGCTCTCAAAATGTTTGCGTTCCCCCGAGAAACTTTGCGTTCAATCTTAAAAATGTTTGCGTTCCCCCGAGAAACTTTGCGTTCACTCTCAAAATGTTTGCGTTCCCCTGAGAAACTTTGCGTTCGCTCTTAAAATGTTTGCGTTCCCCCGAGAAACTTTGCATTCACTCTTAAAAATGTTTGCGTTCCCCCGAGAAACGTTGCGTTCACTCTCAAAATGTTTGCGTTCCCCTGAGAAACTTTGCGTTCGCTCTCAAAATGTTTGCGTTCCCCCGAGAAACTTTGCATTCACTCTTAAAAATGTTTGCGTTCCCCCGAGAAACGTTGCGTTCACTCTCAAAATGTTTGCGTTCCTCTGAGAAACTTTGCGTTCGCTCTCAAAATGTTTGCGTTCCCCCGAGAAACGTTGCGTTCACTCTCAAAATGTTTGCGTTCCCCTTTGCGTTCGCTCTCAAAATGTTTGCATTCTCCCGAGAAACTTTGCATTTGCTCTCAAAATGTTTGCGTTCCCCCGAGAAACTTTGCGTTCGCTCTCAAAATGTTTGCGTTCCCCCGAAAAACTTTGCGTTCGCTATCAAAATGTTTGCATTCCCCTTTCCGTTCGCTCTCAAAATGTTTGCGTTCCCCCGAGAAACTTTGCGTTCGCTCTCAAAATGTTTGCATTCCACTTTCCGTTCGCTCTCAAAATGTTTGCATTCCACTTTCCGTTCGCTCTCAAAATGTTTGCGTTCCGCCGAGAAACTTTTGCGTTTGCTCTCAAAATGTTTGCGTTCTCCCGAGAAACTTTGCATTTGCTCTCAAAATGTTTGCGTTCCCCCGAGAAACTTTTGCGTTTTCTCTCAAAATGTTTGCGTTCCCCCGAGAAACTTTGCGTTCGCTCTCAAAATGTTTGCATTCCACTTTCCGTTCGCTCTCAAAATGTTTGCGTTCCGCCGAGAAACTTTTGCGTTTGCTCTCAAAATGTTTGCGTTCTCCCGAGAAACTTTGCATTTGCTCTCAAAATGTTTGCGTTCCCCCGAGAAACTTTTGCGTTTTCTCTCAAAATGTTTGCGTTCCCCCGAGAAACTTTGCGTTCGCTCTCAAAATGTTTGCGTTCCCCTTTGCTTTCGCTCTTAAAATGTTTGCGTTCCCCCGAGAAACTTTGCTTTCGCTCTCAAAATGTTTGCGTTCCCCCGAGAAACTTTGCGTTCGCTCTCAAAATGTTTGCGTTCCCCCGAGAAACTTTGCGTTCGCTCTCAAAATGTTTGCGTTCCCCCGAGAAACTTTGCGTCCGCTCTCAAAATGTTTGCGTTCCCCTGATAAACTTTGCGTTCGCTCTCAAAATTTTTACGTTCCCCTTTGTGTTCGCTCTCAAAATGTTTGCGTTCCCCCGAGAAACTTTGTGTTTGCGTTTTTTAATTTATTTCAGTTAACATTTATTTTATGTCAAGTAATGGACTTTTTAAAAATAATAACTATATCTAACCCCAATAGACCCAATAGCTGAAATTGTCAGTATTTTTGCATGATAATAATTTTATTATATAATAGTATTTTTGACATTTTCCCATCCCTTCTCTTTAGGATTTTGGACGTTCCTTTGGTTTGTAGGATTCTGTTTTTTGGCCAATCAGTGGAGCCGTACGTCCCCTAAGGAGCTGCCGCTGGAGCAGGCGTCAGACGCAGCACGAGCAGCGATTGCCTTCTCTTTCTTCTCCATCCTTATCTGGGTAAGACATCCTACCTTCCCAGATACATACAGTCACGATTACTTCATTTTTGAGTGCCAATGTTGGTGTTTGTGTTTCAGGCATATCTATGTCTTCTAGCAGTGCACAGTTTTAAGAACACTGCCTTTATGGAGGATAAACAGAGGCTTTTGTCCAAACAGACTAACAGCCTCTCAATAGTGTAGATGTAGATTTCCTTTTCTACTCTTAAGTGCACACTAACATATGCTAGTCTGATAGTAGTACAAAGTGCTATCAATATGGTTAATACAAAGCATGCACTCTTAGAAGAACTTAGATTTATAATAAACATTGTAAATCTATGAAGCTTAAAAACAAGAATAATGTGTCATAAATATTGGAATACTCATACTTCACATATAATTATAAAAACAAGTCATAAAATTGAACTTCTTGTTCTTTTGTGTTTATACTGTAACTTGGTTAACTCAAGCACTCCAACTAACTCTTGCTACTATGCTTGATATACTTGAAAAGCTTGGTTATGTTTCTCACTAACATGCTAATCAGACTAATATGCATAATCCTGGTTATCCTGACTAGGCGGGCCTTACGGTGTGCGCTGTTCAGAGGTTCCTGCTGGGTACAGACATGACACTGTTCACCACCGAGCCCGTGGGCGACCAGGCACCCAAGCAGCCGTACCCCTCCAACGATGTAATCGGTCAGACTACCGTCCCCGTCAACGCTTACCAGAGTCCACCGCTCATCGAAACCGTGGAGACCCGCCCCCCTGGATACAACATCCCGCCAGCCTTTTAATCCACAACCAATCAGAAGACAAGGAATATAGCAGCGCTAAAGGACAGAGTATAGACTGCCGTCAATGTTAGCTAAATGTATTGTATCGTATCGCGTTTTAGTAACAAGGTGTCGAAGGGATGATGCTCGCCTCTGTAATCCGCACTATAATACAGAATTAAATGATAATGTAGTCTCACGTTAACTTGAGCAGAAGTGGATGTTTTGGGACATTGATTGTCATTGCCTACCCACGCGTTTTACATTTACAGTCAGCAACAAATGTTTGTCAAAATCACAATGTGCTATTTATTTAGTAAAGCATTTTATTATTATTACTATTTATCTTTTAAAAAAAAAGTAGAAAAATAATTAAAGGTGCACTAAGTAATGCTTTTGCCATGGTAAAAAATAATTTTTACCGATTATAATTTATTATAATAATTAAATTAATATAATGAAAAAGAATGAAAATAATTCATTCAACTAAATTGTCAGATTAAAAAGTGGTTTACAGAAATAAAGTGTGTTGTGGACAACCCTTGAATAGAATACATTTTTTAGACCATTGACATGAGAGTCATATTTCATGTGAATATACAACATACAAAAAAGTTAGCTAGTGCACCTTTAATTATGATAAAGAAAATGCATTATACTTATTTTTGTGTGTCTGATTATTAAATAATAGCATCTTTGCATAGATGATCGACAACTGTACCAAACACATCATGTTTACTGCAGTTAAATTAGTGCTGTCCATGTCATTTGTGTCAAAATATGTTTTTGTTAAGAAAGAATGAGCTAATTTTGTTTCTAAAAGTACTTACAGTCACTATCAAGAGAGAGAGAGAGAGAGATAATGAGAAATGGTCAGAGGATGAACAAATTAGGTGTGTCTCTCTTTCTCTCTCTCTCTCTCTCTCTCTCTCTCTCTCTCTCTCTCTCTCTCTGTGTGTGTGTGTGTGTGTGTGTGTGTGTGTGTGTGTGTTTGATGATGGACTCTTGGAGCAGTCAGAGACATTCCAGATGAGATAACTGAGATTACTGGAACAGACTGTTTACTTTAACAAGCATACTTGTGCACATGTGTGTGTGTGGAATGTGTGTGTTTGCTCTAATCCCGTCTAGTTGCATGATATGATAAAATGCCTCAAATCCCCCCTGAAGCAGAGAGTTAACTGTTATATTTTGTTAATGGAAGAAGTCACAGTGGTTATTAAAGTCTTCAAGGTCCATGAGGTCCTGAATAAAGATGAGCCAGTACAGTGAGGCAGTGAAGAGTGTGTGTGTGCTGTGATTCATGTTCCTTCTGACGTTACAAACCCATTTTAAAAATGAACAAATTCTGTTTCACAGAAAAAAATATCAGCATAAAGTTTTAAAATGACATGAGTAAATGATAAAATAATTTTCATATTTAGGTGAACAATCATTTGAATTCTAAGGAAATTCTGAGAGAAGGTGGAAAAGGGTAATCTAAATTATAATTTAGTAATTGAAATTGTGCTGAAATAAAATAAAATAAAATATTGCATGAAAACCCCATAAAATTAAAAAAATATGTTTAAGTTGACGTTCGAAAATGACTAAAACTGAAATAAAAATAAAGCACAGGAAAAAAATATATAAAAAATAATAAAATAAAAATAAAAGCTAATTGAAAATATAAATAAATACTATAATAGTTTATAAATAATAGTACAATAACACTGTTTAAAAAATGAAATAATAATACAAAAATGTACCCATTTATAATTAAACAATTAGTGGAAGACTTTGCATCACAGTCAAAATTTTCTGAACTAAAACAGTGTTTTAGGTTTAAGCATAAAAAGATGGCGTCCTATTAAATCATTTCCATCAATCCAGTTTAATTAGCAAACGGTCATTAATGTTCACAGAAAGCTAAATGCCATAAAAGCCCTTGACAAGAAACTTGAATTTATATTTAAAAAAAAACTACAGGTATGCATTCATGAATTTGCAACCCAGATTTATAGTACAGTGTGTCCCTTATATCAGTGTGCTTTATTATGGCATAAGAAAAAACACATAGAAATAAGGGCAAAATACAGTCAGGTTGATATACATGCTATTATTACCAGGTCAACACACAGAAGCTATCTGGTGCTTTTTTTGGTTTATCATATAACATGGTACAGTAAACTAATGTTTGTGTTTCAAAAACCAGCTGAATAAGTTTGATAACAAAAAGCTTGCAAATGAATTTTGGGGGATGGAATTCTCCACAAACAGGGATAATCTGGCATCCGGTTAGTGTTCTGTAAACCAATAGATTTGAAAATCTCACGTTCTTCAGACAGAGAGCTATTAATATACTATTAACTAACATAATATTCACAGCATTCCAAATAGTTTCAAATGTCAACCATTCAGTGAATTTGAGGGTGGGGTTTGGGGGGTTAGTGCGCGTACACATGAAGGGGGTGTGGAGGAGAGAGAAGCATGAAGAGGGAAGTTTGAATTAAGAGACGACGTTCCGATGAACAAAGAAGAGGGACAAGGATAAGAAACGCGCGAAGTAAAGTTACCGAATTTACATCGGAAAAACCTTCGAAAGGTGGCGAGAACTCCGTCGGCAGAAGGGCTTCCAATCCGACATTCAGTTGCTCTGTTTTTGCAGAACAGGTAAATCCATTTTTCTTTCTAAACAGACGTTCATGTTCGCCAAACCAACACAAGGATGTAACGTTAATTAGCTAGAACGGTGAATACAGCTTCTATATGTTTCTAGCAGCTAGCGATCAATCTCTATTGTAAATTCACAGTAGGGCGACAATTTGTGTGAATGATGTTTTCATCCACTGTTTGTTATGAATTTGAATGTTCATTTAGGCTATTGACAACTTTGACTAAATTTGTTTACGACGCCGTTGTTTATGCTCACTGGGAAACGCGAAGCTAAACTAGTTATCTTGCTACTATTGCGTCCTTGTATGTGAGCTATAATTATAACCTCAGGTGGCGAAACGATTTTAAGATAATGTCTCTCTTTTTCTGCATTCTGTTCTGCAATATATAAAAGCATTTATCTAACTTGGTGACATTACACATTGCATGAAGTATCAGTAAAACTTAAAGGGGGGAGGGGGGTGAAATGCTATTTCATGCATACTGAGTTTTTTTTACACTGTTAAAGAGTTGGATTCCCATGCTAAACATGGACAAAGTTTCAAAAATTAAGTTGTACGTTTGATGGAGTATTTCTGTGCCCAAAATACTCCTTCCGGTTTGTCACAAGTTTCGGAAAGTTTTTTTCGAGTATGGGCATGTGTGACGTCAGATGGGGCGGAATTTCCTTATACGGGTCCTAAGGGCACTTCTCCCGGAAGGGCGCGCGCGCACCCGTAGACCAGAGCGAGAGAGCGAAAGCACTGACTACGCCCATCAAAGCGCTGTGCTCGCTGCAGTCAAAGGACTTTGTTTGTTCCCTGCATTTCGACGATGATTGTTTTATAAACAAGGCCCAGTTCGACGCCGTTTTTGCAGATCATCTAATGCTTAAGGATGGAGCAGTCCCAACGATAAAGGTTCACGGTCGTGCGTTGGAACCGCAGGCGGTGAGTAAAACCATAGATATCATATATCTATGAGTAAAACTGCTTCAAATGTCTGTGTGTTGTTAGCTATCGGCGCGTACCGCGAGGGTCCACGTGACGTAAAAATCGGCATCGGGGGTGCGCGCGGAGGCTCCTTGCGGACAGCCGCGTGCCTCCCATTTTTTGTGTGACTGCGCGGTCAAAAGGGCGCGCGTTCATTAGGTTAAAACCTGTAGTTTAAAAAAAAAATGTGGAAAAAAAACGGAAAACGCGTGCATGCTAGAAATAGAACCAATGCCTATTTTTCACGCAAGCCTGTTGGAAGCGTTTCCAGGAAAAATAGAATAGGAAAATGTTTATATGTCATTTTGACACGAATACATATTAATAAATGTCATTTTGATGTTAGAAAGTGTCTAGGTTTTGACATAAATGCAAATATAAACTATAAATATAAAAAATATTATCGATTATACTGTCCCGACCGATCTACTGCGCATGCGTTGAACGCATTCACCGAGCGGACCTCAGCAGAAAGTATAAATACAAGTAGTCCGCGTCCGAGCTGTGCGCAGCTGTTGTGTAAGCGTCCAAACTGGAGTATAAAAGAGGCTTAAGTACCGCCCACACGGCACGCCTCCAGCCGCTCGTTTTTTTCCGGAAAGACTCAGTACAGCCTATCTTTCTTTTATAAATATAATAAAACTAAAGACTTTTTGGAGGTATGAAGGATGCAATACTACTCTATTAGGTACTCAAGATTAACATGAGATTGACTGAAACTGAGTGTTTCACCCCCCCCCTAGTGACTACTTTGACTTTCCTTTATGCCGGAAGGAAGGGGAGGAGGGAGGAGACGGGATGAGGAGGAGGGAGGGTCTAGCTAGCCTCCGTTTTGTTTGACAACAATTCGAATGTCAACAAGAAGTTACGACTCCCGGCATCGCTTAGAGCACCTTTAAGCCCCTGTTAATGGAAAGTATTGGTTATGTGCATTCTGCCCTGTTTACACGCTGATCTGCCTCGTAAATGTTCAATAAATCACAATGAATTATAGACAGGAAACAAAGCACTACAAGCAAAATAGAAAACTTTTCAAGTAGTTAACAGTCTCTACACATTTAATGTCCATAGTTTATCAACAAAATTTTTCGTAGTGATACTCATCTGTAGAACGGCATGTCAAACAGCATTCTGGATCTCACACTGCATACGGCACACTTTCCTCAGAAATACTCATTCATATTTATCAGCCCTTGGATTTCCCAAATTCCTTCATCACACTTATTTATAAAATGCATTTTTAAAGATGTATCCATGTGTATTAGTGTGATTTTTGAGAATGAGTAAACTACAGTAAATCATTAGTGTTTGCTATTTTTAAAGGGCTTTTCACACTCATTTTTAACCCCGGGTTAATATGTGACATTTTTAACAACTGCTTGTTTATTAATGGAAATGTGGCCATGTACTACTCAAGTGTACTCAAAAGACAGTAAGATTTGCTTTTGTTTTTGAAAGAAGTCTTGTACTCAGATTTAAAAATAACTGTTTACTATTGTATTATATTTTAAAATGTAATTTATTCCTGTGATGCAAAGCTGAATTTTCAGCATCATTCCTCCAGTCTTCAGTGTCACATGACCCTTCAGAAATCATACTAATTTTGTGCTGAAGAAACATTTCTTATTATTATTTTCACAGTTGAAAACAGTTGTGCTGATTATAATTTTTGTGAAAACTCTGATTCTTTTTTTTTAATGCATGAATGTTGCTTAATCTAGGGTTAAAAGTGGCCTTAACCTGGGGTTTAAAAAGCTGTTAACCCAGAGTTAAGTAAGTGTGAAAAGCCTATATTCAGATGTTCATGCAGTGGAAAGGATTCACAATTTTGATGCACATCTGCCTTTATGTGAGGAAATGTTACAGATACTGAACAACCTTCACGTTGTTGCAAACACTGCAACATTGAATGGAAATAATATTAATGCTATTCAATATGTGTCGGGACTTCTAAACATCTCTGCGCAAATGTAAATATTCATGTGCTAGGCTACTTATTATTGACTTCATCACCTGATGAGCCAAAACACAAATGTTATCAATCCAAAATAAGAGTGTGAGCATCCATGCTAGCTCATTTCTTTGGAAGCTTCTGTAATGTGCATATGGAAAAAAACTTTTTTTTTTTTTTATTTGATCAAATGTTTACATGAAGCATGTTAGTGCACTGCAGTTCAAAAGAAAGAACACTTCATGGTTTTATAATTTAATGATAATCTCTACTGAAAATAATTTTGACTTCTCAATTTAATAAAACCAACAAAACGTGTTACAGTAATGCTCTTACGACAAAAGTCTAAGGGGGAAAATATTCCAGAGGGTTTTAAGGCCTCAATTTCAAATTTTAAAAATAAGTTACACTAGATTCAACTCGATTTTTTAAGTCAGTTTAATATAATTTAAGTTGAATGACTTGTAGAGCCAATGTGATTATACTCAAAAATTGAAGGCAGAAACTAAATTTAAGTTTTTAAGTTGAAATAAGGTGGAAATGTTTTACAGTGTAAAAGTCCTTTTCTGGTATCTTTGCATTGACTAAAGTTTTAAACATGAACTCAACAGATACATCTATTTATTTGTCTTTAAAAAAAAACAATTTTTATTTTGAATTAATGTATTATTAATTGATTGATTGATTTATTCATTTAACTTTTTTTTTTTTTTTTTTTTTTTTTTTTTTTACTTTTTGGCACTCAGTCCTCCATAAACTTTAAAATGTTTTTATTTAATTGTTTTATTGTAAATAAAACAAATATTAAGAGTTATCATTGTTAACAAAAACTATAAAAATATTTCTGTTAATTAAAATAAAGCTGAAATAAAACAAAATATAAATATTAGTTGAAAATGTTTAACTAAACATTTTTATTTGTTGCCAATTAATGTTGTCTTGACAATAAACTGAAATATGTTATAGGACTAAAATGATTAACTGGAAATAAATGAAAACTAAGTAAACTAAGTAAAACCTAATTAAAAATAAATTAAACCTAAATAAAAAACAAATACAATGACACATTACTCATTAAATGCTCAAATTAAAAAAAATTAACATGAAAACTAAAAATATAAAAGCTACAGTAATTAAAAATATTAATAAAAGTATAATAGAACTAAAATAACAGACTATTGGAGTACATTTTACAAGAACATACTATTTCAGCTTTCTACTTCAAAATTGCAGTTAATTTCCAATGTGTTTGTACTTGTTTGTAAAAATGGTTTGAAAGTAAATCCAACACCAAATATAACTTTGCATAGTGTTAGTAGGAAGGCAATGTCATCACAGTAGTGTCATGTAGACACAATGTTGAATTCTTGAACTGTAGTTTTGAATTTATTTGATCCTGCTGCAATGTTTCGCCCCATAGACTTCCACTGCATCACTGTACACACACTATTTTTTTACAAACAGAGGAATGAATCAAAATTATTTTCTGATGTAGAGCTTGAACACGGAACATTCCTTTATCACCGTTTCTTCCTGAAGGCCAACAACATGTAAAACTCTGACCCTTTACAAAAATATCACATGCCACACATATATACAATAATCATTTCATCCATTCAGCTACACAATCAGCATTATGAAACATGCATATGTTTCAGCTAAAATATTCTATGTGCCGTATACTCTGTATAAGACAATAAGGTGTTACAGTTATGGTACGACTGTTAGGTTAATTAATCATGTGACATAAGGGTTTGTTTGAAGATGAGACGTATAGCGCTGACATTTAACCCTCATGTTCTGTTGAGGTTGGCTAACTAATAAGAATTTAAAAATGAACTCATTATTTCCTTACCAAATTCTTTTACTCCGTTCCTCTGGCCTGATCAAAACTCAGTAGGATATCAGATATTATTCAAGCTTTAACAGTCTGTTTTACCACAGATTTACTATTATCCAGTACAGTAATGTTGTTTTTGTCTGGGGTCAATATGATAAAACACATCATATATTATTATTATTATTATTATTTTTTGCCAGCGAAAGATAAAACTCTAATCTAATCTTTTAGAAAAGTAAAACTACACTTCTCCTCAACAAACTGCATGATTTGAGGTATCATTCATGTCCAGTCACACAATTGGTGTTTGTCAAAGGTTTAAAAAACAAAACAAAAAAATCAATGTCATGCATGTGAAAATTATTTGCATTTATTCATGCTTAATATACCTGGGGTCTCTGGGACTCTAAACATAAGGTACATAAGTAATGTATAATTTTCATGGTGGATTTCTGAAGTATGTTAATTATAAAATTAACTTTTATAATTAGTTCTCATTAGGAAACTCATGAAATTAACTTTAACCCTATAAAGTCAACTGTATCATATTTGATACATACATTTCTAAGGCCTCTAAATTATCAACATGATCAAAACTTTGTTGAAAAACCTGTTCCTACATGAACCAAAATCTACATGCCATTTGATGTATACTTTATATATCATTCCCTTCAGGTTGTGGTACATGTGTCTTTTTGCTGTGAAATCTCTACTGATTTTTATAAAGAAAACATGAGTTTTATATTGTTAGTAATATTTCAAGGTTTTTCAAATACATAATGTTTTTGAAAAATCATTTTAAAATGTGAATATCAGATATGGCTATTTGATTCATCAGGCTTTTGTTGAACGTTTTATTTATCTCTCATTCATTATTGTATTGTATTGTATTACATATTTTGCTTCCACAATAAAAACTAGAGAGCTTTGATCATAAAACTAAGCATTTAAATATAATCGTATATTATTGGGAGATATAATCTCATTGACTTACATTACAAGCTGTCAGAATTTCAACTTACTTTTTGGCCTTATAAATATCAGCAACTGCACCAAATTGCATATTTTTGCTCAGTTTGGGCCAAAAATAAAATTGAGATGTTTTTTCTCTCTCGAGTCATAAAAGCCTGATGTATCAAACATGATACTCAACAAAAACACAAATTCAAACTTTTTTCTTTATAAAATAATTCTGTCTAAAGGTTCATTTCAAAAAGTGTTCCATTTCAAAAGATTCTATTTTTTACTTTTATATGCCAGCCATTACAGTGTTAATTTAAATGACACTTTAAATGATCAACTTTCAGACCACAAACAAAATATGAGGGTTAAAACTGCACCGTCATGTGCAGTAATTATATGCCACGATGCAACATGGTTCTGTGATGGATTCTCATGTGAATTCACATAAAATGCCACAATATCAACGTATGTGATGATGAACACTAACAAAAGTTCCCTAATCAATATGATCAGGCAAAAAAAGATCAGTTCCATCAGAAACACATTTGCATACTTTTGCCGACACCGCCTCTTCCTGTTATTAAAATGCTTTACGAAGAGGCGGAATGCGTGAGTGGCTTCCTGCGCGGTGTCCCGGGCCCTAGGCAACTGAATCCTCATTTCCTGGATCCCTAGTGCTGGCCATTCTGACCAATACCTTCTTCCTGAGGTGACTCTGAGCTGCGTCTCCCACGTGCCCCGACCGGGCCTCAGGAGTGAAGGAGTGCGTCGACTGGTCACTATCCGAAAGCAGTTCCGACAGGCTACTCAGGGAACTTACATCTGATTGGTCAAAGGAGAATTGTGGGAGGGGCAAATTACTAGGCAAAAGAGGTTGGTCCTGCACGTCAGGAAGATCTGAAGAGTCCCGTGGTAGAGCGGAGTCAAAGGATGGGGTCCGCCGCCTCAGAACTGTGCTGTGCTCCTGGCTGACCGCGTCGGTGGGGGGGTCGATGGAGATGCACGGAGGGCTCATTTTCTCCTTCTTGGGTGTTGGAGAAGGACCAGGTGATGGTGAAATTGTCTGCTGCTGAAGAAGCAGCTCCTCTCCGTGCGTCGAGTGACGGCGAGGGATGTGGAGCTGAGATAGGAAGCCGTTATTTTCCATACTGTTGTGCTTCCGTAGACTGTGAGCACTGGTGTCCGGTTGACGGGCCGTCCCACTGTGCAATGAGTCCTGAGACTGGGTGTCAGAACAGAAATGTGGGTTGTGGCTGCGTGCCCCACACCGAGAGGCTCTTCTTTGGGTGACGTTGGCGTTGAGTCGGACCGACTCGACTGAATCCCGTAGCTTGGGTTGTGCATGTGTGTGCATTACCTCGAGAGATTTGATGGAGTGCGTGTGGCGCGCGGTCTTTCGGCAGGGGATGCTGCGCTGGCTGTACACGTGTCTGTTTGTCTGAACGCTCGCTGTCCGGCTGCGGGGGGGAGGGGGGGGCGAGGCCTGGGGGGAACAGGGGGCAGATCCACCGGTGAGGGGCATGATGGGTACTTTAAGAAGGAGATTATCACTGGAGCAGGGCTTGCTCGGGATATGTAAGGTGTCTCTGGAGTCAACGTTTGTGGAATCGAAGGAGTCGCTCTTTATTGCTTGCTGTAGGCAAGAACAAAAATATTCATAACACAATGTCATTGATTCACATTAAAAAGCTATCAGAATTTCATATTACTTTTTAGCCACATAGATAGCAGCATCTGCACCAAATTTAATTTTTTGTTTTCTCAGCTTGGGCCTCTGAGTAAAACTTCTTATACAAGTATATACACACACACACACACACATACATATATATATATATATATATACAAAAAAACTTTAATCTATCATTATCTAAATTAATACAAATGATTGTGTATATTTTATATTATTATATTATTTTGTATTAAGATAATATATTCAATATTTATAATATTTTATATTTATGTAGTTTAATACAACTTACATTAAATTATATTCATATAATTAAATACATAAGAAATATATGTAGTTAAAATCAGACTTACAACATTAGCATAGCAATTAAAGGAATAGTTCACTTAAAAATGACAATTCTGTCATCATTTACTCACCCTCAAGTTGTTTCAAACCTGTATGAATCTGTTTCTTCTGCTGAACACAAAAGAAGATATTTTGAAGAATGTCGGTAACCAGACAGATGATATAGTCTATAGTATTTTTTTCCTACTATGGAAGTCAATGGGGTCCATCAACTGTTTGGTCACCGACATTCTTCAAACTATCTTCTTTTGTGTTCAGCAGAAGAAAGAGATTCATACAGGTTTGAAACAACTTGAGGGTAAGTAAATTGAAGACTAAAAATGTATTGTTTAATGTTATGTATCTGTATTATTTTTCTTTATTCATTTTCATAATAATTTCATAATGTATTAATTATAATGAAAAAAGAATTATTAGCTATTATTATTATTAATAGTGAGTGCGCGCGCGGCCGGGGCTCTCTCTCTCTGCTCGTTCTTATATATGCCCTGTCAAGCGCGCCCTGTTAAACTGGTCAGGACTTAAAAACACATGCAAATGATAAACTTTCACTCTATGATGGTTAAACTGTGCAATTAATCCTATAATGATAGGAAACCCAGCAATGGCGATGATCAGCTTCTCCTCCGTTTTCTCGGAACTAATGTTTTGGTAGGAACGAAAGTTTACATCGTATGTTTCTACGGAATCAACCAGCGCGAAGGACGTCTATATTCCGATTGGTTGCTGGCGTTTGCCGCTGAACCGTGTCATAGCTCATTACCATAAAGTTGAGCTACTTTCAACTTTCAGATTGACGCTCAAAACGCCCAAAACGGGACGCCGATGGATTTGACGCTCCTTGCAGCTGAGAGAAGCCAGCTTCCATTGAAAATGAATGACTTCCGGTAACTTTGGAGGCTCAAGTTGGCGGCGGTGTGAACGTACAGTTAGACACACACACACACACACACACACACACACACACACACACACACACACACACACAGAGAGAGATATAAATAGAAAGCCTGTTGCTTCTCTAGAATACACAAAGGTAATTGTATAGCAAAACATTATCTTCTGGGTATTTGAAGAGAAAAACAGAAACAAGCTAAGCTTTTTAACAGATTTCTGGTGTTAATGTTTGAAAGGTGATCATTGTTTAACATTACAAAATTTAAGTTTTGTCTGAAAAAGAACAAGAGATAAAATAACATCATAAGATTGAAGTTAAGGAATTACTTTGAGGGAAAGATTTATGATAATATTTTATAGTTAATTGACAAGTACAAGCTGATGAAAATTATAGATAATGACTTCATAAGAATGTGAGTTGGAAAATATATAAAGAAAAATGACAAATATAAACAAAGATGTTTATTTGAAATGCATATTATTTCTGACTAAGTCAGAATAAAAAGTGAGTAGAATGAAATTATAAAAGTATTGAAAATGCAGAATTACTCTGAGGCAGTCTTGACATTCTCTCAGAGTCTTTCTCTCATTCAAAGTCATTTAGATTTTGTTATTTGAGCCTGTCATAAGTAACAAGCTATCTAGAGTGAGCACAGCGTCTCAGCAGGAAATTATAGACAGAGATTTTTAAAGAAGTAATATATGCAATTGGGAGTTAAATGTTTTAATGATATTCTACCTTGAATGATAGAAGTGACCATTTTTATTTGTTTATTCCATGACCAGTAACTACTTTGTCTCATCTTTGTCTTCACCATGTACAGGGCTGATGGTTCCAGTTATTGATTGGTTCCGGTTATTGATGTACCAGAACATTACACTGAATTAACGGTTGTAATATCTAAATTCAGTGAGTATAAACTCAGCATTGCTATGTTGATATTTGAAGATGTTTGATGGATTCTAGTGATTAAATACGATCATTAATTTGTCTCCATGTTTACACTTTTAGGCATTCCAAATGACTTTGATGGCTCTTGAATGCACTTTCCCTGAGCTCCGGAAAATACCTGTTAAAAATCTCCTAATGGGAAAGAGCGGCTACCAGTGTGCATGAGGTGATTTCTCAAAGACGAGTAAGATCCTTTTTTGGCCAACGGAGGACAACCTAAGGCAGGGGGTCACCGCCACTGGGCACCGACCCTGAAGGGAGGTGTTAGATGTGAGATGGGTATGGTTGAGCATTTGTTTGTTAGGCCAACAGCATCACTGAGGGTTACAGCAGTCTGCCCAAAAAAAGTGAGCTCTCCAATGCCTGATCACCAGAGACCGCATTCCTTGAATGGTTTGTATTTCATTGTGCATAACTTGATATATCTATGCCAGGGGACAACACCCTGAGGAAAGGAAATTATATACAAAAGAGAGTTTCCGAGAACTAGCTGAGACCATGAGGGTAATTGTGATTAATGATGTGGAGAGTAAAACAAAGATTGTTAATTTATTTTAGAATATGGTGTTAGTTGCCTTATGAAAAATTGGCTAAAAGTTTTATATCCTGAATCTATGATGGCTGTATGATGTTGAATTAATTTCTATCATAGTTTTCACATTTCAGATCATTAGATATTGCATTGGATAATTCCAAGACATTGGTGGTGTTTAAAGATGAAGACTTTGTTTTTGCTAATTCAAAATAAGTCTGGGTAACAGGATAAATTAATTAATTAATAAAAACTTAAGATAACTTTAGAAATGCTCCTTTGATGACAAATGGATAGAACTGAGAATGGGACATAAGGAGTGAAATATGAGATTTTACACACTACTTACAAAATACAACTTCACAAACAATGAACACCCGTTTACTGATTTTCAACCCCAAGGGATAGGATCTTTTTAACATCAATGTTTATTTTGGTTTGTTGTTTTAGCCGGGAACTTGAGGAGTTAAGTACTTAACGAGTCAAGGCACCGGCAGAAGAATTATTAGTTTTTATTTTCTTAGATGATTGGGATCCATTTTAAATGCTTGCACATAGACGTTAAAATACACATATTATGCGGGGACATAACATGGTGGGGTTATTTGTTTGTTTTGTTTTCTTAGTGTTTTCCCTTTTTTTGTTTTCCTTATGTTTCTATTGTATCTTTATTTTGTTTTGTTATCATGTCTTTCTTTGGTCTGCTTTTCCTGACGGTGTGGAACTGACTGTCGTAGTTCCAGACTAAAAATTTATTTTTTAATGTTATGTATCTGTATTATTTTTCTTTATTCATTTTCATAATAATTTCATAATGTATTTTGTCAAGTCAGATTTTCATGTGCATGTGTTGAGTGCATGAGAGACTATAGATAGCATGGATCCATGTGAAGATCATGTCATAACTGGTGTAGCTTCCGTGATTCAACCATAATGGGGGAAACCATGATTTTTAAATCTACATAAATGATGACAGAATTGTCATTTTTAAGTGAACTATTCCTTTTAACGTTAATTTCAGAATGTTTTAGTCTTTGGTTTGTCTCTTGCTTTAGCGATGACAGCAGCAGCACAGTTTGTGTAAAATCATGATTTGAGAATCGTCCAATGGAAGTAAGAACGTCTGACATTTTATACAAATGTTCACATGATTGACATCTCAAATTTTGCATTTCGTTTGTGACAAAGGAAAAAAAAGTGTATTTTTTCTACTAGTCTAATTGATTTAATCTATTGTCAGCCCTAACATACACAAACAGACATCAGGATGAGAGTTACTGTGGTACCTGTCTCTTCAGAGCTCTGAAGGCATTGCTAGATCTCGCTCTTCGGTTTAGAGGGTGGAGAGCAGGAATGGAGGCCAGGCTTGTCTGAGATGCAGTTCCTTGAACCTGCATTACGGCACTATCTTCACCGGACTGGGTCCCGAGTGAGAGAGATGAGCCTGAAAACACACCAACAGCTTTAGTCATATTCTCTCTCTATACGTGTGTCATGAACAGCCAGGACTGGCTTAGTTTTGTCACCTGGTAGTGTAGAGTCCTGTTTGGAGAATCTCTCATGAACGGATCCATATACAGGCTTAGCAGGATACAGCATGTAACTGTCATTAGGTAAGGACAGCATCCGTGACATAGACGGCCTCCCAACTGTCAGGAAGTTGCCGTAATTGGGGTCTTTGCCCTGCAAACACAACAAATCATTAAGATAAGAGCGCTTTAACTGTAATGATTTGCTATTTCTTAAAAACAGGCTTAAAGATACTGCATATTCTTAAAAAAATATGAAAAATATTTATAAAATACAATATATAATTGTAATATTTATAAAAAATAATAGCATAAATATGATATTTATAATAAAATAATGTTTATATTATTTTAATAAATAAAATCAAAATAGATTGGTGCACTTCAAAATTGCATGTTAACTTTAAAATGTTGCTGTACAGTAGATTCATTTTTATTTATGCCAGTAAACATCATCAGGGAAGAGATGCCACTGCAAGACGAAGGGGAAGTTACTTTTATTAAAGATTACAAAGGCACATGAATTTTAAAAAATAAAGATGTGCACAGAAAAACCCTTTATGATAAATACGGAAATATTTCATCAAAAATAAGAATGGACAACTTTTATTTCACGTGACTTTATTTTTTTTTGTTTTTGAGGTTTCATGGTACTAGACAATATTCACCTCTAAATTATGCGAGATTTACTTCTATAGAATTTATTTTCAGTGTCTAAAAATCCAGTGCATGGAAGGCAGATTAGTGCCATTTGGTGGGAGAAATAAAGAAAATCAGATGTAATAGAATGGAATAACCATGTATAGCCCTAAATATATGATATATATACACATTTCTTTGCATATATACATTTCTTTGCATATATAGGGCTATGTATTCCCTAGTTACTTATAGAGTATTTTCAGGCATAATTACTTATATTTAGGTTTTCCGTTTGGATACATTTAGACATTATCAAAGACTACTTTGCCATGATTGATTTGTAGACTGTACCCCAAAAAACTGCTCTGTATTTTCACATTTCCCATCACAAGTACGACTTTTTTTTTTTTACACTATTTAGCCTTTTTAAGTACAGTATAAAAATAAAAATATTACATGTTTTTATTTTTATATCATACTAAAATATTATTTAAAATGGTAATCTAAAACATATCTAAAATACCTTTAGCATTACTCTAATCTAATGGAACTCACCTGTTCATGTGAGAGAGTCTCCATTTTAACAGCTGTACCCTCCAGCCCAATGACTCCGCCCACAGAGGCGGAGCTTGGTCTACGACTGCCCTTAAGCTCCTCCCTCAACTCCGCATCCATCTCCGCCTCCTCACGGGCATCTTTGTTACTCTCCTCTAAATGTTTCATGAGCACAGCGACCACAACATTCACCAGCACAAACTGTGCCACCAGCACAAATGTCACAAAGTACAGAGGTGACAAAAGCGGAAGGTAACTCAGACATTTGTCATTTTTACATTCCCGCAGGGTATCCTAGACACACACAGAAACAGAAATTGTGAGTTCTGCCAAGCTCAAAAAGTCCTGATAATGTACTGTATGTGGGCAACAAATAATCTGACAACCAATTAAGAGCTAACATTAAACATCGGCATTCTCTAATCAGGTATTTATAACATGCAGCCTGAATATTTTTCATGGTTTGCAAAATACCTTCATGATTCCGTTCCAGTTGTCTCCCGTGGAAATGCGGAACAGAGTGAGGAATGCCATGCCGAAGTTCTGAAATGTAGCATGTCTGCTCAAACCCTCACATGGGCTCTCCTCAGTGCATTCTGATTTAAAAATAATTCATTTTAATACTTCACCTCAAAAATGCATTTATTTGTTTCATGCAACAACATACACTACCATTCAAAGCATGGGCTCTGTAGGATTTTTGTCTACTTTTATTCATGCAAGGACAATTTAAATTGATTAAAAGTGACAGTACAGACTAAAGATTTCAAATATATGCTGTTCTATTGAACTTTCAATTCATCAGATACCTGAAAAACATAAATAATCTTGAGCAGCAAATCAACATATTAGAATGATTTCTGAAGGATCATGTGACACTGAAGACTGGAGTAATGATGCTTTGCCATCAGAGGAATAAATTACATTTTAAAATCTATTAAAATAGAAAAAAGTTATTTACAGTACCACTATTTTTACATAATTTTTTGATCAAATAAATGCAGCCTTGGTGAGAATTCTTTCAAAAACAGTTAAAAAGTTTTATCAACCACAAATTTTTGAACGGCAGTGTATGATAACAGGAAATGAAAGGTATACCGACCAAGTTTGCCAAAGAGTTCAACTCCCAGTGCCGCATAGATGAAGAACAGCAGCATAAAAAGCAGACCCAGATTACCAACCTAGAGAACCAGAACATCACCAGAATAAAGCCTTGTATACCATCTGGGGCCACATACAGTAAGGTATCTATGAAGTACTGTAGTTCCACAATACAAATAACAAAAGATAGAGCACAAACATACGAACGCACTGACCTGCGGTAAAGCTTGAACTACTGTATCCAGAAGAGATCTCATTCCTGTGGCCATCTTCAACAGCTTCAACACTGAAAGGGAATTTTAATCATTGAAATCTCTTTTTAACATTGCTTGCCATTAACCCTCACTGTCCTTAAACATCTGTTAGCACAATATAAAAAGAATACACTACCATTCAAAATTACTATTTAGGGTCACTAAGATGTTTTAATGCTTTTGAAAGTAGTCTCTTATGCTCACCAAGGCTGTATTAATTTGATCAAAAATACAGTAAAACAATAATATTTATTTTCAGCATCATTACCCCAGTCGTCAGCTTCACATGATCCTTCAGAAATCATTCTAATATGATGATTTGCTGCTAAAAAATATTTCTTATTATTAATGTTGAAAACAGTTGGGCTGCTTAATATTTTTGTGGGGAAAAGAAATTATCTTTAAAATTTAACAAAGTAAAAAAACAAAACATTATAAATGTCTTTAATGTCACTTTTAAAAGTTAAATGTGTCCTTGCTGAATAAAATTATTAATTTAATTCCAAAAAGATCTTATGGACCCCAAATTTTTGTATGGTAGTGTAAATAAAACATTCTACATTTCCCATTTTTATTAGAGGAGCAAGAAAATCTTCTTCTCGCTCTTGACACATCTAAGGCATTGCTTTATTTCTCATCCGTCTTGGCTGGCATGTGCGTGTCTTTGTGTATTTGTTACCTCTGGCAATGCGCAGAACTCTCATGATGCGTATGATAGTTGGGTTGATGGGTAGAGAGGCATTCAGGTCAATTTCCTCAAGTGTGATGCCCATGATGGAGAGAAGAACGATTGCCAAGTCTAACTGATTCCACCTGACAGAAGAAAGACAGAAACACAAAATGAGATGAAGACAAGGTCCTGTGAAACCATTTAATATTCTTGGAAAGTGCTACACTTGACCGTTAGTTCGAGATTGCCTGAGGAAAGGTCTTTCTTTAACACTGACTTTTCAAGCTTAAAGGTCCACAGAACATGAATGAATGGAAGACAATATTAGCATCCAGTATTTTTGATTTATAAAAAGGAATTAACTTAGGGACTTTCTGACCTCTTACTCTGTCAACGTCACAGGATGTTTCACAGTGGTGTCTCATAATTATTCATGAGAAGACCTTGTCTCATTATTATTCATGACACCATGCGACATTTCTCTATGATAGGCACTTAAAACAGTGAGTTGATACTATAGTGGAACATGGATCGCAGGCTTTCAATCAATGACTGACACTTGAAATATCTGTGTGCAACGATCATCTCATTTCATTGAAACAAGACGCAGTTTCATTACAGACACTATGTGTCTTTACTTTAAAATCAGACTACTTATAACTGTGAATCCGTGTCACAGAATAACAATCTCCAAAGTTAGTGTGCATTAGCAAGGATGCATTAAATTGATCAAAAGGGACAGTAGGGACATTTACATTGTTACAAAAAAAAACTCTACTTCAAATAAATGCTGTTCTGTTTACTTTTGAACAGTAGTGCATATTACTGCATTCAGGTATAGCAGTTCTGAACTGCAACACGCCATTAAAGTGAAATTAAACTGACTGCAGTTGTTTTCTCCTCACTTCTGTTATAAGAACAGACCCATGCTGAAATGTCAATTTAAGAAAACTACTAACCAGTGAAAGATACTGCATCTCTGCATTATGTCCTCAAGAGGGAGCCTTACCTCTCTTTGAAAAATCTCCTAAAGCCAAAGGCAACCAGTTTCAGCACAGCCTCGATCACAAAGACCAGCGTGAAGACATAGTTACAGTATTTCAGCCCTTCATCAAGATACTGAGAAGCACAGACATAAACAGTGACAGTCAGACACCTGGAATATTAAACATGGAATCAAAATTGACCATTTTACTGGTATGATCCTGGTCTTATAGTGAATAATCCATCAGTGCATGTTATTCTGTTATAAATATTTCATCAAAATGTAATAACTTGCTCTGCCTCTGAAACAACATTTTTCTTTTCGGTTGACATCACCAAGCCCTTTTATTTTTTAACCCTTCCCCTGGCCTGATGTCATTAGGTGTGTTCAACTTCATTCAGCGCTGCACAGAGAGATTGGCGCAAAATAGAATATAAATTTATTCCGGTTAGAAATGTCTGACTTGAGAGAGCGCCGAGGCCATGTCACTGTGATGCATGGCATCAAAGCACAGTCTGATGACGACACGCTGCTCCACGATTGGCCGGATTCTACGATGACATTGTGTTTATTCTGACACCTTCTGTTCCGCTATTGGTCAAAAACTCTTTGTATGTAACCATAATGTTATATTTTGTCATATTTATCAAAATAACACTAAAAATATATATATAAACCCACATTATTGGTATTTAAATAGTATAGGCTTATTTTGAACTTTATTTTTGTACAGATGGCGCCGTATTAAGCAGCGAGGCTTGACATTAACACCAACCCGCCAAATGCAGGTGATTTCGGCAGTGGCATGTAACGCAGTCACTCCTACTTGCCACTTTGGCGGGTTGAATTTTATATATAATATATACATTTTTCAATTGTAGTCTTTTAAAAAGGAATCTGAAATAATTAAACTAAGTGCAATGTGGTGCAAAAATCAAAAATAATGATTTTTCGATACATATCAATACTGGAATATCTGAAACGCTTCCAATACTCGCTTTCTGGAAAATAGATACACAATACCAGCTGCACTTTCTCGCTCTCTTAAAGGGATACTTCACCTCTGGAAAGATGAATGTGTATTTAAAATAGGTCATTTATGTAGAAGAAATGTGAAATTATTTTTTAATTTGGAACTTTCTAGACTAAGAAAAGCCAGAAAATGTATTTTTGGCTTATGTGGATGAAAGACAACAACTCCCAGAATGCACTTGCTTCGCTGCCCTAGGAGGCCACTCCCAAGCCACGCCTACCAGTAAGAGAGGGCAGTTGAAAACAACAAAGCTAAGCTACTAGCGAGTCTCCATGATGAGTTTGCCCTGGATTTCGAGATCGCCCAAAATGTCCGGGATTCGGCTTTTGCGTTCTACAGTCGCCATTCATCATGTTTACTGTGGAGAGCAGGACGAGGCTGAGGGGCGCGGGAGAACGGCGCGAGGCCGGTGGCGTCATTACTGAGACGCGCCGGTCTCGTATCTCTCACGGAGGAACGGGAATTTTCTTAGCAATGTTAAAACGCACATCAAACTGATCACTTGTTTAGCGTTCATGTAAACACTACATTCAGATTCACCAATCGGAATGAATTCAGCTAGATTGAAACAAAAGGTGTGCATGTAAACAATGAATGGCGACCGCAGAAAGCAAAAGCCGAATCTCGGACATTTTGGACGATCTCGACGGCCGGACATGTCCGGGAAAAAGAGGATGGCATTGGAAATCAAACGCACTGGCACTGATCTGTGATAGGTCTGTTAGCGCATTAGGTCCAGCCCCCTATGGGCGGGTTTGAAAGGGTGGGAACTAGTGCTTGTAGTCTCAACAGAAATCCCCCCCCTCTTACACTTCCTCCGACAATGACGCAAAATGACGATTTTTGCGTCATTGTGGGAGGAAGTGTTAAGAGGTAAATACGGATTTCTCCCGTCTCAGGGGAAAATGAGAGAGTGTTGCACGACCATTCAATAGTATGACTGGGTTTCTAACAATGCAAAGCTTAATGCAAATGGGTGGAGTGTTCCTTTAATCATTCCTGCAGATTTTGTGTTCACACTCAAAGTGTGTGCGCATTAATCGCCTCTCAGTGCTAAATATAGTTTTTTTTCCGCTGCTTATTGCGCTTAAACTGTTAAATATTAATGTCACAAAATAATGTCAAAATGGCGGTCTTGGTTAGAATTCACATAAACACAGTCAGTTATGTTTTAAGTGAACAAACAGTTGAGAAAGAAAACGCATGTGTAACAGTATAATGGATCCGTGCATCAGGTCCTAAAGTGACAGCAGCCTAATATACCTGCTGCCAAGTTATGAGATAATATAAAAAATATCTAATTGGCAGTTTTTCCCCCTGGTATTGATGTCAAAATTGTGGCCAGTTAAAATGCTGAGTGGCTAGTAAATTTGGAAAAGCACAAGTCACTGTGACTGGTGAGCAAAAAAGTTAAAGTCAAGCCCTGTTAAGCAGTATATGAAAATGTTTCTGTTTGAACTATCTGTGTATTTGACAAATATTGCATCTAATCCACATCGTCTGTGATAAAGTATGCAAATGCCGCGCGAGCATAACAATGGCAAGCAGAAAGTGCCTGACTTGACGCCTCCGTTTTTAACTCCTCCACCAAGCGCAAGCGGCACCTCTCGCCGATCGGTCTGCGCAGTCGAACACACCTAAACTCTTATGCAACTCCCACTTTTCATAATCCAATCAATTCCAGATGCATAAAATCATGTCTCACCCTATATTTGTTTCTCATTAGAATACTGTTTCACTCTGAAGTACGTCTGATTACAGAAGTAAAGTGGATGTGAACCAGTGTTGTTATTGTTAACTAAAACCAAAACTAAAAATACTAAAAGTTATTTATGTTAATTGAAATGAACATTAACAGAAATATAAATAAACTTATTTCATTTCAGTTAGTTGTGAGGGAACAAATTCAAATTTTCATTTAAAGCTGAAATAAATTAATGTGTATTTAAATAAATCGACATGTTTAAAAAAACTAATAAAAGGACTGAAACATACATCAAAATGCAGGGCTCTACGCTAACTTTTTTCCCAAGGAGTACATGTGCTCCTAAATGAAAAAATTTAGGAGCACGCAAAGAAATATAGGAGCACAGTGAAAAAAGTTGATTAAACTGCTCAATTCATATGGATTAGTTTTATGATCTTTTTATGAACGTTTTTCGAAGCATCAAAGTGGTAGTTGTGTAGGCTGTCAATGGAGCGAAAGAAATCTCTCAATTTCATCAAAAAGTTCTTCATTTATCTTCCGAAGATGAGTGAAAGTCTTACGGGTTTGGAACGACATGATGGAGAGTTATAAATGACAGAATTTTCTATTTTGGGTGAACTAACGTTACCTGTTTAATAATTATGCAATTATTATTTTAACCTACTTCAAAATATATAAAAAGAATGAACACCTCAATAAAGTATAAAGTGCTAAAAACAAAACAAATGCCTGCTTGCTTTTTTCCTTTGCAGTACTTGCAGTAGCCTATATAAAGTTACATCAAAAATGAGTTTTTGTCGTCTTCCTGTCCTCAGTGTCGACTGTTTTGGTCGTAACTTCAGTTTCTGCACTTGGTCTTTTGGTGGGACCTAATTAAAATAAAATTTGGTGGGTTGCTAATAACATTTAGTATTGATAGTGTGCGGGAGTTCATTATTTTGTTTTTTTGCACTTGGTCTTTTGAGATAATGATGATGAGATAATTGAGATAATTTGAGATAATTGAGATGACTATAGGCTTCATACTGTGTTGCGTATCTAGCTCACAAGTGTTTACTTGACTTTTTTTATGGTGTAGCGGCCTGTTTACACCTGGTCACTGCATGCGTTTTTACTGATCAAAACGATTTCATGCGTTTTTACTGATCAAAACGATTCCATTTACACCTAACGTTAGTCACATTGTGTGTTTTCGCAAAACTGATATAAATCGGATCTTCTATTCCCGCGCTATATGCAGATTTAATGTAGGCCTAGTTCACGTCACAAAACTGGTAACCGTTAGCCAAATATCATTTCGTTTCTTTACTATTAATGAATATGATTGTGTGATGAGCGTCTACGACTTACTTTCACTTTAATTCGCGGCAGTTTGCGCGTTAGCTTGATGAATGGATCGCTCATCTGTCGTGATGCGTGTTGCAATAGCGTCATCATATCTGGCTATAACATGACATATAGCCAATAACACGCTCTCACACGTTTATTTTTAGCGCTGTTGGGAGGACTTTCTCACTTAAAATCCAGCAGTTCCCGCATTCAATTTCCCACACTATTTCAGTGATTGGCTCATTGGTTGCGAATCGTCGCTCTCATTTGAATAAAGTTAAGCGCGTCATCAAATGTTCACATCGCGCTGTTGTTCAGTGTATTGAGAACAGCCCGTCACTCGCGCACTGTGCTCGTAAATTATTTTTCAAGTTCACACAACTATTTTTAGGCGCAAATGCTAGTGAATTACTCGCACTGTAGAGCCCTGAAATGACTAAAATAAAAATACTAAAACTAATTAAAAATATCAACAAATACTAAGGTATAGTATAGTAATGATAAAAGACTGAATAACTAAAATAACTAAAAAAGACTAAAATAACACTGGGGTGTCCGTATGTTGACTTAAACATGAAATGCTAAAATACTGTTAGCATTTTTGCAAACAGGCTTTTGCTCATGCCCTTGCCCCACAGAAGCGGTGTGTGTGTAATCCACCAAACCTTGGGTTGTCTGTAGTGCTCCATTGACATTGTAAGGACATTAATGGCGATGATGATGGTGATGAAGAGGTCCAGATAATGACTAGTGCAGAGCGTGTGAATATAGAGGCGTGTTGGAGAGTAGTCTGCATAGTAAGGTCTCTGCATAGCCTCTACAAGACAAAACACACACACACACACACACAGAGAACAATAGAGCACCTTCATTAGGGTGTATTCAGGTCATTCAGGTACTTACACACATACACACACGCTCGTCTTGAATCATGGGATGCAGTGAACATCCACGGTGAACATTTTATGTTTAAAATTGTCCATTTTGTAATACACAAGATATGCAACGTTTCATTGAAATAACTCAAAGGCAGGATGTGTGGTGTTAGTGTACTCACTGTATAGGCTACTTTGTTGTCCCTGTCAAACACAAGCACACTGACCCAGTTTTGTCTGGCCAGTAAATTGCTAACGTGGCAGTGTGTGTGTGTAATCACAGTTTGCAAACAGTCTAGTCATCTGAGGGATGTTATAAATGTCGAGCCAAGCGTCCCCCCACATCCATCACCGCTCAAGACTGCTCAAGGTGTCTTTGAGAGAAGCTTTGTGTGCATTTAAGAAAGAGGCAGAGCAAGTGAGGTCTTGAGACAGCTAGCTATGTCACTTTCCAGTTCAGTACTGTGGCGGTCCCATGGTACAGTGATGGTCTTTGATATATACCACAGTACTGTGAGTAATGCTCACTCATGTAAAACTCAGGGTTGCCAGGGTGTTGATATGTAGTTGCTTAAGTGTTCTAAATGGCTTTTGTCATGGGCTTTCTGGGTTGTTGTTATGCAGCTGCTTACTGTCCCAAAGTAGGCCAACATTTTGACCCCTAAACGTGGCTTTGGTCCCTATATGTAACATGTAAGAAAGTTCTAGCTATTGTTTAAAATTTCCCCCATTGTTTTCATAACCTTGTTACCTAACACTAGTAAAACTACTAAAGCACAGGATTAAAGTGGGATTTGAGGCAAGAGTAAATGTTTTTACTCTCACTTTTACTCTCACTTCTTAATTATGTGTCTCTTGTCTAATTAAATGCTGGTTATGTGGTTTTGAAGTCAAGCAAAGTCAAAGGGCTTTTGAAGAACACGTCTGTGGAAATCAATACTAATTGTCTATGTCACAAGCTTAATACACATGCCAGCAATTAAACTGTACTGTGCTGACCATGTGTGATGCAATAAAATTACAAGCAATAAAACCTTGTAATTGTCTGTTCCATGCTAGTTTTTATCCTAACCACCAGTGACAAGCCACAAAATATTTTGTTGGCCTCTGCTCCAGGGAATATTTAAGTGGCAAAAAAGTACAAAAACGGCCCAAAATCCATTTAGTTGTTTCGTTCTGAATTTTGCTTTCAGTGACAGCAGGAAAATGGCTGACGTTTTGCTGCATTGTCCCATTATGACACAGTCGGCAAAAAACACACACTCACTCCTGCGTTTCTTCTCCATGCGCTTCTTTCTCTTTTCCTCTCTCCGTCTGGCCTCCTCTTCCTCTTGGTCTTGTCTACACTTGTGGAAGTTCTCGACCACCACGCCTACAAACATGTTCAGCACGAAGAAGCTGACGATCAGCAGGAAGGAGATGAAGTACAGAAGCATCCAGGGATTATGATTCCTTATGGGCTACAAAGAGAGAAGAAAGAAGAACAGAGAAATCATTTAGATTAGGGCTGTGAAAATAAAAAAAATAACGCAGATTAATCCATTCCGTATTGACCTTTGAACCTGGAGCCATTCTAGCCACCATTCGACTGTAAAATGAAGGAGGGAGATGAGAACGCGCTGGCGCTGCCTGGATCATTGATTGGAACATTTACTTATAAAAAAACAGCCGGCATTTCAACGTTGATTCACCGGTGATTGTAAGGGACCAAGGTCGAATCAATGTTGGATTATGTTTCGATTGTGCAAAACGAATCAACGTTGAAATCGTGTCACTGTTCGCCAGTATGTGGAGTGTTACGTGGATCATGACGTGTTCTGTGACATTGAGCGCAAATGCACAGACCCGGGCGGCGCATGCGTGTGAAGTTTTTTGTGTTGTTTAACCTCCATCGCCATTAAAGGCTTGACTAAACCAGTCTCTCGTGTCAGCGGCTCTCTGTACCTTATTATACACTGGCGGTTGATGTCGTGACGTTGTTTCATTGTTGATTTCGTGACGTTGTTTCACCGTCTCTTCTTTCAATATGGGACGGGTGAATAAAGATTGTATGTCGACGTTGAACCAATGTTGAATTATGCTTCGGTTTTGCAAATTGAATCAACGTTGATATTGTGACGTTGTTTCACCGTCTTACCTTTCATCATGGGATAATACAATTGTACATTCAATTACAACCTAGTTTGCAGTTGAAACATGAGTCATGACAATGCTGACTGAATTTGTGATTAACTGTACACTAAAATATTGTTAACTGTCAAATTACTTGCAGCAATGGCTTAATTAAACACATTTAATGAAAATATAACACATGCTCAAGATTGTAAAACAAGTTTTATTCTGAAAAAACAAGTCTAAAAATACTTTCTAAAACAGATGAAAAACATCTCAAACTTTAAATTGCAGCATTTTCGAAGTAATGTTAAAAACCTGTAGAAGCAAGTGTAAATAATGTTTATAATTTAATGTTTAATATTAAATGTATAATTTAATAATGTTCAATAATTTAATAATGTTCAATTGTATTGTATTGTATTGATTATTTGCTAGGCACAATTATTTCAATGCTCACCCTTTGAACATTTGAACATCATTTCAATAACATGTTCAACACAATTATTAATAATAATGTTCAATTATTTGAACAGTGAAAATAATAATAAAAGAGTTTTTGAACTTTAATGTCACTAATGCTGATTATTCATTGATTCATTTGAATTGAAATATTTAATACTTTCACAGCAACAATTATGTGATTAATTTAGATTAATTAATCACCGAGTATAATTAATTAGATTAAAATTTGTAATTTATTGACAGCCCTAATTTATATGCAATTAAAATGCGATTAATTTCGATTAATTAATTACAAAGCCTCTAATTAATTAGATTAATTTTTTTAATCGAGTCCCGGCCCTAGTTTAGATATAAGGAGATGACATTGATCAAAGAGGTGTAATTGTCATAAGGAAATATTCATGTGTACACTTTTTTTGTTCAGTTAAGCCTGGAATATTTCTGTGTGCATCAGCACATTTACAGTATATAAACTTTATACGCTATATTAGACTTGCACATATTTTTCATTCTATTCTTTTGTGGAAATGCTGGAGATAGCTCTTGCCTTTTATTTTGCTGCATTTTAGTACTTACTAATTCAGGTCCCTGACAATTTTCAGGAATTGAAAAATGCAGGTAATAAGACTAATAAGGTAATAAGTCCCTCTGTGGTGAAAATCAAATTTTTAATGTTGTTTATATGTGTACTGTATGTGGTTTTTTTAATGTGCTTTAAGACAAACCATCAGCAAATTCATGTCAACACCATTGCAGAGTTTTTTCCTTAAAACTGCAGTGAACCAAAGACAGTCTCAAAATTTGAATTTTAATGTTTTCACTCATCTGTACAGTAATTAATGTTAATTTTGATGCTTCTAAAAAAAGAATCTGTCTGCTCCTGTTTCCAAAAGCATGTTTCTTCACAGCTTGATGCTTGATTGTCTCGTAGCGTTCATAATTACTTTAGTTTGGTCATGTCATGTACCAATATAAATGAATAATATTCAGATAGTCAGAATATTATACCAGCTGTCTTTGTTGGTTAAACATTAATTAAGTTTATTTTTAAGACTAAAACTACCTAAATGTTGTAGATTTGTGTTTAAAATAAAAATTAAAAAAAATTAAAATAACTGTTTTGCATTTTACTGTTTTTAAATGTAATTTTCTCCTGTGATGGTAAAACTGCATCATTCTGCATTGTCTCATGATCCTTCAGAAATCATTCTAATATGCTGATTTGCTCCTTAATATTTTTGTGGAAACTGATACAATTTTTAAGATTCTTTAATGAATAGTAAGTTTGAAAAAACAGTATTTGAAATATAAATCCTTTGTAACATTATACATATCTTTACTGTCAACTTTGATCAATTTAATGCAAGATTTCTGAATAAAAGTATTAAACTCTTTAAAATATAGCCCGAATATTTAAACAGTAGTATAATTCCATAATAGTTTCTCCGAAATCAAGTCTCATTATTTTTATTATAAATTAAGTACATTTATCTATCTACTAAAAACAAGACAAAAATACTAATGAAGTATGAATCTTTTTTTTTTTTTTTTTTTGCATTTTAAAGTGAAGGCACCCTTGTTTGAATTTCTAAAAACTTGAATATTGGCTTGACAGAAATCAGCATAAACATGATGCATGCATAATCAGTATTTGAAAATTTTCATAAAAATTTCTATGCACATAAAAGTAATTACAAGTTGCATTCCCTATAAAATGTAAATGGGGAAACCTGTCAGGAGGAAAAGAAAGTGGAGAGAAAGAAGCCCATCAGCAAGAAATCAAAGACATGAAAATGTGACAGGAAGAAAGTGCAGAATGCAATGGAAACTCTGTACTTGTCTTATTGTATATGCAAAACAATTGGTATTTTTAACCACACAAAAAGATAAAGGACACTACATAAACCAGTTGTGTTGAGTCTGTTGGACTGAATGTTTCTGTCTATGGGTGTGTGAGTATAAGACCTCTCAGTGGAATTAAATGATGAATGTTCTGTGTCTCCTCCTCAACCTGCTCATTTTGGTGTCCTCCACTGTATTTTTATCTCTCTCTCCCTTTTTTCTTCAGTTCAGAGCTGAATTAATCAAACACTCACTTTACCCAAAGCCTGCTGCTGCCTTTTGTGATTGTGTCACTTGAACTGTGTGAAAAAAGAAAAGAAGTAAACTCCTGGTGCCAGTGTTTTCTTTTCTTATAACAGACAGATTCAGAGTAAGGCGTAAGTGTTTCCACACTGAGTAGAGTTATCTGAAGAATGCACACACACACACACACACACCTGTTTGTCCACAGCCACGGCATCTAAGCCATCGTACATGATGCTGACCCAACCATCTTTAGATGACAGGACAAACAATGACATCAGTGCCTGCAAAACAGATAAAATGGATTCATGTAAATAAGAGAATATTACTGTATCATTGTCAACAATATGAATATCTGTAAAATATTAAGGGGAAGGTGAGATGAACAGAATTCTGCTCAGTTGAAGGCTACTGCACAGCAAAAAATGTTTTGTTTTTTGGAAAAAAATCTAAACATACTAAATTTACTTGAGAAGCAAGTATTATAGAATTATAGAAACACTTATTTATAGAATTACTTATTTATAGTTATATATAGACTTATATATAAGTATATATTACTTATATATAGAAACACTTATTTATAGAATTTATACTGAATTAAGTTTTTCCTCTATTGATTGTTTTTTTCTTGTTTTAAACATACTCTATTTGTGTTGTTTCTAATAAAAAAAAATTAAAAAAAATGTTTTTGTTGCAAACTGACAATGTGTCCGGCCAAGGAAAATATACATCTTTACCCTTTATTGAAGTATTATTAAACATTTTGTAAGCAATGTATTGCGTAGTTGTGCTTTTATTTGTAATAACGCAATGAAACATGCCAAATTGTGCAGACATCATTTCTGGCCGGTCTGTCATACAAAGAAATTATGAACACATGCAATAACAAGAGAGAACCAACAACATATTAATAACTAATTATTCTGTAGTCAATGTATGCTTTTTTCCTGTGTGTTTTTTGTTTTCTTATGCATGGTGGATTTTGCATTTCTATGCATTTTGTAAAGTAAAATAAAACCTGTAGCTGTTATATTTTTTTTTCAGATAAACACCTTAAAGCTGCAGTCTGTAGTTTTTCCTCTTTGTTGCCATCTCTGTTCGAAATCTGCAATTGCAGTTATTCAATTATGAATTGATTATTACTAGTATTAATAGTATCATGACCACGTTGCTAGCATGGTTTACCATGATTTACCATAGTTTACTATTTTTTACCACGATTTACCATAGTTTACCATGATTTACCACGATTTACCATGATTTACTATAGTATACAATGACATTCCCAATTATTATACTTTATGTGGGTTGTGTCTCGGCATGGCACAGTGCGGATAAATCCAATGTTTTGAGGAGAATGTGAGGCTGTCGGTCACCACCCGGTGTGGATACTGTCATTCGGAATCACAGATTCTACTTTTTGGAAGTATGACCAACATAAGAATTTCACCGGAAAATGTCATCTGAACAAGTAACATCCACTGTTCTGACCAACTAAAAGGAAAAAAAGCATTCCAATAAATCGCGCTGATTAAATCTAACGATCGCTTATCATATCATGTCAAACCGTGCAAATTATACTTTGTTCTCAAATTGTTAATGTTAACAACATCAGCATTGCGTGACTACATTTAATGCCCTTCCAATATTTATCCTTGTTTTCATATGGGCCCGGCTGCAGTCTCTTTTTTCTCTAGCCTCTCCGAAGTCCGAAGTCTTTTGCATTTTACAACGGGTGAATCTCGTCACTGGTGATTGTCATTTGAGCCTTTCTGGATCCGCCATCAAATTGATAAGTTTAATTATATCAAGTGCGAAAAGTGTGAGAAAAGGCTATAAATCTCCACCTCCAACATCCTCACACGCAATATAGCCTACTAGCCGAGACTCCTTTATGTGTACAGATGTGACGTAATGACGCAAAGTCATGGTCGAATTTCCCGCGGAAATCCACCAGTACCACAGGAATTAAAAACATTATTACAAGCTTACCGTTTTAAAATTGAGCTAAGGCAAGCAGATAGTTTTGAACACTGGCTGGTTAGTACTTGCTAAAAAAAAATCATTTTTAACCCATAGAAGTTACGGACTGCAGCTTTAAGCAAATTTAGTGTTTTATTCTTCCCTCATATTTTATATATTTATATATATATATATGGGTGTGCTGATTTGTGTACAACAGAGTACTGACATAATGTGGACAAAATAAAAATGTGCATTTATTTAAACTGTCTGTGTTTCACAGATATTCAAATGTTTTGGAAAAAAATCAAACATGTTGGATGTCAAACTTAATGTTAATTCATTACGAGGGAATTAAAGTTAAAAGGTCTAAACTAAAACAAAACAAAAAAAATTAAACAACTGAACAGGTACAAGAAACACTGTCCACCAGAACCCTGTCATCTTGATGAAATGAGCTTGTGTGACCTGAATCTGAAATGTAATGGTTTTAGAAAAAGGGCAAATGAGAAGGTTGATTCTTTAATAAAAGACGCTACCAGTGGTCATAATTCATTCTTCATGAATTCCCCTTAATGTCTATGTCTATATATGTGCGTAAGTGTGATTGTGACCGTCTTACCTGACCCAGGTTATCGAAGTTGTACTTCCTACGGACCCATTTGTATTTAGCCAGCAGACACTCTGATCTATTGGTGATGTTTCTAGTGTCAAAGCCTTCACAGTGATGAAACTTCCCCTTAAAGAGCTGAGTAAATAAAAAACACCTTACATTTAGACAGCATTAATACAAATTAACTGATAATTACAAAGCTCTGACATACTAAAGGTTTATTTAATAAATAAAATCATTAATAAAAGTTAATAAAAATTAACTTAATTCGGATTTTTATTCTTTAAGTAATTTAGACACTAGCAGCATGTGTGTACCTGAACTCCCAGAATGCCAAAGACAATAAAGAAAGCGCAACAGATTAACACAATATTTCCAATAGGTCTGAGAGACGTGATCAATGTTTCAACGACCAGCTTCAGTCCGGGGGCCCTGCTTATGACCCTGACAACACAAACACACAAAGAAATGCATATTTAGTGTTGCAACAATATCTGAACTCAAAGCAAAACCACTGAACTAGAAACAGGCTGTTAATAAAAAGGCTCAGAGCTGCACAACAAGCTTTCGAGACAAGATGTGCTCTAGTATTAGCCTTGAAATGAAAAGTCTGCTCAGCAGAATATATCTCCGTCTGTCTTTGTTTAAATATGTGTAGTGGAACAGTTACATATGGAAGCTCGATTCTGCCATGAAAAAAAAAAAATGTTTCAAGGTTTCAGCACCATGGACAGCGGCTTATTAAAAGTTTTTTTTATTAGGGATACATTTTGTTTTATTGAGTAACTACTGGTTGCCTAGTAAAGCTTGTGAATGACATTCATGGATGTTGCTTCATGTTTTAGACAACGAATCAGATTTTTTGCAACTACAAACAAACATTTTGGAAGGAAAAGGCTACATATAAATGAATCAGTACATGAAATGTTTAATATAAAAGATGAACGAGTGCTCTTTGCCATCGTGGCTATTTATCTGCGGCGAAAGCGGCGGTCTATCTAGGTTCATTAAAACCATTCAGGCTCGTACCCCTATATGCACACAGAGATCATAAATTATAGGAAAGTTACTGACCGCTAAAATGAACTACCGGTACTTCACTATCTTGCCTCGAAACTCCACTACAGGATGTAGTGATGGATCACGTGCGCTCCACTGACTTCACTCCTGTTGGTTGTTGCTCCCGAAAGTTGCTCTTCATTTGTATTAAGTTAAACATATCTCAATATTGTCACACCACTGGACACGCCTACATCCTGTCGCTCGTGTTGCCGGAAATAGTGCTATTGTGAACCAGCTCCAATTCACTTTCATTGTATTGAAAAAGCAGTGTGAACATTCTGCTAAACATTTACTTTTGTGTTCCACGGACGAAATATAGGTGAGCTAGCCCTTTAAGAATATTAAAAAAGCCTACAATAGAGGACATCATGTACTTCCAGACAATTATACACACCCACACATACCTTCAATAAAAATCTTACCTCAAGGGTCTTAGTGTTCTGAGCAGTCGAAGAACTCGTAAGATACCCAGGATTCTGTTCCCGCCAGAGGACGCGAGTGAGACCAGGATGTCCACAATAGACACAAATACCAGAAAGCCGTCTAGAACATTCCAGCTGCTCTTCAGGTACGAGCCTGGACCAGCGTACAGCCCAAGAGAAACCACCTACAACACCAACAGCATAATAATCATAACCATCACCATCACTGACATGTCATCAGCATATTGCATTATTATTGTTTTATTATATTAAAAATATAAGTTAAATAAAAACAACCCTCTTCGGACATGCTGAAGCTCGAGTCGCCATTGGCTAGTGCATTTAGACTTTTTACATGGAATGCAAGAACAATGCAAATAAACAAATTCTACATAAATATAATATAAAATACAGTATACATTTCAAACACTATTAAAGGCAAGTAGACAGTCTGTAATAAAAATAAGAACAAATAATCAAACTACAAGCAATAGCATAAATAAACACAATAGAACAAAGATGCATATTAAATAAACAGTGCTTTTCAGGTAGATCTAACAGTATTTAGATACAGATTAGATAGATTAGGTAACAGAAATTTAATAAAGTAATCAAATTTAAAATAAAACGGCATAGTCTTCACTGTATACATTAAATATAGATTAATCCTTATTAAAGTTACAAAAGTTATTCAGTCAAGAGCAAGAGTGTTTGATTAACATTAAAAACACAGACAGCAGCAGGTATATTAGGCTGCTGTCACTTTAAGACAATGCATCCAATATACTGATACTGTTACATTCACTTAAGACATAACCGACTATGTTTACTAGGATACTCGCCAAGACAGGCATTTTGACAATTTTGTGTGAAATTGTCCGTTCAAGAGCAGGAAGACGTGAAAGAGCTCAAATCAGTATTCGCGTCCTGTCAGACGGGGTTTACTGGGCTTTCTGTCAGATGCACACATGAGTTATCTTTTGCGTCTTCTTGTGCTTGAATGTTTAAATAGGCAAGGCTAAAAAACAAGTGCAAATGATAAACTTTCATGACGATACAGAACTGGCCCGATCGGGACAGGGACAGTGACAGATCTGTCAACTCTTGGCAATCGGGCCGTCCTGTCGAGCCCTGTATTTAGATCCAGCGCATCAATTCTCTTTATGTGGCATGTGTAAAAGCCTCTCTCTTTCTCTCACGTTGAGTGTGTGTGTGAGAAAGCGACAGATGGCACTCTCCACTAAGCGACGGTGCGTAAAGCTCATCAGACAATGAAATTATATATCTGAGCTAAACTTATTTTTTGCCTTTAACTCAATCACAGGCGACGGAAATTGTACAGTATACTAGCCATTGCCTAATTAAATAAATCTTTAGTCGCCTTGCATGAAATTTGGTTGCATATGCGAGTGATTTACTCGCATTGCAGAGGATTGAAAAATAATAAAAATGTTACTAAAATGTATGCCTTTATTTAATCAATTAATTTCCTACCTTCACAGTCATCTCAGCCACAAAGATCACAGTGAAGATGTAGTTGGACACTTTAAGAAAAATCCGCTCCTGTCAAACAATGATAAATGAATAATGAAAATGTCATTTAAAATTGCAACAAATGCACCATATTCATTACAGACCAATACAAGAGCAGCTTTGAGATGTTACCATGTTTCCCCTACTGATGAGAAGTCACCCAGTGGCTTTTTAAAGTATTTATTGTGCAGTATATTTTCATTTCTGAGTTACATTGGTTATTGTAATTTTGAAGTTGTATGCGTTTTTTATTTATTTTTATTATGATAATGAGATTAAAGATTAATACTTTTATATAGCAAGGATGCATTAGATTGATCAAAAGTGACAGTAAACACCTTTATATTGTTAACAAATGATTTCTATTTCAAATAAATGCTGTTCTTTTGAACTTTCTACTCAAAGAATCCTGAAAAAAACATATTTCCAAAAATATATGACCTAAATATAAATATATGATACAAATCTAATATAAACACAACATTGATAATATTAAGAAATGTTTCTTGAGCATGAAGTCAGCATATTAGAATGATTTCTGAAGGATCGTATTACACTTAAGACTGGGGTCATGATGCTGAAAATGGATCTTTGCCATCACAGGAATAAATAGGTCGTTATAACATTTACACTATTACTGTTTTACAGTAATTTTTATTGAATAAATGCAGCCTTGGCGGCTATAAGAGATTATGCATGAGATTATGCAAAAATATGAAACATTTCACCGACACAAACTTTTGAATGGTAGTGTACATATATAATAGAGCTTAATGAAAGTGCTAGAAATAAGTGTAGTGATTGTGTTCACCGTGCTGTCGGGCTGGATGTCGGGTCTCTCTAGAGCGATTGTGATGCAGTTGAAGAAGATAAAGAAGAGCACAATATGATCAAACATCTTATGAGTGATGACTTTCTGACAGCGCATCCGGAACCTGCAGAGAACGAGAGGGAAACAGCCGTGTGTATAGCATGAGAATGTGCAAGCACAGCATTCATTAGTTGTGTATATGTGTGTGTTGGCTGGTTCTCTGTGTTGCTACTCACTTATTATGAGGGGAAAATAAATAAAGAGACCAATCCTCATGGTCACTGCACCACTGGGGTTTATACGGCTCCAACAGTCTCTTCACAATGAGACACCAGCTCTAAACAAAACATACAATACCAGATAAGAAGAAGAAAGATGCAGAAGGAAAATACACAAAGAAGTTGTTGTTTTTTTCTAAAAAATAAAAAAATAAAAATGTTAGTGGTGCAAAACTTGCCACAATGATGCTAAAGTATGTTACAATCTTGAATGATAGATAGATAGATAGATAGATAGATAGATAGATAGATAGATAGATAGATAGATAGATAGATAGATTATTAAATAATAAAAAAAATGGAAAAATTTAAAAAAGATTAAAGAAGAGGTCCCACCTCCTCAAATTCATCATCATCTGCCCCTTGTGTGGATGTTGGCTCGGGGTGTTTAATTTTTGGAGAGGATGGATAACCTCCATCTAATCTGCCATTGCACTCCAAATATGGGCGTGGAACCTGCAAGAGTTCTGGAAAATCAAACGACCCTAGACATGACACTCCGCCCAGACTGCCGGTCCTGCTGGATTTCCCATCATCTGATTGATTATCATCCATGCTGTCCTGTCCCGCTCCAGAAAGCAGCGACTCGCGATCTCTTGACTGAGCACGTCTTATTAGACTGGGGGCCTGGCCAAGACTGTTCCAACTGGAGCGGCGACTTCCCCAAAGGCTGGACTACAAAAGACACGCAAATTGTAGCTGTTTATCATGGCATGCAACCAATGGTGTAGTATGGAAGAATCATTCAAAAATCAATAAGTTGACATGTATAAAACAGTGAGGAAAAAATAGAAGAGATTTACAAGATGACTGAATTTTGATTGTTATTAAACTTCATCACATCTAAAATTTAATTAAATGTTATATATAGAGTATATACAGTACAGTTTAATAACAATCAAAATTCATATATATAATTTATTACACCATGGTCTGATTCTGATTGGCTGGAAGGTAGCTCCAGGTCAAAAGTTTAAGGTGTTTTGTTGCATACTGAAATGAATGTTCCAGGTGTGCATAATTTGATTGGTTCGTTTAATCTTGTTCACTGCTTATATTACTGAGGCATGTATTCGCAGCAGACAAAAACCTGTGTGCATTCACAGCCATTCCAAACACTATTGTTCTGCTTCTGCTCCACGCTCGCACATTTCTTCCGCTGGAGCGCTCTCTGGTTGGATCGCTAAAACAACATCCCTGCTTGAGCATTACTCACAAGAAATGAAGCAGGGTTTTATGTGTTTGCACCACCGCTGCACGTGACTTAAATTAATAAAATAGCTTTGCTATATTATATTTCTCAGCAACAAGGGGGTAATATAGTTGTTTTTGAAGGAATTAAACTCACAGCTTCGTTGTGAGACGCTGCACAGATGCAGATTAGTCACACACACATTTCCCATCTCTCTCGATAATTAAAATAAATGCTATAATTCATTCATTAAAATAAATGTAATCATACGCACTACTTCATCCCTGTGTCTGAATTAAAACTGAGCTCTGCAAACATCAATAACCGCTTTAACTTGTCCATTTTGGCAAATGACCATGGTATAAGCAGGTTCATCCACGGCTAGCCATGCATTAAACGGTTTGAATGTAATTTACTTTGCATCGGGTGGTTCGTTTTCTCCACGTCATGCATTAAAATCATAAAATCAAGTCGTTTTTGAAATATGCTGTTTGGAAGTTAGCCGGGCCGACACAACAACAAACGTGTAGCCAATCAGCAGTAGCGTATGACGGTGGAGGACAGAGAACGAGCAAGAGGGAGATTTGAACTGAAAAAAAGACTACAGAAATAGAGATGAGACACAATAGAAAAGAGAAAAGCTCAGAAGAAATCACTGGAAAATAAAGGGTTATGTCTGGGCAAGAGCTGTTGAATCAAAGCAACGCGGATCCACACTTGAGTAACACTGGGTTTGAGTGTCATTGTGTGTCTGGAGCTGCTGTGCTGTTGGCAACTAACAACCAACTCTTGTTTGTAATTACTATTGTGTACTGTACGTTCATTTTTTGGGCTTCCTTGTCATTCGTTCATGATCTGCGCTTTATTTTTGGTGAAGCATTATTCTGTTGCGCTTCTGCTATGATTAACAAACATCCTCTCTTGGATTGCATGTGTAACAGAGGCCAGTTAGTCAGTCGCGATGGCGACTGCAAGTGAATGCGGTGTATAGCATCTTTGTTAGTACATTGGCCAACAGCACATTTAAAAAACGACTTACCCCACCTTTAATGCACAGCTAGCACTTGCATATGTAATGGATGCTAATACTGTACAACTGATCATAGCGGTGAAGAGCAGTATTTTTTTTTTCATATTTTATCCATACTTGGTTATGTATTTATTTATTTTAGCTTCAAATATAACAGGTAGGTGAAGTTCTAAATGTCTAGATGTGTCCTGTATTAGGCTACCTACGTTTTAATATTAAACCGAAAAATCCAATACAAAAAAAACAATAAAGGCAATAAAACAATAAGATGCCATGGTAAAACCACTAATGAAGAAGGAAAATTCTTTAAGTGAATGTCTGTTTTAAAAAAAATTCTTGCTGAATATTTGCGATTAATATTCATGCTTGGTGTGAAAAAAGCCTCAAAAGGGATAATTCTAATATGATTATATAATTTTATTTAAATTGTTTTGAGATGAATACTATTTGTGTAAGTTTACATGTAACGGCATTTCCTACTCACCAGGGATCTCTGGTCATGGGGTTCGGTGGAGGTGTTGCTGTTGCGCCGTGATTGGCTGTAGATGTGTGACACCTCAGTTCTGGGTGTGGCGTTGAGTTGTATGTGTGTGTTGTGAGGTGGCATAGACGCTCGAGGTTCCAGGTGTCCGTTGGAGATGGGCATTAATGTCTGCATTTTCATCTCTGATCCTAATTTCAACAAGAGATTAGCATAAAATAATAAAGCACACAAACAGCTATGCACAAAGACATGCACGAGCACACACACACACACCTGATTTCAGCAGTTCTCTCAGTTTGTCCTCATCACCATAGTCAGACGACATGTCATCATCAATGTCTGATCTGCTAGCATCACCCTGAAAGAGATAGAGAGAAATGACATTTAAAGGCTTAAATTCAGAATTCATGATAATGAATGATTAAATTTTCATATCAACCAAAACAACTCAAGGCCAGCATAAATAAATGCAGAACAAACACAATAACATTTGCTCTTTCAAGGGTATGCAACTCTCTCTACCTTCTACTTTCATGCTTAGTTAACCCGTTTTTCATTTTTTCCTCATCCTATTTCCTGCTGAGTCATTGAAGGTCCATTCCAATGCATTTAAAATCAACATGAAACAGCATTCAGACCTATTTCACTTTTAAAATGTGACATACAGAGGTGGTGAAAAATGATGTCAGGCCAAGGGAAACTGACATCTTCACCCTTCATTCAAATATTATTAAGTGTTTGATAAAGACTTTGTAAGCATAATGCGTAGTTGTGCTTGGAGTCAATTGTTTTATTTGTGATAACGAAACATGCCAAATTGTGCAGACATAATTTTTGCCCAGGCTGTCATACAAAGGAATAACGAAAACAAGAAAGAACCAATTAAATGTTAATTTTGTTCATGTTAATTTTTTAGCTTTTTCCTGCAGTGAGCCACTTGTTTTTCTCTGTTTTTTTTTTTTTTTGCACAGTAAAATAAAACCTGTAACTGTAGTTAGTCTTTTACATATAAAATAAAAAAAATATATAATTTTGTCAGATAAATACCTTAACTAAGTATATTTAAAAAATATGAAATATTTTATTCATAATTTGATGGTCATTTAAAACAAATATCCTCTCCGGACATCACTTTTGGCCACTACTGTATTTCTGGATGAAACAGTGTATTTCACTAGAAAGAAACCCACAAGGAATTAATTTTATTGTAAAAAGTGGGTGTTCAATACCAAAGCGAACCAGAAACACTTCCTGGAGGAGTTGTACCACACAAGCAATGGATATTGAGATTTGCTTCTTTGTACTCCAAAATGTATTGTAAATCCATGGAAATGGTGATGAAAAAAAAAAAATGAAAAAAAAAAATGTGAATGAATGAGAATTGGCATTTTCATCCGAGTAACAACAGGAAAAGTGTGTGTAAATGTGTACTGGCGTATTGTGTGAGAAGTGTCCAGTGTGTGATATTACCTTGCAGACAAAAGAGAGAGAGAGAGATAAAAGACAGAGAGGAAAAAAAAGGAACAACAGAAGGTTTGAGTGAAAGCGTGTTCCTATCACACCAGCTGCAGCCCGGCGCCTGCGCTTATACACTACAGATGCGTCTCATCTACATCAAAATTACACACACAAGCCAAACATACACCGATCCACACAATCAATCTCTTTGATGTGACACCAATAACGAAAAGAAACAAGCGTGTGTATTTGTTCATTTCCATGTGCGCTCAAAGGAAATCCCTTTTTTCATGGTGTGCATAACGGTTACTGTGCTGTAATTGAGTTACACTGCAATAATTCCAGTCCTCTGATAACATCTTATTCTTAACTTGAACAATTCCCTCTTGGAAACTCAATTAAATGCAATATGGCCACATCTAATTCACTCGTGCAGAGGATTCGTGCAGATGTTGAAAAGCAGAGGAAGGAGTTTCAACGAGTTTGATACAGTAGTAGCCCAACAAAGTATTTAGAGACTCAAGCCAAAGCATACAATGTCATCGCATTAGATGCAAAGATATTACAAGCACACTTTTTAAGCAAAACATTTCAAGAAAACAGATACAGTCCCTAGCTCAACATCTGGCATCTTACCTCAGCTTGGAAGCCCTCTACTAAGATGGCAACCAGTAAGTTGAAGAGGACGTAATTCCCAAAGGTCATCAAGGCCACAAAGTACAGAGCGGCCAATGGGGAGGTGGAGGCCATGCCGTTATACAGAACCACATTCCAGTCCTCCTGGGTCAAAATCTGTCGAGACAGGACGAATTTCACTTTTTAAACTATTGTCTCACACTGTGAGTAGGTAAATCAGAAATAAACACCTTTATCTAAACGCTATTAAAAACATCTAAATATAATGTATTAATTACAACAACACCTCTATGTGTACAACATACCTTGAAAGAATCAGAATTTATCTCAATTTTAACAAAAATCTATATAATTGGTGATATACAAATATTTGCATATTTACAAAATTGTCTTTAAATTTTTTTTAATAATAAAATCAGTTTGAAAAATGAATGTGCATGACGTCACTTCATCAAACTGACCAGATTTACAATATTTAATCTACAAGTATTACAAATGATATAATAACAATAATTACTATTATTATAATATATTTGTTTCATTTAACGACTACAAAGTTTACCCAGCATGAAAATGTATTTGATTTAAAACACACTATTTCCACACACACAAAAAAAATAACATTTATATTTAACTAAAAATATAATATGATAAAAAAAAAACTCATTAGCCCAAGCAAAGTAGGAAACTATTTATGATGTTCACACAAACTATTTGACTAAGAGGTATTTTTTACACCAAGTAAAACGAATGTCAACTTTTTTTTTTTTTTGCCTCATTTAAAATTCAACTGCAAATGCAAAGAAACTTTGTGTAGTTTGTTTTTCGCACATTCACAACAGAACCCGAACCCATCTCTGCCTCTTCCTGCAGACTGATTTAGAACAGAGGAAACACAGCAGGTTCAGTCTGGAGTTTATATTCTGCTTACAAACGCACACACACACACCGACAGAAATAGAGATTAGGGAAATTAAAGGCTCCCGGTACAGAAGAAACCCTGACTCCGGTGGCTTCCCTCAGGGCCTGGAGTTAATACAGCACCATATCAGTATTTGCACAAGTGTCACCCCCGGTGACCTCATCACACTGCCCAATACTGCAGGGAGAGGGCTGATGACCTCATCTTGTCTGCAATATTATAGGGCAGGATTTGGTGACCTCAGCAATTTCATCTCTGACACAACTTGTAGAAGTTTGAATAATCCCAGTCTTAAAAGTAAGACTGATATACTGTATACATAAACACACACACACATAATAGAGCATACGTGAGTCTTTTTATTGGTATTATAAAGTGGAATGGAGAAGAAAAATTATAGTTTTGGAAATGATTTTCAAATCATAAATATAAATGTACAGCTTCAAAAATGAGATGACGCAAGGATTTGTTCCTTAATTTAAGGGAGGCTAAATACCCACAATCCCTTGCCTCAGCATTTTTGCAAAATGCTGCTGTTCCCACAATGAGGAGTGAGTATTTAAAGCTTGCCTCCGAAGACTAAAAATTATATTTCTGGACTTTAAATGAATACAAGCTGCTGTAAGCATCAGTTTAGTGACCTATAGACGCTCAGTGGTCAGCGAAATGTGGGGATTTCAGGAACAGCAGCTTCAAAAAACTAGTTGTATGTTTTTTCATTCACTTAAGAGGACTTTTATGTTACTAAATAAGTAGAATAAAATATTTCTACCTCTGAAAAAAATAACTGACATCCATATATTGTTTATTAAACAGTTTGTGAACATTTTTCTGACCTGGAAAACGGTGACGATGGCCCAGAGGAGTGAGTCAAAGTTCTTCCTATCAGACACCGTGTCTCCATTCTCCAAACGTAGAGTAAACTTACACCCAAACAGATGCATTCCCAGTATACTAAACACAGAAGACGAGAGAGAGAGAGAGAGAGAGAGAGAGAGAGAGAGAGAGAGAGAGAGAGAGAGAGAGAGAGTGAGAGTTTCAAAAACAAAATGTCTACTGCATTACATGATACAAGAATATCACGGCTATTTTCAGGAAAGTGTGTCCAATTGTGTCCAATTTACCACTGATATAATTATCAAGATACAGAACAAAAATATCATACTTTCACTTCGAAAAGGCTGATATTTGCTAGTTATGGATGAAATGTACCATTATGACTCGGAAGCTGAATTAATGTTTTCATGAGTTCCTGACAGCTTTATTATCGTTGACTAAAAATAAAACCATAAAAAAATGACCTGAAATAAAATAAAATATAAAACTATATATTTTATGTTTTAAAATAGTTTTTAACTACATTTCTATATTTTTTTAAATGAAAAATAATTAATTTCAGCTAGTTTCTAAGGCAACATTTCTTATTTTCATTTAGTTTAAGTTGAAGTACTAAAAGGAAATGAACTAAAAACTAAAGTTTAATAAAATATTTACAGACTTATTTAAAAACACAAAAACTGATAAAAATTACAAAAACACAACAAAATTACTAAAACTTTAAATAAAATAAAATAAAATAGAAAACAGAAAATATTTAAATAAAATTCAAAATATTAAAAACTATAATAGTATATCTAATGATATTAAAATTACTATATTAAAATAACACTGGTTCTTGAGTATTGTGAAATTATCAGCACATTAATTCCAAACTCACTGTAATGGGATTGAAATAATGTTATGCTTGAGGGTTATTAATAATAATTTGCAAGGCTGTAACCACATATTTAAAGTCAGCATGAAATGTATTTCTATGTATTTCTATGTTATAGATCATATTTTAAACAATTCATCTGTGTATGTTTTATTTAAAAAAGAATGTTTGGACCTCGTAATGTTTAATCGAAATGTCATAACTGGACCTGAAAAGCCAAAGGTTTTCTTTTTCAATAATCCATTACACTTGAATATATGTCACGATATAAAGACCTCTTGCTACTTTAAGATTATGGTCTAATAAAATAAAATAAAATCACATTACATGATAATGTTAACATTTTTAATAATGTTAAAATGGGCTAATATTACTGAATCTGATTATGTGCTTATAAATTTCATTGCGAGTCCGGTGCGCTTGCGTGAGTGCAGTGACTCCGCCCACACGCTCTTCTGATTGGCTGTGATTTTTGATTGATTTTGTTGGGTTTCATAGTCATGTCACATCTGGCGTGAACAGACAATTTGCTTGTCGCTGGAATCTTACCGTGTCGCATGAGGTTAGGACAGTGTTATGGTCTACATGTAATAAGACTCATTTGCTTTCAGTCAATACTACACTCTTGTTTTTGTATGGAAGCACTTTCATTCAAACCTAAAGATGAAGATGAAGAGCATCAGCAGCATGCAGAAGGTGGCCACATTGTCCATGGTCTTCATCAGTACCACCAGCTGCCTGCGCAGAGCGGGGAGGAACCGCACCAGCTTTAACACCCTGAGCAAACGGAACGTCCGCAAAACCGAAAACCCTCCGTCCCCTTGTCCAACGATCTCACACACACTGCAGATACCAGCAGACAGAACACGTGTGGTCAAAATATACAATGAATTCACAACAAAAGAATCCGAGCGTAAAGGAAAGCGAACAGCACAGAACCTGATGATAACGATGATCCCGTCGAAGATGTTGTAGGGGTTGCTGATGTACTGGAACAGACCGCAGGCCGAAATCTTCAGGAGCATCTCTAACGCAAACAAACTAGTGAAGACAATATTACTGATCTCCAGCACGTCTGTCAGCTCGTCCGGCTAAAAGAAAAAGACAAGAAGAATATGCAACACTACTCGAGTTTTGTGTCATATGTCATAGCCAACCAATGCATATTTGTGTGAACATGCAGGTCTATTAGTCTGTTTTTTTGTCCACCAGATGAAAAATTGCAGTCCGATTACTTAGAAAAGTAAGTAATACTTCTACAAGCGCATGATTTGAGGAATCATTCATATCTGTAACACATACGGTCCTGACATGAACTTATACAAAAGATTAACTACAGTGTTGTTACTGGCATGACATTGTATTTGTGCTTCTTCTCTTTCTCTCCATGTGGGTTTATTTCTTTCCGAGGAAGAGCAGGCGCTGTTATTAACCGTCTACTGTAATGTAAATAATCATTTCCCTGGCAACAGTGTGAATGTCCTCTGCCTCAAACCGGTTAATCTCAGACTGCCTCTCTGTGTCACACAGACACACTAATCCTAACCAAGGGGGTTCATTAAATGTAATATAAGCCATAAACATGCATACAATCACAGCGCAAACAGCAGTGTGTGATCACTTTGTGTTACAATGAGTGTTTTTCTGACACTAGGGTATTTACGTGTACAGTATATGCCAGCGATGACACTAGAGGAAAACTGTATTGCTAAAAATCTGAGGTTCTCATTATGGTTGTTTCATTTAGGTATCAACTTTGTCTTAGATGTTTATCATAAAACTTTTGTAACAGATTATTTTTTACAGCATGCAATCAGTTTTTTTGTAAAACAAAACTTGAAATAGAACATTTTCCATTTGAATTAGGACTACATTAATAATAATATTTGTTTATAAGATGCACAGATTCAGATGATATGATATTTTTTATTTATTTAACATCATCCATTCATTTAATTGCATGATTTATTTAATAAAGTACCCTACTAAAAAGGTAGTCCTTATTTCCAATATAACAACACTTGAACAAATCCTTATAAACACACAATAATAATAATCATCATCATGTTAAAATAAAAATAAATTCTTATTGTATGTATAAATTATAATAAAATAAAAACAACAATAAAACTAATAATAATAATAATAACATTAATAATAATAATTATTATTATTGTTGTTGTATGTTCAAAAGGATTTGTTTTTGATTGGTTGTATTGAAAATAAGGATTAAGCTTTGGTCCAGTACAATATTAAAAATATAATAATAATAATAATGTTAAAATAAAAAATTCATTATTATTACTGGATGTTTAAATCATAATAAAATAAAATCTACTACTAAAATGACTATTACTACTACTACTACTACTATTGTTGTTGTTGTTGTATGTTCAGAAGGATGTTGTTGTATTGAAAATAAGAATTAAGATTTGGTCCAGTAAAATGTTAAAAATTATAAATTATTATTTTTATTATTCTCGAAAAAGCTAAATTTAATTGTGTGGAAAAGATTTCCTATTTTCAATCATAGTTTATTTAAATATTTGTATAATTAGGTTACATATTGTAGAGATCTCTTTTAAAACTGCAGGATACTTGAGCAAAAGTCTCCATTTAATCTCTCCAATGTCTATTAGAAACAACTCAGATATTGAGATGTCATTTGTGATTTGTGTATAAATGAGTGTATTGTTTTCACCTGTTCGTGGTACTCCACACCCATGCTGAGTGTATTGATAAGGATTGCTATCATTATCCCTCTGTTGAAGTACTTGCTGTCCACAATCCGCCTCAAAATGGCTCTGGCATAATGAAAACACACACACACACAGTTCACATTCCCAGACTCCTTTTCTCCCATATCTTGGTTTCTTTTGCTCTGTTCCGAGCTGACGTCTGGCCCCTGCTTCTCTGGGTCCGATTCACCGTTGGAGTCGCAAATAACACCATCACTTTCCTGGGTGCAAATTGGGCAGGAGGATGACTCTGAAGACACCAGCCCCACCCTGCTGTCCGCACACACACTCAAACATGTCCCTGGATACACACCTGCAGTGAAGGACAACGGTTATTTATATTACACATGAGTAGGACTGGGGCAAGTTGTCACATTGGATGTCAGTAAAAAGGCCCAGTTTACACAAATGCTTGCTTTCTTATGCGTCTACACAGAAACTGACTCTCAATAATATCAACACCGACTACGATCGCTTGAGTAAATAGTATGACTAGCCCTAGCCACCCACATTATATCCAAATTCTCCAAATGCAACCTAATAATTAGACAATCCAGTGGTGCATTAGTGAATTGATTCCAGTTCAGGGCACTGCAGGCACGTGTCTTTAACACACATGCTCTGTGATTTGCCATGACAATACAATAGTGATCGATACTGTCTCTATTTTGTAATCAGGGCAAAGTCTGTCTACACCTGCTTTTTGAGACCCATCTGCTGGGACTGAGCTTTGATCATCTCCAACATATTTATGATTTACGATTAATATATCTGTTGATCATTTCAAACAGATGGAGGACACCAACCCCAGTCAAAAACTTGGCACCAATCCTTTAATTACCCTAAAGGGATCAAACTGAATTTCTCTATGATTTTATAGCTTTTAGCATAAAAAAAGGCAATTCTACCGTTTACTGTCTTTGTCAGAACACAATATTTATTGTGTGGAAATATTATATGGCTACTGGCCTATAAAATAACACCATAGAGGGAGCTATGAGAGTTTTAACATTTTAAATGGTATTTGCAGAAGTCTGCTGATAAGTTCCACCAAACATCCTGTTTCCTAAAAATAATACAGTACCGTTTGTTTAAGTTTAGGGTAAGATTAATTTTGTTTATAATGAAAAAGTACTTTTGAACTTTATATTCTTAAAAAAAAAAAATCATGAAAAAAAAAAAAAAGCGTAATGAGGTTTCCACAAGAATATTTCTGTAGCAGCTGCTTTCAACACTGATAAGAAATGTTTCTTGAGTACCAAATCAATCACAGGCAATTACAGGAATAAATGCAATTACAGGAATCATTTTTTTTTTTTAATATATAAAAAATAACACCTGTCTAAGAGCAACCTGACCACATATTGCATGCTTAAGTTTTGCAATATCTATTAAACGCAATTGCACAGAAGTGAGGAAAGGAATGTACTCTAGAAGTTAAAACAAATTAAAGTTATGAATCTATTTTGACCAAAATGTTTAAATTGCAAGGCTTCCTCATCAGGTACAGTAATTTCAGGCAAAAGTCAAGAGGCACAAAAATAATGACTAGACAGAGTGTGTGTTTGTGCAGACGGTTCCCTCAATTCAATTTGGAATTATTAGGGCATGACAAGTGCGCAAAGCTAAAGAAAAAAAAAAGTATTTCATTATCTATGTTATTAAGTTAAAACCCCAGAGACAGAATTTACTTTTAATCCACAACCCAAAGTCAAGACAGCAGGCCCAAAACACTTCCGTTTTTGCATCGAAATTGCATAATTTCTACTTAATAAGTTTTACAGTATGTACAGTGGCCCTAAAAGTATTTGTACCTTTAAGCCACAATTAATATAAGATTGTAATTGCATTAGATAACAAAATACTGCTTAATCTGTGTTCTTACCGTGCTGCAACTTGTATGTATCATGGTATCCACTACAAACTGAGATCTTCCTGCCATAGAGTCCATGATGGAAAGCTGGTGCTTTGACTCCTCCGGTCGAGTGTGAGCGAGTGTGTGAGTTTGTGTACATTTTGGAGGGCAGGATGGTGGGATAGTTCATTCCGAGCCTCAAACCCTTTAAATTTTGAAGTGCAAGTGGGAGTGATGGTGACTTTTTGGAATTTTGTGTGTCTCTATCGAGATGAAGGGTCTTCATTTCTATGCCATTGCTGAGGTAATGTTGATTCTGATGGGGGTGATGATAATGCAGCATACAGTATTGGGTCGGACCCATCTTTGTTCCGTTGTCACTCCAATATCCATTAGTCCCACCCACTGAGAGGGAGCTGCTGGGATTGGCCACGCCCCCGTGTTTCTTAGGGCATAATTCGCCATAGAGGCGTGCGGCGTGACGGCAAAGTTTACGGCAAACGTGGGCGAGGTACTTCAGCATTTCTTCGTAGCAGGATCCTGGTTCGGTCAAGCTACCTAAGGTGGATTCATTACTGCGGAAACGTGCTCGCTGCTCCTTCATCAGCTGGTTCTCACGTTGTTTGGTCTCGGAGAACTGTGTTGCAATGACGACCAGGCATAGGTTGATCATGAAGAAGGAGCCTACCTGCGGACAAATCAGAGATGTTGAAAACAATAGTTCAAAATCATTACAGGATCACAAATGGCAACTGCAAATACCTTGCTACAAGTAAACTGATGATTGTCACTGGGTATTCATGCACATTTCAGCACACTGATCTTTCTTTTGCCTTTTTATCAATAAAATTATAATTTGCATGGTGAATGTTAAGTGTATGAAGGCTATCCCCTCTGAATGATGTTCACTGTTTTTAAACTGTAATAATATTTCACAATATTACTATTTTTGATCAAATAAATGCAGCCTTGGAGAGCATAAGAGACTTCTTTCATAAACATTAGAAAATCTTCCTAATATTCCTCTAACCTTTTCTTTTTTGCAATGTCTCTCAGTCATCTCTCTTTCAACAGTCTTTCTTCAAATCTCCCTCTTGCTCACTCTCGCTCCTCCCCCATAATTTTTGGACACGCCCCCTACTGCTGATTGGCTCACTCTCTTTCCTCCCCCATCATGAGTGGACATGCCCCCTACTGCTGATTGGCTCACTCTCTTTCCTCCCCCATCATGAGTGGACATGCCCCCTACTGCTGGTTGGCTCACTCTCTTTCCTCCCCCATCATGAGTGGACATGCCCCCTACTTCTGGTTGGCTCACTCTCTCTCCTCCCCCATCATGAGTGGACACGCCCCCTACTGCTGACTGGCTCACTCTCTCTCCTCCCCCATCATGAGTGGACACGCCCCCTACTGCTGATTGGCTTACTCTCTCTCCTCCCCCATCATGAGTGGACACGCCCCCTACTGCTGACTGGCTCACTCTCTCTCCTCCCCATCATGAGTGGACACGCCCCCTACTGCTGATTGGCTCACTCTCTTTCCTCCCCCATCATGAGTGGACACGCCCCCTACTTCTGGTTGGCTCACTCTCTCTCCTCCCCCATCATGAGTGGACACGCCCCCTACTGCTGACTGGCTCACTCTCTCTCCTCCCCCATCATGAGTGGACACGCCCCCTACTGCTGATTGGCTCACTCTCTCTTAGCTTTTCAAATTGACTGATGAAATCAAGAGCCAAAGGACATATTCTCAATTACTGTAAGTACATTTCATGCACAAACTGTGCAAGTCGACATGTTTAATCAGAATTTTGTCACAGTATCTGAGTAAGTCTCTAGGACACACCAGACTGAAACCTCTTATTAGAATTTGTTAAGTGTTAAATTCAGCTGCAAATTATTTTTTAGTTGCTTATATAGTTGTTTATAGACTTATCACTGACCTTGGTTGAACTCAATTATTAAAAAGAATGTGATATGTCTTGTTAGTTCAATAAGACAGTAAATTGTATTATTTAACACAATGATAGATTTACACAATGATGACCAGTAAAATATGTACTTTAAGGGCCGAAGATTGTAAGGTGTAAAAAGTGTGATTATCTCCTCTGAAGTGAACCTGAGTACAAGCATTTCGTTTCATTAGTGCTCAATCACAAATTCTCCAAAATGATGACAGAATTTTAATTTTCATCTCTTTAAGTATACTTATCAAATGAAATTACTCCAGTAATTCACATCTTGATAGCAAAAACCACTTCCAGGCAACTAATGAAAGACTCCAGCAGAGGTTAAACGAGAGGAAGATGTATCCATTAATTATTTACTGCGCACTTACAATGATAAGGAAGATGAAATAGATGAAGTTGTAAAAGGAATGTGCATCCATGACATAATACATGATATCCACCCATCCCTCTAAGGTGATGACCTGATGAGAAAACAGAAACAGGATCATAAAGGTTACGACATCCGCAAAAGCAAGCACTGCTTAAAATATAGCCCTTCTCTCAAGAGTCAACATACAAAGGACATCTTCCAATATTGTTCATCGCTTACAGAAAACTAGGTCAGGAAACACTATGGAATGATGAACGTCACGCTGTGGTCAATTGGATTTACTCAGAAACCTGATAAATGTCCATGCACATTCCCAATCAGATTAGTAAAGAATATGATAAATATTGTTGCACCTAAAGATTAGATTAGAATGGAACATGATAAACTTGATTTCCTGGGACAGATAAGTTGGTTAATGATGTAATAGGATTCACTCTCGCTGTAGCCCCTGTCAACCATTCACTTCATTTACCAACTCTGAAAGTAAGTGTCTCTCTGTGCCAAAAGGATATGTGAGGATAAAAAAATATCACCGCCTGCCAGGCTTAATATATACTCAGCGAAAATTGTAATGCACAACTTGGAAGCGGATGTCTAACACGCAAGTAGAGAAAAATAAGAAGTCTTGAACTGCCTTGCAAAAAAAATGATGACTTTGCTTTTTCTTTTTTTCACATACATTTATGTAACTCATTCTATACTCTTTAAATCTTTACACTTTGCCAACTCACAAACACGCATACTAACCTGAAAGATAGCAATCCATGCATATCCAATGTTGTCAAAGTTGATAGCCCCATTATGGGGGTTGTGTTCGCTTGCTTCGCAGTTGTTGTAGTACAAGTTCCAGTTTACACATCCGTGTTGAGGCGGCTCTTTCAAAACCAGATCTGTGACATCATCAGGCGTGAGTTCACAATCAGCCCCTCCCACTCTGCGTTTGGGGATATTGTAGCAGTGCAACATTCCGTTCTCCCGAATGGTGGAGCAGATGAAGGGGATGTCGTCTGTTTCTTCCAGTCGGTAGTATTCGCTCACAGACTCTGAAACATTATACAGCCTGCAGACAGACCACATGGTGGAGGTTAGGGAGAGACACACCTGTGTGTAACCTGTGCAGGGTTATTATCGTGAACTAAAACTACTTTACTCACTACTTACTTAAAATAAAATAAGTAATAAAAAAAAAAAAAAAAAATACTATATATATATATATATATATATATACTATATCAGCTCGTTGTCAAGGCAGCATTTCTAATTTTCATAAACTTCATAAAACTACATTTTATACATTTCATGTTTAAAAATAATTTAAAAAAATATTATAAAAAAAGACAAAATTAACTAAAATGAAAACCAAATATACAAATGACCTATTCAAAATATTGAAAAATGTATAATAGTATATCAATTATACTAAAATAATGATAAAACAGTTTGTTTTTTAATGTGTAATGCATTATTTGTGATTGGATTTTTACTGAATAAAGATTTCCATAATTCTTTTAAGATAGAAATCAGCTCAGATAGCAGAATCTATGAATTATACAACTATACGTCTGGTACTTTCCACAAATATGGTACACTTTAGAGGCACAAATTCTATGATTTATTGTGAGAACTAACACACACTAACATATATCTAACATAAAACTGGCATGACAAGTATCTAGTTTTAAACACATCAAAAGTCTGTATTCCCTCATTAAATTGTGATTTGATCTGTTTTTGTCTTTTCTGCTGTATCCAACTATTTAAATTATTCAACGATATCATCTTTTTGTGAAATTCACATTGATTGTAGTAAAACCAGGTTTAAATTATTAGTTAATTTATTAATTATTCACATTATTTATTAAGTAATATTATTCCAACAGGCATTGTCTTGTATAATATTTAATATCTATTTTGACCTTTTGAGGTTGGCAATCAATATTTTGTTGCTTTTATTTATTTATTTGAGCTTATCTAATTTATTAATTTGCTTTATTTAAAAAAAAGACAGCCTTTTGATATAAAGCTGTAAAAAAATAGTAAATACTACAATGCAAAACACTGAATGCTAATTTATTTGACATTTAATATTTGAAAATTGCACTGCATTGCATTGCAATGAATTTTGATTTAGCTTTCATATATGAAGTATCTATTTAAGATTGTGACAACACAAGCTTAAGACTCCTGTGACTCATTCTAACGGAAGCATCCCTCTGAACCCACCTCAAAGCTACATAATAATGGGTGATAGTGGAGCATTTTGTTCTCTGAGCATTTACAAACCATTTGAGCCAAGTGAGCTTCTGCTTTGATCCGTTTCACATCCTGCTTATTAAACTGAGAGAGCCAGAAGAGCTTTAAGCTGAACTATTAGGTAATCACATCATCTGCAAACATGTTTATATTAGGTTTTAAGAGAGAATGTTAAAGAAAATGGCCCACGTGCTACTTAAAGCATATCTGAAATTAAGCAGCATAGTTTTTTTGTTTTTAATTGTAATATTTGCAATCATGCAACATGAATTGTAAATGCTATAGACTTAAAAAAGGACATTCTATGTATATTTTATTAATGCACTAAACTCAAAACAGATTGATAATTTACTTGACATTTAATTGCAAAATGCACTGCATTGCATTAAAAATTTATATTGTTAGAAACAATGTGCTAAAATTGTACCTTGAGGAGTACAACAGCTTGTCACTGTGACAGCACCCTTAAAAAGACAACTTAGTACCTTATAAACACCTAAAAGTTGCATTTTAGGACCCTAAAGTAGTAATATGTACCTTTATGGTAAATTATGTACTAATTAATACAAATACACAACAATTACAGACCCAACATATTACAGTAGGTATTATTTTCAAACATGTCAACCGAAACATCTGTCAAAATCATCAATACCGCTATACCACTATAAGAGAATGTTGAATAAAATAGCCTGAGAATTGTGTTACTTATCTGAAACTTAAATAACCAACTTTTTTCCTTAAAGCCAAAAAAAAAAAAAAAAACCCAAAAACACACAATAAAGGGTCTGCATATATTTTAGGCATTTATCTGCAGATAAGCCAGTAAATTCAGAGGACATGGATCCAAACCATAAAATTTGTCTGGTTCTAGTTTTGTAGCCTTTTAGATAAAACAATTCCCTCTTTTGTCACACTAAAAGATTGCCCAGAGGTCATCTGTTTTACGAGCTCATGCACTGAATGTATTACACAGATATTCTGCAGTTTAGCAAAGACCTGATAGAAATAAGACACAAATTACCTTATAAGTTCTGTATTTAATTGCATCAGGGTTCACACTGCTACGTTTTTTGGAGGATAGCGAGATGTGGGGGTGGAGGGCACTAATATGACTGCTTTTCTCAATTTAATTGGGTTATTAGGAAGAAAGAAAGAAAGAAAGAAAGAAAGAAAGAAAGAAAGAAAGAAAGAAAGAAAGAAAGAAAGAAAGAAAGAAAAGTCAATCAAGGGCAGGATAGTTGTTTTTCTTTGTTAAAAATTAATTAAAATTAAAATAGAAAGGAGTGGACTCCCTTATTAGAGTGCCAAATCATGTGGGAAACAAAACCAGCTGCAAGCTCCGAAAACAACGAGTAGACGTGCAAACAGACATATTTGCACATCCAATGGGACTCACGTAGACAGAAAGCTATTTTCACACCTGAGATAGGTGTAATATGACTGGCAATTTCTGTGTGTGTGCTGGAAGCAAACATTTATTAACTGGGTCATTCTCTGAAACGAGTGCCTTTCCCAGTTTTACATGCTTACAGTGTTTAAGTGTTAATCAATTAGATTGTGACATCTAAAGCCAAATAAATACATTTCAGTTTACACTGTGATGTAATTATGCCTTCATAAAGATTATGATTTTAGTTGAATGATAAATTATAAGCCTTATGTTTAAGGTCATGAATCTACAAAGTGCTTCTTATACAGAAAATGTAATATCAATATATATATATTTTAAATCAAGTTTAAGTTTGTTAAACAAAATCATGGTAAGAGGGTTGAATTTTTTTTTTATTATTTTTTTTAAACGTCTCTTCTGTTTACTTCTCTAAAAACATGAATTTTAAGTGGTTAGAGAGAGAATAAAAGGCAAATTCTACCTTTTATTTTATTTTTTTGTCATTAAATGTGAATACTTGAAATTACAGCAAAAAAAAAAAAAAAAAATCTACAATGAAAGTTGACATGAGTTATTCATTGTTAAAATTATTTTTAAACATACTGTAAGGCACACTATACACCCACTTTGTGGAATGACACAATTAAAAAAAAGTTTCAATAAGAAACGAGATTTTTCTGAGGTAAAGGCCGAATCTTCATTTAATGCAGATATCAGCGGATGGACTGAAGTGGATATTGCAAGTGGTTTTTGACAGACAATGCAATAAATGTTGTATGCACAAGAGAACTGTGCTTTTAAAAGGGTAGCATAATTTGAGTGAAATCATTATTGTAACAGACGTTGCTGATAGTGTTGGGCTTTGGGGAAGGGAACTGGAGAGAAGCAGTGATGCACCTGGACGGGCTTTCTGGTATGCAGTACATCAGGGTGGACAGTTGTCAAAATGATTCACTGATGCAAACTACCTTTATGGATAATCATTATTCAGCTCTTTAATTTGTACACTCTCTATGAGCAACGAGGCCCTTATGGCGTATGTAATGCGAGAATTGATATCTTGTGTCAGCATTCACCAAAATAATATAATGCAACATTTATACTGTAATCTGCTAACCTAAATTCCTCATTAAAAGGTCATTCCAGGTCTATTAGCACAGACATTTTTTTTTCACATGTCCCTTTGTTTGCAAAAGCAATGGAAAATGTGTGTAGCACACCTTTAATGGAAGTCTATCTAGTTAGTGTACTGATGAGGGAATGCATATTTAAAATATGCCAAACTTTTTCAATGGTAACAACTCTTTACGGTTAAGTTACATCCAATATTTCTTGTCATGACCCTGTAAATTCAGAAAACCTGATAACTTTTGGTATATGGATACTGGACCTTTCATACACTTTTTGGAGTCAATAAGATTATTATTATTTTTTAAATACTGAATACTACAATTCAGCAAGTATGCATTGATTAAATTGATCAAATATGGCAGTAAAGACATTTAGAATTTTATAAAATATTTCTATTTCAAATAAACACTGTTCTTTTGAACTTTCTATTAATCAGAGAATCCTGAAAAAATTAATCACGGTCTCCACAAAAATATTAAGCAGTACAACTGTTTTCTTAATTGATAATAAGAAATGTTTCTTGAGCAGCAAATCATCATATTAGACTGATTTCTGAAGGATCATGTGACACTGAAGACTGGAGGAATTATGCTGAAAATTCAGCTTTAACATCAAAGGAATAAATGATATACATGATGTTCCATTATGTTCTTCCATCTGGTCTGAGTTTGAGCCGATTGATCTGGACACATGTAATGAAATTGTTGGTCATTTAAAACCCACTATCTGTCCACAGGATATTATTCCACCTTTTTTCCTGAGACAAATTATGGATACAGTTGGTCCTGGCCTGTTACTTTTAATTAACAAATGCCTGTCAACTGGTTCCTTCCCTAACAGTCTGAAAGTTGCTGTGGTGACACCATATCTTTAAAAAACTACTGATTCAACTACAATTATACTTATCTGTAAACTCTCTCCACGAAACATTTCAATCTGGTTTTAAAGCTTTACACAGTACTGAATCTGCTCTTTTAAGAGTTTCAAATGATATTTTCACTGAAACTGACTCTGGGGAAATCACTGGCTCTAGTTTTATTAGATTTGAGTGCTGCATTTGACTTAGTTGACCATGAGGTCCTGTTGCGACGTCTGGAGACATCCGTGGGCTTTCGAGGCGTAGTCTTGCAGTGGTTCCGCTCTTATTTGACCAACAGATGTTTTAGTGTCCGTATTGGTCATCAATCCTCCTCTAGTGTACCTCTGAACTGCGGAGTCCCACAGGGATCAATCCTCGGCCCCATATTGTTTATTCTGTATTTGTTACCTCTGGCTTCCATCTTTAATAAATATGAAGTATCCTTTCATTTGTATGCCGACGATACTCAGATTTATTTTCCTTTAAAACATAATGCTAAAAATGGTCTACAACCCCTGTTTGCCTGTTTAAGTGATCTTAAACTTTGGCTTTCAAGAAACTTTCTAAACCTAAACGAAAATAAAACGAAATAATTATCTTCGGACCCAAGGAAAACTGTGTGCTTGATGTTGACCGTGTTTCTCTCGCACCGTATGAAACCCACTGCGCAAGAAATCTGGGCTTTCTGTTTGACCACAACTTAAAATTTGAGAAACAGATCAGTGCTGTTGTAAAGTCATGCTTTTTTCACCTCCGCCAACTCTCTAAAGTGAAACCTTTTTTAACTCAGAGCAATCTTCAAATAGTGATTCATGCATTCGTAACATCTCGACTAGGCTACTGTAATTCACTTTACTTTGGTCTATCTCAGTCCTCTCTCTCTCGCCTACAGCTAGTGCAAAACGCAGCAGCTAGACTCCTCACTGGGACACGCAAGTATGAGTCGATCACCCATATCTTATTCAAACTCCATTGGCTACCTGTCAAATCTAGAATTGATTTTAAAATTTTACTCTTTGTGTATAAAGCTCTTAACAATTTGGCCCCTCAGTACCTGACCGATCTGCTCTGTCTGTACACTCCTTCTCGTACTTTGAGATCCAGTGATCACTGCCTTCTCAGCGTGCCTAGATCCAGACTGAAAAAACGAGGCGACCGTGCTTTTGCGACTGCAGGCCCAAAACTTTGGAACAGTCTGCCTCTCTATATCAGACTGGCTCCTTCAGTTTCCATCTTCAAATCTTCTTTAAAGACTTTTTTGTTTTCTCTTGCTTTTGATGCTCCTTGATTCGGATACGATTATTGCTTATTTTTTCTTTTGTTTTATTTTATCAGTTGTTTATTTTTTGTCCTGTACTGCTTTGCATTTTATTTTCTGCTATGTACAGCGCTTTGGTCAGCCTTGGTTGTTTTTAAATGTGCTTTATAAATAAATATTGTATTGTATTGTATTGTATTGTATTGTATTGTATTGTATTGTATTGTATTGTATTGTATTGTATTGTATTGTAGAAATTACATTTGAAAATATATTAAAATAGACAACAGTTATTTTAAATTGTAATAATATTTTACTAGATTACTGTTTTAACTGTACTTTTGAATTGCAGTCTTGTTGAGCATACGAAGCTTATTTAAAAAAAATATTAAAAACTCTTACAGACTCAAACTTTTGAACGGTAGTGTAGGACAACTCAACCTACATGAATTACATCAGTAACACATAACCATGAGTTCATCCAAGTAGAAAAGCAGTCATAAACAGGACATTTTTTATATAAAACATTTGTGAAAAAAACATAAGTTCTTTAACAAAAAAACAATCTTTACGTATGTTTATGTGAAGCACATTACTGTACACACACTACTTTTTTGTCTTTTTACAAACTCAATCAATACTATTTACTATGAGAATAGTATAATAATTATAATAGTATAATATTTCAATTAAACTCCCATAAAGATCTGGACAGTGGCCTTCAAAACCACCAAAAAGTAATTAATTCGTCTGATGAAACAGCATAAACAGGTTTCACAGAGGAACATATTGTACGCATGCATGCGATTTCAAAGCATTTATTGTTGCAACATTATTCCTGACACCCAAGCATAATAATTTGCATGTATGGAGTAGCTTGCATTAAGTTTTGCACTTACTTTCTGACGTTGCTGTCGAAGAAGCAGCGGTTCCGGAGAAGCCCCGCCCACAGCTGCACGCCGACGATCCCGAAGATGAAGAACACAAAGAAACAAAGCAGCAAGACGTTTCCCAGCATCGGTAAAGTATCCAACAGCAATGTCACCAGGATTCGCATACCTACGAGACACAGATACACGATGTCACAAACATGCATTTAATAACACGCGCAATGAAGCATCAAAGCCATCGAGGTTCACTAGACGCATTTAGAGACGAGACTCTGCAGTGTTACATTTAACTTTGATAACTCTGATCTGACGTTCACATACTTCATGAACACATTTTCTCAGTGCCTGATGTGTTCAGTAATTGAGCCAAGAAGTGAACACACACACACACACACAAACACAAACTTGCGAGGCTTTGGCTAACGCTCGGTGGTTTGAGAATAATCGAATTGGAAACTTAACAGCCATGGGCTCTCACTCTTCACTGAGTCCAAAATCTATTACTGCTTTGCTGAACACACACACACACACACACACACACACACACACACACACACACACACACACACACACACACACACACACACACACACACACACACACACACACACACACACACACACACAAACTTATTTGGAATGTGTAGACAAAAGGAGTGTGCTATAAATGGTAAGAGTGCATGTCAAGAATTTACGGTCTCGCCCTACATTAAACAAAACAGACACTTACTTTCACTGTTGGACTCGATCCATGACTGTAACACACACCAGCACCTCTCTGAAGACTAATAGCATGCGTGTGTGAGTGTTTGTGTATTATTTTGTGGTTCATCAACTATGAGATGTTGGACTGTGGGCACTTAGCTGCAAGAATCAGCGTCAGTGACCATATAATACATCATGGGAGTCTTGTCTGCTCTTTGCGTGTGTGAATCTTTAAATACAGCAGGCACGTCTTTTTTCAGAACGAGTCCAGATCATTTGCTTTAAATCAATAGCTGGGTTATAAAACAGTGACAGTAAGAGAGTATCGAGAAAGATATACAGATGGAAACAGTACTCACTAGGAACTCTGTTGATGGCTCGTAAAGGTCGGAGAACCCGTACGGTTCTGATGGCTGAGAAACTAACATTATGACCATCTAAAGAATACTCCAACATCCTAAAACATAAGCAACAGAAATTCATTTAAACAAACTTGAAATGCAACACAACAGGGTAATACAGATAATACAGAATATTATATATATATATATATATATATATATATATATATACATTATATTTATATATATATATATATATATATATATATATATATATATATATATATATATATATATATATAAAAAATTATTTAATATAATATAATAGTCATGTGTATGGTCTGTTTTGTTTTGACTGTGTTTTCTGAGCTCGTTTTTCCTTAGTTCCTAGTCATTAGTTTCCTTGGTCTGTCTGTAATTAAGCCTTCAGTTCATTCAGTTCATTCAGTTCATTGTCCGGTATCGTCTTTGTTCTACGTGGTTGTGTTTATTTTATTTCCTGTGTTTTCCTCTATCTTCTAAAGAGTGTTATTAAGGACAGTTTCAGTTGGGATTCTCCTACGTCGAAAAATAAAATAAAATAAAATAAAATAAAATAAAATAAAATAAAATAAAATAAAATAAAATAAAATAAAATAAAATAAAATAAAATAAAATAAAATAAAATAAAATAAAATAAAATAAAATAAAATAAAATAAAATAAACACAAGGCAGATAATTAATAATATGATTTGATTAGTTTAATTAATATGTAACAAAAATATTAATAAGCAGCAGTATTTATCATACTTTAATGCATACATTAATGTTCAAAAGTTCGGGGTCAGTAATGTTTTTTTTATTTATGTTTTTGATAGACGTCTCTTATGCTCACCAAGGCTGTATTTATTTGATGTAAAAATACAGTGAAAACAATTTAAAAGACAAATTACAATTTAAAATAACTATTTTCTACTGTAATATATTTTAAAATGTAATTTATTTCTGTGATAGTAAAGCTGAATTTTCAGCATCTTTACTTCAGTCTTCAGTCACATGATCTCTCAGAAATCATTCTAATGTGCAGATTTTCTGCTCAAGAAACATTTCTATCAATGATTGAAAACAGTTGTACTGCTTAATATTTTTTTCAGGATTATTTGACGAATAGATATTTCAAAAGAACAACATTTATTTAATTGTTTTGTAACACAAGTTTCTGCTGACCCTTTAATCAATTAAATGCATTCTCGCTGATTAAAAAAAAAAACATTCTTTAAAAAAGGTAGTGTATATATTTTTACTGAAACGTTTTAATACATGAAATGCCATAGGGGATTTTGGTAACATTTGTGATGCAGACCAGTGTTTGGTCTCGATTCATTGACTCACTGAACAGTTTAAACACAATTCTAACATCATGTTTACTACATTAAATTTAAAACAGAGACATCTCTTTCTACTCTCACTCACAGCAGCAAGAGAATATTTAATGTTACTAAATTGATTTCAAATATTTATATGTTCGCCCTGCTGAAAAGTGAAACTCAGGCCAACGTGAATGTCTATGCTATTTATACTAGTTCGAGTTGGTTTAGTGCTGTTATAGCCACACTTTTCACCTGACCAACATAATATTTCTGGTAAAGGAGATTTTTCAAAGGAAGTTAAGCTAATTAAGAATTCTAGAGGGAAAACTAGCTCACCAGCATCCCAAAGTGGTTTAGAAATGTTTTCCTTTGTCCGAATTAATGACCAACTTACTCACACAAGAGTTTTAATGAGTTTTAGTGAGTGATCAGGAACTTTAGATTGAGCTGCCTTTTGGAAAGAGAGGAAAACTTGTAGAAATCAGTGTCTGTGACAGTGTAAGTGACAAGAGACACAAGATACAGACAGACACAGAGATTCTCGCCTGGTGGTAATTGTCATTCATGAGCTTAGCTGTGACACATCGACTTGACATTAGAACTTGACCTGACATTAAAACTGGATTTGACATTAAACAAACACACACAAATGCACGCGCACACACACACACACACACACACACACACACACACACACACACACACACACACACAACCCTTGTAATAGTTAAGAGTTTAATGACTCATCAAATTCTTAGAATCACACACTAATAGTTGACTTTTTAGATGTGAGCGTGGCAGTTTCAGGTTTGTGATTGGTCACTCACCCAGCCATGACGATAAAGAGGTCAAGGCGGTTCCAGGTGTCGCCAAGGTAACATTTCGGACCGAATACCCCCAAGGCCACCATTTTTAACACCATCTCCACAGCAAAGAATGCAAAGATGAAGTCATCGAAGGCCTGTAGAGTGAAAAACTGTGAACACATTCAACCACTACATTGGAAAAAGACAATTGGATTTTTATATCGGTCTAATGGAAAATCATGGTTTTTGGTTTAAACCTCTAAAAACGTCTAAAAAGTCTAAAAGCAAACAACACTCCCCATATTTTTTTAAAGTTGACTATGCATAGTAAATAAAATAAATTAAATGTTTTTAGTTTCATCTGAAAATTATATTTCTATATTATAGTTAATTTAGCTTTTGTTTATGGTGTGATTAAGATATTATATTGACCCACATTATGTAACATTATGGCTTATGTCTAAAGAAAATAAAGTATGTTATCACTGAATCACTGTAGATCATTTGTGATCTACACAACAAATCTGTTTCTCTTCTAAACTTGTTTTCTTTGCTTTCAATTAATATAATTCTCGAAAATGTACAGTCAACTAAATTACATTATGTAGGGTGAATGAACCAATCCAGTACTCAAAAATAATTTTTTAATGTTGACATACCTGAAAATGTAGTTCCCATGATGCTTTGCATGGGACTTACAGGGAAGACTGATAATGTTTAATGTTCAGTTATGTTGGGATTTAGAATAGCAAAAGCCTGAAAATGCATCATGTCGCATATCCAAAAGGTATTAATTTCAATACAAAATATCAGTCTAAGTGGGATATGCAAGTGGCAATAAATTATCTAACTTCACTTTCAACAAACTGGTCCCAGGGTGATTATCAGATGTTTGAAACCACAGATTATCTTCTCTTAATTGATCTCATTTAAAGCAGCGCTTGTCTATTAAATTCACCACCTTCGACACTACATTTCAAGACAATCTCTGTCAGACTTCAAATTGCCTGTTGTGAACAATGTTCCCATTATTATGCAGAATCTACAGGTTATTTTCGTGTCGTTGTGGAGAGATAAAAAAACCGCATGTTTAAGAGTCTGAGGCTGATCGCTCACAACTGACAGTTGACTGTCCAGGATCCACATTACAGTTTTACAGCTCCGTATTGGAACTTTTCTTCTACTTTGATAGTGTTGTGCAATAAAATGCAGTTAAAAAATTATTGAATGTAATGTTTTTCTTGAATATTTGTTTGATATTTTGTTTTCTACAATCCAATAAAACATTTAAAATGGGGCTTAAATGTCTAATTCTTCAGGCCAATGCACTGTATGTGCTTGAAGTTGTGTGTTTTAGTCTTTGAATGCTTTCTTTTCTAACTAACTCAAACAAAACAACAGATAAGCTAAATTAATCAGAGAGATTAAAATCTTTAAAGTGCCCCTATTATGCTATTGCAAAGGTTCCTAATTTTGTTTTAGATGTCTCCAACAATAGGTCTACATGCATCCAAGGTCAAAACCACTTCCACTTTCTCATAATATACAGTGCTTCATCACCTCTTTTATCAGTGTCTGAAACGTTTCAAAAAAGGATCCAGTCTCTATAAAAACCTCCTTTCTGAGAGCCTGCTCTGCTCTGATTGGTCTGTTGTGATTGAACCAAACGCCCATTTCAGCTCAGCTTTCCTCAGCATTTGATACACAGTATGGTTTTACTGTCTCAAACCGAGACTCTCATCCTTTGGAACTGCCTGCAACATGGATTTGCTTTCGCAGCGCAGAAAACAGCATCTTCTCGACACGTCGACAACACGAACCAAATTCTTGCAGTCTCAGCTACAACTACAGTGTTTGAGGATGGGTCAAAGTAGATGTTGTCCGTGGGCAGCCAATGAAGACCATAGGCTGGCATTATGTAGATTTGTTACAAGACCCGTTTCAGCCCGTTCACAATCGGTTCTTTCATTTGGGAGACAATAATTCCATTTATCATGTACTTTGTATCATGAAAAAGCATAATATGGGCACTTTAGTTAATCTAACCATGTGTGTGTTACCTGCAGTATGCTGCACCTGTCCGAGTGGCACTCCAGGTCTTGGCAGGGCTGGAACATGCCGAGTGTGATGCAGTTGAGCAGAATCACCAGCATACTGACTCGCTCAAACCACGTAGAGCTTCAGTTAAGGCCAATACAACTCACAGAGAAAAACTAATTCAAATATTCCTTTCACAGTCTGCATAAATATCATGTTTCATTTACTCTTGATCTTTGGGTCTTTCTTGAGTAAAGTGTCTCTCAACACAGTTTAGTGTTTAAAATCAAAACATACAATATTGTTCAAAGATCTTTTTGTGATGCAATGCTGAATTTTTCATTCTAATATCCTGATTTGCAGCTCAAGAAATATTTCTTATTATTATCAATGTTGAAAACATAATATTTTGGGGGGAAACATGATACATTTTCAGAATTCTTTGAATGGAAATTTTTAAAAGAACAGCATTCATTTCTTTAAAAAAAGATTTTGTGTAACAATGTAAAAGTCAATTCAATTTAATGCTGTTACACTGGGGCTGAGTTAAAATAAAGAGGTGGATCTATTTGCAAGCAGTTTTCTTTTTAATCAAAATAAACTCAAAAATTACACTTCTTTCGGTTATCTAGAAAACACAGGATTTTGATTACAGACAAAAACACAGGGAACAGAACAACACCTATTATAAGACGAGATCTGGCCAAGAGCAACTGAAAATGAGGGCTATATACACAAGTGCTGTGTTCGAAATCGCCCCCAATACCATCCTTCACTATTCTCTACATTCCTCCACTAATATAGTCCACTTGAAGGAGTGAATGAAAACGAGTGAGTGAATTTGGAAGGGCTGCAGCTTTTGCATAGTTTATGTGTTTGCTGTTTAATAATCATTTGAAACTTAGCAAACTGGCAGCTCCAGTAGTAAGATGAAATGATTTATCTTGAATTATGTCATGGAAACTAGCTTGTATAAACCTTAATTAAACAATTTAAAACTCAATTAAAAAGGAATTTATACCTGTATGATATTAAGCTGTAGCCACATTGGACCAGTGGTTTGGATAATGGATGGAAGATTCAGCTGTGGGCGTCAGATGCAGGAATTCATTCGGTGCGCGACTCTCACAGTGCATTATGGGTATTCTCTATAGCCGTTGAGCGTACATCAGTTGTACACTCGTTATTGCGGTGCATTGTGGGATTAAATGAGTGCACTCACAAGCCACCGTCTAGAATAGTCCCTACTTAAGGGTATAGGGGACGATTTTGCACACAGCCAAGGAAACACTACGGACGATACGAGATAATTAACAAGACACAGGTGTGTCACATGAGGGCAAATCAAACACTATGGCAACAGATGAACAAAGACATGAAACTGAACAAAAGTGCAAAACCAACTCAAAAACCCTATACGGACAGTAATTGTTTCTCATATGGACGTTCATAAAAATACATTTGCATGGCACCTCAGTGATAAAAGCATTCAGATGGCGATTTATTCACGGTGGAGGAGCGAGTTTTGTGATCCTTGTGAACCTGGAAACGCGCTGCTCACTTGGTCAGTCACATGACTGAAGAATAAGAATAAGTTCATATTTAATTTAATAATAGGAAAATAATATCCTAATTATTTTTTGAGATTATTTAAATCTCCTGATTAAAAATAGGAAGATAAATGCGCCATAGGTAAAATGGTTTGTCTTGTATTTTATCTCAAAAAGATGGATGTCATTTTAAAAATGGAAATTAACGGAAATAAGTTAATAAAGCCTCTTATTTACATGGTGGAAGAAAAACACTGACATTTTGGATTCGGACGGCAATAAAATCACTGACTGGCCCCTGTAAATGCTGAAAATACCTTACGTCCCCATGAGAAACAATTACTGTCTGAATAGGGCTAAAGTCCAACTAAAACACAAGCAAAACATGAAAAAAATATTTTACTCAAACTTTAAGTAATTGGTAGTAAATATTATAGTAGAGAAGAAACAGAGCAGAGTTAAATAAGGTTTAGTAGAGAAAAGCACAATTATATTTATCTGTTAGAACTGCTTTTATATTTCCTCAACAACTGATTGAAGCATAAAATATAATAGAATAAAATAAAATAGCTTTTAACACAGACTCAAGAGGTGAAATGAGACTGAGCATGAATAATGTAAGACATTTGTCGATTAATAATTGATTTTGTTCTTAAGAAAGTTGAAATAATAGAATTTGGACTGCATAAAACCCACCGTAATTCCTGTTTTAATAAAATGTCCTTTTTAATGTGCTCAATTCCTATTTGTGATCATAAAACATACAAAATAATAAAAATGCAATAAAGCCATTTTGTTTTCATATGCATCTAATTAAAAAATGCAATTACATTTTCACTGTACAGCGCACCGATCTAAACACATACCTGCTCAGCCCCAAAGGCACTTTACCTCATTAATCATAAACCTGCCACAGCTACACACTGTTCACACCCTTTCAATCACCACGGTAAATCCTGCAGCTATCCTCATTTACACCAGGACACATCACACCTCATTTATGAGTCGAACAGGATTTAAAATGCTTCTTTAAACCCTAAAGACTGTATGCATCTGTGTCTCAGAGCAGCATTAACATAATCAGGCCCCTGCTGTTTCCTCAGGTCTCGGTCTTACCAAAACCCTTCTGGAATTCCAGAAGACTTCCCTCTCAGTAGAACTGGGACAGTGTTCCCCTCATCAAACATTTATCCAGAGCCCACACTAATTCACACAGACAACTCCAGCTCTCGTGTCTCGTCCTCAAGATTGTTGTGGTCACATTCATGCCACTTCTGCTGAGGATAATGATGATGGTGATCGAGAACAGAAATGGGATGAAGTTAGACTTTCTTTCTTCTATGGAACACAAAAGAAGATATTTGACAAAATGGGCCCCACTCTATATTAAATGTTTTTAACACTTACATTGTACCTAGAATTTTTGTTTTATGTACATGCATAGCAGTTAAAGACACCTAAAATAAAGAGTGACTGATTTTGTTTTGTTTTTTTTGTTAGTTAGTTGTTTTGTTTTTTTCTATAGATCCAGATTCAGATGTCAGTGTGCAGAGTACGAGTACAGAGCCAATGAAACACAGTTGGCATCTGACCAGAAGTGCAAACAGTAAATATATATAAATTAATAAATCTAAACATATATATAAAATAACATATTATAGGAGAGCAAAATAAAGGATACAAGTGCAGAGACCAGCTAAAAAACTTTACCAAGTCACAAGTGCAATATACAAAATGCAGTACAAGGTGCAAATGTAAAGTAAATAACACAGAAAGTGAGTTATTGATCCATAGACTTTCATTGTAAATAAAATATAAAAACTAAAACTAAAATTTAAATAAATTAAAGCTATACTGTATATATATATATATATATATATATATATATATATATATATATATATATATATATATAATGACAATTATATATAAACTAATAATGACAAAAGTACAGAGCAAAACTTAAATGAATATATATATATATATATATATATATATATATATATATATATATATATATATATAAATATAATGACAATTATATATAAACTAATAATGACAAAAGTACAGAGCAAAACTTAAATGAAAATGAAAACAGAAAATATTAATAAATACTATACTATATTATAAATAATATACTGTATTATTAATACTTAAGGCAAGACACTACAGACAAAGCCTTATTTTGAGACCAGTTCCAAATTTGCTTCCAAAACTTGTCTTCTTGCAGACTAATTTAAAGTTAGTCTGGAAAACATCCAAAATACACATTAAAATGTTTCTTTTATTACACTATATATATTTGCGACTCTAGATTTCAATTCATATCTTTACAGACCGTTTTCTCAAAATGAGTTTTCTTCAGCACTAAGCCAGAAATCTCCACCTCAGTAGCACTTTTACAAACTTTCAGTTGACAGCATTTTCTGATTTATGAAGTGATAAAAAGAGATATCAAAAACTCTCTCTGTAAGAACTTTTAACTTTAATATGCCAACAAAAGAATTAAACAAGAATTGTGTACCTGGCTTCATCCAGTGTTTAGATTTCTGTACACATTTGTGCATATTTAATAAGATAATGCCTCATATCCATATTTAAACATTTAAGAAAACTTGTGATAGTCTTAATGTACTGAGATAAATCAACTGTAACGTATGGTGATATCTATTAGTTAGGATTTTCTACCTTAGTCACCTGTAAAGTGTCTTGCCTTGAATAACACTGACACATATAAACACAGAGATATGCTTTAGTGCAGAGTCTTAAAATGCCAAATGAATGCCTGGAGTAGTCTGTCATAATGCATTTGAAAATTAGGAACTCACAGTCGCATCAAATTAGTGCAATACAAGTGATGTACTCCTAGAATTCTTCTTGTAATAGTGCATAATGGTTGAAAATGTCTTGATTTCTTGAGATCTCCAGGGCCTAATGTGCTGGAAACACAATGATTCGGTTTATGGAAGTATGGTCATAGCCCCATTCCTCCAAGGAATTCTATAGCACAAACTGAAAAACCTATTTTACAGTGCAAAGAATTTTTTATGCAACTCCAGAACTCCCTGCTGAAAAAAAACTGGTCATATCAGTTTATGGTCAGGCTTTGAAGCATGGTATGTGATTTGTTGTTAGTAGCTGTTAGAGCATCAGTTGGTCAACTAGCTTTAACCAGGTTAGTCAGATTTACCTCAGCCTTAACTGCTAATAGCTAATAAACCCAATCAGTTTGCACCAGCTACTAATCATAAAGACCAGCTTTAACCATGTAGATTTTCAAGTGTGGCATTAACATTCAGAAATTAATAATAATAATGATGAAATTTAATAGGATTTATTCAGCAAGGATGCATTAAATTGATCAAAAGTGACAGTAAAGACATCTATGCTACAAAAGATTTTTATTTCAAATAAATGCTGTTTATTTAAACTTTTCATTTATCTCAGAATCCTGAAAAAGAAATGTAGCACGCTTTCCACAAAAATATTAAGCAGCACAACTGTTTTCAACACTGATAATAAATCAGCATATTAGAATGATTTCTGAAGGATCATGTGACACTGAAGACTGGAATAATAATGCTGAAAAATACATTTCACAATATTAATGTTTTACTGTATTTTTGATCAAATAAATGCAGCCTTGGTAAGCATAAGAGACTTTTCAAACACACACACACACACACACACACACACACACACACACACACACACACACACACACACACACACACACACACACACTCACACTCACACTCACACTCACACTCACACTCACACTCACACTCACACAGAAGCAACCCTAGCGCATGTGCAGACAGTGTGTAATCGCTGTGGGTTGGACGCGTTTGCGCAAGCGTATGCAGTGAGCTTATTTTTATCTTCCTCGAGGTACATCGGAGTCCAAACATAAACAAAACGCATGTTCTGTATACACACACCGCATACGCTCATTATCATGATTACTTCAACAAACCATTATATACAACTGTTTATATGGTTGCTTAGTAACAGTTTAATGGCTTTTGATGTGAAGTGAAGAAAAAGACAGCTGAAAAAAGCGAGGGCTCAGTGGGTTTCATGCACTTCAAGTCAACATATTTAAAAGGTCATTTCGTGCCTGGGTGGTTGGAAAACAATCTCACAAATATGGGGATATACTGTATATAATGAAAAGCAAAAAAAAAAAAGAAAAAGAAAGAAAAGATAGACATAGATAGATAGATAGATAGATAGATAGATAGATAGATAGATAGATAGATAGATAGATAGATAGATAGATAGATTACAGACAGATGATAGATAGATAGATAGATAGATAGATAGATAGATAGATAGATAGATAGATAGATAGATAGATAGATAGATAGATAGATAGATGGATTACAGACAGATGATAGATAGATAGATAGATAGATAGATAGATAGATAGATAGATTACAGACAGATGATAGATAGATAGATAGATTACAGACAGATGATAGATAGATAGATAGATAGATAGATAGATAGATAGATAGATAGATAGATAGATAGATAGATTACAGACAGATGATAGATAGATAGATAGATAGATAGATAGATAGATAGATAGATAGATAGATGGATTACAGACAGATGATAGATAGATAGATAGATAGATAGATAGATAGATAGATAGATAGATAGATAGATAGATAGATAGATAGATAGATAGATAGATAGATAGATAGATAGATAGATAGATAGATAGATCATTTTGAGTGTTAAATCATTTTAAGCGAGTGGAATTAGCTGGTGTTTAAGAGGTAGGAAAGCAGAAAGGCCAGTAGATAGAGAAGAGACAGACACAAAGGAGGGAAAGAGAGACAGAGGAAAAGACAGATAAAGCAACTGAGATCAAGAGCCAGACAAAACAGAGACTGAAAAAAAGAGACCAATTACGGTAGCTTCCGATTCTCGCGTTACCATGGGAACCTCCCACTGGAACTTCGTGGGAAAGAGCAGTTTCACTCCCCTAGGACACGCGGACACACACGCGCTTATGAATTGTGATTAAGCAACATGACCCTCTGAACTGCTCCTGTCATGTTGAAGTCTTGAGAAGGTTTTAAGAGAAGAAGATCAAACACCAAAATGCATCTAAATGAAATTCCGGTGGGAATGACATAGTGAGCAAGATTAAATACTTGCCTTGAATAATTAGATCAACTAAGGAGTTGCTAAAATTTCTTTCTTTCTTTCTTTGACCAGTATTCATTATTGGGATTTTCAGCAAAACTATGATTCTTCCAACCAAACAATGCAGATTTTTTTTTTTTTTTTGTCACAACTCACAACTCAAGGAAAGGGAAATCACTGAGCGCTTGTGCACAATAAGCTTCTGGTCAGGTATGTGCAGTCCTTTTGAAGTAGGCCTGTTCTGTGCCACAGTTATTAACTATGAAATCAACATGCATTAGAAAGAGTCGCTTATTTCTTTATTTCAGTTTCAAACTGTGGAGTTGCATGATGTCCTCACTGAAGTAACCTCCATTTGCCTCAAAGCTACAAACCGTGAAAGAACAAGTGTGGACCACCCTCATTATTTATGAATCACTGCAATAGTGCCTTCCTTTTTACACAGCTGGTATACTCTGATGAATTGCACTGAACTAGACTGACCTTATCTAGTTGGGAAAAGTTTAGGTTTATCAACAAATTGAAAGGTTGGGAATGGAAAGTCTTTTCATTGCATGATCGTGCACTGTAGGCCGATTCAATGCAATCCTGCGACTGCAAAGACCAATAAATAATTATTGCTATATATTATTGTATATATAATTAAGAGTGTATGTATGTGTATTTATTTTGTATTTTGTTGCTGATGTTTGTTACTGTGACAGTTTAATAGGATAAAAAGACTGAAATTTGAAAATCTCCCCTTCACTTGCATTAGTAGAGTGCAACAGTCAGATTCCGGAAGTAAAATCTCCATTCTTTTTCTCCATAGGGAAACTGATTGTTAACGATAACGATACACTTTTAAAGACAGTCCTACTGTGAGGGCGGTTAATTGATGCCATTTGCTTCTTTTGAAGCCTTCAGGCCGCATTATTCCAACTAATTTTTCAAATAATTGTGCAGAATTTGTAGTGAAAAACTACATTACCCATGATGCTGTACAGAAAATTCCACCAATCAGAGTCGATAAAAGCAAAACATGCCAAAAGAGCTCTTTAGCTCCGCCTATATTCCCATGATGCACTGCAAATGACGTAACCGTTGTTTTTAATTCAATTATGCTGTCCGCAATGCCTCATGGGATTGCAGTTTTCCCGTCTTGTACCTTTGTATTTTTGTCTGATCTTCAAAAATTATTTTGCTTCAAATTAAAGTATGTAATGTTATGATTCACCTTGTAGATAATTGGTTTGGTTCATGGCTTATAATGCTTTAACAAAGACTTTTTAAAAATCCCTACTGGAAAAATGAATGGAAAAATTACCTCCGGAACCATCACTGCTGAAAATGGCAGCGCTGTATTAATATTTCTAAAAACGTAGGGGTTTTAAATATGTTTGAGGGTTTGTTTTAAACTACTAAACCTGTGAATTAAACTTTAGCAATTACTTCAGCCCAAATTATTCAAAATAATTTGAATCAAACGTGAAGTGTTGTGACCTTTTATCCAAGTCTGTTAGTTTTTAAGCATGATTCATTATAGTACTGTACTTTTTAACAGTTGCAAAGATGATGCATATACCATAAATACTAATGACTTTTCAATACGCGGCCAGGTAATGGTGTCGCAGGAACAGGAGTCATCAGTGTCCCAATGTTTAGATATTGATTCACAACATAGGGAGAGGAATGAGACACAGCAGTTCTTTTCCAAGAAAACAGAAAACAAATATCAATGACTCATCTTGCTCTTAAGAGCATATACAAATATTTGTCCAATAAAATGCTCAGAATGAAAATGTCTCTTCGCCTTCTGACTAGCTTTAGCAAATTAAAGTTCATGTCTGTGGTGTAAACTAAACCTTCCTGTTTCAATAGAAAATACATAAACAGGAAAGAACTGCGCTTGTCAAGCCATTTCATGATGGTTTTGATGTGCAAATTTTATGCTGGAGATAATTTCAGCTATTTTTGGATTTTATAAACATAAACTTCAACAAAATAAATAAAAAATTAACTACATTTTTAGAAGGTAAGAAATTTTGTTGGAGTGTTATAGATAATTTATCACCACATTTTACAACATTTAGCTTACCTACCTCCCTAACCATCTAACTGACTCATTTTGTATTTTTGGAAGATTAAAAAGTATACTTTGCATGGTAATGGTAAATAATATGACTGTACGCGTGTGTGTATATGTGTGGATGTATGGATGTATTTTGTTAATGTTTTTTTATTGCAACAGTTTATTAGATTTTTTTTTTAAAATCCCTTTCATTTACATTAATGTTCAGCATTTAAAATGTAACTGACATTGTTGACCTCATATTTGCATACTGAATTGTGATTGGCTTCCTAAAATGTGATTGATCCTGCCTTCCTTGCATATATTTTAGTTATAGCAGTCTATATACTGTACACAGCAAAGAGTGTCGCATTTTGTGTTGAATCTCTTCCACGACTGACAGAACACAAGATGTGTGCTGAATGTCCTGACAGTGGCAAAGCACCTCTGATTCTGCATTTCATTTACACAGAACCAAAGTCTAAAACCTAAACCTACCTGAAATATCATTACTATTCTAGTGCTGGCTAGGAAACACTGCCATTTCCTTCAGAAAATACAAATCTACTGTTTATTATATTACTGATAACACACCTTTATTAGTGCAATATGCCTCAACAACATGACTCTTAGATGTGACTAAAAACAGGACATGACATTATAAAGCCAAGACAATATATGCTTCTACAATTTAGTTGAGGTTGTCAGACACATCCTACAAGTTCTCTAAATAAAAACCTTACTCAAACTGACGCAGTGAAGCCTTTGGAAATGTGTGTGCCTTACAATAGTTCATAAAAGTGCTTACTAAGGCACTGCTTTCCTCTCTGCAGTAAGTCACGAGTCATAGAGAGGGATTTAACCACGCTTCAGTGTTTTGTTGATGCAAACTCGCTTGCAAACCCAGAAAAGCACGGTATAATGCAATGTATCACACACACTTTTGTGCCCCCATACATCATGCTGCATTGCAGTAACACTCCGAATGCAGACCCAAAGGTTTCGGACGTCACACACATATATGCACCCTTCATTAAAGGACAGCGGGACATAGAAACGCCCCTCAAACTTGCTCTGGCGTTCGGAGGTCAGGCTAGGGGGGGCTGATGGATGGGATTGGGCAAGCGGATAGTGACCGCATCTGTCATACGTACACCCATTAGACACAGAACACACCCACACACGCAATCACACACACATTTTGTAATCAAAAAAGGCACATTAGAGAGTAATGCAAGGAGAAAGTAAATAGAGATGGTTGAAGCTGAGGATATGAATTAGGGATTGTTCAGACAATATCTCCTTACTCATGAGGGTGAGAAAATGATCAATTCTTTGACTTTTCCTATAAGAATGAAATAAAAAAAGAAGTTGAAATAGGACTAAACAGCTGCATACGTGTATAAATATAAAAAGAAACGCATACATTCCTGCATGTCAACTGTATGAATGCGTGTGTTCTGGTTTCCTCAGAGTTGTTCTACTGTAAGTAAAAATCCTCTCAATAACAGTGCGTAAATAATTCAGACAGACTGCATGAGAAAGAGAGAGAGAGAGAGAGAGAGAGAGAGAGAGAGAGAGAGAGAGAGAGAGAGAGAGAGAGAGAGAGAGAGAGAGAGAGAGAGAGAAGTAGAAGAGTATTTTGCTGTCATCGGGTCATAGAGCGAAAAGGTACAGTATGATCATTTATTAGGGATCGAAATTTAACGATTCTGGCTACCTGTATATCTGAACAATGGCGGAAGGGGCTATACTAAAACTAAAACTATTAAAAAAATCATTGTCAACGTTGTTAATTGAAATAATATAAATAATAGATGCATTTTTTTTTAAATGTTGCCTTAGCAATTAACTGAAATAAAATAAGTTTAAGTTGAAGAACTATTATAACTAAAACTGAAATAAAAATAAAGCTAAATAATAAAATAAATACTGAATAATAATATAATATAAAAAAGTATCTAAAATTAAAATGAACTGAAATGATGAGCTGAATATTAATATTAATAGAATATTAGTAAATACTACAATAGTACAAAAACAATACAAAAAAAAGGATATTATAATAATTTATATAAATATCTGCACATATCTCTTAAAAATTCCAAATAGAACCAAAAGGGTTTTACAGTCTGATGTTTTAGAGAAACATCTATGTATTGGTGCAGTAAAGAAACTAGAAATCAATAGACTGATCTTAAGAAGACAGAGCCAGCTCAAACTGAGCCAGTGTCAGTTCCAGCAGGTCTGTGCTTCTTTTTTTTCTTTTCTTTTTTTTTTGCAGTATAGGAATTATTCTTGCATAGCAGCAGCTCAGATGAAATGCTGGTACTCTCTTCAGTCCTTAGTCAACAAGACAGTCTGCCCTCTCACTCTCATTAGACCATTAGAGAGGCTGTTAGTCTCACAAGCAAATGCTTTGGCTATCACCATTAAGTCTGGTACATACTGTAGCTCATTTTTGACCAAGAACTTTGCATTCAGATGTGAGGGGGTTGCGTGACTAACATGCTAAACTGCCAATCACATTGCCTTGCTTTTATTTGATGTTTAAGGGCAGGGAAATTGACTGTTGTGTAGTTCAGCAAACATGAGGGATTCATGTCATATGCAATATATACTGTATTTATATATACACTGAATAGTCACAACATTAATACCACTTGCCTAACATCATCTATGGGTTGGGCTCCACAAAAGCCCAGAGAATCATCATCACCTTTCTCCCCTCTAGCGACGGCCCTGTCTGGCAACAAGACATTAACAGCAAATCTGTTAATTGGATTGAGATCTGGGGAACTTGGAAACATCTTGAACTCTTTGTCATGTTCCTAAAAACCATTCCTGAAGAATTTTTGCAATGTGCCAGGGTGCATTATCCTGCTGAAAGAGGCCACTGCCATCAGGGAACACCATCGTCATGAAGGTAGCTGGCACGTCTTTCGGCGGTGGACAGGGGCATCATGGGCATTCTGACCCGTCTGCAGCTACACAGCCCCATACACAGCAAACTGTGATGCACTGTGTTCTGACACCATTCTATCATGGCCAGTCTTTCAGCAATTTGAGCTAAAGTAGCTCTTCTGTGTGATCGGACCAGACGGACAAGCCTTCACTCCCCGCTCTGCATCAATGAGCCTCGGGCACCCATTAGGACTGGGTTAAAAATATTGATTTCTCGAAGAATCAAGCATTTAGTCTATGCTGTTTTGTTGATGAATGCACACAATTTTGTTGTCTCCCATCCAATAAATCGCAATAAGCTTTGTGTTTTGTTACTTTTGATATGAAACAAAGTCTCAGCTTTCAAATTCTCTCAATATTATAACAAAATCCAAACAACAAATACAGTTTTACAGTTTTATGCTCTTTAAGGCGGCTTGACAGATCGCTGTAGCACTTCATTTCAAGTGAAGGAGCAGCACAGAGAATCTGAACTGATCATCTCTTCTGCATTACTATAGTTATTAAATAAACATGAAGGAACATCAGAAAGTATGTTAAATGATACAGTACAACTTACCGAAATCTGTATCATGTCACTTGTAATCACTCAATCAGTGTTTCAACCGTGGAAAGACGTCAGCTTGTAAACAATGTCACACAATGTTATATTTATCTCAGCAAAGCCATTCAATGTCCATAAACTTATCAGCTAGAAACATGAACTATAGAGAATTTTGCTATACACCATATTGAATATTCATTGTATTTATATTTAACATGTTCTTCAATGTATGTTTGAATAAATCCATCATGTTTTTTTGACAGCCACTATTTAAATGTTTAGACTTCAAAAAATTTGTAAAACATAATTTTCATGTTATAAAAACTGTGTAACCTATAATATCTATCTATAAATGTCTGTGTGTCTGTGTGTGTGTCTGTTAACCACATATCTCTCGAACCGTTAGTCCGATGGATTTCAAACTTGACAGGTGTCTCGCTACGGGCACGAGTAAGTGCAGTGCCAAGTTTGACGTTGTTTGGATGAGAAATGCTAAAGATATCGTTAAATATATCATTTTTAAAAGGTTGTGGTTTAAAAATAAACATTCTGACATTAGAGGGTTGTATCGGTCAAAGAAGCCCCAAGAAGGTTGTGGTTTAAAAATAAACATTCTGACATAAACACTCTGTCAGCTACACTGTTTACTTCTGAATATTATAGTTTGGTTCCAGAACGTGATAAATCCATTTGGATTAATTTGAGTAAAAATGTGTTTTCTTTACCAAGAAAGTGGCAAGATGAAAACGACTATTTTCTGTTTCAAACTTTCACATAGCATCTTTAGGTTATAATAACATAAAAAATTCAAATCCAGATTTTGATTTTCAAAGATCTATTATAAAAACGGATTATTTCCCCCCAAAAATGCAATAAATTCATGACACTTTTTTTTTTCAAAATGCAATTAATCCATTGAATCAATATAAAAGTTATTTTTTATCATATTGAAACTGTTGAAATCAGCCATCGCTAAGAAATATCTCCTGAACTTTTTTGACGGCGATCAGCTCACAAAAACTGATTTTGCACGGGCACTTTGCACTGCTCCCTGAATCGTCGCGCTTATTCATTTGTGGATGTTAACTGAATCTGTAAGTCAGCTATGCTGTTTACTTCTGAATATTATATTTCATTCTGGTGTGCTTAACGTTATCGCTACTGTGTAATAGTAGCCTATGCTATTCACCAACTAAACATAACCTATTCAATGCGTTCACAGTCTCTTTCACGGGCATCATTTGTAGTAGCCTATTCCTCAAGCATAGCGTTTTCTCGGAATTCACTGTGTGCTTTCTACCATGCACAAATAAAAATGTCACTGAACTTTTGCTGTGTAATTGTAACAATGAGCACTCAAACACACCAAACCAACAATTACTAAAAACACACTCAAAAACTGATTTTGCACGGGCATTTTGCACTAGCACTTAGAAGGTTGTGGTATACATAAACACTCAGTCAGCTACACTGTTTACTTCTGAATATTATAGTTTATTCACAGCCATCATTTGTAGTAACCTAGCCTGCTCCCTGAATTCAATGCGTTCACAGTCTCTTTCACGGGCACCAAACCAACAATTACTAAAAACACACACAAAAACTGATTTTGCACGAGCATTTTGCACTAGTTATACTAATGTACAGTACCAAGTGGGTTTCCCTGTATATTTACAGCATTAGTTGATCCTTTTTGCCATGTGCTGATACATACCCCAATTAATCGATATATGAATATATGATGAATGGAATCAGAATCGGAATTTAATTGAATCGCAATTCATAATACAATAAAATTCATATTATAATTTATTAATATCGGAATAAAATTCAATCAAATCATGAAATTTGTGTCAATACCCAGCCCTGGCTAGCCCCCATGACCCTGACGCAAGTTCACTGGTTGTCTTTCGTTGCATCCATTTTATATCCCACTCCTTGACAGGTGCCATTGTAACGATATAATTAATGTTCTTCACTTCAGCCTGTTGTGGCTGATACTCTCAAATTTTCCATACTCAAACATTCAGTGAGGAAGCCTGCATAACATTGGGTGGAGGCTTGTGACCATGTGATTAAAATCACTTTGGATTGGACCCAAAACACAGAGGAAAATGCATTTTAAAGGAATTTAAAACTTCCATAGTGCAAACAAGTCTCAGTTCAAATTAACATGTTTTGTATGTACACACCAAATGTGTGTGTGTGCTTATGCATGTCTGCGAGATGAAAAGGGAGAGAAATCTGGCTGATATTGGAGAGTTAATTAAATTGTGTGAGTAAATGTCACACAGTATTAGAGACAAGCTGCTCTTTCTGTCATCCACACACACTCACAATTAGATATGAACTCCGGGAGGTTTATTAAAGCAGGAGACTGAAGCAGAGAGACATGCTGACAACAACGTGCACACATGCGCACAAACACATATTTGACCAACGCGAATCAATGGAAAACATCTGATAGAACCTTCATGATAAAGTTCTCAATTGTTTTTCATTTATAGATCAACTGTGTCTCTTGTTTGTCAAACATACGAGAATAGAGCTATAAATGAATGTGGATAGCATAACCAGAATAACTTAATGAGAAATATTCATATTGAAATGTCTGCAAATCTGTAAACAGTGCGAGACATTGTTAAGATCTTTTCTGAAGCTCACATATGGGATTATTTGGGATTTTTCTGCCAAAATTTTGACTTCTGTCATCATTTATTCTCCCTCATGTTGTTCCATATTCATATGTTGTTATTTTTTCAGTGGTTCACCGTGGCCACATCTGCCAAGCTCCAAAATGAGTGAGGAACAGACCAAATTTGAGTATGTGTGAGGAAAATGAAAGCCCACTGCTGTTTTGGCATCGGTGATGTTGAGACAGCATTTCTGAATCTGGATGTAAACGGCACAAGTAAGCCTCATCTGAACGATTTTCAGTGAGTTATGATTTACATTTTGCTCTGTTTCTAGCTATCATATGACTTCAAAAGACTTGTAATATAACATACAAGTCATATATCATCATATATTATATATCAAATTTAGGACATTTTTAGACCTTTGCAAGACCTGCACAAATTAAATTACTTTGGTATGTCCACACAGAACAAACCCATACAATTCAAAATTAAATTATGTAAGTCTGAGCTAAGCCATGTTGCTCATTCAAAAAAATAATGTAGATAAAATATACACTCCTACAACATTTACAACATTTTACAATATAAACAACAAAGTACAATCTTAGAAAAAAAGGTTCACTGGGGTTCTGTATAGAATGTTTATATATATATCTATGTTTAATGGGTTATTTCAAATTTATCTAGTGATAAAGAATGTTTACAAGCTGTTTAGCATAACATTTAATTAAAATTAAAAGGTTAAGGTTAAAGGTTATCCATAAAAGGTTCTATATATGAATGGCATTCATTGACTGCAAACTGCTCTGAAACCATGAGCCTGTAGAATGCGCATCAGTGCTGCTTTTTTTACTTTGAAATATGAGGCCCTCACATTTATTTAACTACATGTCAGCCTTTTGAAGTTTATTAGTCACATTGGGCTGATTCCGGTTTTTCATCTCCAAATTTAAGACCTCTTACAAGGGTAAGTATGCAATTTATGATATTTAAGACTTTTTAAAGACCTTTAATTTGATAAAACTGATTTTTAATGCATTCTAAGACTCAAGACTCATATTTGCATCTGATTGTGTTCCACCAAAAGATAAAATCATTTTAATTTGTTTTAACTAAAACATTTCCTTAAAGGGTTAGTTCACCCAAAAATGAGTCTGTCATCAATCGCCCACTCTCGTTCCAAACCCGTAAGACTTTCGTTCATCTTTGAAACACAAACGATGATATTTTTTAATGAAATCTGGGAAACTTCTGTCCCCCCATTGTCTATTCTGTCTATTCACCTATGACAGTTCAAAATGTTAAGAGATCATAAAATAAATTCATTTGAATAGAGAATTTTAATCCAAGTCTTCTGAAGATACATGATCGTTTTATATGATGAACAGATTTAATGTATTATTCCCATAAAAACCCAACAAACATAAGGCACTTAAACATGACAAAAGTAAGATCACCCTAGGTCACCAAACCTGCTTGACACGCAAGAACAAACCTCATTGGTTCTTGCTGAAGCTCAAACATGCTGCGTTACACAAGAGAATGAACCTCATTGGTTCTCGCACATCAAGCAAACATGCTTGACCTTCCGTTTACCATATATGAGTGCTCTTTGTATGTTCACTGATGAATGTTTGTGAATAAAGCCTAAATAAAATCTGCACTGTAAAAAATTGTATCTGTAAAATAACGGTAAAGTACTGGCAGCAGAAACGCCAGCAATCTACAGTAATACTACGGTATGAATAATTGCTTTACAGCTTATGAAATACTGAAATACAGTATTTTCCAGTATTTTTTTATTTTACATTACAATACTTATAGCAGAGTTGCTAGCAATATACTGTAATTCTACGGTATTAATACTGTGAAATACTTTACAGCCATTTACTGTAAAAAAAAATACATGCCGTACATTTCTGTGATTATTTTAATTTACAATACACTCAACACAGTGTTTTGGCAACACAGCACTAGGTCAAAAAGGATCCCCAAAATAGGTTGGAAATTAAAATCACACAGGAAATTACTACAGTAAAAAGACAGGCTACAGTGATAGACTAATAAAAAGGTGAACATTTATTTATAAGCAAAAACGCCCAAAATGGACTAGTTGCTAGTAAAAGCAACGTGAACTTTTATAAGAAAAAGTGCAGAAAATACAAACTCAAACTCTATTATATAGCTTATACAGTTAAACGAAATTGCATTTTAAAAGTTTAATAATCAATAATGTTTAAGAACAAATTTGACCAGTTTGTATTACAGAGTATTTTTTTCCCGCCAATGAGCTTTACAGCTTAAACCATACGGCGGATAGGAAGCTAGTTCTCAAAATCATGTGAAACACCCATTCAGCGCCATTATGCTTTTACTTCAAAAATGCAATGCATTGTGTACTACAGTACAAAACCATAATACATAAATACAGTAGATTACTGTTGAAAATGGGCTGTAAATTAACAGCAGTTGCTTACCGTGAAAAATATTCCCCAGTATGCATTGTTTTCTATAGCAAAAACAGCAGGCTATGTTACTGTCAGAATTTGGGCGTTTTTTTCCCCGTAATATTTTCCAGTGTGTTCATCGTGTGATTGTGTCTCCACAGGAGACTTGGATTAATATGTATTATTATGGATTCCTTTTACGATCTCTTTATGAATGTTTTCAACCGTCTGCGCTTTGGGTGAACAGACTTTCAATAAAGGGACAGAAATCTCACACATATCATTACAAATATCTTCATTTTTGTTCCATAGATGAACAAAAGTCTTTTGGGTTTGGAACGACATGAGGGTGAGTAAATTATGACAGGAATTTCTTTTCTGGTTAAACCAACCCTTTTTAGCCTTAAATTGCTCTCCATTCAATCTCATTGTTGACTTGAAGAAGCAGTTGAGTTCTGATTTTTCTTTCCTGTGTATTGCTCTTTATGCGACGTTTATGTAGTCACAAGTTTGTATAGAGAAACTGCTGATAAAATCTGGTGGGCCTTTCTCAAGGACTGTCCATGAAAAACCACTACAGACAAAGGAAAAGCCTTTTAAGAGTCTGTCTTTGTCACTTTCATGAACGCTGTATAAATCACAGAGCTGACATTTTCATTTTTGACTCTGCACAAAACAGTTACAGACTGTTCTGACAGAGTGTTGCTTGCTAATCCATCAGTACCTCATTTGAACATTAAAATGCAGGAGAGCTTCGGCTAATTTCCCTTCAACGGTGTACTGTGGGGCTTAGATGGGATTTGTGGGTGACATCAGTGAGGACAGAGTAAGGACAACACTCAAGGACTGCAAATTCAAATATGTCATTGCTAAGATGTCCTGTCCGCAAATAACCTGAGTGAGTTCAACCGCTGGCTGAGCAAATAAATGCAACAAAGGTTCAAAGAGGAAAGTCGATAAAAAAAAAAAACAGTGCACCAAAGCCACCGCAGGCACAGAACATCTCCAAAACGCAATATTCCCTAGAAAATATTCATGCAGGAGTGTGACAAGAGCTTTAGACATTAGATATCTGACAGGCAGAATGATGAATGTCACTCACGGCAATTGTCTAACTTAACATCAACATCAGAAAGACCTATTACTTGCCACGACTGTGCTGTCTGCCAAGCCCAATAGTAAAATGGAACAATAATATTTATAATAGGACCAACTGCACACAACATTGGTTTAATAGCTGGTATGTGGCAACCAGAACGAACCTTTAAAGGAAGCATTAGAATGAAGGATTAAAGGCAGTTAACACACATTATTGTTATTAATTATGGTAGCAGTAATAATGTCAATGTGTAATTATGTGTGTTCCACAACACAATTACTGTACATGTTGTTCATTTATATAACTATAATGTTCCACAACATATACACACACTAGCAGGGAAGAAAAATCAGTAATGAGATCACTTTAATATCTCCCCTGTTTCAAGTTCAAATAGATACTTGTGCTTAAGAGTAAGTTTCTACCAAGAAAAAGACAGATCAGATTTTGCAAGAAAGTAAATCAGAGATTTCAATATAAACTCAAATATTTCTCATAGATCTGATAATCAGAGATCAATTTAACTAATGCAAGCCAAATTTACTTTATAGCTCTTTGATTTGGTGACAATTTAAAAAAAAAAAAAATTATTTTAAGTTTTGAATTATTTGAGATGTCACACAACACACTGATGGCTTATCTCATGAATATTAATTAGGCCAAACTTACATTCGGCAACCATCAGCCTAGTCAAGGTACTTATTAATATGAATTGAATTCATAATGTAGTAGGTGTGTTTTATGTTTGAAATATCAGATACTAAAACAAACAAACAAACAAACAAACAAACAAACAAACAAGACTAAAATAGAAATGCAAGACAACAGAAATACATAATTTCAACCAATTTTGGTTCAGCAATGCTAGATTATGGTGTACTGCATTTCAACAACTGCATCATTTGTGTCTATTTTTATTTCTCGCAAGTAATAGGAGAGCAACAGATGGTTTTAGGAGAAATGTCTGAGACAAAGCTGATGAAGCATATAACCGTGTACTCCAATAAAGATAAAATTTGAAAAAGAACTGCAAAAATAATAGTCATCTCCAAACCGGTTTACCAAACATGTTATTTATATTATTATTAATTAACATTATTATATGTTCATGCAATGAACACTGATCGAATGCATTATTCTCTACATTTCATTTCGACTTTTTTTCTCAAAACACAACAACTTTATTCTCGGAGTTTATTCTCAAGATTGTATTTCGAGTTTTTTTTCTCGAAATTTAACGAGTTTTTTCTCGAAACACGACGACTTTATTCTCAAAATGTAATGAGTTTATTCTCAAGATTGTATTTCGAGTTTTTTTTCTCGAAATTTAACGAGTTTTTTCTCGAAACACAACGACTTTATTCTCGATATTTAATGAGTTTATTCTCAAGATTGTATTTCGACTTTTTTCTCGAAATTTAACAAGTTTTTTCTCGAAACACGACGACTTTATTCTCGAAATGTAATGAGTTTATTCTCAAGATTGTATTTCGAGTTTTTTTTCTCGAAATTTAACGAGTTTTTTCTCGAAACACAACGACTTTATTCTCGAAATGTAATGAGTTTATTCTCAAGATTGTATTTCGACTTTTTTCTCGAAATTTAACAAGTTTTTTCTCGAAACACAACGACTTTATTCTCGATATTTAATGAGTTTATTCTCAAGATTGTATTTCGACTTTTTTTCTCGAAATTTAACGAGTTTAATCTCGCATTATAGTAACTTTAATCTCGAGATGGTTTTATTTTTTTATTATTGCTTGGCCCTAATCCTCTTCCGTAATATTTTTCAACTTGCATTTTAACTTTAAAGCTTTAATAATTTTGTTATTTTGATATTGTTCTTTTTTTTTCTTTTCTTTTTTTCTAGTTTTTGTTTAATATTCCTACTTATTTCAGTTTTAGGAAAAGTACTTCAACTTATTTTTCTTCAGTTAGTTGACAAGGCAAAAAAAAAAAATCATAATATTTAGATTTTATTGTATTTCAGCTTTATTTCAATTAACGTAAACCATTTTTATAGTTTTGGTTAACAATAACAACAGACATAGAGGTAGTCCCACCCCAAAATCACGCCATTGGTTGAGCCAGGAATGGATATGTCAGATCGCTCCAATAAACGGAATAAAGAAAGGCAAACTCCAAATGACTTACTCAGTTTCTGCACATTTCAGTGGGACATTTAACTTCAACTTGAATTCTACTGAGCAACCTCTGAGCAATGAACTTTTCCTCTGGGCAGACACACACTCACAGGACATTTTCTGACGCATACTTTCAGCATCATCAGCACAGTCCTTTCACCCTGACACTGAACCTCAGGATGTGCCGTAACCTGTGTGACTAATGATGCCGTATGTTAGCATATGGAGAGCGTGACTGCAGGTGAGTGAGTGTGAGCTGGACAGGGAGGAGGGAAGGAAGGAGACTGTTCGTATTTAATAAGACAGAGTGCCTCTCTTCATAAAGAGAATGACTGATGAATGACTGAATGGCTGCCATTCATTCCAACTTGGAACCCTCTGCAAGGACATCGCTATGGAAACTCTCCTTTCCTCTCTCTCCCCACTCCTGTACGTCCATCATCCTCATCTTTTTATTCAAACGCCGCTTCAATACAATTTAATTTTGTAACTTTGGCCAGATAGCAGGGCTTTTCCAGTACACAATCTATCCATCCATCCATGTGGAGACTATTAAGCGTTTAGCAGAAACTTTGCATATAGATGCAGATAGTTCTACTAAAACACCCTGACACACACACCACTTTCTCTGATCAAAGGGGTCAAATCATGATTTTCCTTGATCTTTTGATATAATAGAGCTCAATGTACCATCTGCTGAACATGCTCTAGCTTTCCTGCTCATCTCATTAGTATTCATAGGTATTCTTACGGAAGGTGCACTTCTAGCACACATGGGTGGATCCCATGAAACCCGTCAAGAAACTGTCTGGTTCATATTTCACCCCAAAATCCAAAAGAGAGAAATAAGACCTTCAGTTTCTTTAATATACAAAAAAAAAATTCTGTTTATTTAGGGGCGACATGTGACCTAGACATTTCTTAGTGAGAATACATAAGCATACACTAGCGTTCAAAAGTTTGGCGATTATAAAAATAGTAAAAACTGTAATTTTGTGAAATAGTAGTTCGAGCACATGTGAAGTTTATTTAAATCTTAAACGTGAACCGATACCAAAAAAAACAAAACAAAGACTTCGCTTGACATATACATACACAATAAACATGAACTTAAAAAGAAACTTAAAAAGAAAAACTTAAAAAACTTAAAAAGACCATAACCCATGAAACCAGAAACTCACCAAACAGCAGTTACAACAAACAAAGCTAGACAAGAAACAACAGTAACATGAAGGCTATTTATATACACAAAGACTAAAGACTAGCAAGGAACACCTGTGAATAATCAAACAATGAACCAATCACAAAACAGAACAGAGAAACAAACACATGACCTAAAACAACTAAACAGAACAAGACACATAAGGCTTGTTCGACCTGAACCGGCGCTGTACAGGTCAGTCGGCGAATGACATTAAAGTACCGCAAGAGCGATTAGAGAGCATACGGCTCCGTATGCTTTTGAATTGCGGTTCGAACAAGCCTATAGACTAGGGAAACACAAGACATGGGCTGCATTCCAGTTCAAAATCGTCATGCCCTTCACTCGCTAACTTCCCTCCGTCTCGTTCACTCGGACGTACGACATTGTTTACGTTGCATGAGTGCCCACTACTGGCGGAACCTTTGCAATAGGCTGAAATGGAACATGCGAAGCCCTTGATCACTTAGAATCCACTATGGGGTTGATTTATTATTTATTTTTTTCCCTTTTGAAATTGTATAATGCAGCATTCTATACGTATATAGATGTGTTTGAGTTGTTTAATTAAAAAAAAAAAGATTAACATATCATAGAGTTGTTTGTGGTGGGGTAAATTAAACGCAATATGCATTGACGTCACAATTGTGTTGCATTGTAGTATATGGAGCTGCCTGAAGTGTACATATATAGTAGACTCGGTCCCTCTGTCAAAATCGAGGGAGCGAGGGTCTGTCCATATAAACTTCCCTCGTCCACTTCACGAAGTGGAACGCACTTCAAAATGGCGGCAGGGATTCCCCCGAGGGGAAGTGCTTAAGGAAGTTCACAAGTGCGTGTCTAAAAGTGGACTGGAACGCAGCCATGATCACATGAGAGCAAGGAATCACATGACAAGGAAGCAGGAAACATGGCTTAATTTCAAAATAAAAGACATGAAAACAAGAACATGAAATTAAACCAAAAACAGACGTGACAGATATGTACAAATAATTTATATTTATGATCATGTAAATTACTGTGTAATCATTTCAATGAACAACTGTATTGACGCAATCTTTGAATCATGTTTACATCTACCTGAATTCAAAGAATATTAAGTGATGAAGTTTACAAAAGGACTAAAGAGAGAATCAGAAGTGGTCATTAAACTGATTGAAGCAACAACAACAAAAAAACAAACTGATTAACATTATAAGGAAAAACCATGACAAAACATTGATGACATGGCCCCTTTAAAACTCAAATTGAACGAACTTAAAGGAACATGCCGAGTTTTTGGGACTTTAGCTTATTCACCGTATCCCCCAGAGTTAGATAAGTCCATACATACCCTTTTCATCTCCGTGCGTGCCGTAACTCTGTCTGATGCACCACCGCTAGCCTAGCTTAGCACAAAGACTGGAGGTAAACGGCTCCAGCTAGCAGAAGGCAAAGCACCGCTACTTCTGCAGAGTGATTTACTCCAACTCTGAGCGAACTCTCTGCTCCTCACCACGGGGCTTCTCAGGTGCTGCGAGCAAATCACTCCGCCCATGTAGCAGTGCTTCGCCTTCTGAGAATATAGTTCCCACACGGTTAGAAGATGGCTGTGTCTCATGTGACCTTGTTATTTGTACACGCTGTGACTATACAAATCACAACATGTAAATAGGAAAATGTTGGCATTATTTTGTCACTTATTGGGAGCAGTTTGCTAGCTGGAGCCATTTACCTCCAGTCTTTGTGCTAAGCTAGGCTAACGGTGGGTGCGTCAGACAGAGTTACCGCACGCACAGAGATGAAAAGGGTATGTATGGACTTATCTAAAAGTCGGCGTGTTCCTTTAAGGATTATACAGGCTTCACCAGTTGAGCTTACGAATAAATTCTCCCTTTACTGTCTGGTAAAATGTAGTAATTCATAGTGTGATCTGTTGACATGTTTGCGGTGCAGTAAAGAACTTTTTAATTGTGGGTTCCTGTGGACAGGTTTCTGACACATCGCTGTCCTAATGAGCTGTGAATATGATCAAATGATCAGACGGCTAAGAAGCAGAGAGACGAGTCATTATAGCAGACACCCTCTGCTCGCAGTGTGCACAGCAAAACTCAGCTCAGTGGGAGTAGGTTTAAGATGTGCCATTGTGCTGTTACATTACCACATACTGTGCTTTGCAAAAGACCCTTCAGAACACACTGGTTTCATTTGTTTACTTAATAAGCTATTTCAAAGCACTTTTTCATTTACAGTAATGTGATTTTTTTCGTTCTAAAAACATTATAAAAATATAAGTAGAAATATAATACAAAACGATATAAATAAAATTAAAATGTAAAAATCACACTTTATTATTTTGTAGCGTCTTCTGGTGTTTTTTAAGAATTTTAAGAGCTCTATGGAAGCTTGTTTCCGCCATGGGAAAAAAGGTAGTTGGAGATTTTCTCTCACAATAATGCAAATTGCAAAAAACTCGCAATTGAGAGTTTAAATACTTAGATACTTTGTATCTCACAATTGTGAGAAAAGTCAGAATTACATCTCGCAAGAAAAAAAATCAGAATAGTGAATTCACAACTGCGAGGAATAATTCTGAGAAAAAAATCAAAACTGTGAGTTATAAACTCAGAATTGCAAGAAAAAAGTACAAATTGTGAGATATATACTCGGAATTGTGAGAAATAAAGTCAGAATTGTAAAATTAAAAGTTGCAGTTGCCTTCTTTATTTTTTATTCCATGGCGGAAACAAGCTTCCATTCTTCACACACTGTTTGAGGTGTAATTTTGGCTTGTTCTTCCAAACAGCTTGGCTCCAGGTTGTTCGGGTTAATAGGATGAAGATTATGCAATTTGCAAATTTTGGGTCACAGACTCTCATTTGGACAGAGATCAGGCTTTGACTGGGACTTTGTAGAACATTTCCTTTCTTAAACCGTTCCAACTTTAATTTGGCTTTGTGTTTGGGATCAGTGTCTTGCCGAGAAAAAAAAAGAAGAAAAAATAGAAGCTTGTTCCAAACTTCTGATTTTAGCAGAATGAAACTGTGTGTTTTGCAGGATCTAATCTTCTCATTTAACAAGATGCCCCAGTCCCTGCTATTGAAAGGCGTCCCGCAGCATGGGGCCGAAGGCTGGTACGGTGTTCTTTGAGGTGTGGGTAAATCTGTAAATCTGTGCCATGTACAATGCTTTGCTCTTGGTCTCATTTTTATCATAAAAGCTTTCCCCATATTGTCAAACGGGTCACTAGAATGTTTTTTAGCGAACTCCAGACATACTGTCACATGGTCCCAGTTTACACATCTGTTGTAAAATATCTTGAATTTGTATGGATTGTGCAGCATCAATAAAACAATCTGCAAAACAGGTGCAGTCCACCACATTAACTACAAACATGTTCCAGTAATGTTAGACAACCCGAAAGTGTCCAACGTCAACATGTGATCGTCAACGAGTGGATCTCTGAGCTGGTGTGAGTGAGCGGAGGCGGGGCTAATTTGCATATTCATAGAACCGCGTATACTAAATGAGGCAAGGGTGTAGAGTTACATTCAAGCTATTTTAAGGCAAGAATAAAAACATTTTCAAGGAAAAATTTTTTAAATATGTAATATTGGTGATCAAAGATGAGTTTTAAAGGATAAAATTATTGACTACAGGGGGATTTTAACAAAGATTAATAAACACTGTAACAAGTGTATTGCTTATTGCTAGTTAATGTTAAAGCATTAACTAAAAAGTTAAATAATAATTATCTTTAAGTGAGTGTTATATTACAATACACGGCTCTGTGGAATACTTGATTCTGATTGGTCAATCGCGCCATCCAGCAGTATGTTACAGGTATGTAAGGGATAATGTCAGCCTGAAGGGGTTGTATTCGCTATAACAACTGCCTCGCTCTACATTATCCCACTTATTACATGGCTACCTACCAAATAAATCAATAATTTGACACAAAATATTGATTTAAAAAGGAGTTTATTGATTATAAAAAAAAATTGTTTGCTTCCGCTCAAGAAAATAGTCCGTTCCGTCTCTACGGTTAGAATCCTGCATCCATAGCAACGCTTTGTTTTTCATGGCAACAGTGTGTTATACTTAGCAGCGGTCTGTTATCAAGAAATAACAGACCGCATTCTACATTAGAATTCAACCAAGCCATGTAATAAAAACTGATAACACAGGCTAATCCGGGTGACTGAAGTCAGCGTTACGGTAGCTAGGAACGTTTTTTCTTCATGGAAGTTGTTTGGTGAGCTTATAAAATATTAAAACTCAAATCATTATTTTGTGTACAGTTATTTATTTATGCCATCCCCGGGTATCACGGACTCGCTCTCTTGTTTCATACAAACGCAGCTGCTGCCATTTTGCAATGATTGCTTACACTGTAATGGATTATAAGATAGCAAACAGGTAATATAGCATTTGAAAGTTAAATCAGTTTCATCTCAAATCAATATCTCTTATCCCCTTTATGATTCATGTGCCGAAATTCCGTGTAATAAATTGTATGACTGTACCGTATCCCTTAAATGTCCGTCTAGTTTGAACTTGCTGCTTGCTAGCAACTGTTTTCTTCGCGGAAGCGTTGCGTTAAAAGACCTAATAAAATATTTTAACTCAAGTACGCTTCACGTTGGGGTCCTGATCACCCTGGCGGGGTTTATTCTGCGCTAACAACCGGCTTGGATGTGCATTATCCCTTACGTAAATGTAATGTAAATGCAAAAATATGGGAAGCAAACATGCTCAATTAAATATCAGCTGGTACTAACATAATGTGCATGCCGAATAGTTAAAAAAATAAAAAATAAATTGTGAATGTGATTGTGTGATCATTAGGTGTTTTTTTTTGTTTTTGTTTTTTTATGTAAACATTAAAGAGAACATGATTGTATATCAGATAAAAGGGAATTAATGGTCAGATCTTGAAATGCATTTTATCTTTGACATTACAGATGCACAATAGCAAACTCTAATATCGCCTATGATCACCACATACTCAAAATAGAAAATTCCAACCTGTGAATTCATGATAAATTGACAGTTAATCGCAATTAACCAAAATGACAGAGTGCAAAGGCTCAACTGAGCACTGGAGAGTCAGCAGCGGTCTGTCTAATGTGGTCAGACAAAGCAAAGCAGAGGAGTGTAGAGTTATTGATCCGTGACAAGTCGAGAAACTGGAGAGTGATCGATCTGAACAAGGCAGAGTGAAAGAGGGAAGAGAAGGAGAGAACTACAGAGGGAAAGAGAGGGGGGAGGAAATAGAGCGATGAATAGTCGCAGAAAGACATCTGGCAGATTGTGTACACTCTAAAATAAACAAGGGCTTTTCCAAACATCAGAGCAATTCAAGCTTGGATGAAAGTCTGCCACAATTATACAATGTCTTATATTATCTTAGAGTGTTTCTTAGCAAAAAATAATAATACTATAATGGATATCAGCTGATATTATCATTTTTATATTTTTTAGCTGATTTGCTTTAGCTTTTGGATATTTAATATTTCAGGCTCATTTCATCTTCATTTCGATTACCTTAGTCATCATTAACGAGAAGTAGAGAAGTTAATCTCTAAAAACACTAATAATTTAACATCAAGTATAATAAAATATAAATAATAAAAATAACATTGCAAAATTTGATCATTTACGTTATAATGTTGTGATGCCTAAATTCACTTTATGCATTTAAAAGATTTATTTCAATGTTAGTTTAAAATTATCTTTAGAATAAAATATATTATAACATGAGAAAAAAATAGCAGTCAGAACTGTATATATATAGTATGCATCCCTACTATATTTTAGTTAATTGCAATGTATTTTATTAATATATTAGTATCATGTACTTAATTACACACTTTTAATCACTGACTTAACCCTACTAAATAAATTTGACTTTACTGTAAGACGCTGAGAAAGCATTTGAGACATAAAAACTGCTTCCGTCCATTCAGTTTTCAATGAGCTGCAGTTTTTCTGTCATAATGCTTTTGTAGCATCACTTAAAATCCATAAACACACACACACACATTACAACTCAAACTCAGCAGCACACAGGCGGACAAAAACAACTACGCAATCAATTTACTCTAATTTAGCATAAAACTAATATTTCAGGCTTAATGGCGAAATAGCTGAAGTCTGTAATTATCAAACATCATTCCATTAAACTGCAGCTATCCTAATTGGACTAACGCATCAGCTATTAGATTAAAACCTCTCTATAACGCATTAAGCCCACAAAACCTTGTGATGATGCTTTAGGCTAAGCCCTAGAGACAAAGAAGAACAGAAAGGCATGGAGAATACATGGACAGAGCGAGTGGAGGGAGACGGGAACCGTGCCGGCAGTGTGTTGTAGTTCTTTAGAGGTGATTGATGAAACGCAAGGTGATAGAGGCAGAACGCAGGGAAATGAAGCCTAACGTCTCCTCGCCAACTACACAGATTTGGCCAAAGACAAACCCTGCCTGGTTTGTTATGAATTGCCAATGAAATGTTATAAGCATTCAAAATAAGTAACAACAATAATATGATATCAAGCTATTCTCCATGATAAACTGTCCACAGTAAGCCCTCCTCCAAAACGCTGAGTCAGCCAATCAAATGTGGCGGAGGCTTTGGGTATAGAGTGGGGTCTTAGCTCATTTGTTGCCTGGCAACCAGGTGCTTTCCAAGGAAGGGTTGATCCCAAAGAGAGTCCACAGATAGTGCTGTAATATAGCGCAAACCCCCTGCTTCCTCCTGATTAACTTCTTATGTCCACCCACCCGCACACACACACACACACAGATGTAGAGATACACCGATCTCACCTCACAGGAATCTGTCAGCACTCTCACCGGCATCACCAACAGAGATGAACCCTTGGAGGCTACACGCTTGGTACATGGGTTAGTGATTATGGGCTGGTCACTTGGGATCTCTCCAGCTTTTAGTAGAAAAACAGTTTTCCCCTGTCCAACTTTGCTTCTAACATTATTAAAGGGATAGTTCACCAGAAATAAACACTGCCATTTTCTACCTACTGTACTGTCATCATGCAGTTCCAAAAACCCCTACGTTTGTCCTTATCCTCCAATTATCCTTATCATTGAATGGCTTGAATGGGTCTGATTTGTTCTGATCCCTCTTGGTTTTTCAAAAGTATAAATAAAACAAAGATTATTGGAATACATTTTAAAAGGAAACAACCATTTCAGTCTTTCTACTTCAAAATTTAAAGTTTAATACAATGTGTTACTTGCCATTTCTTTGTAATTATTTGTGAAATTTACAAGCCATTTCTAAGTGAAAATTGTTTCAAAGTAAAACCTACACAAGTTTATTTCATTGTTCATTGCAGTTCTGTGTTTTTTTTTTTTTTTTTTGCACCATTACATTGTCTGATTGCTTAGAAATGTAATAGCACACTGTTCCTCAAAAAGCTACACAATGTGAGGTAAATATGAATTATCCATACAATGTTTTTGTACTAGGGTTCCACGATTTGAGGGGAAAAATATTATTGAGAATAGCAATTTAAAATGTGTTTAAAATTATTTGCAGAAAGCTTGAAATTAAAAAAACGATGCAGTGCCTTCTATATTGGATCCGACAGGAACGACAGAACACACTTATGTGAGTAAAAAAGTTTTTACTGTCACTATTGCTTTGTTACCGATCGGTTGATACGTATGGATTATGTGTACATTTCCTAAAAAAAAGTTTGTTGACTTTCACAGACTCAGAGACTCATATAGGCCACTGGGGAGTGGAATATACCTCACGCTCAAGCGCACACAAGCTTGCCGCAAAGCACTGGCAAAAGTAGCCAAGTGAGACGCGTCTCTGGGCATAACCGGCGTAAACTAGGGTTTTTCCTTGATGCCTCGCCACAGCCAATCATGCTGCATGCTTATTGGCTCACTGTTGTTGATGAGATTATCCCCATATGTATCAAAATTTTGGTATTGAACGACAAGACATCTTTTGAATCAATGGTAGAGGCAATAAAAAGTATCGAACTCGATACCCAGCCCTACTAATCAAGTATTTGACGTTGAGCAGCTCATTTGGCAGATTCAGCATAAACCAATCAGAAACCCTATAGAGACGAAGTGATTGCAAGCAGATTGAGTTAAGGACCTATCAGCCTGTGCAACCTAGAGTTTAATGACAGAATTTTGTATTTGTAAACAGAATGTGCATTAATAATTTACCACACTGATGGCAGATTTGGGACCTGGCATATGGGCGAATTAATTGATCTCTTGTTGTGACCACAATCTCAGAAAGTGAATCAGGTAATGAATGCTTTAAGACTCTACTAACGACACATTGCCATTATACTGTAATATCCTGATCATTTTGCATGATTAATGTAAACAGTACACAAATAAATCAACTGAAAAAGTATTCTTTTTTTTTTAAAGCATTACGAAGGGTGTCCAAGTAGGTTAAAAGTGCATATTACACACCAGCGTCACAGTAGAAAGCCTTTTGTTACATATTAACAAGAGCTTGTTTTATGTCTTAGGAGTGAGAGTGGCTAATGTCGCCTAGGGCTTTATATTCAGCCTCACTGTCCGCGGCTCTCGCTGGGTCAGTGTTTGCGCTCGTGTGTGAGTGTGGCAAGGTACTGACACAATACTCAAACAGGGCATACCCATGGTGACGTTACCGTAGCAACATCCCCTTGCTGCTGACAAAAGAAGTTAAACCGTGTGTGTGTTGTGAAGTGCATGAGTACATCCTGCTTTTTCCTGTGATTTTGTCTGCACGTATTCAGCGATTTATCTCTTAAAAAGTACACTGGCTGCAGCGACTGTCAGATTGTAAATATAAATACCGCAGAAACATACACACACGTTCATAATAGCCCCCGTCTCCAGTCTGGGAGTGTTCAGGCTGGACTGATGCTAGCTGACAAGGACGTTACATCACCGAACAACACAAATCTGTCTGTCAAGAGACACACTTTAGAGTAGTGTTTTTCACTGTGGCTCACTGGACAGAAGTTATTTTCAATAATCAAAGAAGATTCCAGACACTTGAATCTGTTGGTGTATCATGTGCCATGTGATACATTGCATTCAATGCTCTATTCTCTTTTAAGACACTTTTATTTATGTAGGTTTGACCTGAATCCTAAATTAAGTAAAATTAAAACATAAAAAGAGTTAAAAGAACTCAATTCGGTGTACGCACACAGAAAGCCACGTGTAAATTTACATTAGATTAACATTAGTGAGTCACTAATGTTAATCAAACAAAAGAGAAAATAACTTACTGCACTTGACTGAATAACGTTTTTTAACTTTAATAAGAATGCATTTATATTTAAATGATACAGTGAAGACTTTGCAGTATTTTATTTTTTACATTAGTTTCTGTACTATTTCTAACTACTGTTAAATAAACCTGTTCCTGAAAAACTTAGTTTAATTCATATTTTTGCTATATTGTATCTGTATTGTCCTGTTGTTTGTAATTTGTTTTATTCTGATTTTGATGTATATCATTATCGTGAAATAAAATTGATCATATTGCAAAATAAGATTTTGGTCATATCGCCCACCACTAATCATAAACAATAATTACAGAACATGTTCTGTCTTACAACTTTGCATTCCTATAAAATATTCCTTTAGATAATAGAATCATCCCATAAACACATAATAATAAACGTCTCATTTATCTTTGCATTTACTCATGAGAAATAACGGTTTCTGTCTGTAATTTCTCTCTTGTTTAATGAGCGGTCTGGTTTTATGTTATACATCAACTTTAATGCTAAATAAGAAATAAAGTTACTAATTAAAACATGTATTATAGATATTCGAGTCTGAACAGAGCCGAGTTTGAACAGAAATGAGCATATAAAGCTACCCTCTTAATTGCATTAATTCTTTTAAAATGGTAGATGGTCAATATTCATTGCAGAAATTAACTTTAATATTATTTGTATATTTATATCAAATAATCCAAAAACCGTCCACAATTGTCTTGACGCAGTCACAGACATTGGTTTTCACATTCTTGGTCAGTTTTCTTTTTTGACTTCATCCCTTCCTCTCCCTCTCGGTGTAAGGTGGTTGAACTCTGCGCTTTACTGTACATCAGTGACTCCCGTTGTCTTGGAAACCAGTATGGTTACCCTGACAGCAATGACAAGCATCTGTAACCCCAGAGATTCATTAGTGACAGTAGCCATGGAGATTACCAATCAACTAAGTTTTTGCACCAGTATCATTAAGAGTTTCCTTGGGGACTGGGTCTGTGTGTATATATTTTAATATATATGCATGTACACTTGAGATATAAATGCTGTCATATCTCTCTAGAACATAATGTCATAATCTGACATTCCCTCACTTTCTCAATGTCTCAATGATATCCTCATGGACATAGTCACACATATACACACAGGTATTGGCGAGCTCTGGCTTGTTATTTCCCATTACGTATATTCAGACTTCACTTGGGACTGTCCTTGAAATTAAAGCATAAAACACATATGCATATCCAGGTTTCAATTAACACATATAACCCCCACACATGGGATAAATAAATTAGAACCTGTCAAATCTAACACCTGAAACTCACCATGTCACAAGTTCACACTCTGATATGCAGGGCATCTAGAGATTAAGTACACATACATACATGCATGTGTGTGTTTAAACCAATATCCTACAGTAAATGTTTGCTTTATCAGTTTATGAATGTTTACTGTGATATTTATTGCGGGCTAAGAGACAGGCATGCTAAACCGAGCTGAGGACGAAGTGACGAAGGACCATTTTCACGGCCAAGGTCAGGATTTTCGTTTGAAAATACATTAAATTTTGCTTTGTTTTTCACCAAACCCTATCATATACCCCCAACACTGGGAATATACGACATGCGTTCAGTGCTTCATTTGTTTGTTAGTGGGGTAGGGAAAGATAACAGGACATATGTGCAATCTCAGTCTGGTTTTCATACAATTATTTTGATGCGCATTTTGAAAATGTGCAGAAGAAATCTTGAATGGAAACTGTTTACCTCCTGGGAAATTGTATCGATGACTTGATATTATTAAGAGATTAACACTTTAAAACACGCAGACAAAACATGGTAAAAACATGTCTAATTTCTGGGAATGACAGCAGCGCGTCACAGTTCTGGCAGCATATGCGTTGCCGTTGCTCCATCATTATGACTGCAGTGCGGGCCTAAGATACATTTTAAAAGTGTCAATAAATTAATAAGTTCAAGTTTGTATTCGACTGAATCGACTCTACAATCTGGCGTTGTAATTTCAGAAAGATCAGAGCAACATTTCCGATGTGATGCTCAGTCCGAATATGAGTACGTACTCAGTACGTATATTCCAGTTACGAATGAATTATTCAGTCACATACTTTTCAATGCACATCTTGTATTCCTAATAAATTCAATAGGAGTTTATTCTGTAGATGTGTTTATGTGCATTTCTTTTTGTTGAATAAAAAATGATCCTCCTCAAGCGAGTGTATGAGTTTCATTTTGATGATTTTATTCACATCTTGGCCTATAAATCCTATGCAATAGGGCAGCCTATCCTAAAATGCACATATACGTAGTTTTTCATAAAACAACTAAAGATGTGTAGGCTGTGATACTTGTGATACCATGTTATTCTGTGATACTTTTTTAAAGAGCTTGATGCTGGTTGCAATTCACTGCGATTATATGGATGAGCGCAAGTAGGACATTATTTCTAAATTCTCCTTTTGTGGTCCAAAAGAGAAAGAATGGCGCACAGGATTAGAACAACACCAGGGTGAGTAAATGATGACTTATTTCATTTTAGGGTGAACTATCCCTTTAACAGAGACTTTTTTTTTAAAAATACCTAAGGGAAAAATAAATGGGAAAATATTTCCGGAACCAAGGCAGCTGAAAAGGTGTTGCACTCTATTGCTTACACTTATTAAACTTCAGCATTGATTCTGCACCATTGTGCTATGGATGTTAAAGGAATAATACTGACTTTCATTTACTCACCCTCATGTCATTTCAAGCCTGTATTACATTATTTTATCTTTTAAGTGAACTGTCACTTTAAAAAAAATAGCTTCTTGTTGAGTAAAGTGTTATGACTGTTCTAAGCATCAGATTTTTGATTTGCCATTGCCATTGGCAGAAAACAGCAAAAATCTGTTATTTAGCACAGATTCGTTTATTTATTTATTTTTTTGTAGTCTGAACAGATTTTTTTTTAAATCCCATATTTACAAACTCCTTTCGAATCGCATCTACATGTGTGGCTTGAATCTGCTTGAAATCAGCATTTTTTGTAATGTGTTTCATCTGAACGGTTATATCATATTTCAAGTAGTGGAAATTTCACTCATATAGCAAACTAATCATTCATATAGCAAATAGTGAGAGTGAAGTCATCATTTTTGGACAAATGTGTAAAATACTTCACATAATACATGAGATGAGACGAAATTTACAGTATTACACATTGATAGCTCATCCATGCTGTTGTACGAGAAAGCCTCTAGGCATCGTGTCAAAGCTTTCGTTATTAATATAGTAAACAATACAGGTATTGACTTCACTGTCTAAACAAACAGATTAGATCGCATCCCTTTAAAAATGATAGTGTGGACAGTCAATCCTAAAGATTGGATTAGTGTGAACAAAAGCCATAGAGACCTGTTTGATATTGGCTCATAAATAATCGCCTAGCAACCACCCAGAACGGCCTAGCAACCACATAGCATCATACTAATCCGACAACTACATAACAATACCCTGACAACCATTACTTTCATTCAGAATATGTGAACATCTACTATCTGTGCATTCTCTTTTCACACACACACACACACACACACACACACACACACACACACACACACACACACACACACACACACACACACACACACACACACCCTCAGCACTGATGTTCCTTCAAAAATAAATCGACAGATGCTTCACAACCTAGGAAGTGCACAAAATCACACACAATCATCCTCTCATGTCTCATGGTTAACATCAAAGGGCATGAAAGGAGACGTGAGACAGAAATACTCAGTCAACGAAGACCAGTGGTTACATAACACAGTCAAATTGCTTTGTTCCTCTGTCGTGAGTCCAATAATGTCGCTAAAGGGACAGCGTGACAATACTTCGGTAATTTCCGAGGTAATCCTTGTGAGATACAGAGATTTGAATTATGAATATAATTTATGTGTGTCTCATAACTTTATGCACCAGAAAAGCTCCCTCGGTGGAATTTATGACGCAACAGAGAGAATTCTCTCGTAATTTTTGCTTCGCATGCCTTCCCTCCTAAAACTTAAGAAAATGCAATGTACGATAATTCTGATGATTTTTTCATTGCACAGAGGGGAGAAGCAAGTGAACAATATGGACAAACCACACTGCATGCAGCAATTATTCATCAGCACGAGGCTGGCTCATGGCCATGGCGAACATCACCAACTGAGAGGGACAACAATGAGTTAGTGAGACAGAACAAAAGCAGTTCTCCACCCAGAAAATGAGGGAGAGGTGTACTAACAGCACAGTAAGTCTAATTGCCAGGGTTTAATTATTGTACACTATAAAAACAAACAATATGCTTTTGTTGTTATAAGAAGGTGTAGTGATTATTTTTAATTTAATTCATAAATAATAATATAAAAAAAACTTTGGAGTATCTTTTATTTGTTATTTATTGTATACTCTATTTGCACCCTTTTTTTTTTTTTTTTACTATATATTGATTATTTGTATAGAGCATATAAAAGGGGTAATTGTTTTTTTTATATATTTTATATTATTTTAATTTTCTATTTAATTAATAAATACATTAATGAATTTGCAGCATTTTTATGATAATTTAATTATTGTATACTCTATTTTTGATATACTCTATTTTTTATATTGCCGATAAATATATAGTATATAATATTGCGTTAATATATAGTCAATGTGATTATTTCCAGGACTTTTTTTTAGCTAATCTGAAATTGAAAATTACTTTTGTTGTAACCAGGGATAGTAATTATCTATGTTGTATCTATTATTTGTATTATTTTACTAATTTAATTTATAAATAAACTAAAAATGTATAAACTTTGCAGAATTTGAATTGTACTTTATTTGTTATTTATTGTATACTCTATTTGCACAATGTATGACTATATTAATGATTTATATATATATATATATATATATATATATAATTGATATGATTATTCACAGGGCTTTTTCTAGCTAATCTGAAACCGAAAATTACTTTTGTTGTAACAAGGGGTAGTAATTATTTTATTGTATTTTTTTATTTATTTCCAATTTGATTAATACATACATTTAAAATGTATAAACATTGCAGTATGTTCTATTAATTTATTTCTTATTTATTGTATTCTCTATTTGCACAAATGTTGACTATATATATATGGATGATTAATATATAGTATATAATATTGAGTCAATAGAGAATTTGATTATTCCCAGGGCATTTTTCTAACCAATCAAAAAACTGAAAATTACTTTTGTTGTAACAAGGGGTAGTAATTATTTTATTGTATTTTTTATGTATTTCCTATTTGATTAATAAATACATTTAAAATGTATAAACATTGCAGTATGTTCTATTAATTTATTTCTTATTTATTGTATACTCTATTCGCACAAATTTTGACTATATATATATATATATATATATATATATATATATATGGATGATTAATATATAGTATATAATATTGAGTCAATAGTGAATTTGATTATTCCCAGGGCATTTTTCTAATCAATCTAAAAACTTAAAGTTACTTTTGTTGTAACGAGAGGCAGTGATTTTTTATTTTACTTTATTATTCGCATTATTTTATGAATTTAATTCATAAATAGACTAATGTTAAACTTTGCAGTACTTTTTATTATACTTTATTTGTTATTAATGCTATACTCTATTTGCAGAGTATTTTTGACAAAATACTGATGATAAAGTTTTGCACTATTTTCATGATAATACTGCAAATATTTTGACATGTCAATAAACCATCCTGAATGGAGAATGAGCAAAAGTGCACACAAAGAAAGGATATGGGCTGCACACAAGTGCAAGGCACCAGCTGCGGGGTCGAGTGCTCTGATGGAGCCAGAAGAACACCACCGGTGCAAGGGTCGGATATGGAAGCTGCACATTCTCCTTCACCTCTGCCATGCTGCCAGTGGACTCCCAAGATGCTTGGCCACTTCCAGTAAGGCCACCGGGCAGGTCCTCTGCCTCCTCGAGCTGAGCTGCTGTGGTCAGGGTGGCTTGAGCCCGATCCGGCCACAGGGTTGGTTCTGTGTCCTCACCGGTGGTCATGATGATAGAATAGTGGGCAGCAACGTGACCCTGCTGATGGGAACGTCACTCATATACCAGTCCTCCATCCTAAGAAAATTTACTTAAACACATTATGCCTCTTACTTTCTCTGCATATGAATAGGGTTAGTCCATCTAAAAATCATTTGCTCGCCCTCATGATGTTCTAAACCCACCTGACTTTGCGTTCCACAGAAGGGATAGCCATAGCTGATTGTGTAAAAACCCCAACATATTCAAAATACCAGCGTAAAGATCAACATATAGCAAGTTCCTTTAATCAAAAAGTAAGCCAGAGGAACATCAATCACGCTCTCTGTTCATTAACATTAAGCCCATCACTAGAGTAGAGCCAAAACTGACGTCTTTTCCCCGCAGTAAGATGTTTAGATGTCCAAGCACAATGTGCTGTGCCAGCAACCTTATTGTTTTAGTCACAGGATTATCATTATTACTTTCCGTGCCTTATAATGCAGTCTACAGACCAAACTGTAAATTGTAGTAGCTTATAAACGTGAACTTTGGAATGGAGGCCAAACGCTGTGCGAGGAATAAAAATTGCACACATTTTACTGTTAGTTGCACTTTAGAGAAAAAGGGAAAATAAATATTTTTGCTTTAAAGTAGCTTTGTTATATTTCATGAAACATTTTTGAAAAAAAGAAAGAAAAAAAGCCTTTCACTGACAAATAATTAAATGGTCAGGGTGTCCATGAATAAGCAAACATGCTTAGATGTATTTATTAATTTTTTAAACATTATACTGTAGGAACTGTCAATAAAACATATTTCTTTACTGGATAAAACAAAGTAAAAAAAAGTTTTTTAAACAAGTATTAAGACTTGATTTTAAAGAATTAGAGAACTGATTTTAGAGACCTAAATTATTTATTTTATTTCTTGTTTTCTAGCATCAATCATAAAGTTTAACGAATCTAGAGTTCATTGTAAAAATATGTAATTTTGAAAAGTAAAAATGCTCCATTAAACTATACGTTATCCTACCATAGCAAGATAATACATGTTATTTTACTGTAAATATTGTGAAAAGGCTACAATAAAAACCTGTTAACTGGTATGTTACATTACCATATAAGCTATATGTAATTAAGAAATAATTTTACTGTAAAAAATTTACAAAGAAATATTTTACAAGTTGAATGATAAAATATAAAAATCTACATTTACCAAGACAATACGCCATCTATAATGGTAAAATATTACTGATAATATGCTTTTTACCGAAAAGTATGAATAACCAGGGGAATTCCCAGAATTCCATGCGAATCATGACATTTGTTTATATTTTATTTAAGGCTCATTTAGCCTCTTCTGTTTTCACAGTTATGCCCATTGCAGTTTTTATGTTGCAGTTTATGTTATTCAGAATGTTTATAATTATTTTAGTTTCATATGTGTTAAACTGGCGCTATTTTGAGTAACATGTGTTTACATGTTATCATTGATCACATCAGTTGCAATATCCCAAGTCATTATACGGTCTTCTATTGTTATTATCAGTACATTTTCCAGTAGCAAACAGATTTAAAAGCTCAAATAGTTTGTTAAACTAGCATTATATCATTCAATGACATACAGATACTGTAAAATATACAATCACCAAAAATGCCATCCCGTAACATCGTCACTGCATTTTATGCGGTAAAGTTCTGGCAAACACAGCTGCCAGTTTTACCGTGAATTGAGCCAAACATTTTTACAGTGTAGTTTCTTACCGTGTGTGAAATGACAGCACGTTCTGGCTCATGCTCTCAACTGCGGCTCCCAATCCCACATAAAATTAGTCCCATCACGTCCCTTCTTCATGAAAGGATCCGGAAAAACAAGAACGATGCATAAAACTCTCAGTTACATCAGGTTTAAGGAACTCCTTGTATGATAATACTCCTTGAAAAGCGCGAGGGTCAGTGCCGCGCGTCTTGGCACACTCGAGCCTGAAGTTTCTACTGGACGAGTGACGCGCTCTGTGTCGCGAGGAGAACTCCTGTGCGCGCGCGCTTCCTCTCTCTCTCTCTCTCTCTCTCTCTCTCTCTCTCTCTCTCTCTCTCTCTCTCTCCTCTTCTCTCTCTCTCTCTCTCTCTCTCTCTCTCTCTCTCAGTTCAGAACAAAAGCGCAATTTATTTCTTCCGGCAGAAAGTGAGATGTGGAGGACAGGGATTCCCCCAGGAACAGATCCAGATTCAGGCGAAACATTTACAGCTTCTTTCACACAGTCCCTCGACGGCATACATTTATTTGCCTTAGAGATCAGATTTATGTTTTTTGAGGGCACAGTTTCGTAAGTTTGCTGTAACCTGTGTCTTTATCCAGTATTAGGTGACCTGAGCGCTTATTAAATGTAGCCTATAGTCGTCTTTGAACATCAGTGTTTCTGCTGCTCTTAATGAGCTCATCCTTAATGACTTTTAGTCCACTCTCACCTCTGACCTTTCAAAGATTGACCTTTTATTTTCCATAAATTACATCTTCAGACAGTAATCATTATCAGCCAGCAATCATATTATTATTCACTTCTTATTCAGCCAATATGGTGTCCTAAGGTGGAATACTGCCCTTTAATATAAATAATAGCCTACTGTGCTGTAATGTCATTCCAACAAACTGTGAAATTATTTCTGCTCTCAAACTTTTCACTTTTTGTACAATATATTTTCATATAGCCTACAGTTCAGTGATAAGCTGGAGCTTGTTTTGTACTAATCTTTTTACAATCTTTTTAAAGTCTTAATTTCTATGCTGTATTTGGCTATTGAAATAATACATTTTATGAAGAGAGAGAGATGGACAGTTAGGTAATTTCATCTAGAAAAGGACAATTAGGTAATTCTGACATCCTCCCTTTATAGGGACTTTTATGAATATCTTCATTTGGAAAGATTATTATTCATAAACAAAGAAATGTTTTTTCATTGTAAAATGCTAAACATTTGGTATATGGTTCATTCTAATACATTTTACATAAAAACATCAGAAGCCATTTGTAGTAAACATGTTTGTGTGCGTATCTGATTCTTCGCCAGACATATGATATCAGCATTAGTTTTGTGACCCGGGTTAGGTTACCATAACAACCATTGCTATGACATCACCATAAAATGCATTCTGTGTTTTCCTGAATGTGAGCACAATTTGTGTCTGTTTTAAAATAATGCCATTCTGAATTGTAAAGGTTTAGTTTCATCCCTAATTAAACATCTAAATCAGCTAATCAATGTCTTCAGGATTACTTGAACATTGTGTGTAGAAAATTACTTCAGGAAAGTGACCCAGCCGAATTAGAGGCCTGATAAAAATGACAAACCCAAGAGCATTATGGTGTAAAAGGGCTAATCACAAATGATACCTTGTAAGTGGATACTCCTCAAATGATTGTGGAAATGAAGTGCTCAGAATCTGACTAATGGTGCATGGAAGCGTCTATCAAAGCAAGTGTGTGCTTTGTGCTCCGTCTGTTTGTGTGAGTTTGAGCTGCAGACAGGAGTGTTTATAGATTTAAACAGGTTACAGGCCTATGCATTCCACTGTGACTGCAGTACCGTAAAACTGCAACATGGGCAATACACCCTCTCACACACACACACACACACACACACACACACACACACACGCACACACGCGCGCACACACACACACACACACACACAGATTTTATCACAGTTGCATTTTGGGCTTTTTTTCCCCCCCCAAAGTATATAGTTAGAATTCAAACACATTTAATTCAAACACATTTAAGAACTATAAACAGGCATCTCAGCTTTCTTTACCAATGTGAAGCAAAGTTCAAATGTAATTTAGTAACACTGAGGGCTTTGTACTTTGCAGTGTGGTTTTTGCATGAGGACTGATGGATTGAGGACAGAGCAAAAATCAATGTGATCACTCAGCGGAGTAAATGAAGGGAAACAACACTATAGGTGACGTGATGTGTTTGATCCACTGCAGTGGTTCTTCCTCAAGTGAGTCACGAGCGCACAGAATTAAAAGGTCAACCGAGATAAAGTGACAAGCAATGACTGATTAGAAAACAAGCGCATTCAGAAACATGGATGATATACTGTAACAAGTGGCACTTCCAATAGTAATAAATAAGCCTTGTTAAATAGTTCTTAAAAATGAAAAATTTCAAGTTAAAGTCTCATTTTGATCATTTTCTTGAAAGTGTCAGTGAAATTATGTACACATTATAAAAAAATGCACAAAAAAATATTTCAGCCTATTTTTAAGATTTACACATTTCAATTGTATTGTAAAATTCCATCAGATTGAATAAAAAAACATGAAAATATGTTTAAATTTATGAATGCGAATCACATAAACTAAACGGTCCATTACCTTGCTCCATTAAGATTTATACAAAATGTTTTATTAAAGGGATAGTTATTTACATTATTATTTATAATAATATATTTATATCATTTACTCACCCTCATGTCGTTCCAAACCCGTAAGACTTTCGTTCATCTTCGGAACACAAATGAAGATCTTTTTGATGAAATCAGAGAGATTTCTGTCCCTCCATTGACAGCTATGCAACTACCAGTTTGATGCTTCAAAAAGTTCATAAAGAGATCGTAAAACTAATCCATATGAATTGAGCCGTTTAGTCCTAATTCTCTGAAGAGACTCGGTTGCTCTATATGATGAACAGATTAAATTTAGGCTTTTATTCACATATAAACATTCATCAACGCTCAGATCAATTGTGGTAAACAGAACCTCAAGCATAATCGCTTGACGTGCGAGAACCAATGAGGTTCATTCTCGTTACGCAGCACGTTTGAGCTTCAGCAAGAACCAATGAGATTCATTCTCGTGTTACGCAGCACGTTTGAGCTTCAGCAAGAACCAATGAGATTCATTCTCGTGTTACGCAGCACGTTTGAGCTTCAGCAAGAACCAATGAGATTCATTCTCGTGTTACGCAGCACGTTTGAGCTTTAGCAAGAACCAATGAGATTCATTCTCATTACGCAGCACGTTTGAGCTTCAGCAAGAACCAATGAGATTCATTCTCGTTACGCAGCACGTTTGAGCTTCAGCAAGAACCAATGAGATTCATTCTCGTTACGCAGCACGTTTGAGCTTCAGCAAGAACCAATGAGGTTCATTCTCGTTACGCAGCACGTTTGAGCTTCAGCAAGAACCAATGAGGTTTGTTCTCACTTGTCAAGCAGGTTCAGTTGAGCTTCTGTTTATGTTCGCTGATCAATGTTTAAATGTGAATAAAAAGCTTAAATTAAATTAAAAGGCTTATTTCTTTTTGAGCGTGTTGTTCCAACTTAGGGCAAACTATATAAGCTATTTTATTTTAGATTTATTTATTTAACAAATAATTATGACTAAATATTTAGTTCGAATATATGTGTGTACTGTATGTGTGATTTGGGCCTTAAAATGAATGAGAACCAATGTTCGGAAAAGCGTAGAGTTTAAAATGTTTTAGAAAAATAATACACACAGACACACACATTCTTTATATAGTCATCTATTGGAGATTCGGGGCTGTTGAATGCTTGATTCTGATTGGTTGACGAACATTCTGAGGCGTGCGATTATTTTCAGGAAAACTGAAGTAGTTGAAGTAGGCTGAAGAAGTTCCAGGTCTTGACCTCATCCCCATTACAGTTCCATATCACTTTGCCAAATGATTGTAGTTATTTCAAAGGTCCTTCCAGCTTCACGGCATGGCCACATTACCACCTTAAGTGTGCAGTCTTTTTCTAATAATTCAACAGTCCCTTGACAATTATTCCTTACATATGTGATTTGGACCTTAAAATGAATAGGAAAACCAATTTGTACCCTATTTGTGCAAAGTGCCAGGTAATGATGAAATAGCTGGCAGTTACATACTTTACATAAATTTACATGATTTACTTTCCATTTATAGGCGATTCATTCAGCTAACTAAAATACACTAAAACTAGAAGGTCTACTGATGAATGGCTCTCTTTGTAGAAACATCTCACAGCTCATTATATTTTGACCTGGAGTTAAGGTGCAAGAATGTCAGTCGCTCTCTGTGCAACTGGAACATGCAGTGATTATGTTTGCTTAGATTTGGTAACTGGATACTGTTTAATCAACACTAGAGCACATTCATTATTCTGAACTAAAGTATATAACAAGCTTAAATGATCTATGGGACATAAATGGTCACTTGAATAAACTGGTGTGATCATGTGATCTACCTGACCTTTATATCTGTTCAAATGCATACACAATGGACATGGACTGCAAATGGGCATTTTTAAATACAGCAAGTCACAGCAGTGACAATCACATGCAAAGTGCAAATTCACTTAGTCTATGAATTTAAAAATATAAATACACTCGTATTCAAAGCATCATCTTCCAAAAGGACAGTGACTGCAGATGAGTTGCTTAGCAACCTTTGGCCTTGATAAGAGGAAATTGTAGTCGCCACCAAGCAATCACAGGTACACATACATCGAGGCCAGCAAATTCAAACAGCGGGCGATATTCCTTAGATGAATTAAGAGTTTGTTAACCTTCGTTTTATCAGCAAAAGATTAATGAGGACGGAGGAAGCTTGTGCCGTAGGTAGAGGAAGTTGATAAGGGAGTTTTATGGCAAACACTGTGCCGAATCAGCGACTTTCATTGTTTTAAAGGAGACAGCAAAGGGGAGATGGGCGAAAGAGATATATCATACACTGACTCACTAACACATGCTGAGATCTTCCCTAGTGTGCAGAACCATAAAGCTGCTTATATACTCACATCATTTCCCTACATTCAGGTATAGCTGACAATATAGAATAAGTCAATCACTCTCAAATCTGCTGACCCAGCATCTCATAAATTTTATTTTATTAAAAGCACTTAACATCTGTTCACTGGACGATAATTTACACACCAGGTTTTTATGACAACATCAAAAGTCAGTCAGTGGTTCAGGCATGAGTGTTCCATTTGAAAGCATGGACAATAGAACCAAGAGGTTACTGAGAATTGTGTTTCTGAAAGAAATATGAAGTGCCATGTTTGTGTTAAGGACTTATGACAACATTAAAACTTAATTTTGAAAAGTATAATACGAATTAAAGTCTGTGCCTGTGATTGTGCAATTACAAAAAGAAGTAATACAATAAATGTAGTTCAAGCCTGATTATAATGCAGTCAAGAAAATCAGAAAGGTGGATGGGGAGTTACTATGCAATAAAATAACTTAAAACAACATAAACTGATATAACGTCATGTTGGTCAAGAGAGAAAACGTCTGGAGACTGGAGAGTGTCTCTTTTAAGGGTTGCTGATGCTGTTCCCATCTCATTGCAGTACTGCCACCTAGAGGTCAACACTGTATTTTATTGCATTCTAATGCAGTATGATGTGTCAGTATGAAAGGATTCACATGTAAAAAAAAAAAATTTGTCAAAAAATGTTCATGCCGAGTTTGGTGTCAAATTGAAGCTTCTGTCTTTTCTGGTACCTCACCCTCATCCATAGCAAACAACCACAGACCCACAGTCATTTAACATGTATGACACATCAATCCAGTTAATCAAATTAAAACATGCACAATACATAAGAACAATTATGCATTTTATATATATTTTCAACAACCAATTGGTACATTTAAAATGAATAAACATGGCCACACTTTTTAATTCTATTATTATTTAATCTATATTCCAATCATTAGAAAATGCATATTCACTAACGTTCAGAAGTTTGGGGTCAGTGGTACTTGTTTTTTTTTTTATGAATAGACATTTATAGTGTTATACAAGATTTCTATTTCAATTAAATGCCGTTCTTTCTATTCAAAAAATCCTGAAAAAATATATCACAGTTTCCACAGTTTAATCAGCACAACTATTTTCAACATTGATAATGTTTTGAGCAGAAAATCAGTATATTGATTTCTGAAGAATCATGTGACACTGAATACTGGAGTAATGATGCTGAAAATGCAGCTGTGCATCACAGGAATAAATTACATTTTAAAATAAATTAAAATATAAAACAGTTAAAAAAAATTTTTTTATTTGGATAAATGCAGCATTGGTGATCTTTAGAAAGATACTTCAAGAACAAAAAAAATTTACCAATCCCAAACGGTAGTTTAGATTCATATTTAGATATATGATCTAATCTAGACAGCATTAGAAACTGTTTTCTAATGACTGAAACATATTTTAAGTTATAAAGTGTAAGCATTATATGGTATTCTATTGCATTACCTGATCTCATGCAGTTTGATGCATGATAAAGACCAGCGAGATCAGCTAGAGGATTCCTAACACTCAGGTTATCGTGGGAATATCAGAGATATAGAACGTGTGGTGGAGGTCGGGATCATGCCAGAGGAAGCGGGACGCCAATGCTAAAGAAGCATTAAGAACCGGCCTGTGAGGGTAACAGAAAACAACTTTATTCCCAGAAAGCCTGGAGTTTAAACGCTGAAATGAAAGTTATTCATTATGCTTTAATGTTCATCTACTGTACATGTACGGTACATGAAATGTATAAATATGTAATGATAAAAAGCTAACACAACGCAGATGATGACAATGCAATGCACATGACTGATGGAGATACACACTTAAAACACACACACAGACACAAGAAACACCAGGTTCATACTCAGACACATCTTCACTTTCAGCATGCTAAATGATTCATCTTTAAAACATGATTCCGCAAGCTTGATGTGCTTAAAGGAACAGGTCACCCAAAAATGAAAATATTAGAAGATGATTTTTTTTTTTTTTAATAGCACTGTAAAGGAATTTCAATAAAACAGAATTACTTTTAGCATGACATATTTAAATATCTCAACAATACAACAAGAGTGATTTATTTGCACTATATGCTCCTTTATATGCTATGTGATTTTTGTGAACTAGCCTATATATGAAACAATATGCATTATGCTACATTATTGTCACATGTATGCTAGTGTTGTCCGAATATGTCTACTTCCATACTCTAAAGGTGAAAAACAGTCTGAAGTGTGCATTCGATGGGCATGAGGCCATGTGAGTCACATGACAGTGACAACATGGCAGATGTCATACTACACACATTCATACTATATAGAACATACTTTTGTAATGGTCGCAACATAAGTTTTAAACCAAATGTAGTACCTACTAATCAGTATGCAATTTCAGACACAGCGAAAGTCATCTTGGACACATTGTATTGTGGGAAATAGTGTATCATATAGTATATATATATACATACATTTACATACAAGTGCTGTGTGCGAATATGTCTACTTCCACACTATTTAGTAGGTGAAAAACAGTGTATTATAAAAAAACAAATTCAATAGTATTTATAAAACAGTAGGTGAAAAGTACCCGGATGACCTACTACTTCCAGTGAGATTCTGAAGTGCGCATTCAATGGTCACTTTATCCCATGGGAGAGGTTTTGTTCATTCATACAACAACCATGTATACTATATAAAACATACTTTTTTTTAAAGCTTGTGAAGTAAGTTTCAAACCAAATGTAGAACCTACTATACAGTATCCGATTTCGGATGCAGCGAAGGCCAACTTGAGCACATGCTATTGTGAGACATAGTGTATATCATAGATTTATACAGCATACATAGATGACTCATTAGCGTCTGTTTCTATGAGCTGGTATACATATCCATATTGGAATGGTCAAATCCAGTCTGTGAACACTCGAGAGCAAGTTAACTGTGCATCTGCAACCTAGTTATTCACATGTATGAATATCTATATCTGCAATAGACATTTGCAGATGATTTTTACAGCATGTAGTTTATCATTAATGTGATAATTCGCATTAACAATACTAACAATGCTAACAATACATAAAAACACAAACCAGCATATTCCCATCTCTGAAAGGTTATCCCATTTCACCTGGAATTGTATAGCTCTTTGTCTTTACAGTCTTAGGCTGTATGAAAATTTAATGAAATTTATTGATTTGTTAGTGTGAGTGATGAACAGCGTCATGTTAATGTTTAAAGATGTCAAAGTGTCTAGAGGTTGAATGTGGAATCTACGTATACATATCTATGGCGTATACTGCAGAAATACAGTAGAAAGAGTATTACTGTATGTTAGAACGCTATTACACAGCTAGTCTACATCATATTTCCACATACATGAGTGGTGCTGTTGACAGTTCTTCATCTGGGTGGTTAATAAGACAGAAGTTGTGCAGCAGGAGGCCAAAGCATGTGAGGAAGGTGCAGACGGTGTGAGACCAAACTTCACCAGGAAACACAGCACAAACAACCACAATGTCTACAAAAAACTAGGGTACATCACTTTAGCTGATCAGTTATTCAAAATAAATAAGTGTATTTAACAATAAGCAGATAATGCTCTTCCATGCCAATGACAGATGAATTAAAATTTTCAGAAAATGCATGACATACCCCTTTAAAAAACTTTGCCCTTTCTTTATCTTTTTTGGTAGGAATCTGAGATCTTTCATGATGGAATTGTCCGATGGCTTTCCCAGAAGGGACACACTGAAAAAAAAGAAGAGTAAATCATAATAAAATGATGCCTCTAAAAATTATATTATCTTATATATGAAACGTATGGGACTGTTATAATACATGTTTATATACAAGAATTTTATCTAACATTCATGATTGGAGCAGGTTACATTTTAAGAATCAAAGATGACCAACCACTTATCTGAAAGTTTAGGGGCACTCCTATCATTCTGGGTTTTTGTTTAGAACATTCGTTCATGCTTGAGTAAGGGAAAATAGAAACAGGACAGAAAGAGGACATCACTTGTGCCCAGTGGAGGAGGAAGTTGACACACATGCCAGAATCTGTGGAAATAAACAAACACACACAGGCTTACTCAGCTGCGCCTGTCAAACCCTGAGCTTAAGATGTGTTACTCATAACTTCTGACAGAAATAGCAAAGTCAAAGAAAAGGAGTGCATGTGAGACAGAGTAAAAGAGTCCGATGTTATGGAGTCCTAGATGTCCTCCTAACATGAGGGAATCAGTTCATTCTTAACTAAAAATTAAATGCTAATTTTCAATGATTCATTAAAAATATATATAAATAAGAAATGTATTAAATAATTCAATTATTCAATGAATTAATGTTTAAATAATTAACTTAATTAAAAATACATTTTATATAAAAGCACAATTGGTGTGATGTGTTTATGTAGTATTACTTAATTGCAATATTGCATCATATTATTGTGTCATATTTGAATTGTCCTAGACTCTGTATCTGATACATTCGCCTTCACTGGCAGTCATCTGATTTTTGGCAGAATGATGTCTTAATTTATTAGATTGTTTTTTATTTATTTTCAAATTGTGATTTTGTGTCAAAATTAAACTAAATTCATCTTTTTATGTGGCCCTCCTAGTCCTCTCTTATACCTGAATGAGGACAAGGGACAGCTGACACTAGAGCAAGAACAGAGAGCACATTCTGATGCCTGCCGTGGTGTGACGTGCCTGAGGAAAACAACATTATAAAGTGCATTCACCACAAATTCATCATATATAATACATTCATCCATGTACACGTGTGAGCGTTAATGTCCGTCCTCATTTTACCTGTTTGATGAGCCTGATGACTGTGTTGTTGTCCTGTTGGTTAAACTGTGCTGTGCAGGCCAGCCCACAGATGGCGCTAGAGAGCTGAATTACGCTCAGAGAGTCAGATGTGTTCAAAGTTCTATCCGCTGCATCAGAAGTGGAACAACAACATGCGGGAACCAGAGGATCTAAAGCAATGCTGTGAATTAATAGATCGGAAACAATGGATAATGTACAGTTGATTAATATAATATAATATATAAACATATAATAAAACTATTTTGTAAATACATACATATAATAAATAAAAAAGCACATAATACAATAATGCAGATAAAACGGCAAGTGATTCCACTTACAAAGACTTGGCTATATTAGTGAAACCAGGATTTGTGCCATTGTGACAACTTATCCCATATAAGTTGACATGTTTAAAGGGGTCATGACATGAGAAATCGCATTTGCCTTGATCTTGTGACATATAAGAGGACTTTGGTACCATTAAAACATCTTGCAAGTTCCATACTGTAGCTTAAAACATCCTCCTCATTATAAACAAAACATTTTTTTAAGCTCTAAAAACAGCTCATTTTGATATTGCGGGATCTGTGACGACACACGTGCAAATACATTTGCATATGACTTCATTTGGAGCAAGACATTGATGAATAGTTACACATCATCACACTTTAGACACTGCCCATTGGCATTCAGTCACTTAACGGCTGACATTTGCCTACACATGATGTGAGCGTCGAATAGAATCAATTATAATCACTGACGCTGTCTACACTGGATACAGTATACAGATGCACGTTCAGTTTCTGACATATTCCACTCACTTGAGTCTGTTGACAACAGGACAAATGAAAGAGTGAAAGGACTCGCTTTTGTTTAGTAAACGAGGCACAGTGTAATGAAGAGCGCAGCTGACTGTATTGGATCTGACGGAAGCTGCATCCCAAACTGTAAGTGAATGATTTCATTATGCTTTTTCTGTTAATGATGGTTTTATATGGATAATGTTTTCAAAACACTTACTCACCCGCAATAGGTAATGGGCGTCAATTCTGTTTCCTATGCAGACACGTTAGCCAATCATAACAGCGACAAGCCTTTATTGACAAGCCTTAAAGGAGTCTCCCCTTAAAAACAGATCATTTTAGAGAGGGTCAAAATGAAGGTTGAAAATAATATATTTTGCACATTCCATGAGCAAATTCATTCTTGGCAGATTGTAGGTAAATGAGCGGAGGTGAGTTGTAGGATAGAAGGATCACCTGATATCACTTTGTAGGAAGATATCATTGTTGTTGATGTTTTAACTGCTCCCGAGGCACCACACGACCTCTCCATCCTCCTGCATGATACACACAATCTCACATTCAACTACACACTCACACACGCACACACAAACACGCGCACACAAACACGCGCACACACACACACACACACACACACACACACACACACACACACACACACACACACACACACACACACAGGTTATAATGGTTGCTTTGTTGATGATGATATAAATAATTCTGATCAGTATTGCCAGATCTCACTTGAAAAACAAGCAATCAGCTCTGATAGAACAAGCCAAAAACAAGCAACTGCAACTGTTATTGGTCTCCCTCGGGGGGTGTTTATGAATCAAGGATTGCTTCATTTAATTTATCTGATAAAGAGATGTTTTAAAAAGATGTTGTTTATATTTATATATAAAATAATTAAACTTGCATCAGTAGTGGACCAACAACACATGGGAAATGGATTGATTAATAGGAAGAAGAATAAAAAAAATATATATATATTGTTTTTTTTGTGTGTGTGTGTGTGTGTGTGTGTGTGTCTGTCTGTCTTACTCTGGAATGTGCAGTCTGAATAAAGGGACCAGCAATGGAACATTTATCAATGTTCTGCAGATGTGGCCTCACATTCTCTATTCCTTTTGGAAGTTTGGCCTGGAAAAACAAGAATCAGGTTATCTCTATTTATGTCAAAGTGTGTGTGCGTACAGCTTGTCTATCAGTTTGTAATCCTACCTCCTGGTCCCAACAAAGAGAACAGCTTCTTAGAAGGTCTACATAATTCCTTTGTAGATATCTGAAGTGTTAACAATGTAAATGAGTGGCACCCTGTTTAAGTCCTCGATAAGACATGCTCCATGGCTCTTGACTCTGTCCTCTCTCTGACACTGTCTCTTAGCAGAATTTCCTCCTCTGAAATCAATGAACAGTACTGTTTAAAATTCAACAATTGGCCATAGACTTGCCAGCATGTGTCTGTCTCTCACCTTCCTCTGTCTCTGGCTCCTCCACGTTATCTGGGTCGAGAGGGAAGCTCTCTGATTGGAGGGAGATGTGACAGTTCCATCCTGTCTCCAGTCCCATTTTCTCAGCAAACACCTACTCATGGAGTGATTCAAAATGTAAATAACATGAATAAAACATTTGTACAGTCAATCATCCGACATTGCTTGAATAATGAAGATGTTAAAAAGCAGCTGAGTAAGCGACATGATTCAGGACATGTTCCTGGATCAACATCCTTTGAAGCAGAGGAAAAACATTCCTATCCAACAATCATAACCTGACCTAAAGTCAACAAAGACCCCATTTACTTTTTTATACACATTCCTGGTATTATAGTGCATGTTTTGTCAGTGTACAACTGCAGATAATTCCAAAGATAATATATATATATAATATACATTCGTTTGAACTTTCTATTCATCAAAGAATCCTGAAAAAAATTGTATCACGATTTTTACATAATATTAAGCAGCATAACCATTTTCAACAATAATAATAAGAAATGTTACTTGAGCATCAAATCAGAATATTAGAATGTTTTCTGAAGGATCATGTGAAGACTGAGAAAAATTCAGATTTGCTATCACAGGTATACATTATGTTTTAAAATATATTAGCATAGAAAACAGTTACAGTATTTTAAATTGTAATAATATTTCAGAATATTACTGTTTTTACTGTATTTTTGATCAAATAAACACAGCCTTACTGAGACTCTTATGACCCAATCTTACTGAATCCAAACGTTTGAATGGTAGTGTATGTCATATTAAATGTATTTAAATTTATTTTTAAATGTATTATATTTTATACAGCTATAGAAACTTTCCTCTAATGCCTTTAAAATGACTTCCCTTTTCATCTGATCTGTTCAGGCTATTGGTCAGCATTAACCGGAGGGCAAAATGCCTCAGGCTATTACTATGTGTAGGAGTGTTTGTGTCTGCTGACCTTACTTCGAACTTCCTCTTTAATGGAAAAATAGACAAAACGAATGCAAGAACTGTCCAGCCCTGAGATAAGTCTAACCACATCAGGACGAGCTTGATACTGTGACGACACCAGACCAAGAAAGATCTGCTCCCTGAGGGGGTGATATAGATGTCATACACACACACACACACACACAAACACACACACAGACGCACACAGTTTACCTCTAGATATTTTTTTTCAATCAAATACATGATCATAATTCTTCACACAATTATAATCAGACAATATCATCATGTACCTGTAGTGTCAGTATTGTGGTTCAAAGGCAGTTCCACACAGGTGTCATCTATTTGCGGGTCATGTGGTTGTAACAGTGGCTTAAAGGAAACAGCCACACACTGGTCAGTACGTCAATAATGAACATAAACAACTTAAAGAGCTCTGACCTGAACCACCTGAATGCTGCAGATTCATTTCGGCGTTGATAGTGTTGACATAGAAACACATACATTTGAGTCACGAACCACTCCGAGTATAAAGTCACAGGTTTCCATCTCTTCCAAATTACAGTAGTTATGGCGTGAACGCAACATAAGCTCATTGTTTTGGATCAGGAGGAACTGTAAAAGGTGGCTGCTGTTTCGTTTGCGCTGCTCAGTGACTGACGTCTGTCTAACTCTGCATAGCATGAAACACTCTGATGACGTGTGATGTCTGCGTGAGCAGGTGCACAGATGTATGGAAATATGGAAAGTTGAAGCGATTGGACGAACATTTTATGGTCCTACGCCTTCCACAGACGATATATATATATATATATATATATATATATATATATATATACCTTTATACCACTTAACTTAGTGATTGCTATCAGGATGTGAAGAGACTTTCAACCAGCATAACAAAAAAAAATTCTGGAACAAATTGCCTACCCTGCCTTTAAGCCAACAGTAGATACTCTAGAGTCTAGAGGGTGTGCCAGCAGTAAATGTACTAGAGTTGGGGTACTTGGACTCAATTGTGAATGAACTCAGACTCACAGCAGGTCACTCCATTGCATCTAGTGCTCTAACACTCACACATACAGAGTTCACAGCATGAATCTACAGTAGATTGAAGACCTGTCAGAGTCGGTGAGGTGTTGAATATCCTCACCATCCCAGAATTCAGTGCATGCACCCAAAATGACATCAGCTGAGCCATATGAGAACAACTGAAGATCTCCTTAGGACAAAAATAACATATTGTTCTCAGTGTAATTTGTAAAATACACAGTTTGTGATATTATGAAACTGTTAATCTCAGTTCAATTCAGTTCAATTCACATTTACTTGTATAGCACTTTTCACAATACACATTGTTTCAAAGCATCTTTACAGAAAATGCATGTTTCTACATTACAATTTAAAGTAATTTGTTATCAGAGGTGACTGTGTCCAAGTAATCTCCATATTTCAGAAATGTACAGTTCAAGAAAATACAAATCATGCAATTAGCTAAAATCATGTAATCATTTTAGGCAGAAACAATGAACTCTTTTGGAATAACATACTACTCATGCTATTTAGCAGTTCTACTGTGCAGTGTACAGATTTTCTGTCTAATGCTGCATTGTGAAGAATGAACTGAAAGTAATAAAAAATGCAATTTTTAACATCTGCTTCTTGATTATTTGATATGTTAAGATGCTTATTTTTACACAAAATCAGATTAAAAATGCAAAAATAATCCTTTTTATTTCCTATATGATACATCAATGATGTTACTGTTAAGTAAAACTAAAACTATAAAAAATTGCTTTCATTAGTGGAAATAAAGTTCGAATAAAATAAAAATACTAGACACCTATATGAAAATTGAAATTAAAGCTAAATAAAAATAAAAAATAATAAAAATGACAAAAGCACAACAAAATTATGAAAACTTAAACTTAAAAATGAAAACTAAAGCGCAAACCCTCTTTTGGCATTAAAAAACTACTGTCAGGATTTACTAAAGACACGCAGTGAAAAATTAGCACGTGGACAGGGTTCTTTTTGCGGCTGACCTTATTACATATGCATTTGCAGGAGTTTCTCTTTCAGATGCAAATTTTATGGGAGGAGAGCAAAAAAAACTAAAACCACACTGTCCAACATATAGTATCAGTGCATGTTCATGTGTCTTGTATCACTCATGGTCTCTTTTCTCTAGCATAATAATGATTTATGAATTTATGAGAAACAATTTCAATAAATACTAAAAATGTAAGAAATATTTCATGACCTTTTATTTATTTGGTAAGCAGCAGCCAAGCAAAGAGTGGGATAATGTATAATCTACAAATTATTATCATAAAATAAACCCCTTCCTTACATAATGCATTTTTTCACATACTATTTCTGTATACAGTGTACAGTATGCAGTAGGCATAAACATAGTAACTGCTTACTATTGGCGGTGCGTGTTGTAATGTCACAGGTCACGCGCGTCCAAGGATGTTCATGCATGTATGCATGTGTGTATGCTCACCGGCTTGTGAGATGTGAGAAAGGAAGCCGTCTCATTGACACAGAAGGTGGAGCAGTGATCTCTGGGTGTCCAGAGTAGGAGATGGAGGGCAGAGTGTAGGCTGCCACACTCATTCTCTGTTCCAAAGGATCATTTGCGAAGGTGGAGAAGCCTGTAGATATGAACACATGCACTGTTAGCAATACAATTACAGTTTTCTGAAAATTTGTTTGATGGAATTTGAAAAATATGACAGATTTCTGGTTACAAAACACTGATGAATCAGTAACCGTAATATTACAATGATATTTTTAGAATAACCGTACAATACTAAATAAATACCATGGTATTAATTAATATGATTAATTAAAAATGCTCTACTATTGGCCAATAACCATTATGATCCCAATATATTGTGCAACCCTACACTCTAGGAAAAGTCAATGAAAAATAGAGCCTAATGTACTCTGACCCTAAAACACAACACAATGGAAAATTCCATCATATTATTAACAAAGGAAATGTCAGTAATCTTAATGGATAATGTGCCATTGATTACCAGTACCTTTTCCATTTTTCTATGGATTTTTTTCTTACAGTGTACAGTACCATATACCACATTTCAATAGCGTTATCATCTTGATTTAATTTAAGACATTATTAGACCCATTTATAAACAATTTCAGGACCATCAAAAACCAACAAAGATATTTTTGTTATATTTATCAATACATTTAAGTATAGAGTACACTAAGATCACATGGGATTTGTTCACAGATATTCCTGCATGCTGATACTGTGACCAAGTGCATTCTGGTACACACTCAAAGCTCTCATTTCAGTATTGCATTACTTTGAGAGAGATAGAATAGCATTCACTGCCCCAACGTCACCTCACGTGAGAGATGTTATCATTGTAGTGCAGAAACACTAGGCAATATACACAGCCCACAGAATGAATTTTGACTTAAAAACATATGAATACCATTGCATATTAGATATAAAAATAAAAAAAAAACATCAAAACAAGTAGCATTTATTTCAAAGATAAAACATCAAGTTTGCAGGTGGCAGATTGTTGAATGCAATGACATGCATTCATTTTTAAGTGTGTCCTAATTCTTACATGCAAGTCTTTTTTGCTTGCTTGCACTTACAGTTCCAGATCCCAGACTGTGCAGCAAACTAGCGGTGTGGCAGAGAGTCGATGTTTGACCCCAGAACACTGAATAACATTTCTTGAAGGTCAACTTCCACATTTCCAATTCAATGGGAAAATCAGTTTCACATTCCAAATCATTACCAACAGTATATTCATTCACATGGTTACAGTTGTGAGCAATAAAAATACAGCCAGCTATTGTGTGGTTTCCTCTTTATTGAACGTACCCACCAGTCCGCTGGCTGCGATCCCATCTGTAAATGAACACGGCCTCTCTGTACATGCACACCAGAATAAGCAGGGGGAAAGTCAGGGGCAACAGAGGTAAAACACCATTAACCTGCAACAACATTTGATGTATTAGCAAGAGATACGTTTTTATTTTATGGTCAACATTTTAAAGAAACACTACTATTGAACAAAATTTAAATAATGAATCAATACTTAAACAGCTTTTCTTCCAAAACGTGTTATCTTACACTGATTCACTATGGTAAGCCTGTTATAATTGTTTATATTTTAGACCTGACGGGATGGTTTTTGTGGGAAATTGTGTACATGATATGTCACTCGCCAGTGCGTGTCTCGTCATATCCGTAAATAGAGAAAAAAGTTGCTCCGGCTACTTTGACGCATGAATGGTGTGGTTATGACATAGGTTAGTTGTCACGACGAGCGAGAAAGGTTGATATGGAGCACACTACATTTCAAACCTTCGGGGAATCAAGCCCTGAACAGAAGAGAGCGCTGGCAAAAAGAGAACGTGACAGAGCTCGTAATAAAATAAGAATTAACATTGGCTTGGTTTTTCAGAGATGGCGAGCACTGAGGGATCTGAATTGTTGTAAAAGTGACGCGAAGATGGTGTTTTATTACTCAACAGGTGAGTAAGGTATTTAATTGAACAGATAAATTTGCATATGTCGCTCTCTAAAACCCCTTTCACACAGAGATTCCGGGATTCCGGCAAGTGACCCGGGATTTGACCCGGGTTCGTATGATCTTGGTTCATTCACACTGCCAGTGATTTTCCGGAATCAGAGAGTGCGTTCACACACAACCCGTAAAAATCCCACAAAGACACGTGACATCGATGTGACTTGTAATGTCTCAGCAGCGTTTGCTTATGAGAAACCACGCTTGTGCATTTTTTTCTCTGATTCGATCAGAAACTTGCGCATTACGCGCATTACATTTCACTAACTGGCGAATGATCCCGGCTTCAGCGTCATCACTACGACACGGCATTATGTAGTGTTCGGCTTTTGTTCACACAGCGCGCGTTCCCGGGACTGAACACGGTAATGTAACTAGGTCCCCAACCCGGCATCGATGCCAGAATCAATCCCGGGTCATGTTTGCGTTCACACAGAAGGCGTTCTGGCAATTTCCCGGCAATTTGCCGGGATCATCGCGCTGTGTGAAAGGGGCTTAACAGAGTTGTAAAGCATTATCTATTGTGAAGGGTCATTTCATTATACAGTAGTTGTTGTAGCGCTGTGCTTGAATATATTTTCAAGGAAGAATCTTGTCTATTGGGCAGAGCTACCATTGTTTCCATCTAAACTGGTTATATTTCTTAAGCCTAGAATGTTAAGAGCAGAAGGATAATCTATCTCTCTTAAACATAAACATATTCATCCGCAGTCACGCAGAGCTGAAGCACAGCCATAATAATGTTCTTTTGCAAAACGCCTTGTTTTTTAACTGCTAAAATGCCAAAAGTTACATAGTGTACCTTTAAAATATAAAACATTGTGCCTGTTTTGCTCTACTACATCACATGTTCTCACAAAATATGTAACAAAACACTCCTTATGGTTGATACTGATTTGGACTATAATATTTCAGACATTACAAGTATTTACATTTTGTGTGTTTCAGAGTATGTAGTGTATAGATGTGTGTATGCTTGTTTTTGGATATCCTACAGGTAGCTGCAGGAGTGTGACAGGCCATGGTCCCACACCAGGAACGCCAAACAAAATATGCAACAGATTCAGAGCCAGGAGCAGCACCTTGAGAATAAAGGTCAGATAGATGTCACAACCAATCCTGGACAGGGGAATTTTTTCATTTCATAAACAGTGAAAAGGCTATTTCAGTTCATACAGTTCAACACTAACAAAAGAAATACCAAAACACCATGGTACCTTGTTTTTCAGGGCAAGAAGCTTGAAAATTAACAAATACTAATTAAAACAAACATATACTTTGAAAGCAATGCTGAGCTAGTTACTTCTAATAAAAATGCATATGTCAAATGAATAACATACATAAAAAAAAAAAAAATGAGTCTCACCAGGACAAAATGTGCTGGGTCTCTCTCTAGTAAGTATTGCACAGTGAAACGTTCATTATCCAGAACTGACACAGGTCTTTTGATGAGAGAGCTCCACACCTCCTACATAAAAAGATCCATACAAAAGAGATGCTGTGCCAAATTCTGGGCTTTTTTCCATAAATCTTGCTCTTGTGAACATCCTGGGGCTGTAGTTTAGGAGTTCAAATGTATTGGATATGCTTTGCCATTGTCAATGATAATTTCTGTCATGTTGTTACAAGCTGATCCAGTGACGGCGCTGTAATAGTGGAATATCATATTGAATACAGTCTTAAGCTCTTAAGTCCTCCACTAGGATCTGTGTTTTGTGTCTGGCACAGATGAGCTAACATTTAAAGACTCTTATTCAAAAGAGAGTACTAGAACACCACTGGGACACAATAGTGCTTGTTATCTGAAACCCTTTGTCTTTTACTTCTATAAATATGTTGATGTGTCGATAAAATATAACAAAGTTTTCTGAAGTATTAGCTCACAGATTTTTGGTTTCTGTTGGCTTGCAGTACTGAACCTATTTTTATTTTATTTAATCTTATCACTGAGAAAACAAATAGCAAAATGATAGCTATAACACCAAAAAGGTTGACAGGTGTTGAGAAAAAATAAAAGAAAAATGAAATTAAAAAAGAAAAGTGAATTAATAAAAGAAGGACAATTTAGAAATAAAAAAACCCTACTGAACCACTTCGGCTGCTGGAGTCTTCGTTACTCTGAAGAGCTGTGGTTGGAGCAAACGATGTTTGTGGGGCCTTCCACTATCCAATGGGGATGGAGGAGAGGAGAGGTGACTAAACGCATCACTGCGGGATAAGACAACATGATCCTCTTCCTGTCCTCATAGACCAATCAGAGAAAAGAAAATAGTTTTATGACAGAGTAAGAGCACTCATTTTATGCTCTTGTGCAAAGAGAAAGTCATTTAGTTCCAATCAGTGATGGAAAAGAATGGAATTCATCTGTTGAAAACAGCATAAAAAGATACAAGGTAGGTATGTAGCCTTGGGCACATTGGAAACAAACTGTATTTACATAGCCTTATTTATTCATTATAATGGTTCACACGAAAATTAACACACTGCTCTTTTACATAAAGCATATGTCAAGCTTCCTAAATACTGGTCTGTTTGTCACACAATGCAAATTTTTGCTTCAGAGAACTAAGAATATTGTGCATGAGTCATATGGACTATTTTTATGCTGCTTTTTTTGTCCTTTTTGCAGCTTGGCAGCCTCTGGTCACTGTATGTTTTTGTATGGGAAAGAGAATTGTGAATATTCTTCAAAATCTCTCATTTTTGTGTTCTACAGAAAATATAATCATACGTCTTTTCACTTTTAGGTGAACTATTTCTTTGAGTGTGTCATGTATGCTCTCTGACCTGAATTCCTCTTAGTTCAGTTGGTGCTTCACTGCCAGGGCGTAGAGAGATAATGTCACCCTCCTCCACCAGCAGACTGACAGATTGGCAAGTTTCCCATCACATCCACTGTCCTGACACCACAGGGGAGGGTGGGGTGAACAGGTCCTCTGTGCCTCTTAGCCAATCAGAGGAAGGATGTTTCAAGAACTCTGGATGCCTCCAAAGAGTTACTTTAAAGTGACCATGAAATCAAAATTAACAATTTTTTTTTTGTGGAATATTGCAGTGTTTATTACAAATTATTAATCCGTGTATCACTTTTTTTTTTTTTTTATAATTCATGTGCCCTTGTAATCTTTAATCAAAATAACTTCCCCTCCATCTTGCAGCGACATCTCTTCTCTGATGATGTGTTTAGTGGCACGAGGGCGGGACAACCTGTCACTCACATGACATCACAGCAATAGCAAACCACAACCATGCAATCAGTTCACGATGGACAAAATCAAGTCTCAGCCAACATTTTTTCTTGTTTGAGAACACAGATATATGTCACATTAGGGAAAAATAGAGTAGGCTATTACAACCTCTGTTTCATGCTGACTTTAATTATTTTTCTTTGCAAGGTATTAAAACAATGTAGCTAGCTTAAGCTACAAAAATAGCTGTAAACTATAAAGAACTCTTAAAGTTTAAAGTTAGCTAGTTGCATTACCATCTACATTACAACAAATGTTACAACCAATCCTGGACAGGGGAATTTTTCCATTTCATAAACAGTGAAAAGGCTATTTCAGTTCATACAGTTCAACACTAACAAAAGAAATACCAAAACACCATGGTACCTTGTTTTTCAGGGCAAGTAGCTTGAAAATTAACGAATACTAATTAAAACAAACACATACTTTTTTTTTTTTTTTTTGGCGCGGTAACGTTAGGCCTACTACAGAAGAAAATATCGTTAGTTTTTTGATAATTTTGTCAGGAAAATGTCCTGCAGGTAGTTGAATTCGTTCCTGGTCGGTTAATGTCCAATTTATTCAGCGTCTCAGAGCTCTCTTTCTCCTTCTCTCTATGACAAGAATACTTTAATACTAATGAATGATAAACAGCTCCAAACGACCGTGTTCGGCGTGAAGCGACGCTGCGCGGACCGATCGGTGAATGAGACCGAAGTACCGCGAGAACGGTAGGAAGTACCATCGTAAATTTGATTCTAAACAACCGACAGAAAATACCAGAGATACACGACATGATAGCTGAAATATCGTCACGGACGAAGTAACATTGTGTTAAAACTTATTTAAAAACTAGATGCTAACTATTTAGTAATATCATTAACAGATTTGCTTTTAGCACTGCTTGATACTGATATTTCTTTATAATTTGTATAGGCTAGATCAGGGAGTGTTCCTCCTACTTTCCTGCAGAGCTTCCAATAGTATCATGCTCTAACACGCCTTTAATTTAGATCTTTTTAATGTCAATTATTTGTCTTAGACTAGACTTACTGGCGAGACCATAGAATAATGGGAAGCAAATGGACTTGCTTAGTGCCCTGCTTGTTTTTTTGCAGTTTGGAACAAACATAAATGACACAATGTTTAAAGGATTTTTTTTTTTAATTAAAAAAACATAACTATGACATAGTACACCATTAAAGCCCACAGTATAGTATAGCCTATTTCAGTTTTTATGTGTACACCTAAGTCTCCCAAACTATGAAAGAGCAACCTCTGGGCAATAAAATGTTCTCCTGGCAAGAAACGTAGATGAGCATGTCTCAACTATACACTTTTGTACTGTGTCAAAGTCTCCACACTGCGGGACATCTCCCCTCTCTCTCTCTCTTCAGCCACTGGAAGATGATCATGGCAACCAGCCCAGCCAGAAGGAGATGCAACAAGGTGTCAAAGCTGTGCTGTCACTATGACAACCATACAACAAGATAACTTGTGTAACATTGCAGACGATATGCAAATGACAGATGAATCAGTGTTTAAGATGCACAAAGTATTTTTTTGGCTGAAACCACAGTGGTTTTGTATTTTCCGAAGGTGTATTTGGCACCCACCAACCTTAAAATAAATAAATAAATAAATGCACTTAGTTAATATATGCATTTATGTAAATGTATTATCTTTTTGGTTCAATTACATGGCAGGTGATCAGACTTGTTGCACACAGGGCTGTCAGTAAAACCCCTGACCAGTGAAGACTGGACCAACGTACGGAGTGATGCAGAAAACACCTGATCCACGCTGCCTGAACAACATCATAACAAAAGGTAGTAACCTTCTAACAAAAGACCACCTCTGATGGTCTCAGGTTGTAAAAGCTCTTTGGGAATCTTTAATTTTAGCCCACTTGCCTTCCATTGGCCATCTGCATCTCTGTGTTGTTGCAGATGACAGCTGAGGATGAAGCTGAGCTGAGGATGAAGCCGGGCTGTCTCTAATAAGAGAGATATATTACAGAAACTGATTTGCATGCAAATCGTCTCTAGTGAGCTGAAATACATCAAGCATCAGTGAGTACACAATCTTTGAGATATGATCGTTTGAATGGGTTTTTTGTCAGTATGACCCTTGAATCAGTAATAACGTTTATGCAAATTCTTTCAAGAGGTCAAATGCAATCTCTAAATTCTAAATACTTAATGTAAAGTTAAAAATGGTGAACTTTAAATATTCCAATATACCAATTTATACAGTGCCACATGCAGTAAAATAAAATATATTTTAACAAAGTTATGAATTTGCATATGAGTTTGCAGTCTGAATTGAATGTAATGAGAATGTAAAAGGATTCTTTCAAAAAGGCTCCTGATTATGTTACCGGATTTAATCAGTCTGATAAATTGAATCACATTCTGAATGGTAAGCTACAGTTACTTTCAGCGATGTCCATCTCAAAACAATGCAAGGTTCATGAAATATATATTAAAGTTGTTTGTAATTACCTCAATTTTTTTATCTGAATTAACTATGCGTTTAAATTGAGTATATCTGCTAAAAATGCATTCATTATGCAATATAATTCTGTCTAAGACATGAAATTGGGCGAGCTGTGTGAGAAAGAGGTTTAACTTATACAATTTGAACTAAAACTACAAAGAGAACTAAACTAAAAGAGAAGCATCACTTACATTTATGCTAAGCTGAAAGAAAATGCTAACCTTTTTTATGCTAATAAAATTTAAAATTTATTTTAAAATGTAAACACTTTTATTTGCTAATATTTTTTATGCTAAGCTTTGGAAAATGTTTATTTTCAGTAGTTTATGTAATAACTTTTTTCTTAAAATTGTGTTGATCGTGATATCTTTATTCACCATATTTTGTGCATATTGTAATTTTAATTTTTTTTGCTCATATCGCTGACCCTTAGATGACTCTTATGTATATTTACTGTATTTCTTGCATCGTAACCATAATTTAAACTGTGATATTTCTGTTAAGTAACCATAAGTAACAATAGATGGCTCCTCATTACCATGTTCAAATCTTTAACTATGCTTACCAAACTGGTGCTTGCAATGAAAGCATAACTGAAATGATCTCCCTCCCTATATGAATCCTCAATGTTACCACCATACCATAAGTGTAAAGTTTTACTATAGTACATTTTCAAAAATTTCAAATAGTTGTTGTACTTCTAGGAAATATAATAATATCACTATTCTATTCATTTTAGTGAAAATATTGCTTCTGTACTCACTGGCTCAAAGCTATCCTTCATAAACGCTCTCATTGAGCACTGAAGGGCACTATGATGTTTTCTTACATCTTTGTGTGTGTTTGTGCAGGATAGGGGGCTGGGTGGATGCTGCCACCAGCACATGTTCTCAGACATGCCCACTGACTGTCATCTGTCAGATACAGAGAACTGAAATCATCTCCATACAAACAGTTAAATATTCAGTGCAGTCTCATGTGTAAGCTATTCAGTTCTGAAACGCTCTCTTTAAAATGAGTTAATCAAGCTGCACTAAGTCAAGAGGCAGAGATATTATGTGACCATGTGCGTTTATTAAATGGCGTGTCATCTGAATCAGAGCGGACGTGACCAACATGCACAACAATCGAACACATGCACAGCTGCAGCAAGTGCTCTTAATAAGGGCCATGTTGTTAGTTCAACAGAAACTGCCATAAAAAGCATGTGCCCCCTCCAACAAGATTTATGATTAAATATACTTCATAAATTGTTATATATATATATATATATTTTCTTCTAGAATGATCATTTTTATCAAGCTCGTACATTTATATTTAAGTTCAGTAATTTCACTTAAATTACAATTAATAGGTAATTTTCATTGCCATTTAAGTGAAATTACTGAACTTAAATATACGAGCTTGATAAAAATGATCATTCTAGAAGAAAATTTCAGATGGCACTTAGAGGCTTTTGCATCTGAACTCTTCATATATATATATATATATACAGTGAGGAAAATAAGTATTTGAACACCCTGCTATTTTGCAAGTTCTCCCACTTGGAAATCATGGAGGGGTCTGAAATTGTCATCGTAGGTGCATGTCCACTGTGAGAGACATAATCTAAAAAAAAAATCCAGAAATCACAATATATGATTTTTTAACTATTTATTTGTATGATACAGCTGCAAATAAGTATTTGAACACCTGTCTATCAGCTAGAATTCTGACCCTCAAAGACCTGTTAGTCTGCCTTTAAAATGTCCACCTCCACTCCATTTATTATCCTAAATTAGATGCACCTGTTTGAGGTCATTAGCTGCATAAAGACACCTGTCCACCCCATACAATCAGTAAGAATCCAACTACTAACATGGCCAAGACCAAAGAGCTGTCCAAAGACACTAGAGACAAAATTGTACACCTCCACAAGGCTGGAAAGGGCTACGGGGAAATTGCCAAGCAGCTTGGTGAAAAAAGGTCCACTGTTGGAGCAATCATTAGAAAATGGAAGAAGCCAAACATGACTGTCAATCTCCCTCGGACTGGGGCTCCATGCAAGATCTCACCTCGTGGGGTCTCAATGATCCTAAGAAAGGTGAGAAATCAGCCCAGAACTACACGGGAGGAGCTGGTCAATGACCTGAAAAGAGCTGGGACCACCGTTTCCAAGGTTACTGTTGGTAATACACTAAGACGTCATGGTTTGAAATCATGCATGGCACGGAAGGTTCCCCTGCTTAAACCAGCACATGTCAAGGCCCGTCTTAAGTTTGCCAATGACCATTTGGATGATCCAGAGGAGTCATGGGAGAAAGTCATGTGGTCAGATGAGACCAAAATAGAACTTTTTGGTCATAAATCCACTAAACGTGTTTGGAGGAAGAAGAATGATGAGTACCATCCCAAGAACACCATCCCTACTGTGAAGCATGGGGGTGGTAGCATCATGCTTTGGGGGTGTTTTTCTGCACATGGGACAGGGCGACTGCACTGTATTAAGGAGAGGATGAGGATTAAGGAGAGGCCATGTATTGCGAGATTTTGGGGAACAACCTCCTTCCCTCAGTTAGAGCATTGAAGATGGGTCGAGGCTGGGTCTTCCAACATGACAATGACCCGAAGCACACAGCCAGGATAACCAAGGAGTGGCTCTGTAAGAAGCATATCAAGGTTCTGGCGTGGCCTAGCCAGTCTCCAGACCTAAACCCAATAGAGAATCTTTGGAGGGGGCTCAAACTCCGTGTTTCTCAGCGACAGCCCAGAAACCTGACTGATCTAGAGAAGATCTGTGTGGAGGAGTGGGCCAAAATCCCTCCTGCAGTGTGTGCAAACCTGGTGAAAAACTACAGAAAACGTTTGACCTCTGTAATTGCAAACAAAGGCTACTGTACCAAATATTAACATTGATTTTCTCAGGTGTTCAAATACTTATTTGCAGCTGTATCATACAAATAAATAGTTTAAAAAATCATACATTGTGATTTCTGGATTATTTTTTTTTAGATTATGTCTCTCACAGTGGACATGCACCTACGATGACAATTTCAGACCCCTCCATGATTTCTAAGTGGGAGAACTTGCAAAATAGCAGGGTGTTCAAATACTTATTTTCCTCACTGTATATATATACTAAATAATCTTTGTAGACTATTTTAGTAACACAAATGGAAGTATGCGGAAATTAAGTAATTGTAATTTAAGTAATTGTAATTTAAGTAATTGTATAGTAAAATTCCATCAAATTGAATTGAATAATCCTAACATATTATTCATATTATGAATTAAGAATTTTAAATGAGTAAAACAATCCAGAGTTTAATAAAACATTTTGTATAAATCGTCATGGAATGAGGGAACATTTAGTTCATGTGATTCGTATTCATAAATTTAAAGTCCAAGTGAACTGGAAGTTGCAAACGACTTTTCTCCAGTGTTGTGACGTATTTCCAAGTGAAACGAAATATTAAATAGAGGGCAGGGTTTTACTTCAGTGCACCTCCTCTCCATCCCTTACTCATGGAAAACTGACGGTTGGTTAAGGATATTCAACCCAAGCCGTCAAAATGACGTCATCAGAGAAGAAACGCCGTTCCAGAGCGGAAGCAAATGCTCAGATTTTGATTAAAGATTACCATGACAAGCAAATTATTTCTGTGTATTAACTTGTACGGATTAATTGTTCACCACAAGACTAGTAATGCATGCTAAAAAAAGTAAATAGGGTAAAAAAAATCATGTAAACATATTTTAATATTTTTTTTAAATTATGAATATGAATCACATCAACTATGGTCCTATTAATTATAATAATAAGAATAACAATAGCTCGTTACTAGCGTGGTTTAACATGTTTTGAATGTCTTGGCACATTGCTAGCATGAATTAACATGTTGTTAACAAGTTTTAGCATGTTGCTAACATGATTTATCATTCTGTTAGAATTAGCATGTTGCTAACATGTTTTAGCACATTGCTTGCATGATTTAGCATGTTGCCAGCATGTTTACATTGCTAACATGCATTATCATGTTGCTAGTATGTTTTAACATGTTGTTAGCATGAATTAGCATGTTGCTAGCATGTCTTAGCACATTGCTTGACTGAATTAGCATGTTGCTAGCATGTTTTAGCATGTCCTAGTTGCTAGGTTTTGCAAGTGATAGATACTTGGTGGATGAAGCTACTCTATTAGAGTATAAACATTTTGATCCCCTCAATGAAATTCTATGGGATTTTTCATAGTATTGATTGCCGAAAACCTAAATTCAATCAGTTAGAAAAGATATAGCAACCCGAGTCAGAACAGTCTGAAGGTCTGACCTGAGTTTGGTGGGTGTAGCTTTAAAGCTATAGGAAGAGATACTAACTAAATTTAGTCTCCGATGACGATGATGATGATGATGATGATGAAGAAAAAGAAGCTTAAATAGTATTTGTCAAGCCAACATAAGAACAAATATAAATTCACTCAAGTGTGTCTTAATTTGTGACTGTAGGCTATGTACATTTTTTGTAGTGCATTATATTTCATTATATCTCGGCCATTTGAAGAATTGAATCAAAAGCATGTGATGTTCTGATCTGGTCACTGCTTTTCTGCTCTCTTTAATTTTCTCTTTTTTCTTTTCTCTCACTCACTTTCTCTCTCTCTCCTTCCCCCTCCGCTGCACAGCTGTACTGGCAGACACACATATTCTCTCTGTTTCTCTACCAACATTGTGCTTCCTCAGTTTTTCACTCAATGTTTTTGTCGCTCCAGTTTTTCTGCGCTGAAGGCTGTACTCATCGTCCTTCTACCGATTATTCTTCTCATTCACCCTCTCCATTCTACATCTCCATACTCCATCCTTTTTAAGAATTTTTTTCATCTTTTTCCATTTGTGCTCATCCTTACCCATCCTTTTTTTCTCTTTCCTCTTTCTTGTCTTCATCCTGGTCTCATCTCCACTTCACTGCCTGTTATTTTCTCTTCTGTTCTTTCTTCAATGGAGGCTGAGGCTCTTTACAGTTTCAGAGCGAGTGAATGTGATGAACTCAGTTTCCAGAAGGGTGACATCCTGAAGGTGAGTCTGAGTGTGTATGTGTGCGTGTGTGTGCATGCAGTAGTTCACTGTGAACACTAGTATGATACTACGAGGATTATAGTCTGCATGCTGAACCTTTGCAGAAAAGACTTGATCAGTGTGTGCATCAGTGTTCTAGCATCTATTTCAGATTGGATATCTGAATGAATGGGTTGTGGTTTATGTAGCTGGGCAGATTGTGGGAGGGTACAGTGCAAGATAATTCTTTCCCCCGGTTTCACAGACAAGGCTTAAGCCTAGTCTCAGACTAAAATGCATATTTTAGCACTTTTAACTGAACAACTTGCACTGGCATATCTTAAAATATGTCACTGCCATTGTTTTGTCTCAAGATGCACACCAGTAAAAAAAAATTCTAAGTCATGTTAAAAAAAAACTACTTGATGGACTAAATGTCCTAATTGAAGTAAGGCCTAATCATGGCTTAATCTAAGCCTTGTCTGTGAAACCAGGCCATTGTCTACTTTATAATTCGAAATCTATTAGGGAAAATTGTAAACATGTCTCAGGGTAGACTGTATGTTAAACTAGTCAGTAAAATACTACACCAGTCAGTCATTTGTTTATGCGTTATTTGAACTTAAGCGGAAAACAGGTCATTTGCATTGTTTTGCAAATTTGTTATTTTTTTATTACCAAATTTGTTATCTGGGGCTGTTACATAGTTACATGATACTTGAAAAGTCGTTTAAATTTCCACTAAGCAAATAGTTATTCTCTAACCTAAGCAGATAGTGGACATCTGAACATTGATCTTATGCTTATTTTAGGTGACAAACATGGACGACGATCCAAACTGGTACACAGCTGAGCTGTTGGGTAGGCGGGGCTATGTACCGAAGAACTATATCAATGTAAGACCTCACACGTAAGTATCACGTGACCAAAGTCAATCTAATTTAACGTGTGAGTTTATCTGTGAATGACAAAATTCATCAAGATGTTTTGGGAAACCTTTGCAGTCATCTTCTGTTCTGTTCTTGTAACTCATAATTAATATAAATAAATGATGTAGTTATAGTCTTGTTCAGTTTAATTAATTAAAATGAGCTAAAGTAACACGATTTGTCACAAATTAATTCAATCCACCTAATAGGCCTACATTTAAAACTGAAGTTTACTTAATCCACGTAAGTCATTTTTGTTGACAACTAGAAACTGGGCTGTGGATCTAAGTGATATTTTATGTGTTATTCAGTAAAGGGAAAACCATGTTAGTGTTTAATGTTCAGTTATGTTGGACATTTAGAAGAGTTTCTAGTGGTTTATGTTTCACACTTCAGTTAACTTCCGTTAGTGAGCAGTGATGCTCAATGGTTTTCAAGGTGTATTGTGGATCTTTTTAGGAAGTGAACATTTCTGTGCTCTGGAAAGATTTTGAGATTGAGACAGCCCTTAAAAAGACAGACTTCCTGCTCAATGCACTGACTTCTGAATATGAAGCTGATTGAGATGCACCACAAGTAAGGGTAATTTCTTTTAGTCCTGATTTCGCTAGTAGTTTGTGCTCCAGAAGGTATTTGATAGGTGTTGTTTCTGGTTCTGAATGTTGTATTTGTGATGTACAAGGTGGATGACAATTGCATCAGTCCCGACCTTGGAATGGTGCTGTTGGATGCACAGCCGGAAGCTTTAGGGTTGGGTGTAGGATTATATATTTTTTACAATTAATCTGATTCATCCACACTAGAAAAAAAGGTTTTCGAAGAAGTAGCTTCCTCTGTACAAATGTAGGGATTTCCCAGCATTACACCTCACTGTGTCATACCATTTACTAATTGCTGTGGGTGTGGCCTTCCCGATGGTGTGACTATTACTGAAACTGCTAGGTAAGGACATTGCTAGATAAGGACTTCCTTACCCTGCAGTTTTACCATGATGTGGATGATTGAGATTCTTGTGAGACAGTGAGGATTAGCAAAAATCAAAGACCAGACCAAAGCCCTTCAAACATGCTGTGGCTTGACCTGAACACAGCAGTTTATGACTGAGAACCGAACAGTCATTTTGAACTGAAAGGATGAGTCAGTTAATATTCATGATCGTAATGAAAAAGAGGACTGAATGAGATCAAACATCGGCTTACGGTCAATGCAATAAGTTACTTAAGCAAAAACGACAGAACACTTTCGCACAGTGAAACATGTTGTTTCACCCTACCCTATATCATGCAAACACTCACATTTCTAAAAATCTGAAAACATGATGAAAACAATGCATATACTCTTCCTAACACTGATGGAATTTTGTGAACAAATTGTTCTGGAAATAAAAATAAATAAAAATAAATAAAAATATATATATATATACAGTATATATATATATAGTATATATACATACTGTATATATAGCCTACTGTATATATATTTACTGAAATTTCAAAAAGTTACCATAATTGTAATAATAATTTGGCATTTCTATAGATCAAACAGAGCATGTCGTAAGTCATTGGTTAAATTCCCAGAGAATGCATGAACTGATAAAATGTTCTTCTTAAATGCAATTTAAAAAGTCAAAAAAATGCAAAATGTACATGGAGAGCAAAGTGCTTGAGACAAAAAAACACACACAAAATCAACTGATCATTGTAAGAGGAATAAACTCAACCTGACATCACAAGACAATAACATACACATGTGACAACAAAATAAAAAATAAAAACTGGCAAATGGTGCGACCATATTAATTATTCATAGCCTGATGCATGCTGGGAAGAGGTAGACTGAGGTTGAACCACAAGTACATTTTTCTGTGTAGGCCATTTTTTTAGCTAAAAAAAATCTGGCTTAACTTAAAATATTGAATTGCTTCTGTTCTCTTCTTCAAAGCTGTACTACAATAATCATCTTTGTAAAAAATACACAAATACAAAAATATCTTTTTTTGAATTTCTTTTTTTTTACCTGATCAAAGAACCCACTTTTTAAGTAAACTACTATACCAGTAGTCCCCTTTCAGTTTATAAATATACAATACGGTGTATTGTGACAGATGAGCTTGTATTTTGCAGGTGGTTTGTGGGTGGAATATCACGGCAGGCTGCAGAAAACCGTCTGAGACCGCTGGAGTGTGGAGCGTTTCTCATTAGGGAGAGCGAGAGCACACCAGGAGAGTTCTCTGTGTCTGTCAGGTCAGATACACCCTACAAATGAAACCTACATTCACCGCTCGCCTCTACCACACACATGTACACTTCATATAAAGGCTTGATATTATTATCCCCTGCATGTGCTGATGTTTACAGCCGACATGAGTGTGCTTGCATATGCGTGTGTGTTAATGTGTGTCCTTGTTACCGTATCTGGCTCTTCATTAATACACTCTAATTAGAGTGGAGTGCATGGTAGCGTTTTGCTGTGATGTAATCCTTTTGCTCCCAGCACTCCAGAACCTATTTAAACAGTTCAGAGTTCTCTTGGTGGAAACGGAAACCTTTTAAATATGCCAAGCAAAAAGTACTTTTTTATAACACTGTGTGTTATACATGCATACATAACACATACAAGTGATGTATCCGTGTACTGCATGTATACACAGTTCAGATTGCTAGATGTTCTGGTGGTCACTTGTGATTTGCTACAGTAGATGTTCTGGTGATTTACTGGTGATTAATGCTAGGATGTTCTTGTGGTTACTTGCCCAATTCAAAAGAGCCTATTAAAGTCGGCATGAAACAGAAATGTAGAGTCTTTTCTTCCCTATTGTGACGTATATCCGAGTGAAACGGCTTCATGAACAAGAAAAAAAAATGTAGGGAAGGGTTTGATTTTGTCCATGGGGAATTGATTGGATCTTTAAATGGTCATGGTTTGCTATTTTGCTGTTTACAGCTCACAGCTCATGGTAGAATTCTGTTGAATAAGTTGGCATGCGTTGGAAAGAAGGTGGACATGCATGGATTATTTTTAGATCACTTTGCTTTACACCTCTAAAGGCCTGACCCAAAACGTCAAATTCTACTGAGACTAAGAGAAGGAAATTGAAAGAGAAATCGAGGGATAGTTGCAACACAATTGCAGCACAATGAATCCAGTCTAGTCACATATTATCAGCATAGTGCCTCTTAACAAGCTTGAGTACCTGAGGCCAGCACAGATGTTTCTGTGTGTTTACACATGTGTGTGATGGAGAGGGAGGGAGAAAGCAAGGAAGAAAAGAGAGGGAAAGACAGAACGATATAGTAATAATAATCATTTATATTTTGAGGTAAATCAACCTTTACAGACCTATACAGTGACATTTAGTAACCTTTAGTTTAGGAACTCTACCTAATATGAATGCTTAACACACTCTTAGAAAAAAGGTACAAAAGCTGCCACTGGGTGAGGACCCTTTCAAAAGCTACACCTTTGTACCTAATAGTACCTCATATACAGTACCTCAGGTACATATTGGTACCTAAAGTGATTATATTAGTACCTAAAATGGTACATTTTAACCATTTTAAAAGGTTCCTCCCCAGTGACAGATTTTGTACCATTTTTTTCTTAGAGTGCATGCATATCATTTGCAAATGTTTGTTTAAATAGTCAGAAAAGTCATGACATTTAAGAAAATGTTTATATATGTCGACAGACCTCCTGGACTACCTCATGGACCCCCAGGCAATGTGCTCAGTAGCTGATGAACAGCTGTTTTGTGGTATAGTTGTTAAATTATTGTGTAATTTAGCACAGCTGGAATGCTGTATTGACTAGTCATCGTTCAGGAATGAACTGAACTATACACACATACAAACATGCATATAGTACCGGTCAAAAGTTTGGACACATTGCTATTTTTAATGTTTTTGCTATTTCATCAAGCCTTATTTGATCAAAAATACAGGGAAACAAATATTATTACAATTTAAAGTAATAGTTTTCTATTTTAATATACTTTAAAATATAATAAATTATTTCTGTGATGAAAAGCTGAATTTTCATCAGCCATTATTGTCACATGATCCTTCAGAAATCATTCTAATAGGCTGATTAGATACTCGGTTATTATCAAAGTTGGAAAAAGTTGTGCTGCTCAAGTATGAAAAAAAAGTATTACAGTTGATATTAAGCAGCAAAACTGTTTCCAACATTTATAATAAATCAGCATATTAGAATGATTTCTGAAGGATCATGTGACACTGAAGACTGGAGTAATGATGCTGAAAATTCAGCTTTGCCATCAGAGGATTTTTTATTATTATTTTAAAATATATTACAATTGAAAATAGTTATTTTAAATTGTATTAATATTTCAAAATATATATATGTTTTTACTGTATTTTTGATCAAATAAAAACAGCCTTGATGAGCATAAGAGACTTTCAAAAACAGTAAAAAAATCTCACGACTACGAACCTATAGATAAAGAATGACAAAACGTGTCAGTTGTATTGTTTTGGGCCAATCACAATAAAAGCTTAATGTAAACAGAAAGCACAAATACCAGAAAATTAATGCGAGACAGTTTATGTTGGAGCTTGTGTCTAAGAATTGTTAATGTGTGTCTGTGTTAATGTTGGGTCATATGTAATGACTGCGATTATAATGACTTATAATTTCTTACTCTCCCTAAACATGCCCTGTTGTTTTGATGATCTTTAGAACAACTCTCTCTCATTCTCTCTCTCTCTCTCTCATTCTCTCTCTCTCTCTCTCTCTCTCTCTTTCTCTCTCTCTCTCTCTCTCTCTCACTCACGCACGCACGCACGCACGCACACACACACACACACACACACACACACACATCCCAGAGGCAGTTCCTCATTCTGTCACCATTTCTGTCTGAACAAGCAGAGTGATCCATGCAGGATTGCGTGGACTGATATGCATCTGTGTATGTGTGTGTGAGTAACACCCACACAGGTTAAGGGCAGGTGTGGTAGGGTGGAGCCACCAGGTAATTAAAGACACATGCTGCAGGCGCAGGGTGTGCGTCAGTGTCTGCATGTTTCTCAGTAAACCACAAACAATTAAGAGCATGTGTTCAAATAAGAATTATTTACAACAAATGTATTCAAAATAAGATACATTTATATATTTCTTAAAGACTTACAAATTTAAAAGGGTTGTGAAACGCAAAACATATATATATATATATATATATATATATCAAATAAATTAAAATGCAAGTGATCAAAATGAATTGAAATAAATAAATAAATAATTATACATTCTAAAATTAAATAAAAATAAATAATATTTTAGAATATAGACTGAAAGATAGATTGATTGATTTCAGCAATTAAATTCCATTTGCACTGAAGAGTAATTGAGGAACAATTATTGATAATAAATATGTTTTTGAAAAACAATTAACACATGTACAGTTACAAAATATACTTTTTTTCACATACTTACTTGATATTGTATTGTTGCATTTTGAGTGGATTATTGTTTGATTTTTAGGCCTGGTTTCACAGACAAGGCTTAGATTAAAGGTAGGGTAGGCAATTTTCGGAGAGGCAATAGCGAGCTATTTTTGAAAGCATATCCCATCCTCCCTTCAGAGCATCTCCAAAGCCACATCTCCTCCAAAATACGAGTACAAAGTACAGCAGGGAGCAAATAAAATTATCACGAGGGACAGTGTTAAACTACCTCATGTCTCAAAGCACATAACATTACAATAATAATGAACATAGAGCACTGACCTGAACCACCTGACTGCTACAGATTCATTTCGGCGTTGATAGTGTTGCCATTGAAACGCATGCATTCGAGTCACAAACCGCGTTGAGTATAACGTCACAGGTTTCCATGTCTTCCAAATTACAGTAGTTAGCTCATTGTTTTGGATCAGGAGGAACTGTAAAAGGTGGCTGCTGATTCGTTTGCGGTGCTCAGTGACTGACGTCTGTCTAACTCTGCATAGCATGAAACACTCTGATGACGTGTGATGTCTGCGTGAGCAGGTGCATGGATGTATGGAAATACATAAGTTGACAGGCAGGTAGGACATTGTATCATTGCATTTGGACCGAATGGCATGGTCCTGCGCCTTCCACAGATGAGATGCAAAAGCCTCTAAGTGCCATCTGAAATTTTCTTCTAGAATGATCTTTTTTTCCCCAATAATTTCACTTAAATGGCAATGCAAATTACCTATTAATTGTCATTTAAGTGAAATTACTTAACTTAAATATACAAGCTTTATAAAAATGATCATTCTAGAAGAAAATTTCAGATGGCACTTAGAGGCTTTTGCATCTGAACTCTTCATATATATATATATATATAAATATCTTTATACCACTTAACTTAGTGATTGCTATCAGGATGTGAAGAGACTTTCAACCAGCATAACAAAAATTATTTTTGGAACAAATCATTTAGCCTGCCTTTAAGCCAGGATTAGGCTTTAGTTAATTGATACGTTTAAGTTGCTTTTATAAACATGCTTTAGAAAAAAAACATTACTGGTGTGCATCTTGAGACAAAACAATGGCACTGACAAGTTGCTTTCAGTTAAAACACAGTTAAAACACATGCATTTTAGTCCAGGACTAAGCTTAGGCCTTGTCTGTGAAACTGGGGGATAGTGTATTTATTAGTACGCTGTTGAATGTACTGTAATGAGCATTTTATCTGAGAGGAATACTGTAATGTATCTGCAGGAGAATAAGCACAGACTTGTTCAGAGCCTAATTTGATTATAGTTATTAACACCATGCTTCTTCTGAATCATTGTGATTCAAAAACTTGCTGAGAGCTGAAATGTCAAACTGTGATTTATTGGGCAAAACCTTTGATCAAACACTCTTATGTTCAGATTTAATAAACTGGGAAGACCAGGCAAGATCTACCCATTAATCTAGAAGGTAAACAACCCTCTCTCTCTCTAGTTACGGGGACCATGTGCAGCACTTTCGGGTTTTGAAGGATGGATTAGGGCAGTACTTCATATGGGATGAAGTCTTCAGCTCCCTCAACCAGCTGGTGGACTTCTACAGAATCAACAGCATTGCCAAAGAGAGGACCGTCTTCCTGCAAGAGCCCGAGGGATCATTAGCTGTAAGAGCCTTACTGAGGTGCCAAAGTTCAACTCTGGTGAACTCTGATCTGCAAATTTGCAGAGCGAAAGGAGGTTTGCCCAATAGAGGATGTTAAGTCAAACTTTGATCTCTTGGCTCAATGCAAACCTCTTTAGCTTGAGCGTGACATCATATCCTGTTACAAGCTCTTACGAGGCATGCGTAGAGCCAAATGTGACCCCTCCTTTATCAATATCATTGCTGATTTTCTATGGGAATCCTTTTGAACTTCAGAGGTTGTTTTTTTATTTATTATTTCTCATAAATTGCAACTTTATATCTTACAATTGTGGCAGCTATTTCTCACAGTTGTAATTCATTTTTATGTAATTGTGACTGTCCTAAATTTCTATTTTATTTCTTCCAACTGTGACTTTATCACATTTGTGACTATTCCTGACATAACTTTATATCTCACAACTGTGGCAACTTTCTCTCATAATCGTGAGATTTGTTTCTCATCATTCTGAAAATATCTTACAATTGCAACTTTCTCATAAATTTAAATTGAATTTATTTTGCTACTCTAATTGCAACGTTATTTCTCACAGTTGTGACTTTATATCTCACAATTGACTTTCTCATCATTTTAAGACTTTTTGTAAGTGCAATTTTTTCTCATAGTTGTGACTATGGCAACAATTTAGGCATGTTTTTCATAATTGTGAGACTTCTTTCTCCTAATTGCAACTTTATTCCTCCAAAATGTTGATATTATTTCTTTATTACTGACAGTTGTGACTTTATATCTCACAATTGTGGCATGATTTTCATAAATGTGACTTTTTTTCTCATAATTGCAATGCATTTCCCGTAATTTTATGTGTGTGTGTCAGGGTGGGAATTATACCGCGGCCACGCGGCCATGGCCGCCGTTGCCCTACACTTTGGCCTTCATGCCCCGTGAAAAAAAAATCATCGTACGGCCACAGTGGCCTGTGTGCCCTGGCCCTGTCCAAGTTCCACCCAAGTAGTCTCTGAACTTCAATTAGTTTGTGGATTCGCGCAGGTGCAGTGTCATAATCACATCGATGATCTCACGCATCAAAACAGCAGTGCAAAAAGCATGTAACGTCAGCACCAACAGAAGAACGACACTCTGTTGTCTACACTGGTGCATAGATATATACACTAGATTTCGCCTTGGCTACGGCATTCGTTCATGAACTGCCGTAGCCAAGGCGAAATCTATATGTCTATCTATGCACCAGTCTGCGCACACGTCACACAGCAGGAAGCGCGGGCGCCCTCAGATCACTTGGACGTCGCTGTGTTATAAGAGGTAAAAACGATATAAATACTGTTCGTTTTCTCACACAAACCGCTCGTTTCGTGTCTTAGGCCATCAATGTGTACTTACGATGGGGAATTGTTTTAATTTGGACTCTGTGGATGGCTGCTCTTTGAGACCGTGACCATAGACCTGCATTATATGACTGACAGACAAGAACGGTTTGACCTAAAAATATCAAAATCTATTTGCTAGTAACTTAGATAAGTGCCCTTTTCAGAAAAGGGCCCTATGCAAGGTTCCAGAGGTAACGGCGTCGGCGCACTGAAGCGTTTTTTTTTTTTAATAGTTCAAAGTTACTATAAGATTTAATGTTATTACCTTGACAAACTATAACTTACATCATTAAAAAGATATAAGACTCACGTTTCAGTATTTGACCACTATTGTATTCTGAGAAATTTATATTGACAGTTATGTCTTAATTTGTGTCAGGAGTTATGAAATGCAAAAATGAGTCGATACCTTTAATATGAATTATGAGCGTCAGACGCTCCCATTCATAAAAAAACTCCTGTGCTGTCGTCATGAAAGCGATTCACAAAACAACGTCCCTCACGGCTCTTAGCTCAAAAGTGTGCAGATTTGGAGAAATATTGATATATTCTCAGTTTACATCAGATTTCTATTGACAGGAATAATATTTTATTGAATTTATAGCCAAATGCGTCGATGTAATCATTATGAGTGCTGTATACTGATGTGCTGTTTCAATTCATACCAGCAGCCTGAGGGCGCTCTACTGAACATTATAGTCCATATTTGAAACGCATGAAGAAGAGCGTTCGACAATGCAGGAAATTATTAATTTATTGGCATTTGTGTTGTTTCTGAATGCTTTTATTGGCATTTGTGTTGTTTCTGAATGCTTTTATTGGCATTTATGTTGTTTCTATTGTTGTGTGAGGGTGTATACCTTCTGGATGTAATGGCGCTCTCTCTCTCTCATTAAAAAATGTTTTTTTTTAATTAAAAAAGTCATAATCCATGTCTTATTCCAAATTAGGATGTTATGGTATCAATCTGAATGGGAAAACCATCGAATTGTACGATGGCCTTTGTGCCCTGTCATATGGCCTTGGTGCCCCTAAAAAAAAAAAAAAAGGTGGAGGCCAAATGGCCTTGCCCCTAAAATTACATAATTCCCACCCTGGTGTGTGTGTGTGTGTTTCAGAGGCCACGTCATGCCCATGCCCTCTTCGACTTCACATCTCATCATGCGACCCATCTACGTTTCCTGCGCGGTGATGTCATTGATGTGCTGGACTGTTCGGACGCTCAGTGCTGGAGGGGGCGATGCCGTGGAAGAGTGGGCATTTTCCCACCAGAGTATGTGCAGCCAATTTACCACTGAACTTTAGCTTTACGTGTCACTGTCCTGTACAGCTAAACTCACCCGAATGAGAGCCTGAGACTTATTAATCCATTACACATACTCTCCATAAATCTGAAGGTGAACTAAGTCTAATGTATCAATGTTTGCTGTATCAGGTGATTAAGGTTTGAATTAAACCTTATGTGTCATGGTCAGCACTTGCCCATCAATCTCTTTGTAAATCATTTTTAGCAAGTCAGGAAGCAGTTCTAACTTGTCAACAAACCAGTTTTGTAACACCCTTATGGATTATAACAGTTGACTATTGAGTGACATTTACTCGCTGATCAGACTTCACCTGAGCTTCCTGTCTATTCTTCTTTCAAATACTTTCAAGTCCTTTCAAATGGAGAGAGTTTTATTGCACTTAATTAATGTTTATAATTGATAGACATAAAAAACAACAACATTTTTTCACACCTGCTATATATTCCCTCTTTTAAAGTGAACATTCATATTAAAGCTGTACATACTTGGAAAATGTTCTTTCTCTTTTTCTTAGAAACATACTTTCATGGCAATTTTTGTGATTTAAAAAATCCAATCCTAGAATGATATTCAGAGACAACGTTAAATAATCTGTACATTGATTTCTGTGTAAACACTGTGGCTTTGTGGTGCTATAAAAACATTTGCTCAACCAATGGCGTGAGTCTAGGGTAGGGCTATCGTTTTGTTCAGCCAATGGCAGATTGTGGGAGTGTCTAGGATCCCTGTTACATTTATTTTTTACAGTTCTGTTTAGTGCCACAGAAATTACACTTTACCTTAAAAAATATAAAAAATAAATAATAGATTCATTTATTCATTTTATATTATTTATTTTTACTGTAGTGCTTAAATATTTTAGCTAAGACCACTAGTAACTATATAAAAAAATCGAATTTAATTTCAAATACCATAATTTAACAAATCATGGATAAAACTAACAAAAAGGAATTTATGTTGTTAAATAGGCCACTGGAGATGATTATAAAACTGTATTTGATATGCAGAAATTATTTGTATTTTTTACATTAAATTAATTGAAGTATTTCTGTACTTCTTATTAGAGAAGGGGGGGGTTATTTGATTGTTTTCAGTCAAATGTCTGTTCAGGAAGACCTCTGACTGATGTTCCAATGGAAAACAAACATGGCATGGGTGGATCCAACCCATGCCATGTGAAAACATTTGGGATTCTATGCTGTTAACGTGATGACCATAAAAATAAGCAATAATATAAGATAATATTATTTTCGGAGTGACCATAATTTAAGTAATTCTTTCTCTACTGATCAGTTTATTTATTACAAGCAATGTAATTTCATTTACATTGGCATGTATGATGTGTGAAATAAAAGGTTAAACAGTTATTTTTCTCTTTAAGCTGCAACTGCTGTTCATTGATATGCAAAATAGTATATACAGTATTAGCAAGCTTTGCTGCAATGTTAACGGTCTGATGTACTGTGATCAAATATGAGTCAGCCAAACTGCTGACTCGTATTTACACCTATAAATTGCCTGCACGCATTGAATACATGATAGACATTTTAACTGTATAAGTTTTGTAGAAATACAGCAATCAGGTGTAATATTGCGTAAAACATGTAAGGATGTATTTCATGAGCAGATATTGTCTCTATGACCTTTCAACTCAAGGGAAAAAATAAACTTTTATCTACTAAATGTATTATTTGTTCTTGCCGTTCACATTTATATTCTATAAAGGAGCATTAAACCCTTAAATTAGATCATCCATCCATCCATCCATCCATCCGTACGTCTATGGTTCATTCCCACACAAACACTCCAAACCCAACACACTTGGTTTACACATTGCTTCATGATTTTAATGTATCAATTTTTTCATTTGCGCATTAACAATAAAACAATATAAATTAAGAGAAAACCAAAAAGTTAAATATGGACAGTCACAAATATTCAAGTTAATGTTTCATGTAACCCACCCTGATTTTCTGTTCTTAAAATCATTTACAAACTGTTCTTACAACCATATATTATACTGCTAGTTTCACTCTATTGTTGAAATAATTATTTAGACACAAATTACACAGTCATTGATGCGCTGTACAGAACATTACAGTTTAATCACTGTTCATTTATTTCAAAGAAGAAATACTGCAGTTAAACTTTACACCTACTTCTTTGGGAGTATCTAGTAATGAGTTTTTTTTTTTTGTCCCAGTTAATGTGAACATATTTATCAAACATCTTACTTTATGCATAGCATATTGCCTTGCAACATGCCCTGTGAGAAAACTAATGGTAACTTATTTTTTCCCCTATTCTCAAAGGTAAATGTACAATTGTTTAACACATATGCATTATATGAAAAGGTAACTGAACAACAAGTAATTTGTATATATTTATTAAAAAACTGTTCTTTGTGATGATGATCTTAATTCAGCTATTGCATTGTTTTGCAGTCATTCTGATCTAAATTTAATTGTAATTTTAACATGGATATGTAACAAATAAAATCCCAAAGGTTTTGTCAGTCATTCTAGGTGATGCACTTATATTATAATGACAAAAAACTGATGTGCGTGAGCATGTTACGCATAGTAAGCATAGAGGAAGATGTTAATGCACACGAGAATGATGGCATTGACGCAGCAGAAGCGAGACCAGAAGGGATCTTCTCTGATGCTGTGAATGACAGGAGATGAATTCCCGGACACAATTCGGCCAGGTCGGGGACTACAGAACCCAGCGGTGCGCACACACTTACCCCTGCGCACAGACTCACAGCCTAGATTGAAACAAAAATGTTGGCTGTGAAATTAACTGCCAAAGGAGTGGTACAGTGATAGTATCAGATGGTAATACCACTGTGCTTTGATGTTTAAAGATTACCATATTCATAAACTATGGGATTTACATGGCAGCTTTAAAGGATTTACTTTATAGCTGAATCGACTTTGTTTCATAATTGACGAATCGACACTGAATTAACATTGAACTGACTTGAGCTGTGAAATGATACTATTCTTCTGCTGTAGAGCTGCTTGTAGCTGAATTTCAAAATTGATGAACTTTAATGAACAGAATTTTAATGTCATATTTGTTGAAGTGTGCATTTTTGATTGCTTTTTTCCTGTTTATTACTGTGATGCTGCTTTGAAAGAATCTATATTGTATAAAGTGCTATAAATAAAGGTGACTTGACATGATATTCTAAGGTTCTTGAAAGAATACCAAGGTATTATCATGGTACAATTTAAAAATCCATGGACATTTTTACACTTAAAAAGCTTTATAACTGAATGAAATGACATATTGCATGATTGCATATAACCTTAATCTGCCTTACAGTTTTCAAATGTTGTGCTTGGTAACATAATCCACTTTATACAGTAAGCTTACATTCCAAACCAAGAAAATCACTATTGGTATTTTTCTCAGTTCCTTGTGTGTGTTCTCACGCATATAAGACTCTTTTGTTTTGTCAACTGATACATAAATGTAGAACACCACCACACCCTGATGAATAGATCGCAACAAACCTCATGAGATCGATCATCCTGTAAACTCCTCTCACACCTCCATTCTGTCTCAGGAAGCAGGATTAGTTTGTGTGTTCAGGTTTATCTAAACTTGAGATGTCAAAAATCTCCCCACTACTAAAAATGGACCTCACTAGTTTAAAAGGCTTATAAATTTGCCAAATCATGTTTATATTCGAATCTAATATTTTGCACAGGTTTCTGAAGGGTTTGGGTTTATATCAGAAATTATATATAAAACAATTGAAGTCTATGAGATGTCCTCACTAATATAGTCAAACGTGTGTGTGTGTGTGTGTGTTTGTGGTCCTGGTAAACCCTAACAGTATGGGGTCAACATTTCCCCTCAAATATGGCAATATCCAAAATCCATTTCCATTTTTTGGTCCCAATGAGGAAAACAGCTTATAAATCATACTAAGTGGTGTTTTTTGGCTCGATGGTGTTTTAAGCCCCCAATGGCTCCTTAGAGGCAGCTAACCCTACCCTCAACCTTAAACCTACCCATCCCCTCGTTGCCTGGAAGGCGCCGTTGGGGGCTTAAAACACCAAGTGCCTGTTTTTTGATGCAGAAAGTTTTCTGTGACGGGTTTAGGGCAGAGTTTCCGCTAGAAAAAAATGGTGCCGGTCAAAGTGACCGGCAGAGGTTTCGTTTTCCGGACATTTTGATGATATGCCGGTCAAATATCGCCTCTTAATTAGTCAAGTTGAGGAAAACTGGAGGAAGGCTATGTAACTTAAAAAATGACATAATCAGGCCGAATGCAACATGTTTATTAGCCTAACTTTCAAATAAAAAAACGGAAAAAAACATGAACGTCCGATTGGCGTCAATCAACAGTTTAACAAACCAATCCCCCTTCCCCACATAGAATATCTGAAGCCTATTGTTTTTACTCAAGCGAACTTCCCAGTGTCTCTCCACAACCTGCAATGCGCATAAGCCGCGTAACCTTGTTAGGCGACTTCGCTGCTTCGTCTTGATCCGATTCTGCAGCGAGAACCCCCTCTCTGCAGGAACACTCGAGACCCATTTTCTACTATGGTTTTGTACGTTTCTTCATTCGGATCTATTTGCGATCCATTTCATTCTAAACAAACAACGCAGTTTATGGTTCATCCTTGCTTCATTATTCATTAAGATAATAATTAATAAATGCGCGCATAATTATCAGTGAACTTGATAAATGTTGCAGATATGTTTTGCTATGCATGCACAAACAAATGCCTTTCAACTTATGTGTGCAAAATTCTGAATAAAAAGAATGTGCAGCAATTTGTACAAATAGAGAGTCTAGGTCTACTATACGTGTTGTAGCCATTAAATAAGCTCATTTAGTTTAATATTTGTTCAAATATTATAATGTTATTTTTTATTTTATGTTGATTATGAAAAGTGAACCGCACGAGTAGGATAGGATGCGCAATATCGAGAGACATGGAGCGGGTCAGACATGATTTTGACCACTTAATTAAGTTTGGTTTTGTATAAATTGTATCTTAATTTTAATTTTTTTTTTATCAACCAATTGCCTGTATTTAATAAATAAGCAGCAAATATAGCAGACGATAGGCCTAATCATGCAGGCGCCCGCGCGGTCACTTGCATTGCTCGTGAACGGGAGCGCATCTCATCCTAATTTAACGAAACTCAGCGTAGGCCTCACAGACATGAAATATATCTTAAGAAAGCTTGAAATGTCTTTTTAACAATTTAAAATGAAAGGCTACTCTCTGATTATGTAATCCATGATGTGCATTTCTCTCTATAGGCGCGTTCATAAAGAGATGGTGATCGTCAACTTCATCTTTACAGCTGTTGTTGCTGTTAATAAACTAAAAATAATAGGCCTATAATTGTATTAAACAATAAATTAAATGAAATTGTAGTTGTATTAAAAAAGCAACAAAAAAAATCCTGTTTAAGTTTTTTTTTTTTTTTTTTTACGCATTAAATTCAGGTATACTGAGTCACTGTCCTCAGTGCCCAGAAAAGCGCTGAAACGGAGATGAAGGGGAACCCGTTTTTATTTTGCATTTTATTTTTTGGCTTATTTTAACTGGCCCATCCAGTTTTCTGGAGGCCCACCTACAATCAAAATCCTGGCGCCGTTAGTGCTTCGCAGCGGTCTGATATCAAGAAATAACAGACCGCATTCCACATTGGAATTCAACCAAGCCATGTAATAAAGTTTAATAACTTTCAAACGGTAGAGCCTGTTCCTTTATAACATAGCCAAAGGTCGGTGTATTTTTGCTTTATACATTTTAGGCTTATTCTCAAATTCAGATTGTGTTAGGGGGGCGGGATTATAAGGCAATTTTAATCGGACAATTTGACCAGAGAGATTTAATTTTGTCGGACATTTCATTTTTTTTTCGGCCAATGTCCGGTAATTACCGGACAACGGAAACCCTGGTTTAGGGGTAGGGTTAGTGTAAGAGGATAGAATATACACTTTGAACAAAAATCATTATGTCAATCGAATGTGCCCATAAAACATGAAAACCCAATGTGTGTGTGTGTGTGTGTTTCGTACCATCTGTCCTGCGGCTGAGTGTAGTTACTTTCTGTAGAGGTATTTCTCTCTCAGTGCTGTTGTGGAGAGTCCACCAGGTAAGATTATGTATCTGAAACAAAATCAAACACAAGCCAATCTATATGACATGCTGCAAAAATACTACTGGATTGTATTAAATTACTTGATAAAAGACATCAAAATGTATCTTGTATAAGCTAGAACAGCGTACTACCATACTACTCTTATTATTTCTGCAGTATATTAGGCACAGTACATTTAATGTATATATAATTCTGTTTCCAGTAATGCAGGAATCCTGTAATGGAATGCACTTTCCAGTATGACAAAGGAACTGAAAGTAATATCAGTTATAATTTTAAGATCTTTTCTTTACATATTTTATTAGACTGTCCAAATTGAGACAAATTTTCCACAAAATTTTATTAAATGTGCAAAAGAACCATTTTTATATCTGTACTGGTATGCCAATTGCAGAAATAAAAATGCATGTAATGAGGCCATGTGACAACAATGAATGTACAGTAGCATACTACTGTTTGCGTAATGCTGTTTCACATACTGCAGAATGTACACTACAAACAGCACAACTGTTTTCAACATTGATAGTATTAAGAAATGTTTCTTGAGCAGCAAATCAGCATATTAGAATGATTTCTGAAGGATCATGTGACACTAATAAACATCACAGGAATAACTTACATTTTAAAATGTATTAAAATAGAAAACAGTTATTTGAAATTGTATGAATATTTCACAATATTACTGTTTTTAATAAATGCAGCAATGGTGAGCATATGAGACTTCTTTCCAAAACATTAAAAAATCTTTCCAACCCCAAAATGTGAATGGTATGCCACTGTGAACAAAGCCAACGTCTTGAGACTGGACAGTTAAAGGAGACCAGACAAGCAGAACAAATCCTTTAATTATTTTAATATTCATTAATTTCTTCTAAATCTGTCCCAGTAATTGGTAACTACTGTATGTGTTCTATTTTGTAATCATATAAGAGCTTTTCCAGTAGGATCCATTTGGACTGGCTTCAAGTTTTGGTTCTAACAGGAATTCTGATTTTATTATGGGTGTAAAACTTAAAATCTATGAAAACATTTTTCAAGAGAGAATATTACCTGTTCCTCATTGGGTGGAGGGGTCAGCAGACTGATCACAGCCACAACAATAGCAGTGAGGGCGCACAGTATGATGGCAAAGTGTAGGTAGTGTACACTCCTCAGGACAGAGGGAGCAGGGTCAAACACTCCACAGCGGGGTGGAGGGAACACAAACTCAAGGACCATCCGTGTCAAGCCCACCACTAGACCCACCATCAGGCCCCAGAATGCTCCCTGCAAACACAATACCAAACACAAACACATTCAGCTCTGCTGCTATACGTACAAACATCGGTGGTCCTTTTTCTCAACATGTTATATGAGCGTGGGAGACTGTTAAACTAACTGTTTGTTTTAAAACCCTTATTTATTTCAGGTATCTGAAAAATGTTCACTGAATGAACTTTGTGCTGAGAATCCTGGCAGCATGACAGGCTCTTATTTGCTTATTTAGCGTATTTAAGGGTGGAGTGCAGTGTGAAGATCCCTTGACAAGTGTGAAAATTCCAGTGAAATGTTGTCATATTTCAGTGAGAGGTGTCTATCTGTCTATCTATCTGTCTATCAGGGTGGGAATTATGTAATTTTAGGGGCAAGGCCATTTGGCCTCCACCTTTTTTTTTTTTTTTAGGGGCACCAAGGCCATATGACAGGGCACAAAGGCCATCGTACAATTCGATGGTTTTCCCATTCAGATTGATACCATAACATCCTAATTTGGAATAAGACATGGATTATGACTTTTTTAATTAAAAAAAAACATTTTTTAATGAGAGAGAGAGAGCGCCATTACATCCAGAAGGTATACACCCTCACACAACAATAGAAACAACATAAATGCCAATAAAAGCATTCAGAAACAACACAAATGCCAATAAAAGCATTCAGAAACAACACAAATGCCAATAAATTAATAATTTCCTGCATTGTCGAACGCTCTTCTTCATGCGTTTCAAATATGGACTATAATGTTCAGTAGAGCGCCCTCAGGCTGCTGGTATGAATTGAAACAGCACATCAGTATACAGCACTCATAATGATTACATCGACGCATTTGGCTATAAATTCAATAAAATATTATTCCTGTCAATAGAAATCTGATGTAAACTGAGAATATATCAATATTTCTCCAAATCTGCACACTTTTGAGCTAAGAGCCGTGAGGGACGTTGTTTTGTGAATCGCTTTCATGACGACAGCACAGGAGTTTTTTTATGAATGGGAGCGTCTGACGCTCATAATTCATATTAAAGGTATCGACTCATTTTTGCATTTCATAACTCCTGACACAAATTAAGACATAACTGTCAATATAAATTTCTCAGAATACAATAGTGGTCAAATACTGAAACGTGAGTCTTATATCTTTTTAATGATGTAAGTTATAGTTTGTCAAGGTAATAACATTAAATCTTATAGTAACTTTGAACTATTAAAAAAAAAAAACGCTTCAGTGCGCCGACGCCGTTACCTCTGGAACCTTGCATAGGGCCCTTTTCTGAAAAGGGCACTTATCTAAGTTACTAGCAAATAGATTTTGATATTTTTAGGTCAAACCGTTCTTGTCTGTCAGTCATATAATGCAGGTCTATGGTCACGGTCTCAAAGAGCAGCCATCCACAGAGTCCAAATTAAAACAATTCCCCATCGTAAGTACACATTGATGGCCTAAGACACGAAACGAGCGGTTTGTGTGAGAAAACGAACAGTATTTATATCGTTTTTACCTCTTATAACACAGCGACGTCCAAGTGATCTGAGGGCGCCCGCGCTTCCTGCTGTGTGACGTGTGCGCAGACTGGTGCATAGATAGACATATAGATTTCGCCTTGGCTACGGCAGTTCATGAACGAATGCCGTAGCCAAGGCGAAATCTAGTGTATATATCTATGCACCAGTGTAGACAACAGAGTGTCGTTCTTCTGTTGGTGCTGACGTTACATGCTTTTTGCACTGCTGTTTTGATGCGTGAGATCATCGATGTGATTATGACACTGCACCTGCGCGAATCCACAAACTAATTGAAGTTCAGAGACTACTTGGGTGGAACTTGGACAGGGCCAGGGCACACAGGCCACTGTGGCCGTACGATGATTTTTTTTTCACGGGGCATGAAGGCCAAAGTGTAGGGCAACGGCGGCCATGGCCGCGTGGCCGCGGTATAATTCCCACCCTGCTGTCTATATATCTGTCTGTCTGTCTGTCTTTCTGTCTATATATCTGTCTGTCTATCTATCTACCTATCTATCTGATCTATCTATCTATATGTCTGTCTGATCTATCTATCATATATATTTCAGTGAGGGGTGTATGATATTTATGTATGTGTTTTGACAAAGATGCCTTGAGTATAAAGACAGTAGATTTTATAATTATGTATAAGTTAAACTGGTTTTATTCTTGTACATTTTGTGTCATTGACTTACACGGATGCGCTTACACAAATATGTTCTACTGTAACCATTTATTTATTACCCCTATGAATGTCATCTGGCCAGTTTTGGTTTCTTAAGGCAATCTTCTCGGGGCAACTTTAGCTTTCAAAAGATCGCCCTAAAACGTTAAACTAATGTTCTCAATGCTGAAAAATATTTTCAGAGCAATTGCAAATCTCACTAGCTAAAATGGGTATTTCCTTTTTGCTGTGGGGAACGGGGATAACTTTCCAGTAAAAGACCCTTCAGGGTAAAAACACACAGGAATTCTGAAATACCACCCTCCCAGTTTTAAAGCCCTGAAATGATGTGTTAAACAGGTTTTCATTATTTTGCTAAACTGCCTGGTTTACAGCTAATCTTTTGCTAAGACAATAGGAGCACTGAATTTTAGCAATAATGTACTCTAATATGAAAAACAGTATTTTGTTCTACTTTGTGAATCATCCAAGATAATCAGCCTAGTACACCACAAAACATTCATTCTAAGCATATTTGTCAAAACACATTGGGATAAGGGGTTTTTCATAGAATCAAATGAAAGAATCACGAGGCCTTTTTTTCTTTTTCTGTATCTTATGCACTCTCACACAATGTTACTCCTGTTCTATGAATATATCTTTGTTTATCACTGGTAAAGACCTCAAAAAACAAAAACACGTCACACTGGTTTGTTAACAATATCTATCTATCTATCTATCTATCTATCTATCTATCTATCTATCTATCTATCTATCTATCTATCTATCTATCTATCTATCTATCTATCTATCTATCTATCTATCTATCTAATGCAAACAGTTTAAATTATTTCCACCATAACATTATTATACTAACAAACAGGACAGATGACCACTCATACACAAATGGAAATTGTGTACTGAATGTAAATGTAATATGCAGCTTATACATGTGGGAATTATCAATGATTTTTGCTTCTCAAAGCACACTTTACAATGAGTCAACAACACAACAGTATAATGACTTATATTAAGGTGTGACTTATTTTCCAGAAAACACGGATATCTATCATCTCAATCACTTACAAGTGAAAGTTGGAAATCACTTAAAAGTGAAAGCTCTCTTTTGCTGTCATTCATACATGTACACACTCTTTGTGTGTTTTTGAAACAGACAAATACACACACCCTGACTAATCCGATGCAATATAATAGCAAGACATTTCTTCTTCACGAGAGAGAAGTGGTTTCTTCGAATGCATGTGACTGTCAGTATGTCAATATGTACATAGTCCTCGGACAGTGTTTATTGTAATCTTTTGTGTGTGCATTACCGCTTCATTGGTTCTTTTCCAGAAAACAGCCATTACAAAAATGGCAGTAACAGGAGGGGCCAGAAAGCTGGTCACTGACTGGATGTAAACATACAGCTGACCGCTGTTAGCGCTCTGAAGAATTGGGATCCAAACCACGCTAATCACCACCAGAATAACCGTCACTATCCTGAGAAAACAAATTGCCATACATTTTATGATCACCTTCAGCTTCAGCAACATTTCTTGATATGATAAAGTTGAGTTCTGCAACATCCAAATCCTATGGGACCCCATAAGTAATATTTGCTAATTAATTTCTATTAATCAGCTACTAGTTATACCTTCCATTTTCTAGTTATATAAATACAAATTTGCGGTTTTATTTTTTTATTTAAAATGATCTCAACCTAATGACAGGGCATAAATATGAGCTAATCTAAATGATTAATCCACTCCTTGATTTCTAGTTCTTCCTGCGGTTATGCATTGCATTTCTGAAGATATAAATCATACATTCTTCCATGTAATTGTTTTTGCACAAAAAGATGTTGGAACTTGGAAAACATGTAACCTTTAAGCATGTCATAATGATCGATGGCTTTAAATGGGTGACACAATTCTACGCATGAAATGCAAACACACACTCATAAGCACACATAGACACCTGCCAACCAGCAGCAGCTCCTTCTCGCTAGCCCCTCTTCGATACTTCTTCCAGATGTCCATGGTGAAGAGGGTACTGCTACTGTTAAAGATGGAGGTCAGTGATGACATCAAAGCAGCCATCATTACAGCTATCATTAACCCCCGGAGTCCTGGAACACACACACTTACAATTACTTGATTTCTAGGGCTAAAAGATTGTGACATGGGTTTTATTCACATTTGCTAAAGTTATGTTAACAGTTCAAACATATAATATACACAATTTGGAAAACATAAAATCCTGATCCTGATTACCACTGGGCATGAGCTCGATGACCAGTTTTGGATAAGCAAGGTTGGAACATCCCACCTCTGCACCACACACCTTTACACACTCTTCAGGGTCCACACAAGCCACTGTGTCTGAAAAAAGGAACGTGTACATAAATAAACAGTCGCCTATTTAAAATAAATGTTTTATAGCCTAAGGTACAATTACGAAACAAAACATTAATGAAACCGCAAATAATGGAAAAGGAAAAATATTAGCAAACTATAATCAACTATTTGAATAGTAAGGGATACATAATGTTTGATATATCCTATATATATTCATTTCTAGACAAAACGCACAGTTGTGGAACTGGACTTTTTACTCAAAACTTTAGTACTGAGATTCATTTCTTGAGGCAGCTTCCCCGTGTGACAACTAGCCCCGGCTGCCCATTTAAGTGTCTGCCTACAGCCACTACTTTGTTACAAAGTCAGGGGAAAATAGGAAGCGTCTGTTTCACTTTCCTCCGTTTCCTGTCCTTATTTTTTCCCGGATACCCCGCCCAAAACCCACGTAACTGTTGACTCGACACGACAGTCTATTCGGCCAGCACGAGCACGCCGCGTCATCGGTGCTCATGCTGCCCGACGTCTGGCTTCTTCCTCTTTCTAGCTCCACAGAAGTAGGGCAAAGTCACACAAAAGCCCCACAGGACTTAATGGACAACAAACTCGGGACATAATTTAAACCGGGAGACGGAACGTGGAAGAAACTGTGAAAGTTTTGTTGAACACCCGGACACTTTTGTTTTATCGTTGTTTTTCTAGCTGATATTGAAGGTTTATGCTTTGGTGGAAGATAAACGCGGATCTCGCCGGTTTGGCTTAAGTGTGTTGCGCTTGTGTGTGCATATGTGTGTGTGTTTGTGCCCCTCCCGGTCAGGTGACTGAGGTGTGTCTAATCACCAGAGCCTCTGGAGATGCTTTGTTCTAGTCTACCTGTCGGTAAAACTGAAAGATGATCTCCGGCTCCGCGGTCAGCTGCGTCCTGTAGGCTATTACTGAACTAAGACTCTGCTCGGGGAAATATGATCAAATAACACCTGAGGAGTCGTTTATATCTTTAGGAAACAACATAGCTTTTATTTTAATGAAAAACGAGTTTTTTGGTGCTTAAGTTATAGCTTTTATCCGCTTTATTGACGCCAACAAAATCGATTGAATCGCCACTTTACCATGGAAACGCTTTACCACGATCACGAACGGAATTTTTCTAGCCGTTAACCGAGGAAGAAAAACTTTGAGAAGACTTTTAAGAGGAGTTTAGTGGGACTTAACTTATTAAAATCCTTAACGAGAAAAAGGAACCGGTTTCTATCACCTAATTCGGATTGTGTGTGGAAACGATGGCGCTCTCTCAAGTTCAGTGTCTTGATAACAATCATGTTAACTGGCGTCTAAATGAATCTAAACCGGAGTTTTTCTACAGTGAGGATCAGCGACTAGCGCTCGAGGCGCTTGCTACGAAAGGACGTGACGCTTTTGACGCATACGTGAAAGAGCACGAGCTGCGTCCTTTCCTGTCGGAACCCGAGCTCGAGTTGCTCCGTCGGAAAATAGAAGATTATAAGCCCGGTTCTGAGCATCAAAAACCAAATGGTACGACGGAGGGAGAGGACATTGCGGTGTCTTTGCAGTATTGGCCGGACCGCTCCGATATCTCCATACCGAATCTGGATCTCGGATGGCCCGAAAGCACTTCTTACCGCGGAGTCACGCGCGTCAGTGTGTACACGCAACCGCCGTTGGACGGACAGACGCATATAAAAGAGGTGGTGAGGAAAGCCATCGCGCAAGCACAGAAGGTGGGTAAACTAGAGAAACTTGAAAAGCACGATTGTATGGTCAGTCCACAGACCCTTTGTCTAGATTAGTCAGTGACTTCGGTGCACAGTCGTGTACGCAACACATTTCACCAGCTGTCCACTATCTTAACTACAAGAGATTTATTTTATGCATTTGTGATGTGTAAAATGACAGCTAGTGTTCACTTAATTTAGTGATATGTCGCCCTATTGATAATAAAGGAAAATGCTTAAGCAAGCATGCTATGCATAAGTTGCTATGGTTACCTTTGCACACTCTGAAACGTTGTTTGAAAACATTTTGAACTTACCTACTTGTACCCCTCTCATTATTGATATTTTTCATTATTTGTCTATAATTCTAAATGCTCATCTTGCATTTATAAGCTATCATTTTAATCATGGCTATGAAGAGCAATAATGATCAATGACAACAGGTGATGGGCCCGGGGTAATGCTAATATCGAACTATTGTATAATTACTAATAAGCAAAAAAAACCTGTTATATTTTTTGTCAACACACTATTCAACACAACCCTTCTCCTTCAAGCTCATTAATATTTAAAAAGATAACCTGTTTTTAAAATGTAATTGTCCGTTGTTAATTGAGTTCAGCAATAAAACAAAAAATGTTGAATGTCCAAATATCCATCACGTTTCACAATCACTACTGGTTTCCAACTGACTAATTTCTCTTGTTAGAACTTGCTAAAGCTTGAACCCAGAGCTTCGGCCCATGACACATACCGGCACAAATTCTTTTCCTCCCCCTCTCTCTGTACCGCACACACTGAAATGTTCATTCAAATAGATCCCTTTATCCAAAGACATTTGTCACAATGAGTGCTTAAAATGAGATGTAGGTAGAGTACAACCGACTTTGGGTGTGTAGGACTTGTTTTGTGTCTACATCATCATGTTGTATTCTTAATAAAGAGAACATACTCCTTACTAACAATAGAACTATAATTGGAATATGGCCTGTATAGTATGCACACTGAGAAAGAATTCAAAATTATTTTTATGTTGTCTGCGTTGAACTGTCTAACATCTATACATTTACTGTGTGTGTTTGCAGATGATAGCCGTGGTAATGGATGTTTTCACCGACGTTGACATTTTTAAGGATCTAATAGAGATGGGATTTAAAAAGAAAGTGGCTATATACATTATTATAGATCATGCTGCTGTACAGGACTTCCTATTTATGTGTGAGAGAGCCAACATGCACAAAGGGCACCTCAATGTGAGTTGAAGACGCTTTGTTTTGTAGACTGTTTTAAGTCCTTAATATCATAAAAGATGTAGCTTGTATATGAAAAACAATTTGTTTTGTTTTTTTAGCATCTGAGGGTGCGAAGCATCGGTGGTTGCGAATTCTACACACGCTCGGCTCAGAAGCTGCGTGGCTCATTGAGTCAGAAATTCATGTTGGTGGATGGAGACCGTGCTGTGTCCGGATCATACAGGTTTGTACTGTGTGTGTGAATTTTAATGTGTGTATATATATACACAGGGCTTGACATTAACTTTTTTGCTCACCAGCCAGTGTCTACTGATTTTCCAAAGTGACTAGCCACTCAGCATTTTAACTGGCCACAATTTGACATCAATACTATGGGGAAAAAACGCCATATATTATATTATTTCATAATTTGACAGCCGATATATTAGGCTGCTGTCACTTTAAGACCTGATGCACTGACCCAATATATTGTTTTATATAGCCAATATACTTTATGTGTGCGCACTTTGGGTGTGAGCACAAAATCTGCGGGAATGAGTAAAATTACGTATAATTCAGTATCGATATGTATCGAAAAATCGCTATTTTTGACAACACTACATTACACTTAGTTTATTATTTCAGATGTCTTTTTAAAAGACTACAATTGAACGATGTTATAAAATTCAACCTGCTAAAGTGGCTAGTAGGTGGGTGTTAATGTCAAGCCCTGCATATACATGAAGCTGTGTTTCCTATATACAAGCCAATCACATTGTGTCAGAATGTGTCAGAAACTGGTCTGCGTGCCTGTAGGATGAAGTACAGATATATAGCAAGCATGCTAGTAAAAACTGTATGCAAATTAGAGGGTATAAACAAGGGGGTAACAAAACAATCAAACTAGAAAATGAATATAAAACAATAAATACAATAATCTAGCCAAACAATAATAAAGTCACAAGACAAGCCTGAACTAATCACATGGTAGGAAATACCAGAATACAAAAAAGGGAAGTGTGAACATAAATCAAGAACAGGAAAGCTACAGTAGTGAGCTACTGTATTGTCACAGAATTGGACAACATAATGTTGCTATTAGGTAGTTACCCCTTAACACTGGTGGTAACATTCTTTAAGATATTTTGAGTTGCTAGTTTAAATGTCAATTTATGTGCTTCTATTCTGTGCATGTATTATTTGTTTGTCCACTTTGTGTTTGTTTCTGACTTCTGGCATTTTCATATTTCAGTTTTACGTGGACAGCTTCTCGTTTGGACCGCAACATCATTACAGTCATGACTGGGCAGTCCGTTGAAAATTTTGACAAGGAGTTTCGCGAACTGTACCTGAACTCTCTTGGGGTCAACCTCACCAAGATTCCTTTGAGGGATCTTCCGGAGCCTGACCCTACCCCAGTTGTTGTTCCTCCCCCTGTTTCCGCAGCTGTTGCAAGAAAACTAATTAACCCCAAATATGCATTGGTCAATGTAGATACAAGCAAATCCTCTTCGGACAAAGCTAGTGCCAAGATCAATCCTCTGGTCCAGATTCCCAAGCCTCAAAAGGAGTTGCAAATGCACCCAGGACTTGTAGGCTTGCCAAAGGCAGATCTCATTCTCTACTTGCCCATCTGGCCCGAGCCAGACCCATCCAGTGATGTTATTGGGTATATTAATATTCGTGACACAAACAAGCCAGCACCAGTGCATTTAATGCGCTCGCAAATGTTTGAAACATCTCAAGCGATCCGTTTTAAAGACCCTTTCACTGGCCCACCTGAGGAACCGCTACCAGATAAGGCAACCCTTCGTTCTACAACAGCACAGTTGTCTAAAACAGATGCTGTAGATGCAAAAGGTCAATCACGCGCCCAGCTTCAGCCGAAGACTGAATCTAGTAATGCCCTTCAAGAGACACCAGCCAATACACCTGATTCGCCAAGCTCTCCAATCCAGCAACAAGACCCCAAACCCAACCTTCCTCCACAAGAGCAGGAGCCCAACCATGAACCACCAGAGGTCCAACAGGCTTCAGATCTGCCTGTTCCCAAGCCACGCACTATTCAGTTGGTGGTTAATATGCCTGAAGGCTCTGGAGACGCAGAGGTCACTTTAGTCAGAAGGGAGGAAAACCAGACGATGGATGCACACATGGATGCTCAAGACAACGACGCCATTAGCACCGCTGTGACCTGTGCACATTCATTAAAGGATAAAGATGAAAATTCCACAACGTCAGATGAATACTATGAATGTACTGATTCCGATAGCAGTGACAAACTCCCTAACGGAAGGTTAACGGGTTCCGGTCGTGTTGGAGAACACAGCCCTAATGCGCTTAACGTGATGGCCCGCTTCTCTCAATCCATGCTGGACTTGAGATCGGATGACGTTGAGCTGGATCTGCAAAGCACTGCCGAGAGGAATCTACTGAACACGCAGAACAGAAACAAAACAAAGGTAGGTAGGACTTTGATTTAGTGTGTCTGAATGTGAAAGTGCTTTTTATCAGATTTGGCTCTCCACTCTACCAGTCATTAAACCTGGGAGTGTCTCAAATAGATGAAAAGAAGCCAGGCGTTATGGAACACGGGTGTGTCGATGTTGATATTTACTGCATGCCTTAACCTGCTATAAGTGCTAAAACGCATTCCCCATGAAAGTAGTAGTAGTGTGAGTGTGTGTGTATGTATATATATATATATATATATATATTATTGGATAATATATATTATATAGGCCATTATTGGATAAACTTGTGCACGCTCCTTTTTTCCCCATTACAAAATTATATACACTTAGATTCTGCTCACTTAAAGGTAATCTTTAAAGTACTGGTATTCTTTAGCAAAACTCAAATGAATATGCATTTTTCATAGTGTATGTTTTAACTTAGTGACGCTTTAATAAACTTGTTGCAAAGTTTATTAAATAAACTTTAATAATATTGCTATTTATTGTTTATCAACCATAACGTGAAAATAATAATTTCCCAATATACAGACATCCCTACTTTTATCACATTGCAAATATTCTTACAAATATTTGCCTAATGCCATTGATTCTATCCTAAACTATTTCCAATAATATTCTAATGTTTCTAAAAAAATTCTTCCATTAAGTATGATGTAAAAATATTTTGAAACCAAAAGCAGTTTGGGGGGCATAAAACTATCCTGCTTAAGGTTGTAGCTGTTTTTTTATATGGTTTCTAGCTGGTTTAGAATAGTGTAGTACAACTTGGTCAAGCTTGGTTAGGTCTAGTAGTCCACCTTGGACCAGCAACAAACCAGCTACCATGTACCAAAAACCAACTTGACCACCATAAGCTGGTATTACCTGAATTTCTTTAGGTAGTCTTAAAAGGTGACAAAGCTTGCACAGAAGATGACATAGCACTGAATTTTTTCAGCTCTAGCGGATACAGCAGCTGGAGCGTGTGTGTAGTACCTGGGTAGAGTGCCCTGCTGATCATGCCAGGTAGGATGATGAAGATCATGGGAAGCATCTTGAGATAGCTGGCAAAGATGGACGCCCCTTTGGCGTGACTCATATTCTTTGCTGACAGAGATCTCTGCACGATTACCTGCCAATGATCAACCAACATTATTATTTTGTATTTACTGAATTCTTTTTGAAAAATTAATCAGAACAGTTTATAGTTTATGTCGAACCATTTGAAATTATGCCTGAAGGCTGTTTATCTTTTTTCTTTTTCACGTATACCTTCCTCCCTTTCAGCTTTATCAGATGGTCTCCAGGTCGCCTCTTCGAGACGGTTATGGCCGAGCCAAAGTGGTGATTGCAAAACCTGGAGTGTTCCATAGACCCCCTAAAAGCAGCGGCCATGTGATCGGGGGCCACAGGTACTGGCAGGGGAAGATGCAAGGCCATGAACTCTCCTCAAGTGGAGCAGGCCAGCAAAACCTAAACCGTTCAGGTCGGTCCCCCAGGAGACAAAGCCCCGCCTATACGATAGAAGGACTGCGAACAAGCCAATCACCCGCTCAGCGCCTCATGCACTCTCAATCTCTTTCCCCCGCTCAACGGGCCTCTCAAACAAAGTCTCCGTCTCCTCGTAGACGGGTCGAGACTCGCACGCCATTAGGAATCTCTTTATCTAAACTCGCCAGTTTCAAACACCTCAGGGGGAAGGTTCCAGTGAACACGTCTGGTTTTGCTTTGGGGGATAAATTGTTGACACATAGTCAAAGTGAAAAGTAACTGATTTGTAGTGGCTTTCTTCCCGTAAAACACAACTTTGTATTGAGTACAAAGGCATGAATGTGTATTGATGTAGCCACCAGTCTCCACTGATAAAGGCTTTTCAACTGGAGTTCAACTGGATCTAAACTGACATGAGTGTTACAGTGGCACACGAACACTGACATTTTCTGGACCGTGGCAAGGAGCACTTGCTGCATAAAGCCTTACTCTTTATTGATGTGCCTTTGAGTAATCTGAACTAGTGGAAGGGAATTTGGTGGTGGATTTATGACCATGGTGATGGCAATTTCACATTCACCTCTATTGTTGGCTAATTGGTGTCTCAAATTGTGGGAAAAGGACGTTGAAAGTTTGTTACAGTACAGACTGAAAGTGGGTTATATTTTAAAACGCACACACTAATATTCTGAGTCTGCAGTTGTCCCTGGTTTTATCAGAGGAGATCAAGGCCTGTTCACACCAGGACAGATGTTTTGTGCAAAAAATTAGTTGTGATAAACATTTTAATTTTAGTTAATGGCTTTTAATGCATCTTTTCACATTGATTTAAACATTAGCTTGCTGTCAATGTAATTTTTTACAAATAAGGTTGAAAGGTTTGCGCATTAGGTCACATGCTCAAGAGTTGCTGCTGTTACATAAAACTACGACTTTGTGGTACACACAAATCTAAAAGACTATTTTGCTTAGAAACAGATTATAAACCTGGGGATTTCCATAAGCGCCACCTACTTTCAGAAGTAAGTTTGTATTTTCTTTCAGCCCATCTACAGGTTTTTACATTTTTGTCTGAAAAGAAAAATTGCATGCAGATATTTGACCATATTTTCATGCCAAACATTTGTGTTGGTGTGAACAAGCCTTCAGCTTTTGAGTTGGAGTCAAGGCCAATCCCTCCAACATCCAGACCAAGACCTGTCCATTTCTTATTCAGAAAATGCTGAATTTATTGCAGCATTCATCTCAGATACTGAGCCACTTTGCGAGGTGTTGAACTGTGGTCACGGCTGAGGACCTTAGCTAAGACTAAGGCTATTTGAGGAGCCCCCAACCGGAGGACCTACTGTAATAAGACTCAGACCAAAACAACATTTATTGGGCCTTGAAGGGATTCCAACTCTTGACAGTATTTCTAGGAATTTAATCATTTGTCTTCTGATGATTTTTTTATTTTATTTTTTGCCTTCCAAGGAGGTTTGGAAACAAAATGCTTTTTAAAGATGTTATGTGCACTATACTTTAAAGAAGGAACGTGTTACCACTTTAATTATTACAAAGACAGTCTTCTAAATTGTCTCAACCATTGTGCTTATGTCTTTAAGTAAATAAAGCTTAAAAAGCAAGGTGTTTTAAAGATGCTAGTCAGCACACACTGATTCCTACAGTTTCTGTAAGGATATACTTGAATCATTTGGGGATGTTTTCAGTGACGCAGGAGTCAATGTAGGCTTTAGTCAGGGTAGTTGTGCTTAATTTGACGCAAATCTCTCACAGTCTCGTTTTCATTGCGTCAAATTAGATGGGTCTACCCTACCCTGACTTAGGTCCATTTCAGGCTTGGTAGCAGTCTTTGTGGCAAACAAGTGATACATCAAATACAGTATCTTAAGGTCACAATGCAATTTACATTTGCAATACTGTCCTCTACATGAGGCCTTTTTCATTGTGTGAGAACCAGGGTAGACAGTAAGTGTGTGTTTAAGCATACCTGATCAGTGCACCAGTACCATGTTGCAAGAATGGTTAATCCCAGTGTCATGCCTGGCCAGGGTAGGTCTCCGTGAACAGGGTCTCTGAACAGGTGCATGGCATCAGACCTGGGCAAGTGACATGTTGTGTTTGGGATGATCTTAGATGGCACCGCTTTCAAATACACGCTCTCCAGGTTATTGTAGCCTCCGATTTTATTGAATGCTGTAACGTACATAAATACATATCAGCTAAATCTACTACTGTTTTGTAAAAATGTAGAGATTTGGCATAAAAATGTATCTTTGTAGTATTGTCAAAAAAACATGGGGTCAAAACAATGTATATTTTGAATTGAATACAATTAAAAGTATTATTTAAATTTCTTTAACTTGTTTAGACTTGTGTGTATCATTGTGTGTGCGTGCATTTTTCATTTACTTTTCGGTTCTTTAAAAACTTAACAGATGGTTTTCTGTAAGTGGCTAAAGACAGTCATGGGATTTACCACATCCCTATGCAAACCAGCTATGCAGGTTTTAAAGTGTTTCAATGTGTCCTATCCAGACATGATGCGATAAAACCTCTCTCTTTGACAAAAATGTGAGGTGCGTTTTTTGTTCATTCTGAACAGCTGTGTAGAGTTACGGGACATTTCGTTTATTGCCTGTGACAGCCACAGTGAAATCTGCTCCACATTACACCAAATATGTTGATTTTTTCCTGTTACTGTGCAGCATCATGTAGTGTTTTCACTTTCACTGAGGAAAGGCAAATTCCATCATAAGGTGAAAGTTTAACCATTACCTCACTATCATCATGCACTCTTAAAAATAAAGGTTCTGTATTGGCATCGATGGTTCCATTAGGAACCTTTCCATTGCACTAAAGGTTATTTATAGTGGATAAAGGAGATCTTTAGATTATTAAATATTCTTCACAGTAAGAAAAAAAGTGGTTCTTTTAAGAACTGAAAGGTTCTTCAGGGAACCCAAAATGTATATTCTATGGCATCACTGAAGAAACCCTCTTTTCGAACCTTTATTTTTAAGAGTGCTGGAATGTTTTTTTTTTTATTAAAGCTCTTGTTTGCACTGAATATTCACGTTTGGTGAATATTAAAATTTTTATGCATTTTAAGAATAATTAACAGTGCTAAATTTTATGCATTAAGGCAAATATAATTTTTAATTTCTGTATTTAGGCTATCTGGGAAATGTATTTAAAAAAAGTTCTAACAGTCCATGCTATTTGTTTAGAGTTATTTATGCTATTTTTGATATTTAGCAATATTTATCTATTTATTTGGAAAATAGATAACCAATTGAACCAAATTTCACTATATCTCAAATTTTTACTTTAGGTATTTTTATCTTTAGGAATTGGCATTAACATATGACATATCTGTACATGGAATGCATGGTTAAAAACCACACATAACCCTGAAAATGTGTCTGCCATAGCTGTTCTCTTCCAGCTGCCATCTGTTTCCAGCAGTGGCACTTTCACAAGATGTTCTTACTTCCCTAGTGATAGCTGACATTAAATCCCTGCCAGAAGAGAATAAAAGAAGAAGCCTGAGACTGACCGACCTGTAATGGTGAGGATGACTGCTCCAATGATCATGACAAAGGTCTGAAGAGTGTCGGTGTAGATTACAGCAGCCAAGCCACCTGGAGAAACAGAGGACTAAGCCGGTATTGCTCAATTCTCTCATGATGGTTTAATATGATATGAGTCATCAGGGTCAAGTCTGAATCAGCACTTGTAGACAGAGGAGTAAATACAGTGACAGCAGAGCAGCGGATTAAAGTCATTATGCAATTATGCTGGAATCAGTCATAGACTATAATTACTGCTGCAGAAATTAACTGTTACTGAACCACTGGGCTTCTTTGAGAAAGTTCAAACAAGTAATCATTTAGTAGAAGCTTTTATCCAAGCAACTGACAGTAATACTCAAACTTGTGGTTAAGTACCTCGCTCGAGGTTTGTACTGTCAACAACTCAAACCAGCGACATTACTGTTACCAACCCTGAGTTTTAACCATTATGCCACTCTATCCAGTTTTACAACATTGCAGTTGAAGAGGAATCTTCTTTAATGCTGCGACAACGTTGTGACATCTTAAGCTGTTTTGTCACGCTACACTGCTGATTGTTGGAAAAAGCTAAATTGTGGCAACTGCTCACTACTGAAACATGTAGTGGTAGGCTACCGCTTTATACAATTAGCATCATGAACAATATATTAATCATGATAATCATCATGATAATTTATTAATCTAGGTGGATGCGAAGTTATAAATATACTATTGCTCATTGTTGATTCATTGTATTCATTGCTCATTGTATTATGACCAAACATTAACAAATGTTAATTTATACTTGAGTAGTAGCCTATACAAAATGTAGCCTATTAGTAATGTAGAAATTAACATTAACCGAGATTAATAAATGCTCTCGAAGTATTGTTCATTGTTAGTTTGTGATGCCTAATACACAAATAGACTACCTAATACACTACCATTCTCATGTTTGCATTAGAAAGACAGTTAAGTTCCCCCCCAAAACTTTCTATTTCAAATAAACACATTTCTTTTGAACTCTATTTAAAACTGTCTCTCAAAGAATCCTGAAAAAAATATCACTGTCTCTTAAAGATAATATTAAGCTCAACTATTTTCAACACTGATAATGATAAGAATCTTGAGCAGTAAATCTGCATATTAGAATGATTTCTGAAGGATCATGTGACACTGAAGACTGATGATGCTGGAAATTTGACATCACAGGAATAAATTACATTTTAAAATGTATTCAAATGGAAAACAGTCATTTTAATAATATTTCACAAAACGATTGTTTTTAATTCATGTTTATCAAATAATGCAGCTTTGGTGGGCATAAGAGACTTCTTTTGAAACACACAAAACAATCTTAATGACCCCAAACCTTTGAGCGGAAAGACAAACCTGCAATAGTGTAGAGGGCAGTGACGACCAGCATGAGGACAGTGGAGAGGTAGAGATTCCAGCCCAAACAAACCTGGACAAACAGAGCTCCAGAGTACAGATCCGTCTGCAAACCATACAGGATTTGAAGGTTTTAGGTTGCTCATAGATATAGGAGACTTAATTGTGAAGTGTTTTCATCACTTTAAAAAATGATATGATCAATAAGTTATGACAACATATGTTTTTACATTGCTTTAAAATAAGTTAAGCAATTTTTTACTTTTTAATAAGTTACATAAGATTCAACTCATTTTTAAAATCAGTTTAAGTTGAAATGACTTAAACATCCAGGTTGATTACTTAAAAATATAAGGCAACAACATTTTTTACAGTTATACTGCATTTGAGTATCAACTCTGTTTACTCTTGTTAATAAAGTAAAGACAGTTGTTGGCATACATTAAAGGGTTAGTTCACCCAAAAAGGAAAATTCTGGCATTAATTACTCGGATTCATGTTGTTTCAAACCCGTAAGACATTCGTCTATCTTCAGAACACAAATGAAGATCTTTTTAATTAAATCTGAGAGATTTCTGTCCCTCCATTGACAGTCTACACAACTACCTTGCCAGCTACATGTCACCCAGTGGTTTAACCTCAGTGTTATGAAGCAACGCGAGAGCTTTGTTTGCACTAAAAAACAGCATGTTCACAAGAGCACCACGCCACATGCAAGAGCAGACGTTGTTGAACGCGTGTTGGAGATTAATATTTTGTAAATAAAGTGGTAAATTATGGGGATTTTTTTGTGCCAAAGTTTGATACCTAGCATTAATGGTTTATTAGCAAGCCAACAAGCAAGCACGGGCATTAGGGTGTGAGTGTTTTTATGTGCCTGCAGTGAAAAACAGATGTTGAAACAGCTAAACTACATTCTCTTTCACAACTTTAAATTCCTTGGGTGCAGAAACATGCCAGCACAGCAATACAGGACCGAATAAATGAAGCCTTTGTAGATTAATGTTTGACTTTTAGCTTTGTGTGAATGAGACAGCAAAAAACATGAGTGAATGGATGTGTTTTCATGCTCACTGAGATCTTGGTAAACACAGACAGCATCAAACTGAGAACTGACAAGTACGTTCGAATACGCTCTCCTCCAAACCGCCGACCCAGATACTCTGGCATTGTGACAATCTGAGAGAGAGAGAGAGAGAGGGGGAGAGGGGGGGAGAGAGAGAGAGAGAGAGGAAGAGCAGAAGGGCATGGCATGATCTAAGCAAATTAATAAGCAAATTAGGGAAAGTAGAACATGTGGTGAGTTTGTGTGTGAGAGAAAGAGATTGTGAGTCTATAACACGTGGCAGTATTAAACATAAGCTCTGAATTATTAATTCACATAGGACTGTATAGCTCAGCTAGAACATCAGTATGAACAGTAAGTCAGTGTACGTCTAAAACTCACCCCAGAAGACACATAAACTGGGACAAAGACCCAGGCAAGAGCCAACAGGACATAAGTTGCCTAATAAAGAAAGAAAGAGTTAGTGCACTGTGAAAAATCAATTTCTTCATCAGGATCAATTTATTTTCCAGTAAAACACATTTAAACATCTCATATTACAACAAGATCCTTTTACTTGAGGAGCATATATTACATTGTGATATTACATTGTGTTTGCATTGAATATACAGTGGCCCTAAAAGGTATTTTGAAAATTTAGATGCATCTACATTTATATTTTGTCATCGGATCTAATGACATTCAAACAGCTTAAAGGAATAGTTCACTCAAAAATGAAATTGTTTATTCACCCTCATGTCATTCCAAACCTGCATGACTTTCTTTCTTCCAGAAAACACAAAAGAAGATATACTGAATAATATTTCAACTGTTTACAATCATAACATGAAAAGTTAATGGGGTCCAATATGACATTGGACATCATTGTCTTTCATTGTATGGAGAAAAAACAACAAAAAACAGACATATTTTAAAATATCTTCTTTTGTGGTCCACAGAAGAAAGTAAGTTATACAGGTTTAGAACGACATGAAGGTGAATAAATAATGACAGAACTTTCATTTTTGGGTGAACTTTAACTTTGTGCAATTTAAGTCTCAATTTTTTGGGGGGAGTTTAGTCAGAAGCATGAGGTTTTATTTATTTCACATTTCACATATACACCTCTATAAATTTAGACAACATGTACAAGTAAAAAGACAAACTACTTAAGCCTTAAGATATTATATTTTTTACTGACATTCTAGACAAAAACCAAGAATTATATTTTCGGTAGCACTTTATTTTACAGCCCTGTTGTGATACATATGATGTACTTATTATAATTAATTACAATAACTGGGTAATAACTCGGTACTAACCCTGAACCTTCCCCTAAACCTAATCTTAACCCCTGTAGTTACCTTATTACCCAGTATTTTCTTAGGTAAGGACACTGTAAGTACACGTACTGTAAAATAAATTGCAACTGAATTTTCAGGACCCATAAATAATGTAGTTTTAAGACAGAATCTGGTCTTTTTCTCCCCCTAGTGCTGATCGAATGCTGGTGCATTTATATGAACTGCTAGATTTTTTTTGTGTAAAAGTAATGATCAATAACGAATTATGACTAATACATATTTTGCATTTGTTTGGAGTAAATGGGAAATTAGGCGTTAAAAAATGATGTCTCTCACATTCCACTCAAATCCAGCAACAGCGATCCCTCCTGCTGCTCCTGTCCCAGCCAGACCGATGAACAGTCCTGAACCCTCACTGCTGGCGAACAGAGATGCACCAATCTGCACACATTCATCCTGCATATTAGTGCCATTCTCAGACGGACGACGTGAAACAACTTGATTTACCACAATCAGCTTCACACACAGTATTTGCAGGATCGCTGACAAGACGTGTGACATAGCCTACATTATTTTTATTTTTTTTGAATTATTATTAATTGTTAACAAACATGTATTCATTACTTGAATGAGCTCATTGTTTCTGCCTTAAATTAATAAATGGTTTAAATGAATACATTATTAGCTAACTGTGTTATTTGTACATGCATACATTTCTGAAATACATAACTTGGACCGTGCATTTTCTGAGAAGCTGCTTTTCACAATATGTATTCGTGTGAAATTCGTGTATAATTATTATAGCCTACATATGTCATATGTATAATAATTATATACAGGGCTAAATTTGTATGACCTCATTTTTTGTGACCTCATTTTAATTGTGATAGTACATGGAACTGTACAAATTTATTTGTCACTATACAGGACTAATTAAAGCCACCGCAAAAGAAAAAGAATGTGATGAAAATGAAACGGAGCACCTTAAATATAAGCTTTCTCTTATTACAGAGCGGTCCAAATGTCTCAAACCACTAGTTAAAGGCTTTATTTGTTGTTGTTTTTTATTATAAATTATACATAATAACATGAGCAAAAGGTTTAATTAACATTAATATAATGTATTTGGTGTGTCCATCTTTTGCTTGACTCTCCAGCTGCATGAACTTAGCCTTATAAAAGTATCAAATGGAACTTTATAAATGTCTTTACTGTAATTTTTTATCAAAAAAATAATAATAATTTGTCTAATTCATCTAACGAAAATAATTCGTTTAATTCGTCCTTGCTGAATTGAAGTAGGCTATTAATAATTTTCTTACCCTATTATTATTATTTTTTTTTAAACATTTTTGAATGGTAGTGTAGGTACTATACGGTTATCCGGACCACATGTGATGACCTACCCCAACCCCGCCCCTAAACCTACCCGTCACTGGGGTTACGACCAACCAAGAGCGGTTGTGGTCACGTGTGGTCAGGTGTGGTCCGGATAACCGTATAGAACCGTAGTGTATCACGATTTCCATAAAAATATTAAGCAGCATAACATTGATAATAATAAGGGCATGTTTACACAACAACGTTGCGTTTGCGTTTTCGCATATAGCCTACAGACAACGTTGTCAAAACTATATCTGTTCACAACGAGCCGCGAAAACGACTAAAAACACTGTATTATCCTGTCAGGCCAGTAGTTGGCGATGTCACTTTGTAACGAAACACTCATAGACTGAACACATCACATGTGCATGATGTCACTGTTTTCACAAATTCAAGTTTCTGTAGTTTACACAGTGACAAGTATCGTTTTCAAAAACTTGCACTTTGAAACCAGTTTTCAAAAGTTTGCGTTTTCAGGTCCCCAAAAAGCCGCTGTTGTTGTGTAAATGAATGGCCTAAATGCTTAAAAAGTTTTCTGTTTTTAGTTGGAAACAGTGTCATGTAAATCAGCATATTAGGGGCTGTTTACACGACACCAATTTCAACTAAAAACGGAAAACTTTTAATGCGTTTTTGCCGTTCATTCACATGACAACAGCGTTTTGGGGACCTGAAAACACAAACTTTTGAAAACGGGATTCAAAGTGCAAGTTTTTGAAAACGATACTGTTATTGTCTCTAAACTACAAAAACGTGAATTTGTGAAAACTGTGACGTCATGCGCATGCGTATTTCGTGTTCAGTCTATAAGCGAGTGGTGTTTCTTTACAAAGTGACATCAACTACATGCATAATAGTGTTTTTAGTCGTTTTCGTGGATCCGTGTGAACGGAGATCGGTTTGACAACATTGTCGTCTGTAGCCTACATGAAGAACTTTTCAGTTTTTAGTACATCGTTGCCATGTAAACGTACCCTTGGAATGATTTCTGAAGGATCATAATTGTACATTAGAGCAAACGGTTTTAATTTGGAATTTTTTTGGGCTTATTTATAGATTTAAATTTGGTTTTGCGGTTTGACTTTTGGACACCACTGTATATAAATTCTGACCTAAAATCTGGAAATAAGTAGTTTCATGTCCATGTTATTTTACTCTGTACTTATTAAAAAAAGAAACAAATTTATTCAACATTGTCTATAAAACATTTGCCTTGAGATCACTTTTATCACATCAACCTTTGTAGTTTATTACTCTACCACTTAAAAGTAAAGTTTTATTTTTAGGTTGTAAAGTAAAAAAATTAAGAAATAATTATTAAGTATTATTTGTAATTTATCTCCTCATTATAAGGCTTAAACAATATAAATTAAAGTAAATGTATGCTTATATATGGCTTCAACTGGTTCAGTTTACATTAATGATCACTCACCGGCCACCAAGCCATGTCTCTGCCAGCCAGGAAATATCCACTTAGTGTGTTTCGACTCACTCTGCAAGATGACTGAAACACAATAGTTTATACAAAATTTGCATTCGAAAGTTGTATTTCCCACTCTAATATCTTAGATGTTAGAATAAAGTAACGTTTAAAAAAAGATTCCTTTCTAAATCCACAGTTTACATCCACATGTTCTTAAACACAATTGTGATCTATTTTTTTATTTAAATATCACTCTTAGAAAAAAGGTTCTATATAGAACCTTAAAGGATTCTGTCATGCGCTTCATAGAACCTTTTAGGGGTTCCCATCATTTTATGGATTTAGTTTAATTAATTAATTAATCATTTAAAAAAATGAATGGAACAACATACTTTATCACTAGAATACAAAAATGAAATAATCCCTTAAACATTAAAGTATTATGCAATCATTTAATACATTTCTCCATTTGTATAACCTTTTTCTGCAAAAGTACATTCAACCCCATTGAACCTTTTCTTCTAAGAGTGAAAAAACACTGTGACAACAGAAAATATATATAATGTTTGATACAGCTAATACACACACATGCGATACACAAATATATCTCACCCATATTCCAACTGCGACGTTCAATAAAAAATACGCTCCAATTACAATGATATCAGATACGCTGAAAGACTGGGAAAGGGCGAAAAATTTAGTGGTAGAGTTAGACGCCATGTCCTGCCCTCACACACACTACACACAGACTAAGACCACAAGGCAAAGAGGCTAGAAAGACACAAGGCGTTCCGGTCAGCCGGCTCTGTGTGTGAATTGATCATTAAACACATCAGTTTAATGAAGCAAACTTGCACCTACATGAAAACAACAAGGCAGATGAAACACATCCGTGAAGACACACAAACCCTTCTGCTTGTTTGGGTTTCAGAGACTTACACATGCACCTGCACATAGAGACAAACACCAATGGCTACACACACGCGCTTAGACGTATAATCAGAGCATTTAGACGTGTGATCTAACTAACCTAATGTGACTGTCAGAGTCTAAAAAACATCCCAGACACACTTAACAAAGTGAATCATTTACTTAAACACCCACTGGTGCTAGCCATTAACACACACACATGCACTAACCGTCAGCATCAATCTTACACATGGACGTAAGTATGCCTTTAGTGTTTGGGGTCACTGTTCACATTAGCAGTACTTTATTTGCCAGTGTGTCAGGAGTATTTGCAATCTAATTTCTTTGAAAATGCACCACATTGACCCATGATAAAGTTAATTAGTAAAAAAAAAAACCTCTGACTTCTGTTTTCCAGAGTATTTCTTTCTAGTATGTCATTTTATTTTGGCCTTGGCAGTTTTAAATGATGGCAGTGTAAATGGTTCCTGTGACTTTTTGTCTCTCATTGAGTTATTTATTATACTGATACTATTTTTTTCACAGTATCTTTAATGCTTTGAAAAGTGTATGGCGGATAAGATTTTGCCCTTATGCTCACCAAGGCCGTATTCATTTGATCAAAAATACAGTAAACAGTGATATTGTCAAATGTTATTACAATTTAAAATACGTTTTCTATTTTCATATGTTTTTTTAAGTAACTTATGAGGATAAAGCTGAATTTTCAGCATCATTACTCCAGTCTGCAGTTTCACATGATCCTTCAGAAATCATTCTAATATGTGGATTTGCTGCTCAGGAAAGTTATTTTTGTTTTATTATTGTTGTTGAAAACAGTAATAATTTGTGGAAACTGTGATACCCCTTTTTTTAGGATTATTTTTTATAGAAAGTTCAAAAGAACAGCATTTATTTGAAAGAAATAACAAGTAAAAGTCTTTACTGTCACTTTAGATCGGTTTACTGCATCTTTGAATAAAAGTATTAAAGTATAAGAATCTATCTAAACCTAATACTTTTGACCCCCCCCCCATTTATTATTAATGTAATGCAAAATAATTATTATTACCCTTATTACTGCAATGCAAAAATATATATATATTTAAATAACATACAGTATAGTAGTATTTATTGCGCTGTCTTAAAAAATATATTGTACAGTATTACAGTAATGAGAATCCAATGAGAATCCACACTAGGAATAATAGAAAAAGAAATAGGAGAGAAAAGACACATCTGGATGCATTACGCTACATTACACTTTCATGCTGAAAAAAATAAGTGCGCTCTTACTGTAGCTCAATCCTTTTCCTGGATATTTACTGTACCTTCTGGAAGGGTTTAGTTTAGCCCCAGTCAACACACTTGCTGAATTAGTTGTTTCAGTTGTGTTTCATTACAGCTGGAATGAATCTCTGCAGGAGGGAACGGTTGGTGAACTAGTGATTAAAGTTGGCAAACACAAATGTAGCAGAATCCAGGTTGGACAGAGCCAGGAAGATAAGGAGAATAAGTTTTACCTCACAAATAACTGGGTATTAATTTAGTTATTGCAGTCCTTAAAACTGACAGTGCAAAATAAGTAAAGAACGGCTAATTACCCACTGACTGATGTGGGTTAGAACGAGCCCAAATTAGACATCTGCTCTGGTTCTGCTGACACCCTTAGGGAGGAATGTATCGTATCACAGACTTTTAATTGTAAGATTGTCACCAAAAATTATGTCTGAAATGACAGAGATAAGGAGTAAGAGAGAGATTAAATTATATGATAATAATCAGAGCAGAATGGCTATCAGTGTCTGAGGGCCACCAATGAGATTTAAAGGAACAGCTCACTTAAAAATAAAAAAAGAAGAAGAGAGAATACTGTTGTGTTTCCTTCTTCTGTATAATAGAAGTTTTCATATGTTTCACCATACTGGAACATCATTTGCATATGCATAACAGATATTAGTGTGATGCACCATCAAGGTTTTTCACTAAATACAACTTACATTTTCATCTGTTCATCTGTTGCTATAGGCTGTTGCTTTTAACCTTGCCAGGTTGTGGTCATTGTCATTGCATGCTTTTGTTATATTGTATGAACTTATTGTGAAATATTCCCTTTTGTGTTCAGCTGGAAGAAAGAAGGTCAGATTTGGAATAGCTATGGGTGAGTAGCTTAAACAATGACTGAATTTTATTATTCATTTTTTTGGATGACATGATCATTTAATAGTGTGCGTCTTCCCCCCTTCTTTAAAGGACCGCGTGCCTTTGGCTCAGTGTATATGGTCAGTACCTACCCCACTAAAATTTGTCCTGTGACCTTTCTCCTCAAAAACACACTTGCTCGCTCACACACAAAAACAAGACACACTGCTTCCCTCCCTTTTAATCTGTCAGCTCATGGGAAAGGGTCTATTTAGTCACGCCCCCTGATTGATGCAGCACCATCAATTTAACCAAGCTCTCTCTCTCTCTCTCTCTCTCTCTCTCTCTCTCATACACACACTGTGGCAAGCTGCCTTAATATTAATTCCTTTAATGTGTTTTAATGTTAATAGTACTTACTTTATAATTACAAGTGTGCCATCCAGAGTAGTATCCCTTTTTTAATTCACTACACTCTGAAAAAAAAATCCAGGAGACCCATTTCTGCAACAAGTTTAAAATTTGAATGTATTTATTTACTTCATCTTTCTGTAAGGTTGAAGTTTTGTGGTTATTGTGCTGAAGAGTTGTGCATGTGCATGAAGGTATACACTACAGTGACTCTATGAGCAATGACTGCGTTAGCGCCATTGACAAGTAATGTTTTATTTGTTCATTAGATTTATATGTGAAATAAGTTAGTTTGTGTTATGTTAGCTGTTTATTTTAACTGACTTTACTAGAGTGCCGAATTGCAGAGTCTGTGCAAACATATTCACGTTGCTATGATCAGATGATTTTCTTATAATTTATTTTTAAAAAATGCTTGCTGTTTTTTCATTTTAGTTGTGTTTATTTGTTATTGAGAGGAAAGTACGCAGCACATATTTACATATTCATCTAAACGTCACTCTCAGCAGAGTGGGCGGCATCAGATGTTCGCTTACAGTATGTCGCTGGTCACGTATTTCAAACTTCGTTTTGCCCCTAAGTGAAGAACAAAAAAAGAACTCCACCGTGAGTATATCGGGGCCTTAATGATATTAAAAACTTGCATTTAATGCTACAAATTATTAAGTTCCCCTAACTCACAGTTATTTGTTGGATGAACATAATTTCATTGGAAATTGTCATAGCTCAAAAAGATTGATGGTTTAATTGCAGTTAGATTAGTTGCAGTTCTTTGTTTCAGATCCCACATGTTCACTTCCAGATAGCATACATATATATATATATATATATATATTTTTTTTTTTGGTAACTGATTGTGTTTTTACTATAAACTATTCTAGTTTTTTTTCTAGTACTAACTGAATATATATATATATATATTTTTATTGTAGTCAGTTTTTTTAAGAATAAATGTTAAATCAGCTTGCCATACATACACAGATAGTACACAGACACACACACACACACACACACATACATGCGCACATGAGAAAGCGACAGCGGATTACAACCTCCAGCGCCCGCGCGCACATCTGCCTGGATGTTTACGTAATATATACGGTCTCTCTACGAGCTTCGGGTCAAAGAGACGGCTTCTGTTTTGATTTGCACAACATCTGATATTTTTGTAACGAGCCATGTCACCGTGCGTAAATACGCGCAAGGTTTCCGCGCCGTCCCTTTAACCTGAAAACGAGTGGATTCTGTCACCTCAGTACGCAATAAGACCTTTTTTCGTCGTTAGCGACTGCGTGGACGCCACTGGTCACTTCCCTGGGCATGTAAACGCGTCTTGCGCCTCTCTGCGCACTCGACCTTTTAACGATGAACGGCGAGGATGTGCTGGTGTTAACGGCACCGTTAGGTCGCCTGGTCCCCTGAAGATGCGCTGGATGTAAAAGTATAGCAATGACCGCATGTGTGAGAGAGGGTGCTTGAGTGTGTGATTGAACAGGATGGGGAAAGAACAGGAACTCTTGCAGGCGGTGAAGACGGAGGATCTGATTACCGTCCAACGGCTCCTCCAGAGACCCAAACAGGGCAAAGCGAGTGAGTATCACACCCACCGATCTTAAATGTCTCATCACACCCTCCACACACCCCCTTGCTATTGCTTCAATGACCACTTAAACCGACGCGGCTTTTGAATATGTGATATTATATGGCAAAACACTTTGCTTTAGCGAAATAAATAAATGTGTGGTGAACAATTTCGTGCATTTTCAATCAATTCCCTCTTAAGAGCATGTAGAAAAATGACTTTGTAGGCCTTCTGTATGTTAGTGTCGTATAGCTACGCGTCTAGATTGGAAACCGAGAATCGTTTCTGGTTAAGGACCGTTTACATTTTTAAAACGTACCGAAACTTAATTATTTTTGTGGCGTTCACGAACGGTTCTCGTGCATTTTTTTTTCGGAGCACCCTTTACGTCCAGTTCGATATCTAAACGAAACGTTCCTTTTAGTGACTCAAAATCATACAGCGCGGCAGGGTCATCCAAATGACTCTGGCGTGAGTCGGTTCTTTTTAGTTATTATCACCGCAGACATCTACATTCGCTGATTATAACGGAAGCGTTCCACTTTTGTCGCGTCGCTCAGTGTAGATGGATCGTCAATACTTGATGCTCGCTGTGGCGGGCCGCGCCAAATCCGCTTTGATGTCCAGATGAGCGCGCGCTCAGATAGGCTATGGCAGGTGGCTCAAGATCGCCAAAGATTAAAGAGATGGAGTATTGAAGGAAGGAAACATGTGCAGATGGATATTGGCATTTTACAGTTATGGCTCATTAAGTACCTGACTATTCTTCATATTATATAGATTTATAATGTCGATAAATAGATACCATCTTTATATTATATCAAAGTACCTGTTATTCCTATCAGAGAGCAAGAAACGTTGTCCTTATTTTATTTCCAGCTACCTGTAGGTAGATAGATAGATAGATAGATAGATAGATAGATAGATAGATAGATAGATAGATACCATCTTGTTTGTCCATGTTGGAAAGCATGAGGCTTGGGAAGAGAAGAGGGATTATATTAGTGAAAAGCGCCAGATGTCAGAGTAATAAAGTGTGTGAGTACATGAGAGAGAGAGAGAGAGAGAGAGAGAGAGAGAGAGAGAGAGACTCAGCTGTTTGGGCGTCTGTCCATTATGACGTGAAAGGGGCGTTCACGCTGACAATCTTTTATCATTGGAGGTCGCCAGGTCACATTACTGTTTGAAATAAGTACACATATTGCTAGGTGCCATCATTTTAGTTTCGTATATGTAGCTTATTTTTAGTGAACTTTTGGTAGGCTATTGCATGACCACATGCTTTTTTCTGAGCAAGTATAGAGGCCCATTCACACCAAGAACAAAACCTATAAACATATCCATAACAATACTAGCATCCACACCAATGCACAGTAACGTTATAAGCATGCGCTGCAGTTTTGTGATCTGTCACTTTAAATGTTCAAGGTCTTTAAAGTAGGATGGATTCTGATTGGCTGTCCGTGTTTTGATCTTTCATCAGCTGGAAAAATAGTTTTGAATGTGATTCCATGATATAATTCCTCTGTGGCGTTATAGTTGTGGTGTGAACACTGCTATTCCTTTACATTTAGAATGATTTTATAACTGTTGTATAATAACAACGTATAATATACATTAGTTATCATCCTTGAACATCCCTTAAAATGTTCTGTTATCATAGTTATCGTCCTTGGTATGAATGGGCCTTAAAACAGACAGTTTTATCTATCTACATCCATATTGAGGATGCAGATAGTATTTGACTGTTTTGGTGGGTCACAAATCATGCTCGTTTGGAATAGCTTTTCCTCTCACAGTGATTCCTATACAGTCCTATACTATACATACAGTGACTGTTGCACAAGATCAGGCACACGCCACACAAACATACGCGGACACATGCCTATAATTGAAATGCAATTACCACTTCCAGTGCTGGGTAACATCCCAGGTGGTCAGAGATGCATCTCCTGCTATGGTAGGAGGGGTGGCCTGAAATGAAAGCAGGCCACTCTCTCTCTCTCTCTCTCTCTCTCTCTCTCTCTCTCTCTCTCTCTCTCTCTCTCTCTCTGTGTGTGTGTGTGTGTGTGTGTGAGAGAGAGAGAGAGAGAGAGAGAGAGAGAGAAAGAGAGAGAGAGAGAGAGAGAGAGTATTACAATAATAGCTATACTGAAGATGCCCTTCTTTTCCTTGTGTTGGTAAAGAAACCTTTTTTTTTCTGGTGCATTTTTAGACACCATCATCTAGAAAAAAAGAGCACAGGTTTTTTTATGTATACCTATAGATTGTGTGTGCTGAATAAAGACATGAATGAAGACATATTTACCTTTGTAGATATTCTTTTAAGAGAGTAGTTATTGTTTACCTCTGAAGACATAGTGAGGATCAGTTGATGTGTCAGTATACCAGACTGCATACATCCTTTCTGTGATAGTTGCTAAACCCTTGCTAACACCTTTATGTCAATGTCCAATATGTTCTGCTGTTGGGCTGTAGATGTTCTCATCTCAGAAAGCTACATCATCTCTCAAGAGACTCATACATTAAAATGTATGTTCTCTAAAGGTTTATTACATGATCTCCTTGAACTTCCCTTGACCTTTGATACCATCTCCCTTATGCTTCCCCTGAAACTACATTAGAAAAAAAGTGAATTTAGCACAAATTCTGCTCTGTTAATTACAATATATAATATCTTGTATATCTTGTATATCTTTATATATATATATATATATATATATATATATATATATATATATATAGGCTATATATATATATATATATATATATTAACTGTGGTGTTTGAGGGAGTGGCCATTGACTCTTGAATATGGATATTTAATTAGGTAGGCAGGGCAAAAAATAAGGATTGTAAATAGTTGATGCTAGTAATTAATAAGGTTATAGTTGCTTTTAAAGTTCAGTTTAGTGTTAATAATGAGGTTGTGTGCTAATTTATGCTGTTTCATTTGAAGCCACCATTATGGAGGTTAGCGCTTCTAATCAGTCTAAACCTTAAATTCGTTGGCGATACTGGGTACATTCCAACATTTCTTTTGAAGCATTGTCTGCTTTTGTGTTATATTTGTAATTTTTATGAATGAACATGTACATTTGCGTATAACTGACCTAATATAAAGTACGTTTAACTAGTAATTTCTATGCAGATAAATCGCTTTTGTGCTTCCGCAAAAAGTATTTTTTCTGTCCTAGATCTCTTTTAAACATGTGTTGCTCACCATTATCTGCACAAATTGATTCAGTAGAGCAGATGTCCATAGACCTCCCAAAAGATTAAATTAGTGCCTGTAAAAGATGAATATATCTTAAGGAGGTTGATTTGACACCGTTGCTTCGAGAAACTCCTTCTTGTTCTTGAGCAGTTAAATGTTGTTCTTGCATGGGCAGTGATCACTGATCATTGACACCAGGGCACTTAAAACACCTGCTACTGCGATTAGCATATAGAGCAGTAAGTATTTTCCAGTTTCGTTTGAGCATTTCCAAGAATTTTCCTGTTTAATATGACTGAATTAACCTGACTACATCAGATACATCAATTCATGTAATTTAATAAAAAAAAATAGCTTCAGTAAGTGACAACACATAGTTTAATTTTTTGTGCGTGTAATACAAAGTCTTATTTGATTTGGAGATGTGAAATAATTCATTACATCTCATGTTATTCCAGATCTTTTATGAATGACAAGCTATACGCGCATATTCATTCAAGCAGCAGAACAGATGGAAAGCAGGGAAAAAATCAAAGCATTTCAGAAATGTTTGTTCACAGCCTAAATGGTTTTCAAAAATCCATGCACAAAGAAGCACATTTGACCTATTTTTAGTATATTTCTGTCACTGATTTCATTTTCACATGGTTCCCAAAGGTCTTAAGAGAAAAAAGAAAACTAGATGTTGGATAATTTACCAGCTAACAGCATTTGTAATAGTTTTGTATTTTTTTTTATAAGAATGAACATGTAGACTTGCATATAATTGACCTTATATGAAGGAAGTGAACTAGTAATTTGACCTATTTTTAGTATATTTCTCTCAGTGACTTCATTTTCACGTTTCCCACAAGGTCTTAAGAGATAAAAGAAAATCCAAGCGGACCAGATGTTTGATAATTTACCAGCTAACAGCATTTGTAATAGTTTTAAATGGTAATCTTTATATATATATATATGCTGGTTTGTGGTTGCATTTAAAGAATAGTATATTGTAATATAGCCATAAAATAAAAGATGGATTGTTGCATCAGATATGACTGCATAAAGACTTGCTTGAGGCTAGTTTTCTTGGCCGGATTATTAGTTTTCTGTAAATGTGATTTTCTGACAGGTTAAATGCATGACTGTCACTTTAGTGATGGGGGCAGTGGAGTTGAATATGAGGATTGAATGTCAAGTATTAATCATCTGTCTAACGTGACAATTTTCAATTGGGGGTCTGTGAGGGTTCTTGAACGTACTGCTTTGGGTCAGTGGACTAAAATGTAAAAAAAATTATTAATTTATAATTTTATCATTGTTTATTTCTAAATGCAGTTCATTTCTTCTATTGTTTTTTAATTGAAAGAAGCTACGACATGTACTGTTTGCTAATGTTATAAATAGGGGCATATTATGCCCTTTTACAAAATCTCGATTTTGTTTTTGGGGCCTACTAGAATTGGTTTTCATGCTTGAATGTTCAAAAAACACATTATTTTTTTCAGATATTTTACATTACTGCAGCACCCCAGTAACGCTCTTTTTAGTTCCAGTCTATACTTCCGAAAAGTGTAATGTGCTCTGATTGGTTGGCTGGACCAGTCTGTTGTGATTGATCAACTGCTTCAAGCATGTTTGGGAAATGTCACACCCCTCAACACACTACTAGTGCAACTCAACCAGGCCTTGTTATTTTTTTGCGCATGCGTTGGGCGGGAATTATTTAAATGAGGAATATATGTTCATTCCTGGAAGAAAACTCAATACTACAGTCAAGGCTTTTCAGAGAGTTTAAGAAACAGTGCGCACTGATATAGAGAAGAACTCCTTTTTGAGTTACTTTGTGCTTTGTAGCATTGCAGACCTCAAACAGCAACATTATAAAGAAAGTTGAAAATGTAGCATAAAAGCACAATAGGTCCTCTTTAATAGAAGTTATTAGGAAGAGGTTCCTGAGTTGGAAAATGTTGGCATCCTTTGGGCAAGTGTTATCACTTTATGTATGTGGTATTTTATTTTCTAATCTTTCTATTTTAATGAACCAAACTTGCTTCTGTGGATGCTTATCAGGAGTGGCGGCACATTTGTTTTGGGATTTCAGTACAACAGATAGCGAGTCGGAGAAAAAAAGCTGATGCTTTCTGCTTACTGATAACAACCTCATTGAGCAGTCAGCAAAATATTAAAAATAACAAATTCCAGCACTGACTCATTCATTATCGCATACACAAACAAAATGAAACCCATGCTTGACAATTGGAAATGCTTCCCCTGTATCAGATAAATCCTTTTCGAGGTGGAAACAGGCATTGTGTTTGCAGATTCACAAACTTGAGTGATGTTTTTGGACTACAGTTACATTGCTTAACATGAACTTACTTCATTTATATTCATGTGTAACTGTTTTTCTGCAACTGTGCCTCTTCACAGGGCCTCATCTTTGCACAGTGTGTGTGTGTGTGTGTGTGTGTGTGTGTGTACTATAGCCACCGTGTACGGTGTGAGCAGGACATTCCCAAACCAGCGAAAAGAAAATGCCAGAACACATCAGCTCAACCAGCCATGAACATCAATGCACTCTCAGAAAAAGAAAGAGGGAGTGAGAGACAGAGAAGGAAATACCATTTATCTTACCCTAAAGGAGAACGCATGAGAACACGCAAGACTTCATAGACAGAAATTTTTGTATGCGTATCTCACATCCAGGGAATATATATCACTACACTACAGATATATTCACCTCAATTGAGACTGGTACATTTACACACTGGTACATTTACATCTTTTGCATTTAACTCTCTGATGCATGGTGAACACTACAGATTTGTAACTCTCAGAATTAATTATTATTTCCATATTATTAAGATATGGAATCATTATGTTTGTGTTTAGAAGTTTAAATAAACACAAGTGTTGTTATTGTTAATTGAAATTGAATTAAAGTTTAAATAAAATTAAATATAAATATTATCTGAAAAGCTTGAACTTAAATAAGTTAAAATGAAAATTAGAAATGTTGTCTTGGCAACTAACTGAAATAAAATAAGTTGAAGTACTAAAATTACTAAAACTGAAATAATAAAGCTAAATAAAAACTAATAAAAATGACAAAACCACATAATAAAATGATTAAAACTTAAACAAATATTAAAATATAAAAGTCAGTTAAAATTATTAATAAATATAAAAACCAAAATATTATAATTAAGATGATTATTTTTTAATATTTGTGTTTTAAAAATTCCTGCATCACAGGGTTAATTCTGCCATCTTGGGTCTTTTCTTTAAAGCACTGACATTCCCAATTGATGTTTTATTAGCTTGGCTATTCAACCAAAATTGTAGTTGTAAGGCCACAGGTTATGATTTAGCTTTGTTCATTCAAACATTTATTGTGTATTTTTTTACGTTTTTGGTTCCTTGAATGCTGTCTGACCTTAGATCAAATCAGAAGATGGAGTGAGTGTGTTTATTAGCAGTTCAATTACTTGCATCCAGCCTTTCATGCATCCATAACTGTCGAATCTTTAAAGTGGGTTTTACGATGGCTTCTCCTGTGCTGGTTTTGTCGTTGTCATTGTCAGATCTTTGCATTGTAAACTCAAACTGATCCGTCCGCCGTTGAAGCTGACACTGATTGGTTGGGCCGTAATTTTCCCAGACAAGGAGGTTTCATTGGACTTGAGGCCAAATGTGGAGTTGAGAATGTGAACGCTGAAGATTCATCTGTGTGTACAAGGCCAAGTGTGTGCGGTGCTGCACTTTCAACAGGGTGACACAGATTCCTGCACAGGCCGGTTACTCTGACCAGAGCCCTTGTGTCCTTGAGAAGGTCACTTAACCTTTTGCTTTGGCTCCATTCTGTGTATCAATGTTCCTGTTAGAGTCTATAAAACAACAACTCCTGTATTCAGTATCCAAGTCATAAATGTGAAAACGGCGAAAGAAGATCATTCAGTACAAATTTAAGTTTGCAACCTCCATTCCCTTGTCTAAATTGCAGATTCATATAAGCTGGTCCTTTTCATGGCTAATATGAAACATTTGGAGGCAGATGTATTTCATTTATGTTAATTATTCATCTGTTTTTTTCTTCTGTTGACTTTAGTTGTCCACTTCACTGTGGCATTTCTAGAGACATTGTTGCTATGTGAAGGTAGTAGACTTTAACAACATCCCAGTATTTACTTGGTAAAGTGTATGTGTATCCCTCCTTCCTTCCTTCCTTCCTTCCTTCCTTCCTTCCTTCCTTCCTTCCTTCCTTCCTTCCTTCCTTCCTTCCTTCCTTCCTTCCTTCCTTCCTTCCTTCCCTCCCTCCCTCCCTCCTTCCTTCCTTCCTTCCTTCCTTCCTTCCCTCCCTCCCTCCCTCCTTCCTTCCTATCTACCTACTTACCTACCAAATACTACTGGGTATACAAAAAAGGTAATTATGGGATAACAGCGGTTATAGTTTAATTATAATTGTATTAATATTTTGAATGAGCTTTTCTTTTTTTAGTTTTCATGTTAGTTTTAGTTAGCTGTTAGCTATTTCATTATGTGCTTTTTTAAAATATTGCTATTTAGGTGTCATTTATTTTCATTTAATTTGACTTTCTATTAATTTCTGGTTAATAATTATAGTGCTTCAACTTCAGCTTATTTCAGTTTATTGCCAAGACAACATTTCACGTTTTTGTTTAGTTTTAGATTTTTAACTAATATATTTTGTTTTATTTCAGCTTTATTTTAATTAACCCTTTATTTTAACTAAAGAACCCCGTATAACAAACTAGCTTGTTTTAAGTATTCAGATGACATACTTATTAAATTAGGCAATAATATTGGTCTAAAGTTGCTTCTTCAAAAGAGTAACATACATTCTTTTTTATTTATTTACTCACAAGTGCAATTGAAAACCCCTTCCGTCCACATGTTGGCAGAAGTAAAGGTATAGGAAAACAACACACACATTTCCTTGCACAACAGGCAGCGGCAGCGTGGTGTGCCGCGTGTTGTCTAGCACCTGAAGCTGTTGATGTTAATGTGTAGTAAGATATTTCAGAGGTTATGGTAGGTCAGCTGGAGTCTGGACAGCACAGGGTTTTGCTGCATTGAGCTGAGCTTGACAGGTCTTGTCTTGGAGATGAAAACAGAACAAGGCAGGCCTTCAGTAAAATGACTTGTTGTGCTGGTTCTGCTTGTGTCATTTTGTAAAGCTGTTGTGGGTTCATTCCAGGATTTGGAAAATAACATCTGAAACATCACACCAAAATAAACATTCTGCCATTTACTCACCCTCATGTTGTTCCAAACTGGACAGCATTTAAGTCGCTACTCAAAAAAAATCTGATCTATTTTATGGCTTCAGAATACTTGTAATTAAGCACATATACATTTAATGTTGCTTTTTTTTGTCATTTTTGGAACTTGTCAGTGCCTGGGTAGAGTTGCACCAGACTTTTGTAAGTTTTTACTTAAATTGGAACGTAAAGTCCTCACTAGGTACACATTAATACTAGCTGGTTTATAACTAACTCATACGTAAAGTCCCACTGAAAAGCCTTGAAACGTGCAGCTTTATTCAGTATTTTGACGTAATTTCCACAGGGCGGGACATATCGAACAGCCCCTCCCCTTTTTTAAAATAGCCAATTGTGTTTAGTTTATATCACTTGACTTGACTTGACTTTAATGTTAGAAACAAAGTCAAACAGTTTTGGAACAACATAAGGGTGAATAAATGATAACAGAATTTCTTGTTTGGGTGAGACTTTTCAATTTGATGCCGACTTCAAAGGAAGCTTCACATTTTGTTCGATGATTCTGCTATGGAGAAACGGCAACAAGAACACAGCATGAAAGTACTTCATAATCTCCTACAAACATAATTTCAACTCGTTTGTGATTTTGTCCTCAGCTGGGATTGTCTCTTAAATAACTCAGTGACTTTAATGAGGATATTATCAATCAGACTCAAATAATAGGGAGATTACCCTCAAACACATAGGGAGCATGTTTAAATAATCCTCTACACAAAGGGAATATAAGCAGCCGTTCTTCCAGTAAATATATTTCATATTATATATCATATTTTAAATATATTTTACTCAAAATATTGTGATATTGCTTGTGAAATAGTATTTGAGGTCTAAGGCTATATAAGAAAGAATTTGCTCATTGTTTTTCACTTCCATGCTTTATGTTGTTTTTCTTACTCCTGAGATGAACAACTGGTGTTTGTGTATGTGGAGACATTGTACATGCTTAAGTACTGTTATGCATTAAACTATTTGTCAGTTGAGTGACCATGGCAATGCTGAGCATCTGTATTGGCTCAGACTAGAGCCGTGTGTCTGGGCATCGGCATATTGCACATCCGTTTTTTATCCTCTTAAGGCTCTGTGTTGGTGTGTGTGCGTGTGTGTTTTGGTGGGGTAGGTTAATCCTTGAGGTGACGAGAAATGACCAGAGGAACAAAAACAACACTGTTTCTGCTACTTGAGATCTGAAGCTGCCTTTTCTTGTTGTTACATTGGATATTATTAATATTAAATTACTTATCTCATTACTATGGTGCACATACACCAGCAAGAAGCATGTCTGCCAATCAGCATATATTTAACATTTAACAGAGTGCAACAATGCCCACTTTTCCAGTGTTGTATTTTTTTTTTTTAAAGTCATTGTTAGTCGTGAACCAATAGATATAAGTTGAACCACAACAATGATTTGTAGCAAAAATGTAGACAAAAAGGCAAAGGTACAAGACTGTGTACATAAAGGCTTTTAATGAGAGAAAGAACTACAATCCCATGAAGCATTGCAAATGACGTAATCAAATAAAAAATTATGGAGAATTATAAAGCTATTGATTTAAAGATGTTGATTATAAATCTTTAGAATCACTATATTTTGTTTATTGCAAAACAGGCATATACAATTTTGAGAGCGAAGGGCCATTTCTCTGATTTATTGGAGATTTCTTTGCAGAATCATGGGTAATGTAGTTTTTCACCAAGAATTATACTCTTCAACATGATTATTTAAAAAAATAACAATAATGCTGATGGCTTCAACAAAAGCATCATTGATAAACAACCTCAGAGCTCACAGTATAGTACATATAGGTCTGTCTTTAATGTTTTAAAAGTTATTGTTAAAAAGACTGTTGCACTCTATATATAGCAGACCTCATGCGCCGGAGAAACAAATGCGCAGCCATCTTTAGAATTTTGCGTTTGAACTTCCGTTTTTACGGTAGCTCTGTATATTTCTATAGTATCGCTGTTGAAGAGTACACCGCTCTACAGTAATTTGAAAGTGATTGCAGTACCAGTTTTGGCCACAATCTTAAATACGGCTCCTTTAATGCTATGGAAATACAAACCGGAAGTCTGAACACAATGGCCCTCATTTATCATTCTTGCGTAGAAACGGGCGTATATGTTGGCGTAAGATTATGCTTGCACTCCAATCACCGCCTGATTTATGAAGCTGTGCGTACCTTTGAAATCCAGGTGTACGCAATACCTGCCCTTGATAAATGCTGCGGCTGAAAATGATCGTCATTAGAATAACACGCCCCTATATATTCAAGTCTCCCTATATATCCCACGCCCTCATTTTACACCATGGACACACGGAAGACGGCAAAGAAGAGAAACTTCTCCGACGTGGAGATCGATTCGAGACCATCACCAGGGAAGTGGAAAGAAACAAAATTGTTTCATTTGGGAGTTTAAAGAGTGGGATTAAAGGCGCCCACAAAAACAAAATATGAGAATTGGTTTGGATGAGCAAATGACCTATCACAATGCATTATTTTACAGTACGTGTTTTGAAACAATTAGCATTTAATTTCGTATCACATCACATGTGGGTGTACAATAATGATGATGATGTGATGTGGAGTACCATTCATTCACATTAATAATTGCATGACAATTTGTAATATTCTTATTCTTATTATTATGATTTTTATTATTAATGACGCTTATTGTTATTTAGAAGAAGAATGTCGTTATTATTATTATTTGTATTATTATTATTATTTAAAAGAAGAAGAATGTCATTTTTATTATTTTGTCAGTCTGAATTATTTTTTGGTCATTGAAAGCCTTTCATTACTGAACCCAGTCCGTGCGCACCTGCCGGGCCTGAAACGTCAGGTAAAGCGCACAGGCTCGCAACTGAAGGAATACATATGCCTACAAATCAAATGCTTTGGTAAAGTCACACAAATTAAACATTGAAGTCCATGTTGCACAAAAATAAACACTGAAGTTTATAATTACTATGTTGTTGTTTTTTTTACAGTGGGTCATAATATATCATATCTTTTAGTTTGTCAGTGCGTTTTGTGGTGTTAGGAATTGTTTTTCTGCGCATTTCCGCACTAACTCAAAACGTGCGTACATGTACACCACCTCCTGAGCTGGCGTAGGATTTGAGCGTGCCGTACGCCAACGTCCATATTGATAAATCTCAAAGTCACCATGGTTTTGGGTGTACGCCAGGTGTACACTGGAAATTTGGTGTACGCACTTTTGATAAATGAGGGCCAATGAGCGCAACGCTGAAAAGGGGCGGGGCTACATGAGGTATAGAGTGGAGAGGAATTTTGGACCAATGAGATTTCATGGTGGGCGGGGCTGTGTAGCACAACACATTTGAAAATAGAAACCAAGCGACTGACAAGATATCCTGAACTAGTTTGGACAAAAACTTTTGGATTTACATTGATAAGATATAACTTTGTCTAAAGCCCTATTCGGACGGGATTATCTTTACAAGGGTAGATGGAGTAATGTAATTTTACAACAGGACGTCTGTAATAGTAATGGCCAATTTGCACGGGATAAGATCAGTAAAACTAGCAGAAGTGGGAGGAGTAACTCGATTTGCGCGTCGCCGTCACCCTCCTGTCGTCATGTCATGTGTGTATTACGTTGCTTCCTGATATCACGTGCGCAAACAACCTATATTTATAAAACAATTATGTCCGGTCGAACAATGTATTAATTAACTTCAGATTGGATTGTGTTGGTAAAAGGCACTTACCTAACGCTAAAAGATATTTCATGCCTCTAACAAGTGCTTTCGATCTTCTTTCTGATCTGAATGGTATGTGGAAAACACTTGAGTTTTGCCTCAGACTCGTCCCAGCGTCTAGAACGCAACTGAATGCTTTTTCAAGCATCTCCATACTTGAAAAACTGCGGAAAACTACTTTTAAACAGGAAATTATGAAATATTTACGTACATATTTACAGCGGGTCTATTCGCACAGGATTAGTATTACCTGAGGTCATTTTTCCGGACCTTTTTACTGAAGGTAAAAGTCGCCGTAATATTTACTGACATTGTCCGTAATGATTACTGAGATGGCACATTCGGACGGGACTAAAATCACAGAGAAGCTCTGGTAATTATTACTTTACCCCACCTCTCCATGTTAAACTACAGTAAAAGTATAAAGCTATATCTTTTTGATAATCAATATATTGTTCTCTGGAGAACTTTTTAAACAAGTCTATTTAATCTCATTGCTGTCTAGGAGGAACTTTTCTATGGGTTCCCTCATATGTATTTTTAGAGTCTAGTGTGAAACTGACAGTCACGTGTACGGCATGTGAGGCCAAACTAGTGGAAGAAAATGGTTGTTCTCTCCATGTTTCTCTCTCTCTCATTTTCTTTTCACAGTCAGCTTGCTTCAGCTTCAGGCCATGGCTGCTTTAAACTGAACACAGTTAGATGATGCTGAGGGATGCTGAGGGTTTGTGTGTGTGTATTGTGAGAGTGTGTGTAAATATGCAGTGCACACTAGTCCTTTTTTTGGTGGTATTGAAGAGACCGTGGTACATTTACTTTGACACAAAGAACCAAATATAACTCGCAGAATTCAAAGGGAGTAAAGTGGTAAATGTGGCAGTATATGTTCAGCATGTGCTTTGCAATTCTTCCTATATATAGTGCTCATGCTTTCGGGTCATTTTAAAATGATAATCATTAAATATAATTATAGCTATGGGTTAGAGCCTAAGAATGGGGGGAGACAATGTGTTTGTGTGTGTGTGTATGTGTGTGTGTGTGTGTGTGTGTGTGTGTGTGTGTTGTTCAGATTATTGTGCTTGTCCCAGATTATGCTCCAGAGCTGAGAGATTAAATTACTTCCTTTAAAAAAAAATAAAACAAGCATGGAGGAATGCCATTATTATATGCAAATAAATCAATTTCTCACTGTGCCATTGTGTGCAGTTCTTTATGTTTTTATAGGTGAATCTCACATCAGTCTAAAATGCAACATCAACATTTTGCATAAAGAAAGGAAGACAATTTTCTCATTAGATTATTATTAAATTAAATTAAATTATAATAATGAATGAGTACAACTGAAATAATATAGAATTTGTTTAGCATTAATCTAATGAGAATAAGAGTTATAAGAGTTCACATAAGACTCAATAGATTCTCATTACAATTAAATTAAATAATATATTTTATATAATATTTTTCAAATTACATTATTGACAATTGAAGCTTCATTGCAACAAAAATAATGCCACAATTTAATTTCTTTAAGCAAAATATCAGCACTCCACCCCCCTTCTTTTCGATTTTGTTTTGAATTATGACCTGGACATGTTCTTGAAAGGTTTGGTGAGATTCACCCATAAAGCATATCATGCCTCCAGAGCGAATCTTATCCTCTACTATAAATTTTACTCCCTTTCCATTTCCTCTTGTGGGAGTTCACTTGGGTAACCTTAATCTAATTCCTGAATTGTGAATATTAACCTCAATGTCAGTTCCATGAAAGGTGTGCGGCTCTCGATACCTCTTTTGTATTGAACTTGTGTTGTATCCTTCACTATCTTCATAACCACTGATAAGGCTGGATAAGTCTTAGCTCGTCCCTGCAGGGGATTTGAAGCTCAGTAAGTCATGTTCTGTGTTCACCCTATCGCGCGTATAGCATCAATATCATGCAGCTTGACAGATTAATGTTGCATTGGATTGGAATGTTGAACATTCCGAGGTCCTTGAGTATTAAATGTAACATTTCTTCACACTAACTATGAGGTTCTCAAACATAAAACAGCTGATTTATACCATTAGACAAGCAAGTTATGAGCAAGTTATTAAGGTTATTACCATTACGTCCTATGCAGCAAGAACACATTTTTTTTTTACAATGTTGCATTTTGGTTGCAATTATGTTACATATCACTAAAAATACTACTTTGACCCGACCTAAAACACTGTAGTTCTAGCTGAGACTGGAAGAGTTTGGTTCATGTTGTCAACATGTCGAGAAGATGCTGTTTTCTGCACTGCATGCACTTCAAAAGGATGAGGACTCATGCTGGAATTATGAAAAAAGGACGCCAACATTACTGTTCGTATCACATCAAGCACTGAGAAAGCCTCTGGAGATGAAATTCAGATATGGTAATAGACGTTTCATTTCTGACATGCGCTGTAATTGGAACTGTTTCAGATGATGTGCAATGTGTTTTATGAGAAAATTAAAGCCTTTTTTTGACCTTGGATGCATGTAAACCTGTTGTAGGAGACCTCCAAAACAAAATTAAGAACCTTTAAAATAACATAATGGGGACACTTTAAAAGAAACATGGGTATCTGTCACATTGGGTAAATTAGTATTTATCACAACCTTTTTGTAATTTTAAAAGATAGTTCACCCAAAAAATAAAATAAAATTCTGTCTTCATTTACTCAACCTCATGTCATTCCAAACCCCTATAACTTTCTTCTGTGGAAAACAAAAGAAGATATTTTAAAGAATATTATATATATATATATATTTTACTATTGAGATTTACCTATAAGATGCTTATTCACATAATTCAGAGCTTCTTCCCCACTCTTTTCTCTCTTAACTCTGTTCTTTACCAGTGTTATTTTAGTATTTATCCATAATGTTCCTATTGTAAGCCACACCGGGTGAATTACAGTGAAGTATCAATATACTGATACATTACTGTCATTTGGATCTAGACAGAACCTGCGGGGCTGAGCATTTGCTCTAGAATTGATCTGTGAATGTGAATCTGATGTCAGTCAGTCACATGCTTGTCTAGGCGTCTGTGTCGTAGGCTGTGAATGAATTGATTACATAATTACTAACAAAATGAAGTACAATGTAGGGGCTTTAAAACTGCTGCTTTAGTGCAATGATTATCCATTTTTCTTGAGAACAAGAGTTAGTGATAGAGATAGAGATTCAATAGTGTTAACAAGGTGTGAGAGCCTAGGTAATTTATAGGCTTTCATGCAGCACTAGAGTTGGATTAGAAAGTGCAGAACAGGCTAGACAAAAACTATGTGTTTTGAACGTAAAGTGTGTAATTTCTGTTCAACTAGCAGCACCAACTGTAAATGCAAAAATAATGACTGTCCTGTGGATGTTGTGTGGGCATGTGCCCAATTACCCATATGGTTAATCTGGCCCACAGCCTAACTTTGCCTAATTTAATATAAAAAAGCAGTACCGCTTCTTCACCATTAACAGAGGGCAATGAGGGCATTTACATTTTATCCACCATATGTAGCATGAAATCGCCATGCTACAGGTGGCCTCCCATTGGCTGGATGTTTCAACAACTGTCTTGATTTCATGTGGTGAAGAGACTGGTATTCAGGTACAGAACCTAGAGTCATGGCTATCAGAGAGTCTGAGTGCTACTTGAATCTCTGCAGTGAGAGACTGTAGGTTTATTATGAACTATTAGAGCATTTTTTTTAAATATTTCCCAGCTGTGACTTTCTAAATTTATCAGTGTGCTGCATAGCTAATTAACTGGTTCATGTCATGATGGCTCAGTAATACCTATTTAAGTCCAAAAACATTGCCTTATACCCACAATAGCTATGTTTCCATCTAAAGTTGTGAATTTAACTTTTGTGAATAAAGCAGCGTTATGTTCAAAGGAAATTGGCGCTAAAAATGGAAGTTGCTGCAATCAGGGAAGCCACTGTGGCTCTTTTTTCCTGCATCATAAATGACTTGCATCTCAGAGCTCTCAGACGAAACGCAATAAACGCTTTCATAATATCTTGTGTTCGGATTCCTGGTGTTTGGGAACTCAATCATGTGAGACACTTCTGGAAGGGAATTAAACCAAATCATTCTGATGACAGACTTTGGCTCAGGCATTTCAGAATGATCAAACCAACATTTGAGATGCTGTGCAATGAGAAAGGTCCGCTGGTTAGTCCAGTTATCCAATCACATTCACTGTTCAGGAAAAGTCACGTGCACATCGAGGGATGTATTGAAAATAAACAATACAGCTTCTTCACCATTAATAGAGGACAATGAAGGCATCCACATACTAGCATTAATTGTCAGATTATATCCACCAAATATGAAGATTCTATCATTTACTCGTCATATCTTTCCAAAATATGACTTTCTTTCTTCTGCAGAACATAAAACAGTAACCAGCTTGTCCAAGCTGCTCTTTTTCTTACAATGAAAGTGAATGGTGACCACAGATGCAAAGCTGGATTTTCAGTAATAACGACTTAAATTTCAGCCTGTTTCTCACACACAGCTTTCTGTGAATGCAGAGGACTTGGAATATAGTGCACAAGTCAAATGAACTAGTTTTAATGCATTTACGCCGCTTTTTGGAACTTGATATTCATTGTTTCATTATAAGGAAGAGAGCAACTCGGACATTCCGCTAAATCTTTCACTTTGTGCTCCATGAAACTAAGAGTTTGGAACGGCATGATGGTGAGTAAATGATATCAAGATTTTCGATCATAGGTGAAGTAATCCTTTAAAAGGCCGTGAACTGTATGGCAATATAACGCCAGGGATTGAGTTCTTTTTGAGAATTACTTGGGGAGAAGTCTTGTTGGGTTTCAGGGGAAATATTTGATTTCAGCATTTTGCCATGACAGATGATGGATTATATCATCTTAACCTTTAACCTTTTGTAGATTCCCAAGTCTTGCACACTCTGCAACACTCCAGCTGGGTCTGCTGTGAATAAACTGAATGCAATATTGAAAGAGGATCCAAGGGAAGATGAGTAATAAAGAATGTTTAAAACACAGGAGGTGTTGTGCGCTCGTGAGCAGGGGCTGGGCAACACTGATTTTTTTTGTCATGGTTAAGGTCAAGGTTTCCATAGCAACAGGCACCATTGAGGTTGCAGTGATAATGGTATGAATAATTTATCACATGGAAGGATTATGACTGAGTTCCAAAACACCTCATGGTGTGTGACTGTATGTGCACCTGTTTGTATGTATGCAAAATGTATGGTTCTGCCCTTAACTTCTTCCTTTATCGTGATACCATCACCACCGTTACTAGACAGACATTGCATGGCAACTTCAGGTGAGGAATTGCCATGGTATTTCTGTCACATTCTCTAATTAGCATCACAGTGACATTGAGTCGTCATGGAAATGCTCATTTGCGTTTTTCTCATTCCATTCCGTTGTGTTTCTGAAGGTGCCTGGGAGTGTGTTTGTCGAAAATTAGATGCTTAATTAGTTGTATATTAAATGTGCAATAATTACGTATCTATTAATTTAGAGATAAAGTTGAATAAGGAAATTAATGAACTAATTTATCATCACCACCACCGTATAAGCATAATTGATTAGGCTGTGATCAGCGAGTATGAATAATAATGTCATTCATACATAATTAATAGCTTCTTAAGCTTGTTTAGTAGAATAAGACTGCTATTAAGGTCAAACGAGCATCACACACACATACAGGTTGTTTATTTCACAAAAAATAGTGATATTTCAAATTTCTGTCGCTTTCAGTCTGTCTCTACACTCCCATCTCTGTTTCACCCTCTGAGAAGGCTGCCATCTGGACCACTTTCATTTAGAGCACACACACACTCACACACACATACATCTGGAGATTAATGCATCAAGCCATAGACATTTGATGGAAATATCACCCAGAATTTAATGCATGATTTTGATTAGGATTGTCAGTGTTTTGCTGTAATACATCATTGTGTGAATGGGTGGCTTATAACCAGCTGTGATTAAACAGTTTTGTTTGAGTTTAATGAATGGAAACTCTACCTGCTCATGGGTTTGGCTGAGAGGAATCCCCTCTCTGACTGATCCACTTTGACCTTTGACCTTAGTCCTCAATATAAACATGGTGGGAAAGTATTTTATAACTGCTAACTAGGATCCTGCTTCAACGTTGTCACAAACGGTTGCACAAACGTGAGGAAAGGATCTATTTGCAGCAGTGTCAAAATATCCCAGTTTCACAGACAAGGCTTAAGCCTAGTCCCAGACTAAAATGCATGTCTGTGAAACCAGACCTATATGTATTAAACAAAACTCAAAATGCTTTTATTCTTCTATACTAATGCTGCTCGGACGCATGATTGCCTGGAACTCACCGAGGTCTGAAGTGGGACATTTAATTTGAGATATTCCCACATCCAACCTCATCTGGGATGCAGCATAACTTGCGTTGTAGCCTACGATTAGGTGTCATTATCGTACAGTCTACATGTCCTACCCAAGTTTATTAGATCCATGTTGTACAGTGCGATTTGTAATGATCTTATAGGATTGCTGAAATCGCAGGCATTACTGAAGTATGAGATCATTAAAGGATACATTTTAAATGGGAATATATTCACATAATTTAGTGTGCAATTTCATGTGTGATTTTTTTACCCATTAACATTTCATCATACGCATATTTCCAGGAACATTAAAAATGATCAAATTTTAAATCTAAACTACATATTTAGAAGTATTATATTTACAACATCAAAACATTCCACCAGGTGGAATTAAACCTTGTCATTAGTGGAACCTTGTGCAATTGATACCTCATTAAAACAATTATTATACTATACAATTATTGTTTTAAAATTATATATTTTTTAAATGATTTTTTATTTAATAAAAGTAAACACAAAGCATGTCTATTATGATTGAATATATTTTCATGCCATCTTTTCATATATAACCATTGCATGCTTTATGTTTATGTATGACCAAGAATGTTTTTTGTTAGTTTAACAAATGTGTCCGTTTGGCCAAATTAATGGAACATCTCCCTTGACAATTATAAACTGCATTAATTCTTTATCATTATTGTTTGTTCAGAGTTCAAAATATTCTGTTTTCTCCTGCAGAGCTCCTGGGTGCTGCTAAGAAGGTGAATGTGAACTTCCAGGACACAGACGGGTACGTATTTATTTATACTACAGTGACATCACATGATGTCCACCAATTAAATTGAGTAGTGATCAGATGATATGGGCTATTCAGTGGCCAGCGCCTATATTAAAGGAAACAGCGTTTTCAACTTAATGTAAGGTATTTCCAGGTGAAACATGGCAGTACGTTATTTTATTCATCAGCACTTGACTGGATTTTGAAAAGTGAATGTTATACGAAATGGCCATTAGGTGGTTGGAGGGAAGGGCTTGAAAACTACGAGTGATTGATGACATCAGTACAATGCAGTCTATTTTGAGTTCATGGTTAAGGTTAAGTTAGCTAGTGGACAGTGCAGTTTACAGCTAAAGCAGAGGTGTGTTGTTATTAGAATGCTGCAGTGTGCTAGTAGTAGAGAGAGATAGTGTGTGTGTGTGTATGTGTGTGTGTGTACACACGTGGTTTGGGGCTCTGGCAGAGAGAAATCTCTTACTCATGGAAGTAGGTCATAGCCTCCTGCTCAGTTAGACAGTGAGGGATCAGAGTAAAGTGGCAGAGTTGAGCTGCAATGAAGTCAGATTAGGGACTCTCTAAAAAGTTACGCATAGGCCTGAAAGTGCCCCATTATGCTCTTTTGGATAATAGTGTGTAATATAGCTGTCTGTGAATGTAAAAGGTCTTCAAAGTTTCAATGAACAAAGTGCATGATAAAAGCAGTTATTGTCTCCCAAAAGAAAGAACCAATTCTGAACTGCCTAAAACGAGTCGTCAGCAATTCCAGTCTTACTGTACTTCCTGCTCGAACCTATGTAGGTTTGAACAAATTTCAAAATTCAGATATGGTAATGAGCGATTGGTTTTCTTACACTGTAAGTGGCAGACCAGTCATAACAGACTGGGCCATTTGACCAATCAGAGCAGAGTATAGGCTCTTGGAAAGGAGGGGTTTAGAGAGACTGGATCAAACCATTTAAAACACTTTGAGAAAAGAGGTGATGCTGCGATGAATAGCTTTTATGAGGAAATTAACTATCCAAGCTTTCCTTGGAGTGTTTATGAGCAAAGCAGTGACTCATTTGTGAATGAAACATTCTCTTGAGTGGAATCGGTTCCACGAATTGGTTGAATTGAATTGGTTTCTCCACTTCCCAAACGTGGGTTGCGTCTGAGAATTTAGGCAGCAGACCTGTTGAAATTTAAAAAACAAATAACAAAATATGGGCACTTTAAAGCACGATTGGAAATAAGAATGATATATTAGGATTGGGTATTATGAGGACATATAGCTATTAGACTGTTTTTAAGAAGATATCGTAACCATAGCAGGCCTAGAAATTAGTACACACACAGATTAACCTCAAGATTTTCTGCTGAATACTTACATTTTAAGTACATGTTGAATACAGGTTTTTCAACATCAAATTTCATTATTTTTGTCTATTCTAAATGGAATCAGTAACAGTGCAGTAGAGGTTATTACAGGGGCAATTTCTACAATTTCAGGACATGCACAGTTCTGTCTCTAACTGAGAAAAATGAATGCCTTTGAGAGAAATTTAATCAAAAACAGATTTTGAGAAGTCTTCTGCTGCCTGAACTTCTATCGTCTTTGAATCCATAGTAATATCTATCTAATCTCTAGTAGGACACTAGTTTACATGAATGGCAGATACTAAAAGATTTAGTACCAAATAAAGGTGAAAAAAAAAAAATAGTAACATTAATTAATACATATTGCAATGATAATATGACTTTGACATCATAATGATTACCAAAGCATGACTTTTTTTTTCTTATGTGACAGAAATTGGCTTCCATATTATTGGAGATACAACGGGTTATTTTAATTTAAACCCAACCACTCTTATTGTAAGAATAACACCTTTTATTAAATTTGAGTCATTTATTGGCTCAGTACTTTTGCCATATGAGTGTTTCTTATACCAAAAGATCCCCCATACTTTAACATTTTACCATATTTAAATCGATTCTAAAGGTTTCCCTCCTAAAAACCTGTGCATCATTTTTTTTTTGCAGATTCTATATGTCACTAGAAATGGTTAATGCATATTGTGTTTGTGTGCTTGTTTATAGGTTATCTGCCCTTCATCATGCTGCTCTTAATGGTAATGTGGAGCTGATTGCGCTGTTGCTCGAGTCACAAGCCGTCGTTGACATCAAAGACCAGAATGGTACAAACACACACAGTACCTTTTAATAGTCTCATATGTACAATATGTACAGTATTTACTTAATATACAGATGAATCAGTTATTAAAATAGTTAGACTACCGTTCAAAATCGCTAAGAGTTTTAAATATTTTTTGAAATGTTTCTTTTACTCACCAAGGTAAAAAACTGTAAAATATTATTTAATTTAAAATAATTGTTTTCTATTTTCTATCTAATACTGTCCCCTATATATGGAAGCTTGTTTCCACAAATGAATAAAAAATAAAGAAGGTAAAGGCGACTTTTTATCTCTCAATTATGACTTTTCTTCTCAGAATTGCGTGATATATACTCGCAATTGCGAGTTATACAATCAGAATTGCGAGATATAAACTCACAATTGCTAGTTTTAAAGTCAAAATTGCGGATAAACTCACAATTGCGTGTTATAAAAATCATATCTCAAAATCAAATCATCTGAATTTTGTTTCTCAGAATTGTGAGTTTATGTCACGCAATTCTGAGAAAAAAAGTCATAATTTAGAGATAAAAAGTCGCCTTTACCTTTTTTTTTTTTTATTCATTTGTGGAAACAAGCTTCCATAGGGTACAGTATTTTTTTTAGATAGAAAATAGAAAACAGTTATTTTAAAAATTTGCAAACTTATAAACTTGTGTTTATATCTCTCAATTCTGACACGTCTTTTTTTCCTCAGAATTGGACTTTGTAACTCGCAATCGAAAATAAGTCGGAATTGTGAGATGTAAACTCACAATTGTGAGGAAAATAAGTCCGAATTGCGAGATAAAAAGTCGTAATTGTCTTTTAAATAGTTTTATTCTGTGGAGGAAACAAGCTTCCATAGTCCCCACACTTTTGAATGGTAGTAAATATGTTTCTCATTAAAACTGCCTCCTGTTTTCTGAAGGGATGCGGCCCTTACATTACGCTGCTTGGCAGGGCAAGTGTGAGCCCATGAAAATGCTGCTCAAGGCAGGGTCATCAGTCAACAGCCAATCAGATGAGGGACAGATCCCTTTACACCTCTCATCACAACACGGCCATTATGAAGGAGTGAGTAAATGCACATAAACAGTCAGACTTGCGTGCTTATGCACATATGCTGTACACACACACACACACACACACACACACACACACACACACACACACACACACACACACACTCACTGTACTGTACTGCACTGTGTGTGTTTGCAGAGTGAGATGCTGCTCCAACATCAGTCGAACCCCTGCCTCAGAGACCACGCTGGGAAAACCCCTCTAGACTTGGCCTGCGAATTTGGACGTGTCACGGTCAGTTACGCCGTGTTTGTGTGTGTCTCTGTGTGTACGGCACGCAGGGGTTTGTGATAGATTTATGAGAAGCGGTGCTCCGCAGTGGGAATGAGGGACAGGAAACCTCTTCTCACGTTTTCAGCCAAATGTACAATTGGAAGCCCGACATGCACTCACACCCCGGTTTCCACTGCTTGCAAATGAGCACAAGAGACTCTTTCATAACAGTTTATTCAGACTTGGGTTTTGTTAAAGGTACAGTTCACCTTAAAATGAATAGTCTGTCATTATTTACAAACTCCAAATGAACAAAACTCGTATTTATTTACAAACTCGTATGACTTTTTTTTCTTCCGTGGAACAAAAGAAGCATTTTTTTTAATAGTACTGGTTGCTATTTTCATGCAACTGGAAGTATGCATGTATGCATTTTTATAATTATTTATTTAATCATTTCAAATTACCTTGTTCACTTATTTATGCATGCATGTCTTGGTTTGGTTGTTTTTATGTATATTTGATTATTATCTCTATTTGTTCATTTAATCATTTAAAATCCCCTCTTTCATGCAAAATAACCATAAATGTATTATAAACGTCCATGTACACTTTACTTCAAATCTTATGAAGCCATATTAGCCATAGTTTTGTGTGAGAAACAGAGCAAAATTGAATCATTATACACTGATAATCTTCACATGTTAACCATTGCAACTGGGTTATTCAGTTCACTGAGATCCTTAAGTGAACTGAACTAAATCAGTCTGATTTGTCAACTCATTCAGTCCACGGCTGCATCCGAAAACTTAAAAATGCTGCCTTCTGAGGCTGCATTTCAAGGTAGGAAGGCATCAAGGCACGTCCAAATCCAATGTTAGCTTCTTTTCCAGTCTCCTATAACTATTAATAACTATTTGCTTAGTTATTACCAAAGCTTGCTCTATTTTGTTGTAGATCATTAAACCGTCATGAGGTTTCTTCGTGTGTCTACAAAGTCAATGCCTGATAAGGCAGCGAGGCAACAGGTCAAGTTTTCAGACGCAACCCACGTTTGGGAAGTGGAGCAACCATTTCACTCAGGAGATTCCACTCAAAAGAATGATTCATTCACAAATGAATCACTGCTTTGCTCACACTCCAAGGAAAGCTTGGGTAAATCTATTGAAAAATGACTTATCTGTTCCTCACGTAAACCTATCAACTTCAGACGTCTTGCACTATACATGAGTCCATAAGTAAATTTATGATTTTGATACTTTTATGGTATTTGGCATCCCTTTGAAGTTTAAAATCCTTCTTTTGTGTTCAGTGGAAGAAATAAATTAATTTGGGTTTAGAACGACATGATTGTGAGTCATTGAGGGAATTATTCTTTACTATTCACCTTTGTTTTATTTGACATATTACATATTGTTTTGCTGACCTGTTGTTTTATTTGTCCTAATAGATAATTTCTTAGGCCATGAATCGCATTTTTTATGTTAAAGTTGCTGTAAGTGATGTTCTGTTTCGCTAACTTCCAGCCAGACTCAGAATCTGAATTAGATCACTCCCTTTCTCCAAAATATCTTGCTCCTAAAACATGTCAGCGAACCTGTCAGCTTACTCGAACGTTCAAAGTGACTGACAGGCGGTGAGCGCCTCAAAGTTCTCTGATTGGCTAAACAATAGCAATCAAATTCGTTTTTGCTGTTCACAGAGCTTAAAGCCGTCACAGAGACAGGTGTGATGTCTCATGATACCCATTTCAGTGATACATTGCATGAAAATTCTAGAAAAAAATATTTACAACACTTTTAACTGATGTATTTTTTACAGTGTAAAAATAATAATTATTATTAGTTATACATATTTATACAAATTAAAATAAAACACTGAAACGCCTAATGCACTTTTATAGTTGAAACGATTAATTCACTGAAGTACCATTTACTCTACCGTTCAAATGTTTGAGGTCAGTAAGATTTTTTTTAATCTTTTTGAAATACGTTTCTTATGCTCAGCAAGACTATATAAATACAGTACATACAGTAATATTGTATTAGTTGTAAATTGTTGTAAATTGGATTACTACTATTTACAACAGTAATATTGTAAATACAGTAAAACATTAAAAACTGTTAAAAACAGTTGTGCTGCTTACTATATTTGTCGAAACCAAATTTCTGGATTCTTTGATGAATATAAAGTTCAAAAGAACAGCATTTATTTGAAATAGAAATATTTTTTAACATTATAAATGTCTTTACTGTCACTCATTTTAATCGATTGAATGTGTTCTTGCTGAATACAAGTTTTAATATCTTTCTTTCTTTAAAATAACAACAACAACCCAAACCGGTAGTGCAAATACCATGTTGTATGAGTGTGGCATCATCCATCAACCATGGTATATATCAAAGTATCTTTCAATCACATAACAACTTTACCACGGTATTACCACAGTCTGCTTTTTGTTCTGGGATAAGGCCTACACACCTGTTTAAGCTGTGTGTGAATGCATGCATGTTTTCTGTGTGTTCTACAGGTGGTGCAATTGCTCCTGAGCAGTAACATGTGTGCTGCTATGTTAGAACCGAAGCCCTCCGATCCCAATGGCATCAGCCCGCTACATTTGGCTGCCAAGAATGGACATATCGAAATCATCAAGTAGGTGCTCACTGGACTTCTTGGCTTTGCAACTACGATGACTGAAGTAATAACAGCTGTTAAGTTGTCATTTAGGTTGTACTGAACTGCATGGGCTTTTTTAGCTGCCACATCATTCAAGTGAGGACATTATTATAAAACACATTGCACATGTCCTATAGTCAGATCAAGGCTTTGGCATGATTATATTACAACTTTCTCAAACTATCCGCTGATTAGATGTGTTGATGAGAACACAATTATCATCAATATTTTTGAACAGCATTAATATATTTTGTTAAAATATTTATTTTAAGAATATATCTTAGAATATATGCAAAGTCTGCAAAACAAATGAGGTGGTTATGTGATGATGTTTACGATAAAGTGTTTTATATTGCTTTCATTTAGCAGTTATAAATTTTGTACAAGGGGACAGACATTGACGGGCGCAAAATCCTGACACAGCATTTAGCTCAGTGACACAAAACTGTCTCTGTTGCATGACTGATGTGGCAAGACAGGTCAGGAGCAAAGGGATCGGGGATGATGGGAGAAATGAAAGGCACTGTGAGCTGTCCGATCAGTCCCTGGAGGCTTCATTCATTAGATTCGCACATACACACATTCAAACCGAGTGTCCTCGTTTTTCCCTTTGATGGACAGTGCCGTCATTGCCTAGTGACGCATGTCGTTAATTAGTGATTTCATCATTCATCACACATTTTAGGCTGCTTGTGGATCAGTATGGATATGAAAGACACATTTTAAATGCCCATCCTGGACATCAGTTCCTACATCACAGCTTCTCAACTAACATGCCAAATCCGCTGCACAAATCTGGAGCAAGCAAGCACTTGTCCTGGCCACAGTTCATCTACCTTAGTTTTATGCAGGAGTTATTATATTTGAAAGATGTCCTATTATGCTTTTTTACATTTTCAAATTTCTTTAGTGTGTAATGTTACTGTTTTAACATGAAAAAGGTCTGCAAAGTTACAAAGCACAAAGTCACTCCAAAGGAAGTTATTCTCTATATCAGTGCGCACTGTTTCTGAACTCCCTGAAATACCTCGATTGTAGTCTTGAGTTTTCTCCTGGGAATGAACACATCCCAATATTCCTTATTTAAATAATTCCTGGCCAAGGCATAACGGGAAGAAAAGGACAAGGCCTGGTTCAGTTGTGTTAGTAGTGTGTTAGTAAATGTGCAGTTATTAAGGGGCGTGACATTTCCAAAACACGCTTGAAGAGGTTGACCAATCACAACACAGTGATCCAGCCGACCAATCAAAGCACATAGTGCTTTTGGAAGGAGGGGCTTCAGACCGGAACTAAACAGAGAATTTCAGACAGACTGGGAAGGGAAGTGCTGCAACAATGTCAAATATTTTTTTTTTTTTTTGGAACATTCGAACATGAAAACCTATTCTAGTAGACCCAAAAAACAAAATGAATATGTCTCCTTTAATACTTACATTTACTTACTGATACTTACATTTGATGTGTTTCGACCCCTTCAATTTTTTATTTTAATAACCTTTCCCTGGAAATAAGAGTGCAAAAAGTCTATCTTAGACTCTTAACTTTCTTTTTTATGTTCATATTGATAAACTTTGTACTAGCTAGAATGATGTTGTGAAAGAGAGCCTTTTTAAGTGTTTAACTAAAAAAATGCTTTTATAAAGTGTTTTGTGTGTGAATGTTTTCAGGTTACTGATCCAGGCTGGTATAGATATAAACCGACAGACTAAATCAGGCACAGCGTTGCATGAAGCTGCTCTCTGCGGGAAAATCGAGGCTGTACGACTGCTGCTGGATGTGAGTATTTTATTATCATATGCATTATATTATGTGTGGGGTCCAAAAAACTTTTTACCACCAATGACATGCATACATTTTTTTTCAAAATATGCTTTTATATAAAATATTTACCGGTCAGTAAGATTGTGTGGGAAAACTAAAGCTTGTTGAGGTGGAGATGAAGGAGAAAGGGGACGGAGAGTGACTGTGCAACGCATGTAATTTATTCAGACTCTTCAAAAACAAAAATATATCACAAGAGCTTTTCAGCTGAAACTCAGACTTCTGTATACAACACTTCAGCACGGCTTTCACGTGCACAGCTCACTTACCAGGCAGGGACTCTCTGCACTCACGCCCTCTGCATTTCACCCGTCTCTCGACTCAATGCAAAGTGCAAATACCTGTTAGTTCTCATTAACCAGGAGTGTTTTCCTTACCATTCCCTTACCATTCCCCTGCACTCGCTTTCCACCTGCAGCTGCCAAACCACGTCCCGTCTTCCACAGATAGTTTGATCATTTATTTGATCAAAATTACAGTAAAAACAGTAAAATTCTAATATTATTACAATTTATTTTTTATTATTACAATTATTACAAATCTTTTATTTGTAATAATTTTATTTTATTTATTCCGGTGATGGTAAAGCTGAATTTTCAGCATCATTACTCCAGTCTTCAGTGTCATGATCCTTCAGAAATCATTAATATATGCTGATTTGTGGCACAAGAAACGTTTTTATTTATTAATTATAATCAATGTTGAAAACGTTTTGGGTTACGACTGTAACCCTTGTTCCCTAAGTAGGGAACGAGACACTGCGTCGATGACAACACTATGGGGAACGCCCCCTAGTGTAACGTGTCTGAAGCATAAATGAAACTAATCCAATCCTATTGGCGTTGCGTGTGACGGCATACATGGAAGCTACAAAGGGACACCGGCACACAACAGCGTTAGCTTCGTGATGAAGCAAGCCGCTCCCAGGCAGGAGAAGGAATGGCAAAGGGACGCAGTGTCTCGTTCCCTTCTCAGGGAACAAGGGTTACAGTCGTAACCCGAGACGTTCCCTTTCGAGGGAACTCGCACTGCATTGATGACGACACTATGGGGAACGAAATACCCACTATGCCACAACGAAAACTGCCTGTCCCAGTGTGAAGCTTTCTCAGGCACAACTAGGACGAGAGCACTCGTGCACCGGGTGTAGAGGGGAGGTCCAGACCATAAAATCTCATGAATGTGTTCGGAGTGGCCCAGTCAGCCGCATCACAGACCTCATGAATAGGTGCCCCTGAAAGGAGGGCTCTAGAGGACGCCATGCCTCTGGTAGAGTGAGCCCTCAAGGCCAAAGGTGAAGGCAAACTGCGCACCTGATAGGCCAGGGAAATAGCCTGAACAATCCAGTTACTGATGGTCTGTTTGGATGCGGGAAGCCCCTTCTTGGGCGACCTGAAAACACACCAGCATCTGGTCAGCCTTCCTCCACTGAGAAGACCTCTGAACATAGATGTTTAGTGCTTCGACAGGGCAGAGTAAATGAAGTCCCCCATCTTCCACCGTCACATGAGGTGGGGGATGAAATGCCTGCAGAACCGTCAACCTCGCCATATTAGACGGCACCTTAGGGACATAGCCCGGTCTAGGGTGCAAGATGGCCTTAATTCTCCCAGGAGCAAACTCCAGGCACCTCCTAATCTCTCTTAAGAGAGGTGATGGCAAGGAAAAAGACCACCTTAAGCGGCAGGTTCTTGGCCTCAGCCGACTCCAGAGGTTTGAGGGAGCCTCAACCAGCACTTCAATGACAACTGCCAGGTCCCATGTAGGAACTCTGGTCCCAGTTGCAGGTCTCATCCTCCAGGCCCCACGGAGGAAACGTACAACCAACTGATATCTTCCCAGAGGCCCATCACTCAGAGGAGTGTGGAAAGCCGCAATGGCAGCCACGTACACCTTGAGTGTGGATGGGGTAAGACCAGCAGAGAAGCAGTCTTGGAGGAACTCCAGCACTGAAGCCACCGGGCGGGCAGTTAACTCTGTTGCTTCCACACTTCCAGCTCTGGGCGAGGGTGGAATATTGAGCCCTCTGCCTGTGTCATCAGGTCCCTCCTGATGGGAATCTCCCATGGAGGGGCCTGCCAGGAATGGAATCATGTCTGAGAACCATACTCGAGCCGGCCACAATGGGGCTACCAGTATTAATCTGACCCTGTCGTGATGGACTCTCTCCAGAACTCCCGAGAGCAGAGTAATTGGGGGAAAGGCGTACAGACGCAGCCTCGGCCATGCCTGCACCATGGCATCCAAACCCAGAGGGGCTGGATGCGTGAGAGAAAACCACAGTTGACAGTGTGTCGTTTCTCGAGACGCAAACAGATCCACTTCCACTGGGCCAAACCTCTCGCATATCCACCACCTCTGGGTGAAGTCTCCATTCCCTGGGCCTCAGCCCCTGCCTCGACAGGATATCTGCTCCCCGATTCTGGTCCCCTGGGACATACATTGCTCTGAGAGACAACAGTTTCCCCTGGGACCACAGGAGGATCTGATGCGCCAGTCTGGAAAGAGAGCGTGATCTCAGACCCTCCTAGTGGTTTAAATAGCACACCACTGACGTATTGTCTGTTCTCACAAGAACGTGGTGACCTTTGAGGTCTGGTAGGAAGCTACTCAGAGCCCGGGAGACCGCCAACATCTCTAGGCAGTTTATGTGCCAAGAAGAATGCTGGTCCTGCCACAGACCTCTTGTAAAGCGGCCGTCCATGACCGCGCCCCAGCACGTGAGGGATGCGTCTTTCCGGTGACATGACGCTCACAACACAGGACCTTGGGACAGAATCTAACGTTTCTTCCACATTGATAAGGAACCATAGACTGTAAAAAATATGGACAAAGCGTCTGTGACGTCACCCATAGACTTTCTGAAGAACGGGTTTGAAGCCGTTTATGGGGGGTATGGGCGGCGCCATCTTGGGAAATCCTAATCCCGCCCACCTTCTGACGCAGCGCACGTCACTCAGCTCGCTCTGCTACTCCGGTTATCTCTGTGTATATTTTAGGCAACGAAATATGTTATAAAACACCATACTAACTCTTTTCGGTTTCATTTAAAGAAATCTTAAACATTATAGCCACACAAATGTGGTTCAGGCAACGCGTATTGATCACTGCACATAACGTTTGCCTATTTATAAAAACAAAACAAAATATAAAACACAAACCTGCCTCTTTTCGTTTTAAATATAATATAAAAATATTAAACATTTGAATATGGTCCAGGCAATATGTGCATTTGTACTAAACAACAGATGTTGCAGTAAACAACATTACAGATCATATTCGTTGTATTAAAATTTAAAATGACAAAACTCAACCCAGTCTCTTTTTGTTAAATTTCACTTTTATCAATATTAGCCATTATAAAAGTATAAGTAAAAGGTACAAGAAGCTATACAAATAAAGCAAACAATTCAGTCAAACATACAAAGTCAGCGCTCGATCTAGTCTATACAACGGTAAAGTTAAATAGCTTATAAAGTTATGAAACTTCCCCTCAGCCAAAACGATTGGCCAGGGAACAAATTATAGATTCACGAGACCAGAAATCACCCGTTAGATATACACAAGACGAATTATTATATCTCATGTTTAACCACTACAGAGACGCCAGAGTCTGCGGCAAACCTCAGAACGACGAGCCGAGGAAAGGCTGTTCCAGGCGGGGTACATGAGCGCCGAGCTCCCGGTCATCGCTGGATCTCAAAACTGGATACAATTTTCATAAATCTTTATAAATAAACCACAGATTTGAGCTTTAAACAACTACATTCTCGCCTGAAAAACTCTTAAAACTACATTTCATGATACAGAAACAGTAGTATTATATGTCAACGGTGTAAAAAAATGGTGCTTCTTATGTTGTCATTCTCCGTGGCGCTGCCTTGTCAGCTGTCAATCAAGCTGTCAATCAAAGTTAACCACGCCCTTATTGTCATACATTTTATATCTAAATACGATCTAAACTAACGAGTTAGAAAAAAATTCACAGCCCTCATGGTTGTCAGGCACTCGGAACCTATCGAAAAATACAATAAAAGTCCATGGGACCAACCTGTAAAAACATGAATTTATGCTGTGAAAACAGACATTTTAACAGGGGGGCTATGGACATTTGCTCCCTTTTGGGACCTTCCTCTAGCGGATTTTCGATGTATTGCAGTTTTTCGCACTTCCGGGTAGGCTTCATTTTTCAGATCAGAATGTTGCCGCTTGTAAGGAACGAAGGCATCTGCACGTAACCCTTATCATGTGGAACGGATTTCCCCTCAGGGAAAACCCCTTGGTTTTCAACCACTACTGTAGGGCTCTCATGTGCAGCAGGCTAAAAGGTATCACGTTGGACCGATTCAGATGTCTTAGATCTAAAAATGGATGCAACCCTCCATCCTTCTTTGGAACTATGAAGGACCGGCTGTAGAACCCGGGCTCCCTGACTCGTGGAGGAACATATTCTAAGGTCTCCTTTACCAGCAGCGAGTGAACTTCCTGTTCTAACACCCGACCCTGCTCTGGGTCTACTGCAGTACTGACCACCCTGCTGAACTTCAGTGGGTGGTCCCGGAACTGCAGCCTGTACCCCCTTTCTACCGTACGCAGGAACTATGGAGATATATTGCGGAGGCATTGCCCGTTGCCCGAAAAAATTCACCAAGGGAACAACCCTGGGGGCTGGTGTCCGTTGAAGGGTTATTCCCTTGGTGAATTTTGTCAGGCAACGAGCAATGCCTTACACAACTCATTTTGTAAGTCTCGAAAGAACGGCAAACACGTTCTTTCCAGAACGGCAAACACGTTCTTTCCAGAACGGAAGGCTATGATCGGTGCTGCAGGAAGTGCTCATCAAGCTTGCTTGTAGCCTGCGCCTCCTGCCTCTCTTGTGGCCAACTGATGTTAAGTTTGGCCACAGTACGCATCACAACCTCCACGAGCTTCTCATATGCTCATGTGCAGATTGAAATGGCACGTTTGATTCGTTTAGATCCCCCGCCGCGATGCTGAGCACGTCTACATCTGAGTCAGACAGCTGCAGCACCGGGCTCTCAACCCGAGCGGAAGAAGCCGCAGGGTGGGCTTCCGCACAGGGAGTGAAGGGATCTGAGCTATTAGATGAGGACCGAGAAAGTGCCGAAGCAGCCTCTGCTAACTCTCTCTGCGAGCCCCACGATCTGAGCTGCTGCGCCGCCTCGGCGGACGGGGGACACCCACCACGGTGAGTGCAAGCCTGGCCGGCTTCATCAAATACAGCTAGGCGGGAGCGCAGCACTCTGATAGATAGTGCTTCACAGTGGCCGCAAGCATCTCCCTCAAGGGCTGCCTGGGCGTCCTGCGCTCCCAAGCAGTACACACACATATCATCTGTGTCCCCACCCATGATAAAACGAGAGCAGGGATGCACACACTTTTTAAACTGCTTGATTGCCATTTCACAATATATATCACAAACAACACCAAATAGACGATTAACACAACAGAGAGTGCATGCTAAAGAGCGAAAGCTAACGCTGTTGTGTGTCGGCATCCCTTTGTTGCTTCTGTGTATGCCGTCACACACTACGTCATCACGCAACGTCACTCAAATCATCATGCATTGTACAAGATGAGTCAGTCTCCATTTCTCTGTGAACCTTGTTGTGATAAATATTCCAAATCTGTGTGTGTTTGATATGAACACTGGTCGTGTTTGGGAGTTTGCTGGTATGTTAATGATCGTTATATATGTGAATGTGTTCATGTCTGTATTGTCAGTGTAATCACTATGTACCATGTGAATGTGTATTCTGGCTTTTCTCTTCAGAGTGGTATCAGTGCTGGGGTGAGGAACACATTCTGTCAGACAGCGCTGGATATTGTTAACCAGTTCACCACTACCCAAGCCAGCAAGGAGATCAAACAGATGCTAAGAGGTACAATGGGAGAAAAAACATAAATTCACACAGAAAAGTAGAGTCAAAGGCTTTCTGAACTCACTGGTATCTGTGTGTGTGTGTGTGTGTGTGTGTGTGTGTGTGTGTGTGTGTGTGTGTGTGTGTGTGTGTTCCTGCATACAGATGCATCGGCTGCTATGCAAGTGAAGGCTCTGAAGGATTACTGCAACAACTATGACCTTACAAGCCTTAATATTAAAACAGGCGACATCATCACGGTAAAGAAGCAATTATTTTACTGTAACAATGAAGCAAGTTTACACCCTGAGTCATGCACATATTTTTTGTATGCAGGAGTAGTGGTTCTTTACATACATTGCTTCAAAAGTATGGGTCAGTATGATAAAAAAAAGAAATAAATGAATACTTTTATTCAGTAAAGATGCATTAAATTAATCAAAAGTGACAGTGAAGACATTTATAAAGTAACAAAAGATTTCTATTTCAAATAAATCCTGTTCTTTTGAACTTTGTATTCATCAAAGTATCCTAAAATAAATGCATCATATTTTCCACAAAAATATTACAACTGCACAACTGTTTTCAACATTGATATTAATAAGAAATGTTTCTTGAGCAGCAAATCAGCATATTAGAATGATTTCTGAAGGATCATGTGACAAATTATGCTGAAAAAATTCAGCTTTGCATCACAGGAATAAATTACATTCTACAGTAAAATCATATTATAATTGTCACGAACACTCGTTATTTTAGATTTTTTATTCTTTTTCATGGACTTCAGAAGACAAAACTAAAAGTCCATAAAAAAAAAAATCAAAAATGAAAGATAACTGATTGTTTGTGACAATAATATAAAATAGTTGTAACAATCGTAATAATATTACTGTTTTTTCCCCAAAATAAATGCAGTCTTTGTGAGCAAATAATAATATTTTAAAAAACCCAAACTTTTGAACAGTAGTGTGTAAGACATAAGTCGTATACTTTTTGGAAACCTGGGTTCGACCTAATAGTCTTTATAACTTTATCCTTTTGGTAAGACTATACAATAAGGTTGTACTGTATATGTAAACATAAGTTAATGCAATGAAATAATAATGGGCAAAAAACATTTTTTTAAACCAAAATAATTTCATAATAAGTTTTGTTGCATGGTGCAGTCCAATGTTTTGGTTGTTTTCAACTTCAGGCACATTCTGCAATATGTCTGTTTGCTCCTCAGGTCTTGGAGCAGCATTCTGATGGACGATGGAAGGGTTGTATCCATGATAACCGCACAGGAAATGACCGCGTGGGTTACTTTCCGTCCAACATGGTGGAAGTCATCAAAAGGGCAGGTGTGCCATCGCATCGTCACATGAGCCTTCTAGGATGTCATGTGACACATATGCACATTTTAATCCACTTTAAAATCAAGGTCAATCTGAAGCTCATCTACCTGGCATTTAAACATGTGTGTGTGGGTTCTGGTGAGTTTGTATTTAGTGCATGCATTTCTGCATATATACGAGTGTTTGTGTATTGTTGTGTGTTTAGATTAGGGATGAGCATTTTGTTCATTTCGTCTTCTTGAGTACTCCATTGGTACATCAACCTGTTACTATTGGAACAAACCTCTAAGTTTAAGTATAGAGTGCATTAGCGCACACCCCCCTTTTCAGCGGCGCATATTTTTTTCTATTCATTTTTCACATAGGGATTTTTAAAAAAGAGTTATAAGCCATGAGCCAAGACAATCAGCTACGAGGTGAATCACAACACTACAAACTTTGATTTGAAGCAAAAAAGTATTTGAAAATCAGGAAAAAAATTGGTAAAAGACTGTGTACTTAACACCTTTACTGAGGGAAAGAACTAAAATCCCATAAAGCATTCCGAATAGCATAATCGGATTAAAAAACGATTGAGAAACATAAAACAGCTCATTTACAATAGTTGATTATAAAAACAATATATTTTAAGTTTATTGCAAAATATGCATATATATTCAAACATTTAAGTATTTTGAGAGCATATAGATATTGACTCGATTACGCCATTCGTAGTGCTTCATGGGAGTGGGCGGGGCTAACAAGATATTTTGGTGCGTGTTGCTTTTTTGACTCTCTGATTGGTGTAATTTTCTATACAGCATCATGGGTAATGTTGTTTTTTCACCAGGAATTTCTCTATTAAACACGATTATTTTAAAAATAAGCTGAAATAATGTGGGCTGACGTCTTCAGTAGAAGCAAATGTCAAAATCAAAAAGTTTTATATCCGGAACCTGGCTGTTGCACTCTATTAAACTTCCAAAAAAACTACTGTTTGTGCCACTGACATAAATGATACCTCAAATTATAAAGCTTGCTGAACAAAGTGATCAGATGATTGTTGCCCTAGAAGATTATAAACTTTGATGGAGCTGCTGTCTTCTGTCTTTAAATACATGAGTACTCAAGCCCAATCCTAGTGTATGTGTGTGGTTGTGTGAGTGGCTGTTCATTCGCTCTATACCAGGGTTGCCAGGTCTGCACAAGAAAACTAGCCCAACTGATAAATCAAAACTATCCCAATCACTTTCAAAACTATCCCAATCGCATTCCCCGGTAAAAAACACATTCCGGGGAGGGGAATGCTTCAACCAGCGGACTACAAAAACAACCCGCGACAACAGTGTAAAACCACAGATTTGGCAACACTGTTCTATATCCAACTGCCCTGCCCTTTATCACCAGTCAAGTGATTCTAATTAGAGGCGTCAGCTCGAAAACATGAAAGAGAGGGAGAGAAAAAGAGGGCAGATGAGAGTGGCTCATTTATCTGTCACTGTTCGGTCATCTCTGCGTCCACCTGTACCATCGTTTCCATGCCCCCCTTCATTTCCTTTCAACTCACATCAGTGGATTCGCACTTCTGCACATTCGCACACATGCAAACAGGCTTTCACACATTTATACATGCAGATCAGTGGCGACTGCTGCTTCTCAAGAGTGAAGAAACAACATCACTTATCAGTGTCAGAATATGTACTCAGATTTACTTTGTTCTGGTGTTTGTAATTTGCTATTTAATAAAAAAACATTAAAGAGAAGCTGAGCTTCTAGTCAAGATAAAAATGACAGCGATTAAAACTAGGGATGTGTGATTAATTGAAAGAAAAACAAAATTGTGACGTGGCTTAGTGCGCTTAACAAAGTTTGTGATTTAATTAAATAAATATATGGGCTGCATGTTTCAGAGTTAAGTTCGGCACTGTGTTGTCACAGTAAAAGCTGCTCCACATTAACTCATCTCCACATCTGCTCTGAGTTTGGGTCGCTTAATGTGTGTTTGGGAATGCAGCATGTGCCAACAATCTTCTCAAACTTTAGAATTGCTTATAAACCAGCTTATGCCAATAAAAGAGAAGCTTTAAGGGTTCCTGCAGTTTTCTGGCAGAATTTTTCTTTTTCTTGAATACCCTTTTTTACGGCAAGATATAAGTGTATAATAATTGTAATAATATTATTTCTTAAAGTGCCCCTATTATGCTATTTTAAAGTTTCCTAATGTTGTTTTGGAGTCTCCTGCAACAGGTTTACATGCATCAACGGTCAAAAAACTGTTTAATTTCCTCATAATATACATTTGCATCACCACATTTTCAATAATTCTCAAACGACTCGTCAGATGAATCAATCTCTCTAAATCCCTCCTTTCCACGAGCTACTCTGCTCTGGTTGGCCAGACAGCTCAGTCTGTTGTGATTGGTTTACCGCATACAGCGCGTGTGTAACAACGCCAGGTCTGCGTGTCCTGAGGCTTCCTACACCGTAAACTAATACAGTAATGAACAATGACGTTGATTTTACCATATCAATGTTGATGCGAGTTCGATCCCGAACCTCCATCGCAAGGACGACTCGAGCAGGACGTTTCTCACTACTCAGTTTGAGGTAGATTATGAGATGTTGCAACTGTAATTCCTCATCATCAACATTAACAAGTGCATGTCCATCAACAAACTGATTATTTTACTTGTAATAATTTATTTACAGAGTATTTTTCTAATATATTGCTGTGAACACGTGGAAACTGTATCAATAACAGTGCATGTACTGTATGCAATGTATACATAAGCCGAGCTCTAGCTACATCTACTGATGTGAATGACTGGTGTGTAACATAAACGTTGGTAAAACAGATATTGCTCCATGCTTAAACTTTCCTCAAAGTAGTGAGAATGACAGACAATCTGCATTAATAGACACAGTTTTAGGTAATAGTGGCCCACAACTGATTAGCAGAAGTATTTCAGTAAGACAGTAGTAATATGTTAACCAGTTAGCAGAAGACCTACACTATATACAACTCAAAACTAAGTACTTTTAACACCATCTTTCAGTGTTAAAAGTACGGTTTGTTCGGTTTGTGAATCCTGCATTGAACTCTGAGATTTGAGAAGCAGTCGTCAGTAAAATAAAGGGAACACATCAAAAGTTTAGGATTATTCTGCTGTGATATCATGGTAAAGATGAATTTTAACCACTGATTCTTCACATGCTCCTCCTTGGGTAGTGAAAAAAAAAAAAAAAACGGACTTTACCTTCACATTGTAGAGCACAGCGTCTTCTCGACATGATGTCTGGGTGTGCAATAAGTGGGCGGGCAATATGCTAATATTTCGTCTTGACGTCACAACGAAACGGTGTATGATTCGTTTGAAAATGATTCATTCAATTGACTCAGAGTCGACTCTTACTTTTGAAAGACAATAACTTTATATACGGTGCACTTTCAGATTTAAAACTTTGCAGGATGTTTTCATTCACTTAGAGCTATGTTACACACTACATGAAAGGTAATTTTCAAAAATCCATAGTAGGGGCCCTTTAATTTGTTTAATAGTTATTTGTATTATTATTTTCATTTTGCTGTCATTTCGATATATATCACACATAACTTCTCTCATAAACTTCCATTGAAGTCTGAGACCCAAAATAGTGTGTTAAGAGCCTCTTGCTGGATGAACATCAATATTAGCATAATTTAAAATCAGTAATGCAGCTATGTGCCATGGACTCCAAGTGGGACTCTATGGGCCATGTGTCCATGAAATCCATTATTACTTTGTACTTTTTAAAAATGTTTACTTTAATATTGCATTGGTGCAAAGAGTACCTGAAAACCATACTTAAAAGTTAAAGTAGAAATGACTACATTACAAGTTACAAGTTACCAAATCCAATACCATGTGTGTAAAAGTCTTAGAGTATCAAGTATTTTATTCATACTGAATGTAGGCTTAAAGATGCACTAGTCCTCAACACCTAAGATACATGCCAGTGAAAAACAAGAAACAGCTGATTTGTGTGGAGAGAAATCACGTTTATTTTCTAAAATCAAAATAAAACTGAAACATAAAACTTAAACATCTACAGACACTCAAGCCTGAGCTAAGCTCAAGTGCTCAAAAAGGGAATATTGAAAACCAATATTCAAAAAGGATATATAATGGATAAATACAATATTGTTAAGCCTAATCTACGGCTGAAGCCACATCTTCATCTCATATATGAAACACCTACGATTCAGCAACTACCTGCTAATGCACTCGCATTTGCGTAAAGTAGACTTTTTGACAAGTTGGTGTGAGTAAGGGCAAAACGCACAAGTTATGATACCTTCAATACTCTGTAGATAACGATATTGCTTCTTTTGTAGAAGAAATAATCTACTGCAAAAAAAGTAACTGCATTACTTATCACAAATGCATTGGAATATTTTGAATATGTTCAAAAATGTAGTCAAGATAAAAGGTTGGTAATTTCTACCAGAAAGACTCAGAGGGCAAGTGAACGTTTACATAATATTTATTCCATAAACTATTAACAGATGGTAGTGAGCTACAATGATTCATATATAGTTATTATTATAAAAAAGTTATTTGGCTTAGACCCCGTCCTTAATCCAGATCCTGGGGAAGCAGATTCTGGCTGATCCTGCCAAAAGATGAAGGCAGGGGCAGAGTCCACCCCAGACGGATGGACAGGGACCGACCTGGTAGAGGTGGGGAGGATGGAGAGGGACGTCAGCCTCATCAACTGCCAATGTAAAAGAGAAAGTTCAGCACTCATATTCCAAGTGTCAAGCAGTGATTGGCCAGACCTCATATGGATGAATGACGGAGCGTTAGAGTCTTTCTGGTAGAACTTACGCTAAAGCTTTCATATATTCGATACTCAAAGTACAAAGTAGCCAAAAAGATACTTAGCACATAACTACATTTACTCAAATACTTTACACCACTGCATTAATGAAATGCACCAATATTGAAATGTTACATATACTGATTCCATCACACTTCAAATCCCCATTTTCTCCCTTTTCGTGCATGAATGTAGTCTGCATGCATATAGATCAGTTATAAATTTGGTGTTTTTGGGAATGCATTTCAAGTATGTTTTGTGAAAATAGTACGCATGAGTATAGTTCTTTTTTTAGTTTTCTAAAGTGTTAATTTTCACCTTGCATGTTAACTTACAGGGTAAATATAAGCTCAGCCATAGAGTTAGATATTTTTGCTTGAACATGTTTTGTTTTGTGTTTCCTTTCCTGTTTTTTTGTTGTTCTTGTTGTTGTTGTTTGTGGTTTTTTGGTGTCGCCTGTTGTTCTGTTGTACCCAGGTCCCTCGACCCAACAGTATCTTAAGATACAGATCCGTCCGCCAGCAATTGGTTCAGTTGTCATGGTGAACGGTGACTGCTCCCACATTTTTTCTCTGCCCCTCACTCCCCCACCCCCTCCTACCCAGCCCCTTACCCATCAGCCCCTCTTCACCTCATTTGGCTATAATATGCCTACCTGCAGCACAATTGGGTATGAACCAGCCTCCTCCTGCTCAGAGGAGCCACAAAAAGAGACAGGTATAAACACACACATACAGTCAGAAAAATACACATGTACCCGTCATAAGCATATCATATCATACACCTGGCTTTTTTGTAAACTTCATGACCATAGTAAAATGGAGTAAACAGGATGTGAATCTGAATGTCTTTGAGAAAGTTGGATGTGTAACATACAAAATTAGCAGTATCAGAGATATTTGTGTGAAGAACATGTCCAGGCCATATTTCACCCCAAGAAAATAGTAAAAAAAAAAATGTTTTCCAAGGTTTGTGGTAGAATTTATTTATTTATTTATTTTTTTACTGCTGTGACTTTTTAAAATGTCTATTTAGCATAATTATTTTCCATATAGCATAGTTCTCTTTACCATATATAGTGCAAAAAAGTATCACAGTTAGTTTGAAAAAGGATATAATTATATATTATATACATATATTATATACATATTTTAAAGAAATTAATACTTTTATTCAGCAATGATGAATTAAATTGATTAAACGTGACAGTATTGTTTTAAATAAATGCTGTTCTTTTGAACTTTCTATTCAATAAGGAATCCTGAAATCAGTTTCCACAAAAATATTAAGCATTATATAAATAAGCATTATATAAAAAATTCATAAATGTGCTTTGAGCACCTAACCAGCATATTTTACAAGTGATGATCATGTATAATCAGTAGTGTATTATTAGCCTTTTTATTTAAATAAAACAAATTGTTACAGTACTTTTTTTTCAGTAATACTGCAGAAATTACTATATTACAGTCATAAGAAATCTTGGTAGCACTTTATTTTACAGTCCTGTTTCCCATGTACATACTATGTACTTATTATAATTATAATAACTGGGTAATAACTAGGTTATTACCTTAAATCTGACCTTAACCCATGTAGTTACTGTACTTTATATTAGTTATTTCTTAAGTACACTGTAAGTACACATACTGTAAAATAAAGTGCAAGAATTTCAGTGCTAGACGTTACATTTCACAGCTAATTAAAGTTTTGTAATTCATTAAGGGGTCTGAATATTTCTTTGGTACTGTATTTACAAATATAACACACATGTTCATCAGCAAGGATCCCAGATTACTGTTGGATATGCTACAGTCCATTTGAACTGCCCCTGAATGATCCCCTTACTATCTGCTTCCTCTGTGTGTATCTGGTTTTGCAAATTAGGAGCTTGCAAAGCAATGCATTTCATTCTTACCTTACTATGATTGTGTGTGTGTGTGTGTGTGTGTGATATCTTTCAGGCTCAAGGGGATCCGTTTCCAGCCCTCATGGTTCTCCAACCCTCAGCGGCCAGCAAAGCAGCGCAAATGAGGAGATTTGGGTTCTGAGAAAACCTTTAGCTGGTAAATACAGTTTTTCAATGGACAGTTGATGTGATGTGAGCAGTGACCTGTACCGTACATGCTATAATTTATCTAAAACTATTTATATGTATTTATGTTTATTATGTTTGCTGCTAATATGGTCTCATATTAATTGGGAAACTATATGGGATATTTACACGTTTAAAAATATACACTAGGCCTACCGTTCAAAAATTTGGAGTCAGTAAAATGTTTTCAATGTTTTTGAAAGAAGTCTCTTATGGTCATTAAGAATTTATTTGATCAGAAAAACAGTAATACAGTTATATTGTGAAATATTAATGCAATTTAAAATAACTGGTATGTATTTGAATATATTTTAAAATGTAATTTATTCCTGTGATGCAAAGCTGAATTTTCAGCATTATTACTCCAGACTTCTTTGACGAATTGAAAGTTTAAAAGAACAGTGTTTATTTGAAACAGAAGTCTTTTGTAATATTATAAAAGTCTTTACTGTTTGTATTTTTACCAATTTAAGGTGTCCTTGTTGAATAAAAGTATTCTTTCAACAAAAAACATCCTACTGACCCCAAACTTTTGAACGGTAGTTTATAAATATAAATAAAAAGGACTATTTAATTTGGATTCCAAACGTTTAAAGTCCCCCTGTGGTGAAAAACGTTTATATGTCTATGTGGTGTTATTAATGACAAACCATGTGCAAATTCAAAAACAGCATTGCTGAGTATTTTCTCCTGTGTCTGACGTTGCAAACTACCTTGTAACCAATCGGATCAACGTGTGATCGTCAACAAGTGGATCTCGCTGGTGTGAGTGGGCGGAGGCGGGGCTAATTTGCATATTCATAGAACCCCATATTCTAAATGAGGCAAGGGTGTAGAGTTACATGCAAGCTATGAAGAATTTTTTTTTCAAGGAAAAACATGTAAATATGTCATTTTGGTTATCAAAGGTGAGTTTTAAGGGATAATATGGTTGACTACAGGGGGACTTTAAGATTTTCTTTTTTCCATGGAAAATAAAAGGAAATATATTGCAGAATATTTGACCTGCTCTTTTTCATACAATTAAAGAAATAGACAGTGATTCACATGGTCAAGCTCTTAAAAGGAAGAAAGCACATTAAGTACAATGCACAATATTTCAAGTCTTCTGAAGCAATACAATACTATAGTAGCCTATGATGAAAAGACATTTAAGTGGTTATTCACTGAAAATATCATCAAATCTCATTTCTGGATTCATTTGTGGTGCTTCAAGAGCCGTCGCAACAGACATCAGTGATGTTATTTGTGGCTCTTATGCATGTCGGGACATAATACGCTTAAATGTTTTGAAATTACAGAAGATCCAAAAACTTTATAGCCTGGCAAGCCAGACCTACATCAAGATGTTAGGTCTGGAAACTCACCATGGACGCGGTTTAATCCGAGGGGCGGGATAAACGGCTGTCTTTCAAATTCCCTCTGCACGCAATAGGACAGTGCTTCAACCAACCAGAGCGTTTTCCCAACAGCCGAGCTTAGTTGATAGATTCAACTTTTGCCATATCTGGCCGGCAAAACGACGAACACACATCTTCCTTTTTTTAAGAATGACTTAAGTGCCGTTCTTTGCTCTTTTCTCAAAGAAAAACGTAACTCCAAGTCCTCCAGAGTCGCGGCCAAAGCCGATTCGAAAGACCGTTGTTCTCCATCAGCAGCCGTCATTCTTTGTTTTCAAGTGGCAGCCAGGTAACCGTCGCAAATCTGTCGTCATATGTTAAGCCCGCCCCCGCCTACTCTATACACGACGTGATTGGCCTGACCCAATTTAGGTTTTTGCAGCTAGAAGGTTTATTGAGAGTTGCTAGACCCCCCTGGCTGCGAAATACATTTTGCTGCCGCTAGGGTGCGTCTAGATTTCTAGGCTAAAAACTTTACCTTATACAGTCATATAAATTCAAAGAAGTTTGCTTTAAGTTATCTGTCAACAACCTAAATACGGTTACACTTTATTTCAATATTCTACTTTAGACATTCTACTGACTATAAGTAACTTTGCAACTTTTTTAGAGTATTGGAAGACTGTTAGGTCAGGGTTAGGGGTGACAGTCCACTTATACTGTAATGACTGCTAGTTGACATGTAGTTGCAAGGTTACTTACAGTTAGTAGAATGTCTATCTGTAGAATGTACTATCGAAATAAAGCATACGCACAGACATGGACATACTCAACGTTTTTTTTATTTCTGGTTTCTTGCATGACAACTTGTACCTGCCAGCAGGGGGCAGCATGGGCAGCACAGGCAGTCTGACGACGTTCATCTACTAGCGGACAAAGCAGTAATGCCAACGCTCACCTCACCAACTCACCAGTGCCCGTGCCGACCACCCCCACACACTCACCCGGAGTTAACACACATGGCCTCAATGTACCGGGACTGCATGCTCAGGCCGAGGGCGTGAAGGTGCGGCGCACACAAAGACCATAGATGCACACGAGGACAGATGTGTAAATTCTCTCTTTGTCTGTCTTTCTCTCTATTTCTCACATTACTGATCATGTATGTGTGCATTTGCGTGTGTGTTTTAGCTGTTGGCCACGGTGCTGTCCCAGTCAGCCAAAGCAAAAGAGCATCTTATGGACCAATCACAGTCTTTAGATCCTAATTCAGGTACTACGAAATGTATAATAACAATCTCAGATCTAACTTCACTTTTCTTGTACAATTACTGGTGTCCAAGTGAATTTTAGGGGATGTATAAAGTCAGCAAAACAATCTATTGATTTATAATTTTGTTTGCACTTTGTTTCTTTCAAACAAATGCCCCTGGCTTGATGTTTTTAATTAAAATGCCATAAGATCAGTTTTAAATGTGGGTGTAAATACTTTTGGGAGCCATTGTAATTTATATTTTATTTTATGCATTTAAAACCCATATTTACATTCAAATATTAGACTGATCTTAGAATACAGGTTTGTCTCATTATGTCTCATTTGTACACATCTCATATATCCATTGTTCTATGCCTCCAAATGTTTTAATAAGCCCATACGTGTATTCAAAGTCCTGTTAATTAAAAATATGAAACGTTAATTGGTTTTCATTTTATTTACTTTTTTGCTGTAGTGTCTTCTCAGCGCACTCAGAGTGCATCTGCTGCCCCGCGCCAGCAAAAGAAGAAACCCTTTGTGGATCCATTGCTGCAGAGGAAAGATGAAGTTTCAGCTGAGAGCAAGGCAAGTGTGTGTGTGGTGGCGGCACATATTTGTTTATGTGAATCATAATGTCTATATTTGTTAGTGTGTTAATGAGAATAAATATTATTTATTTATTTTTATTTTGAACAACAAAAAAAGATACAAATAAGTCTAAGTATAAAAGTAAAATTGATTAATCACTTATAAACAGATACACTACTTTTCTAAAGTTTTGGAAAGTTTTTGTATATATATATATATATATATATATATATATATATATATATATATATATATATATATCTTTTATTCACACCAGGCTGCATTTATTTGTTCACAATACAGTAATATTGTAAAGTATTATTATAATTTAAAATAATTTTTTTTTAAATGGGATATATATTTTATGTGTATTTTATTCCTGTGATGAAAACATTTCTTATTATTATCAATGTTAAAAAAAAGTTATGCTACTTTTTTTGCTGAAACCACGATACATTTTTTATGATTCTTTGATGAATAGAAAGTTCAAAAGAACATTACTAATTTGAAATAGAAATATTTTATAACATTATCATTATACATGTATTTATTGTCACTTGTGCATGACGTCCCTGTTTAAGGGTTACTATATTCAGATATATCAGGGTTTACGTTAAGGTGTTTCAAAGAATATATCCAAAAAACACTGTCTTACTATGGTATATTTGGTTAGTGATTTATGATTTTGAAGCAAGAATATTTTTTGCTGCCACACAGTGGTTTTAGTGTGTACTACATAACACACTTACATACTAGGACTTGGAATCATGATACTGTCAAAGCAATGTCTGAATTATTGATGCGTTTCCGTCTTTCCCTGCCATACTGTGTTTGTTTGTTTGTGTGTGTGTGTTTGTGTTGTAGAGCTCAGAGGCTGTTGTTGAATGGCTCACTAGTGCACAGCTGCAGTTCTACACAGCAAACTTTCTCACTGCTGGTTATGACCTGCAGACCATTAGCAGAATGACACCAGAGGTAACACAAATAGTTCTTCAACTTAAAGGAATAGTTCACTTACTGTAAATTAAAATTCTGTGTGTGTGTGTGTGTGTGCCCCACAGGACCTCACTGCTATTGGGGTGACAAAACCAGGGCACAGGAAGAAAATGCTTTCAGAGATCAGCAAAATGAATATCCCAGACTGGATACCTCAAGAGAAACCAGTAAGAGAAATAAAGTCGGGTTCCAGAAGTCTGGAACTCATAATATAATTTAAACATATAATAATAACAAAACAAAAAAAAATATATGTATGTGTATACTATTTTTGTTTCACATCACATAAGCACATTTGTGACATTTATTGTAGAACATGATTTTCAGGTTTTGTGAAGTCATTGAAGCAAAAGAAGGATAAACCAAATACGAGTAAAAGTGTTTTGCTGATAATATTTTTTTTTTCTTTGAAAAGTAAAAATTATTATTTCATTAGGTTTTAGACTTTTGGACCCCACTGTATATACACACAAATTTGCTGTTCAAATCCGTTACTAAATATCTGTGTAACTTTGTAGCCCAGTCTGGCTGAGTGGCTGTCTGCAATTGGTCTGAATCAATATTACCAGACTCTGGTTCAGAACGGCTACGACAATATGGACTTCATTAGTGATATTACTCTGGAGGACCTAAAGGAGATCGGCATCACTAAACTAGGTATGTATACTATGAATAATTATATTTCATAATATTTATAATAAATATTTTTTTCTTGATATCCCTGCTGAAAAGACTGGCATAGTTGGTCACTAGTATATTGTGTTTTTGATGATGTTCTCTAGTGGGGGATGCATGTGCTGGTATGGCCAAGCATGGCCATATTGAACAGCATGAGGAATAAGAGGACAGTTAAACGCTCAGGGGCACCGGAATGGAACAAGTTGGATGTTATATATATTATATGCAGGTTTTAGCCATAAAGTAAAAAAAAAACATAATTTGTTCCTCTGTGGTGACAAGAGTACTTTCAAGAAGAAGCTGACACACATCTTCCCTCAAAAGCACTTACTAAACTAAATGTTTTTCTCTTTATGTAATTTTATTTCTGGTTTAGATGTTTTACTATTTTTTTTAAATGTAGCATTGTGGTTTTGTGAGTACTTTTGGATCTTGTATGAAAAACTTTTAATGTTCCTCACTTGTGAGAAGGATGATAATAATATCTGCTGAATGTTAATAGGGATATGGTTTCTCTGATTCTTCATGTATGCATGATGTTTTTGTCTAATTTTACATACCGGTATATCTGTTTTAATGTTTATGATGCATTTTTGCCCAATGCCAATTTCAGGGTACCAGGTGCCATTAATGCTGGTAAAATAACAATGAAAATAAGTTCGATTTTTTATTTTTGTTTTTGGTCAAAAATAAACAATATGACTACACTGATCCACCATTAGTATTTATGTTGGTCTTTTCATCAGGGAAAAGATTACAGGTCTAACCTCACAAACAAAAATAATTACTGTCCACCTCTTTATTTCTTTCCTACTTAGGACACCAGAAGAAGTTGATGTTAGCTGTCAAACGACTGAGTGAATCTCCAGAAGCAGACATTCCCACCAAGGAGAGCCAGATAGAAGAAAGCACAGACTCAAAACAATCCTTAGAAACCAGCACAGAACCAGATGTGAACTCCGTCCCCTCTGTTCGAATACGCAAAAGAACAGAAGGCCGTGGCTCTCCCCGGCAAAGCACCCATGGACGAGGCATACAAAGAGCTAATGCCCCTCCTCCTCTGAGAAAACCTAGCTCGATTGAGAGTCCCACCCCAACACCTCCACACACCCCTACTAAAGGCAGAACCACATCTTCTGCTTCAAATTCTCCTTCACACATCCCTTCCTCCCCGTTAAAAACACAGAGCAGGGCCAGAGGGCCTTGTGACTCTCCTCGTTCGCATGCTCATGCTCGTAACGTTCCATTACTTTGCCTACCACCTGAAGGAGAAACCGAAGAGGGCAATGGTCAAACTCCATCCCAGCCAAGAAGTGGACAGTATACCGTTACTGATGCTGAGCATGACTTACCTTTGCCAGACTCTTCTGTGAAATACGCAACACTAGGTGGACACAGGGTCACTCCTTGCAGTTCAGCGAAAGCCTCTGGTGAAACCCTTGACATCAACAGTGTCAATCGCAGTCAGTCATTCGCCACAGCTCGGCCTCGCAGACGGACTCGTCCTCCAACTCCACCTAAACGCTCGTGCTCTTCCATTTCCACTGGTAACCTGGCTGATGAGGCTGTGGCTGATGATTTAATGTCTGGCGAAAAAAGGGCTAACAATTTGCTACTCAATGTGACATACAGGGAGCGCAGACGTAGCGATTGTGGAATTGCCTCTGAAAAAACTTCATCTGGGGGCAGCGTTAGAGACATTGCTGCCATGCTTGAAATGTCCAATATTGGAAGCAGTGGTAAAGGAAGTGGTTATTTGCAGGTAATTAAACAGTTACTCTCAAAATAAAACAATCATTCTGTGGTCAACTTTAAGATTCAGAGCAATTATTGCTGATACATTTTTTTCAATCTACCTGACATCAGAATTGTCCCTATTTACTGTCTTAAAATGTTCCTGGACTCATTTTTATTAGTTAAATAGCAATGTTTTACGCATGCTTAGGTACGTATTGATGCCTAACTGAGTTTCGATGTTTTACCTGTTCTTCAGGCAAGCCAAAACCTCCTTCGGCAGAGCCGAGAAGTTCTGAATTCCGACGCAGATAGTCGCCGCCGCACAATCAGTGAATTTTACGACTCTCAAAAGCAGCCTGACAATGATGTACAAGAGGCTGAGATGAGCCGAGCCATGCAGGACCTCGCACATCATGGACCAGCACCTTGTGAATCCCACCAAATTAAACAGGCCCCCGAGCCACGTCCACGTTCCATGATCACTCATCTGGAAGGAGTTGTTTCTTCTCTGCCACAAGAGGAGTGGTCACGGATGGATGCCACTGCAACTTTGAGAAGACCACGACCACCACATTATTCAGATAGTGAACATTTTAACCTGACAGAAACGAGTACGATAAAGCGAAGGCCCAAAGCATTGGCTCCACCACAGAGTAACGGCACTGATGGAGATGGGCTAGAGAACTTTCGGAGAAGACCTGTATCAGAAGCTTGCATTGGAGATGGTGGTAGGGAGGCAGAACTGCAACACGACAGCTTTGGCTCTCTTCCCAGACAAATACTGAAACCCCCAGTTTCACCTAAACCAGCAATGGCACTTCGCAAATTCGATCCCCCAACTCCTTCAAGGAGGGTTCCATTACCTGGACCAGAAGGTCAACATAGCCCAGGTAAGAATGTTATCTATAGCCGCGTTTCCACCGAAATTACCTGGAACAATTTGTCCCAGGAACTTTTTTTTGCCCCAGACCGGTTGCTTTCTGCGTTTACACCGCGGTCTAAACTAAGTACCGGGAAGGTAAACTGCGCGCAACTGCTCCTCCCAGTCTGCGACGGACAGTAATCAGTTTTGAGCGCCACATTTATAATAAGTATGGAGGAGATTCAAACTGTGCTGCAGTTATGTATTGGTTTACTAACGAGGTAATTGACAAAACAAAATAGACGAGCACTGATACTAAAGCGTGTTCAGAAAGCTCGTATGTGTATAAAATTAGACAACGTATGTTATCAGTTATTGTGAGATGCCTGGGACGAACGCGCATCCTCTTTCGCAAATACTCTTAAAAAAAAGCCTGAACCCCGTCTATCAATCATAAACAGTGACAGTCTTGTAAATAGTTGTTTTTACTAACCTCAAAGCGCTATTTCAATCCTGTTATAGTAAATTTATAACATGGTTTGGAGTGCCTTGCAATAGATGACAATGTGTAAACATAATGACTTAATAATAAAAGCTGTGGCAGAAAAGAGACGAGCACTGATAAAGCGTGTTCAGTAAGCTCGTAATGCTAACGTTAGATATAAAATTTGTATGTTATCAGCTATTGCGGACATTGACCGTGAGGCTGGGACAAACGTGCAGAAAGTTTCCTCTTCCACAAAATAAAGCTTGAAACTCGTCGCCAGTCCACCAGTTTTTTTATTAAATTCCATTTGCAGACAGACAACTCTTACTGCATGAAGCTGCGAGCAGCGATTGCGGGCCCAAGCCGGTGGCACCGCCACCCTGGTGCCTTTAGTTACACTAAAGCCACCGGGGTGGCGGTGTCACCGGCTTGGGCCCTCCATCGCTGCTCGCAGCTATATTTATATATATATATATATATATATATATATATATATATATATATATATATATATATATATATATATATATATATATATATATATATGTATATATTAGGGCTGTCAGTTAAACGCGTTATTAACGGCGTTAACGCAAACCCATTTTAACGGCGTCAATTTTTTTATCGCGCGATTAACGCCTAGCAAACTTTGTAGTTTTTTTTTTTTTTTTTTTGACATGCTTTTGCAACAACTAGTAACGTTAGTACAACACCACCGGATCTAGCTAGACCGGAAACAAAACAACAGGCACGCCGCACACACTTGTTTGGGCTTGCGAGCCGGCCAAAGAGTGGACGAGAAGCCGCGTCTATGGACAACTTGTATCGCACATCGGACGCGTACTTTCTCAGTTTATGGCCAGCAATAAAAGGTGTGTGTACACTCATAGAGAATAATGTGTTCGAATTTTAAATACGAGGCGCTGCGCTTCGCTTCTCGTCCAGTGTGCGACCCCCTTTAACATTATGTTTTGAGTGGATGAATGATGAGCGCGAGACGCCGAAATGGATGCCAATAAGATTCTGAATGGAAAGTTTAATTTTAAAAAAGTGGCCAAAATGTTTCAGTTGACAAGACCAAAGACAAGATCATTTTTGATCTGTGTGTTTTGTCATTGTGAACTGAGCTATCATTGCAGCACGTCCAGTCTGAAATGGCCTACTACTTGATGGCCAAGCACACTGATTCGCTGATGCGAATTCTCCACCCCCTCGTCAATATTAGGACCTCGTCAGTATTTCTTTCACCCTTTTATTGATGGACAGTGTTACATTGTGTGAGAGATTATTTGCTCCAAGTGAGAATGTTAGTGTGAAATTGAACACTACAGTATGCCAATGTTGATTTCAAAAAGAAACATTTGCTCAAAGCAAGCCAATCCACTTTTCCATGTTGATAAGAGCATTAAAATGAGAAAAAATAATGGGACAAAAAGAAATCAAGAGACATTTAGAATAGATAAAAATGTGCGATTAATTGCAATTAATCGCGAGTTAACTATGACATTAATGCGATTAATCGCGATTAAATATTTTAATCGTTTGACAGCACTAGTATATATATATATATATATATATATATATCTATATATATATATATATATATATATATATATGTATATATGTATATGTATATATGCCAGTTGGTGGCGCTATAACTTTGACTCACAATAGTTACATCCATCTGATCGGCCTCTTACTACGAACACACTGCTGAAGTTTCATCAAGATCAGTTAACGTATGCAGAAGTTATATTACTTCGTGTTTCTCTTTTCTCGCCATTGTTTCCTCGCCACGGCCAAACCGTTCGAGATATCAAAAATCCGTCCGGAATTTAGCATCCTCACTGTCTTGACTTCATGCTGACCGAGTTTGGAGGCGATTGGATGAATTCTCTAGGATGAGTACATCAAATTCCACAGCATGCGTTTTTCAAACAACCCATAATAGCCGACTTCCTGTTGGGCGGAGCTAATAACTTAGAGTGCGGAAGTTGTTCGGCCCGATGAGATCTATATGTGTACCGAGTTTCATATTAATTCATGCAAGCGTGTTTGATATATGGACCAAGTTTTCAGACCGTGTCCAAGGGGGCGCTGTTGAGCCCCCCTGCCACGCCCGGGTACCAGCTTCAGCCCGGCTCTGATGACCGTGGGTTCTGACCTGTGTGGAAAGTTTCAAGAGTTTTTGAGCACGTTAAGGGCCCCAAAAGCCCCTGAAACCTTGAAAAACAAAGATTAAATGGAATAGACAAATCCCCCCCCCCACACACACACAGACACACAGAGAGAGAGAGAAAATTCTCCAGAAAATCCACATTCAAACCAAAATATCTGACTTCCTGTGGGTCTGAGGTAATGACTGTAAATTAGAAAGTTGGCCTGCTTGATGAGAACAATACACCTACCAAGTTTTGTGATTCTAGGAAAAACTAAGCCCCCATTTTTTACTAAAGGTGGCGCTACTGAGCCATTCCACCACGCCCGTTTCTGAAACTTTCCACATGTCTACTGGATAATAAATGTGATGTGTCTGTCGAGTTTCATGCATTTTCAAGCATGTGAAGAGTCTCAAAAGCATCCGAAAAGAATATTAAAGTTTGATGCGTTGCCACGGCAACAGTATCTAAGATATCAATAATCCTTTCACAGGTCTACATCTGCCATGTGTCTACATTATACACATAAAGTTTTAAGCAAATCGGGTAAAAATAAGAGAGTGATTTCAAAGCATTTTGAAAGTGACACACTTCCTGTTGCCAGTTGGTGGCGCTATAACTTTGACTCACAAAGGTCACATCCATGTGATCGGCCTCTAACAACGAATACACTGCTCAAGTTTCAGCAAGATCAGATAATGTATGCAGAAGTTATAACACACTTCCTGTGTCCCATTATTCGCCATAAATTCGTTTCCTCGCCACGGCCAAACCGTTCGAGATATCAAAAATCCATTCGCAAGAATTCATCCTCAATGTCTTGACTTCATTCACACCGAGTTTGGCGGCGATCGGATGAATTCCCTAGGAGGAGTATTTCACATTCCATTGTATGCGTTTTCCAAACAACGTATAATAACCGACTTCCTGTTGGGCTTTTGTAAAACTTAGAGCATGAAAGTTGTTCGGACCGATGAGATCTATATGTGTACTGAGTTTCATATTATTACATGCAAGCGTGTTTGATATATGGACCAAGATTTCGGACCCCATTCCATGGGGGCGCTGTCGAGCCCCCCTGCCACGCCCGGGTACCAGCTTAAGTCCGGCCCTGATGGCCGCAGGTTCTGACCTGTGTGCAAAGTTTCAAGAGTTTTTGAGCATGTTAAGGGCCCCAAAAGTGGCAAAAAGGCACAAAAAAAAAATAATGAAGAAAAAAAAAAAATCCTTACGAAAACAATAGGGCCTTCGCCCTTTCAGGGCTTGGGCCCTAATAAAATGCTGCGTGGAGTCATTCGACCAAAATGCGGCGTGAATACAACCAATCAGCGCACAAGTCCCACCCCTGAAAGTTTCTGAACTTTGAAAAAGTACTACCTCATGAGCAGGGACTATCGGAGGTGGAAATATTTACCCGGAACTTCATTTAGACCCTGCTTCCTGCGGTGTAAACACATCGAGTACCAGCCCAAAGTTCCTAGTTCCTGGGGAAAGTTTCTGCGGTGGAAACGCGGCTTATGAGGTTATTGTGTTCCTCATATTATCTCACCCTTTATCCTGCAAACTGGCAAACAAGCATAAATCAGCCTAGCAAGCCAACATAGAAATTCATGCATGCATGAAATTCGTGCAGAGCCGGCCTGAGGCATAAGCAAACTAAGCCCCCAATTGAGTTTTTTTTTCTTTTTTTTTTTTTCTACATATTAATTAAATTAAACAAGTGACATGAATGAATTAATGACTAATTCAAGACAAGAAAATTCTGATTTCATGATCAATATACCTGCCTACAACTGCTGCTGTGTCTGCCAGTGTTTGAGTCATGCGCATAAACTTGCGTGCATAGACAATTTGTGCGCAAAGTCACGGTAATGTTAAGCCATGTCACAAAAATTTGATTTGATCAATGATTGATGATTGACATTTAAATCAATGATTTGTCCTTTAAATTGAATAATATTCAGAACAGAACAAGAATAAAAAAATAACTATAAACAAGCCAAAACGAAATAATTTAAAGCGAAAGTGAAAGTAAGTGGCATTGGGCTCACGTATCTCTCTCATTAGAATCAAAATGTTTTAACATTCGCGATGTATTTGGATGGTAAACTATTCTTTATTATAGCCTTTGTACTTAATTCATGTTCCAATATCGATGGAAAAAAATCATCCTCTTCACACGCGCAAAAAAGTGCTTGGAAACATCGTAGTGGACCGGTGATTACATAGAATGGTACAAATTCTATTACTGATTGTTTAAACAGAGCAGCGTAATTTTTATATGTTAGGTTGACTATTTTATTATTATATTTTATTATGGCTATAATGAACAGGCTGCGATGTCAAGATTACATTGCTGGAATATGTTTTGTGTGTGTGTGTGTGTGTGTGTGTGTGAGGCGCGGGCGCTATTGAACAGTGGAAACATAAAAACATACTCCGTCATGTTCATAGAAGACATCTTTCAAACTGCAAAGTGTTGCAAAACGTTCAAGGATATTTTGCAAATAATTTATTTAATGTGTTTTGTGACAGTTTGTTTTCAGAAGTTTCAAAGAGTTAGTAAAAGAGTAAAGAAAAAGTTAAAACTTTTTATTTAAGTAGGTCTATCTATTTTTTATTAAGTATTTATTTTGTATTAATACATAACCTCATTGTATTAATTTATAATGTAACATTATAGCGTGACATTTGTGTCAATAATCGTCAAACAGGTGACTCCGCGTGGTGGGAGGGGGCCCCCAAATCAAATTCTGCTTAGGGCCCCCAAAAGGCTCGGGCCGGCACTGAATTTGTGGGTATTTTTAGACAGTAGTTCAATGAAACCAGGTCCTCTGTTTAGCTTGATATCAACAGAGACCTTCCTGATATCAGGTTGAAGTAGTAAAATATATTTTCTGAATGGATTTAAATAAGTTGTACATTACATAGTTTCTTTGTCTCTTTATAGTGGAGATTAAGAAAATCCCCCCTCCAGTATCTCCCAAGCCAAGTCCACCTCCTACACTGCCCAAACCTGTAAAAATCAAGCCAATCCATACCACTGGAACTCCCGGCTCTCCTCAGGCTGATGTTCTCAGCCCATCTAGTGCCTCCTTCAGCCCTGCTTCAATTGAACAACTGGAACATCTACCACAGACTTTGAGTCCGGTCACCCCAAAACCAATGGAGGGAAGCATGCTGTCTCCACGTCCAGCAACTTCTCCAGCTCAGAGCCCACAGACACCCCAGACACCCCAAACCCCACAAACACCCTCTACACCAGGTTCAGCTCCAGTGAAGCCCCCGAGGTCCTCCATGGCTGGTCTCTCAGTGGACATCCCAAGCCCTCTGGAAGTGGAGTTGCCTGGAGTAGACATGCAAAAGAGGCTTAGAGAAGTAGAAAAACAGAGAGAGGAAGATGATGTGAGGAAGCAAGATAGAGTAGAGGAAGTCGGAATTGCTAGAATGGAAAGGGCAGGTCTGATCCAGGTTGATCCAACATTTCAAGGTGAACAAGGCCTGATTTCAGGTTCCTCAGCAGGGAGTCATTTCAAAGAGACAGGGGAGGGCGCAGAACCAGTAGTAATGAGAAGAAGGAAGGTAGGCGTAGCCAGACAGACACAAGTAGAGGGTGAACCACAAGATGGAGTTGGAAAAACAGAGGTGGAAAGCCAAGGGTTATTGATAGCTGGTTCAGGGAACATGGTGCAACTCAGACTGGAGGAGACAAGTGCGTCCCTGGCTGCTGCTCTGGAGGTAGTGGAGGAGAAGATTAAGAAGGATGACAGGTATAAAAGTAGATGTTTCTAGACACTAAAACAAATTATGTTCTTTCTCCTTGGCACTTAGCAGTCTCTTCATTGCATGATGATGATGTTACTTGTTGAAACTCACCATTCTTTTTCTTCTACTTTCTGTTTCTTTTCCTCTTCAGCTCCATTGTGGACAACAAGAGCACAGTTAACATTCTCGATGACATTGGCAGCATGTTTGATGACCTTGCGGACCAGTTGGATGCCATGTTAGATTAAAAATGAAAAAATATATTAGATTCCTTAGGAAGTGTGAAACACACAAGCTTCACTTTCTCAGTGTGGACAACCGAAACCAACTTTGATGCCTCTGCAGTATTGGAATCTCGATAGGGCAAATTTAGCTCTTCCATTCTAACGTGTGTAGAAGTCTACAATTGAGCATCTCTGAGAAAAGCCTAAGATCTAAATTTTGACTAACATCATTCTCCACCTTTACATTCTCCACCAGCTTTTCGTCTTACTCTAGTGGCCAGAATAGGTACTGCAAGTACATATCCTGACCTGCAAATACGGCCTGCTGTCTTGCTGCTTCCAGAGATAAGCACAATTTTAAGAGAGACTATGTGACAAGCTTTCTAAATATCATTAAGCAGAGAAATGCTTATACGTGTGAGTGTGTGTATATGTGTGTACAATATGTGGGGAGAGAGTTCGATGAATATTTCTTTTTAAAGGCAGTGCTAAGAGCAGTAAATGTACATCATATTCTCTTTGATGATGTTAGGAAGCTGTATTGCTCTTTTCCAAATCTCTGCTGAGAGCTTGTCCACAAGTAAAGGGGAGCTTTGAATTTCACCTTGTGTAAAACACTTGGTTTGGACTAAAAATTTGAAGAGCACAGTCCCATTTATGACCCTGAAAATATTATGACTTTTTTGGACTATTTCTTTGATCCCTTGAAGTATAATGAAGAAAAGCTTTGGACTTAAAGAGGTATATTGTAATCTTTACGTATGTTATTGTTGTTGCTGTTGTTGTTGTTGTTGTCAGTGTGTGTGAATGTTTGACTGTGTAGTGTAGTTTTTGCATTGACAAATCCCACCCTGCCCAAGGTGTAATACATAGATATAGACAGAATTCAGAATAAAACGCTGGAAAAGACTAGTGTATATATGACATATAGGTTATAGTTATCATTGATAGTCTAGAGTATGGAATGCATCAATATGGAATGATACAGACACCTGCTCATTCCTAATGTGCTCTAATAAGTGTTTATGTGTGTGTTTGTTTGTGTGTTTGGAGGGGAGGTCTGTTTGAGCGTGAGAGAATAAGGAAGTGTGTGTTTATAGTTCTAGGAAAGAAATAGCATGTTTGTCTTCTCTTACAAAAATGTACCATGTTTTTGGACATGGTACCATGGTATTTTTGAAGTATCTTGGATGACAATGTATTGTATATTCTACAGTACATGAATATGGTGATTATACAGTACCATGGTACAGTACCAAGTACTGTTGTATTATCATCTGATAACACAGTACCACCACAGTACTTTTTGTAAGGGCTGAGAGTATTGATCTCTTGGACAGTGCAATTATTCCTGTTTTGTCATGCAAACAAAAAAGACTTGCTGACAGAAGTTGCATATTCCATACAAGTGGCTAAAATTAGATAATTTAATACTGTCATTGCAAGATGTATAAGACTACAGAGCAATATTTTTGATCCATGCACCATGTTATTAATTTAGCTTTACAAGTAATACTTTAAAACCAGCCATCTGGGATACAACATAACTGAGTATTTTCTGACAATCATGACAACTTTGTCCTTGATTATGACCCTGCAAAGTCAATGATATAGATGTTGGAGTATAAAATCTTTTACAGTGTAAAACTGTGTAATAATCAGTTGTTATTTTGTGTAAACCTTCAGATGGCTAATGTGTTTGTCTGACCCTGGTGAAAAAATCATCAAAGACCTCTTCCATGTAAAAAGCATTGAGAATATGTGGAATTAATATAAATAAATTGTTATGAATATAACCCTAGTGACATCTGAGAGTTTTGTAAAGTATTTTATAATTGGCCATATATTATATCACATTATATTTTGGTTTGCATCATATTTAAGGAATGTTATTAAACTTTTTATGGTTTTATTTGAGGTAGCTTAAAATATGCATAATAATATGCAATTGTCTTCCAAAAATACTATTCAGAATTATCTTAATTATCTTAAACACTGTTTAGAATACCAGGTTTCCCAAACACTCCCCCATCTTCCATTGGTTGGAAAAACAGATAGTCCCACCCCAAACACATGCCATTGGTTGAGCCAATGTTGCTATTATAGTTGGTTAGTTTTTGCATGCATAATAATGCTAACATTTCTTTATTGTATTATTTCCTAGTTATTTTATCAGTGTCTAGTTTTCTGGAGGGATTTTAAAAGAAAGGGGCATAGATTCTTCTTTTAACTTCCTGTCAGGCAAATTACAGCCACTATTTAGGTGTAAGGTGTTGTACATTTTTGGACTACTGTATCCTATGGAGATATATATTTACTTTACAATTTTAATATAGGCTATATCACTTATAAATGATTCATTACAAAATGAATAGTAGTTATTACGATTAATGTGGTTTGGAAGGTAAAATGTAACTGGAAAAAAAAAATATTATCAGAAAATCAACGTGCCTAATAATTATAATAGATTGCCTCTGTATCTGGCTTATTCTTTTTATAGAATTAACAGATTTTTATACTGTTGTGCAGTAGTTTGGGCACTACATTTGTCTTTAAACAGTTTGACATTAAGTATTGGAATATGCTTTCAAAATTGTGTGCATTCATTATGCACTGTAAATGTTAGAAGCACTTTAGTACACTACCCCTGCTGTAGGCCATTGCTTAGAAAAAAGTTTCTCTTTTAAATGTATTTCTGTCAGGTCCATTAGGTCAAGAACACAGACAATAAAAATAATTAAAGAATTTATATTGAATAGATTGCAAACAGGTTGATGTTCCTGAATTGAATTTGGCGGTATGGCTCTGTTCAGGGAGTCCTCTGACCTTTCATGAGCACCATGAAATAGCAGAGAGTCAGAGGACAGCAGCAGCAGCATTAGGGAACGCTCACACAGTTTAGGACTGTGAGAGCTAAAATATCCCCCCTGTGAACAGAGCAGGCAACATGACATAAAGCAAATACCATGTTATGCATAAGGAGGAGCTGGGGAGGTGGTGGGCAGCAGAAGCGAGCAGCAAGTATGTATGAGCAACTGAATGTGCTTTAAATAGGGTGCCTTGTTTGAGCTTTGGCCATTGAGCAGCGAGGGGAGTTAACGAGCTAATGCAGCTCAGCTGGAGCAGATCAGCTGATGGGACAGTGTTGTTAGCAAACAGCATTAGCAGCGTCTTGACTACCTGGCCTGCCAGAACTGACGCTGACGCTCAATTTCTGTCAGGTCCATTAGGTCAAGAACACAGACAATAAAAATAATTAAAGAATTTATATTGAATAGATTGCAAACAGGTTGATGTTCCTGAATTGAATTTGGCGGTATGGCTCTGTTCAGGGAGTCCTCTGACCTTTCATGAGCACCATGAAATAGCAGAGAGTCAGAGGACAGCAGCAGCAGCATTAGGGAACGCTCACACAGTTTAGGACTGTGAGAGCTAAAATATCCCCCCAAACAAAACCACACCTGGCAATCCTCTGAGATACGGAGGATGATTTTATTTTAACAATTTATATGCTTAGTAATCTACAAATATACACGGATAATTTGCAATATGTTATAATCAGATGAGTCCTGACCACCCATGAGTTAGCAGAATCAGGGGACAGCAGCAGCAGTATGTTCTGATCAGATGAGTCCCCTGACCATCATGAATTAGCAGAGTCAGGGGACAGCACAGTATGAGGAGATAGCAGCCGCATATAGGGACAGCATTATCAGCATGAGGGGATGCAGCAGCAGCATAAGGGCTCTCACATTATTTTGACTAGATGAGCTATTCCCCCCAAAACAGAAATTGAGTGTCTCGAACGGTGTCGTCTGAGCCACCCTAATTTAGCAATTATATTATGGTAAAAATTATTAATTAATTACTGAAATGACTATTCAAGACCACAATAGCTAAAACATGCTGTTACCTAGAATTATCTGTCTTTGAACTGTTTTTACAGTCTACAGTGTAAGCGCTATGAAGAGATGACTAAGCCACCTTCTGAGAAACAAGCTAGATGAAGGATTTAAACAGCTTTTTACCAGCGTACAGATCAGCAGAAGCGAGCAGCAAGTATGTATGAGCAACTGAATGTGCTTTAAATAGGGCGCCTTGTTTGAGCTTTGGCCATTGAGCAGCGAGGGGAGTTAACGAGCTAATGCAGCTCAGCTGGAGCAGATCAGCTGATGGGACAGTGTTGTTAGCAAACAGCATTAGCAGCGTCTTGACTACCTGGCCTGCCAGAACTGACGCTGACGCTCAATTTATGCATCAGTCTAATCAAATAAGCAAATTTGTGTCATTGATCATGTGACTCGTTTTTGGATGGTTTGGATGGTTTTTAAATGCGAGTTTTATTATTTAATTAGAAGGAATACATGTTTAACAGCCCAAATATTAAATATTTAAGGTATCTATCCCTGCAGCTGGAACCAGAAGAGATTTGTCATTATTTTCCATAAATGGGCAAGTAAGTGTGACGCATCTGTTCAGATGGGTTGTCATTGGCTGTGACATTCTTTTATATATTTTAACCCATATAAAATGGCGCTTCATGTTAGAAAGTATGTTTTTTAGTTATACATTAAGTTAACTATAAAGTGTCTCTATGTTGTGAAAAATTGCTCCTTTACCGAGATCACAACCCTAACCCTAAGCATTTGTGCACATTTCAATGAACTACAGCACCATGTTTCCTGTTCCATTGATGGAATGACAGAGATATGTGGGTAATGTAGTTTAAAACGTTTAGTAATGAAACAATAAATGTTAAATAAATAATATCTTTAATGGACAACTGGATATCTAAATATGTTCATTGTACAAACCTTTATGACATACTTGAGCAACAGTCTGAAATTTTACATTTTACTGAGAGAAAACCTTTATGTCAGCTTTCCATATATGTCTGAAAACTGTGCCCAACATAATTTAGTAAACATTGCATAAGCAGTTGTCCTGCCGATTTTCTCTTTGATACACTAACCGGACTTGAATTGTGCATTTGTTTGCTCTTCCGGGGCCTTCCCTGGGGTGGAATGTATGTGCAACATTTGTTGCATTGTTGTCCCAAACATCATTAACCAGATCAAAATATTTAGGTCCTAAGTAAAAGAATCATGGTAATTAATTATATGTAGTTATTTTTAAATTATGAACTAAATTCATAAGAAATGAAAATTTCTTAAAAGACTCTTAAAAGAGTCGCAGCTCTCTGGAAATTCCTTTTGGTCGTAAAACGTCTCGGTTACATATGGTAACCCTCGTTCCCTGAGGGAGGGAACGGAGACGTACGTCGTGGTGAACGACGAATAGGAATCTCGCTAGAGAGGCCAATCTACTTCGAGTGAAACTAAACGAGCCAATGCATATTGGCGTGCAATCATTTGCATCAGCTGTGCAGCCTCGCAGCGCGGGTATTTAACGAGCAGCTGGTGCGATTGCACTTCAGTTTTTTGCTGAGGAGCCGAGCCGGTGAGCTGGCTGCCCCGGCGGGTCGCAGCAGATGTGGCGACGGGACGTACGTCTCCGTTCCCTCCCTCAGGGAACGAGGGTTACCATATGTAACCGAGACGTTCCCTATCGTCCGGTCACTACGACGTACTTCGTGGTGAACGACGAATAGGAATCCCTACCAAAGCGCCACAGCTGCTGCACCCCATCCAGCGCCCTGAGCAAGCCTCTACACCTTCTTGCCTGGAAGGACGATAGGAGAGGGCTTACACTGAGAGTATCCTTCACTGTTGTTCCGTGATAACCCATACAGTGAGATTATTGGATAACACTGGGAAAGCATGCCCGATCTGAGGGAGGGGAACGCTGCGGGAGCCACATTCTTAAGAAGAGTTATGTGGGAATACACATATGGACTAACCCGAGGGTTGTACTGCATATGAATAGTGGGTGGCTTAGCCCAAGGGAAAGACACAGGCTTCCGTTCAGGAGCAGCCGTGGAAGATATACACATATGGGATCCCCGTAGGGTCACACATATGGGACCCAGCCTAGACCCGGTTCTCAAGGATTCAGCGGATAAAGGCCTGGCACCGGACGCTCCGCCACGTCCGGGCCGAGGGTGTTTGGAGGACTCGACAGGTTTTGACTCTGGAGCAATAAGGGTGCACAGTAGGGTGCAGCAAGCCGACAGAGCCGATACTCACAGTGCTTCTACCCGTTTAGGGCGAGAACACGGGAGGACACGGGCTCTACACGTAGGCTATAGTATCTAGCGAACGTGTTAGGTGTCGCCCAGCCCGCAGCTCTACAGATATCTGTTAGCGAGGAGCCACGTGCCAGTGCCCAAGAGGATGCAACGCCTCTCGTGGAGTGTGCATGCAACCTGAGCGGGCAGGGCGCGCCTTGAGCTTCGTAAGCCAAGGCGATGGCATCCACTATCCAGTGGGCCATCCTCTGCTTGGAGACAGCCTTTCCCTTCTGCTGGCCTCCGTAACAGACAAAGAGCTGGTCTGAGGTCCTGACGCTTTGGGTTCTGTCCACGTACATACGCAGAGCGCGAACGGGACAGAGCAAAGCCAGGGCTGGGTCTGCCTCCTCCAGGGGCAGCGCTTGCAGGTTCACTACCTGATCTCTAAAAGTCTTCAAAGAGAGAAGCTTTAAATCTACTGACTGCAAAGGCTCAAAGGGAGCATCCTGAAGTGCTCGGAGCACCAGGGAAAGGTCCCAAGAGGGTATGGAGGGGGGACGAGGAGGATTTAATCGTCTCGCCCCCCTAAGGAACCTGACGACCAGGTCGTGCTTTCCAACTGTTTTGCCATCTATGTGGTCATGATATGCTGAAATAGCAGCAGCATGTACTTTAAGGGTGGAGGGAAACAGCCTTCGCTCCAACCCTTGCTGCAAGAAGGAAAGTACTGACCCTATCAAACATCTTCGGGGGTCCTCACTGTGGGAGGACACCACTCGACAAACAGATTCCACTTCAAGGCGTATGCACGTCTCGTAGACGGCGCTCGCGCAGAAGTGATGGTGTTAAGTACCTCTGGGGGTAAGTCACCTAGAACCTCCGCGTCCCGTCCAGGGACCAGACATGGAGTTTCCAGAGGTCTGGACGCGGGTGCCATAGGGTGCCCCGTCTCTGAGTCAGAAGATCCTTCCTCAGAGGAATGGGCCAGGGAGGGACTGTCACAAGGAGCATGAGTTCTGGGAACCAAGTCCGGGTGGGCCAATAGGGAGCCACCAGAAGGACCTGCTCCTCGTCCTCCCTGACTTTGCACAGGGTCTGTGCAAGTAGGCTCACTGGGGGAAATGCATATTTGCGGAGGCCCCGGGGCCAGCTGTGTGCCAGTGCATCCGTGCCGAGTGTTCCCTCGGTCAGGGAGTAAAACAACCGGCAGTGGGAGGTTTCTGAGGAGGCAAACAGGTCTACCTGAGCCTCTCCGAAATCTCTCCAGATCAGCTGAACCGCCTGGGGGTGGAGTCGCCATTTTCCCGGGAGCCCAGCTCGTGATAGCTCGTCGGCCACACGGTTGAGCACACCGGGGACATACATGGCTCGAAGCGACCTCAGATGCTTCTGACTCCAAAGGAGGAGATGGCGGGCGAGTTGCGACATGCGATGGGAGCGTAGACCACCGTGACGGTTGATGTACGCAATGGTCGCAGTGTTGTCCGTACGGACCAGCACGTCTCTGCCCTGTAGCGGCCTTTTTAGGCGGCTCAGAGTGAGATGTACTGCTAGCAACTCGAGGCAGTTGATGTGCCAGTGCAGTTGGGGGCCCGTCCACACCCCTGACACTGCATGCCCGTTGTACGTGGCACCCCAGCCGGTGGCAGAGGCATCTGTGAACACCACAGCATGCCTGGACACCTGTTCCAAGGGGACTCCTGCCCAGAGGAACGAGGGTTCTGACCATGGACTGAAGGTCTGCTGGCACTCCGGTGCGATTACCACCCAGTGAGTGCCGTGATGCCACGCCCATCTCGGGACTCGGCCGAAAATCCAGTGCTGAAGCGGTCTCATATGGAGCAGTCCAAGCGGGGTTACCACTGCTGCCGCTGCCATTTGCCCCAGGAGCCTCTGAAAGAATTTCAGTGGGACCGCTGTCCTGCCTTTGAACATGTTCAAGCAGTTCAACACCGACTGAGCGCGCTGCTCTGTGAGGCGCGCTGTCTGAGCGACCGAATCCAACTCCATACCGAGAAAAGAGATCCTCTGCACGGGGCGAGTTTGCTCTTTTCCCAGTTGACCTGAAGGCCCAGCTGGCTGAGGTGCCTAAGCACGAGGTCCCTGTGTTCGCATAACTGATCTCGAGAGTGTGCAAGTATGAGCCAGTCGTCGAGATAGTTGAGGATGCAAACGCCCTGTTCTCTCATGGGAACAAGGGCCCCCTCTGTGACTTTCGTGAAGACACGGGTAGACAGAGACAGGCCGAAGGGCAGGACCTTGTACTGATATGCTCGACCCTTGAACGCAAAGCGCAGAAACGGCCTGTGTCGAGGAAGAATCGAGACATGAAAGTACGTGTCCATCAGGTCGATCGCTGCAAACCAATCTCGGGGACGGATGCATTCGAAAATGCGTTTCTGCGTGAGCATTTTGAACGGTAGCTTGTGAAGGCTCCGATTCAAAACTCACAGGTCCAAGATCGGTCGTAACCCACCACCTTTCTTGGGTACAATGAAGTAGGGACTGTAGTGCCCTGACCTCATATCAGCTGGAGGGACCGGCTCTATCGTGTCCTTCGCCAGTAGGACTGCGATCTTCGCGCACAAGACATGGGCATCGGCTGCTCTCACTGTAGTGGAGTGGATGGCTCGAAACTTTGGGGGACGCCGGGCGAACTGAATCGCATAGCCGAGCCTGATGGTCCGAATGAGCCAGCGAGACGGACTGGGGAGCGCTAGCCAGGCTCGCAGAGACCGTACAAGCAGGACCAAAGGGACCGTAGGCGTACCCGGAGTGGGGCAGCGAGGTGGAACACAGGGGCTTGGCTCGGAAGGCTCTCTCTGGGAGGCGGCCCGTAGCGGAGTCTGAGTGTGCTGTGCAACACTTACCTGGTTCCACGAGGCAGGAGGTGCAGGAGGCAGCTTGGTTGCGTTCTCGAACCGCACACTGTTGCCTGCTGGCGATAGAAGAGGCGGATGAGAGTGGTGAAGATTCTCTCCTCCCACTGTTCTCCTGGCCCTCTTCAGACCCAGGGATAGAAGAACTGCTCTTTTTTTTTTTTTTTTTTTTTTTTGAGAATTTAGGTACCACTGTGACTCCAGTGGTGGAACACTCAAAAGGTTTGTTCCCCGGCCCTCCACCGGAAGAGAGCAGCTCCACCCATCTCCGGGTCACCCATCTCAGGGGTGATTGTTTCACCGACTACTTAAACAGTGGCTGAGACGGGCGGTGTCATCCTCCTGCAGCGGACACAGTAGAGCAGGCTGTGTCGGAGTGTTTTTTTTTTTTTTTTGCAGGGGATGACACCCCTGGCGACGAGTAGACTGAGGGGCAGCCCACGAGGCACTCTGGTGGTACGTCGGGGAAGCGCTTCAGTCTGCTGCTGACTGTGGAGAACTGCTGGGCCAATTCTCAACAGTGTCGCCAAAAAGGCCACCTTGTGAGATGGGAGCATCGAGAAAGCGTACTTTGACGACGTCTCGCACCTCTGCAAGGACAGCCAGGGGCGCTTCTGGACCACCAAGGTGGACATCGTCTGGCCGAGGGCCTGCGCTGTGACTTGAACACGGTCAGTCGACAAGTGCAGCTCAACTCCGGCTCAGAACTACCCTCGTGCAATAAGAGTGCCTTGGCCTCGTATGCAGGGCAGAGGTGGCCCGCCAGAGGCACAGCCACCCCACCATCGAGGGTAGCGAGAGAGGTGGAAACTTATTTTGGCACTTTTGGCGTTCCATATTTTGGCACTTTTGGCGTTCCATATTTTGGCACCAATATAGCTCCATACTCCTAAGTTTTCAATGCACATCCGAGAAAGACCTGGGAAAGCATGGCTGTCAGTTCTGAATCTGATTCAGCATAAGCACACACACTATTACAGTGGGAAGCATACCCTCATTTCCAGAACAAAACAGGCCCTCTCTCCAATGCAGCAATCGACATCTGCCCTCAGCTGGAGCCCTGAATGAAACGCTAGGTTAATCCAATATTGAAAGACCAGCAATCCCATCCAGAAGCTGCACAACTTGTAATGCGCTAGAGAGGGAGGGGCCCTAGGGGGTTGGTTCCCCGAAGGAGAAGCCCTCAGCTCTCAGATCACCCAAGCCATTTTACTGAAGTAGACCTCTCCTGGTGGCCACCAGGGAGGGCGCTACAACAGAGAATAGACAAGGAGACCGCGCACCTAGAGCGCCGAGCGAGCGCTGGGTTGCCGTGACAACCCGCGCTGTAGCCCGGCAGCTCGACGGCACACGACACGCTGAGGAGCGAGAGATCCGTCAGGTTTTCCCCACGGAAGCTCTCGCCTATGGTCCCCCAGAGTGTCGAGCAGACCTGCAGCTGTGCTTTTACACACAAGCAGTGGCTGGCCAACAACAGAGGGGACAAGAGTTGACCGGCGTGCCGACGTGGTCATGTTCCCGTGCGAGAACATGAACCACCCACGAACACAGTCTCACATGTTTCCCAGGCATGCGAGACAGTGATCGTGGCCCTCAGTGAGGACAGGAAATGACCGCAACCAGAAACACACGGGTGGAATGTCATCTTTAGAAAGACGCAACTCACACCCATGTAAGCTCTTTCAGGGAAATACTCTCCTTGGTACTGAAGCACGCAGGGGAACGGTCGCAGCGGACACAGACAGAATATGCAACCTGTCGTGCGCTGTCTCTCTTCACGGCGGTCTTACCAGCCATAAGAACGGCTATTCAGCGCTCTTGGCGCACCGTTACCAGCTGTGAAAACAGCTTTTTTGTTTTGCTCAGTCAGTAACACAAAAACAAAAGAGAGAGAAAAAGAAAGTCGACCCCACTGCTGCGCTGTATCGCCCACACCAGACACGAGAGATCATCCTGAAGAGCTTGCTCGTTGTTTGATCACTCAGTAGATTAAACAGCATCGAAACGCTTGGCTCCGAAGCAAAAAGCTGAAGTGCAATCGCACCAGCTGCTCGTTAAATACCTGCGCTGCGAGGCTGCACAGCTGATGCAAATGATTGCACGCCAATATGCATTGGCTCGTTTAGTTTCACTCAAAGTAGATTGGCCTCTCTAGCGAGATTCTTATTCGTCGTTCACCACGACGTACGTCGTAGTGACCAGACGATAGGGAACTCTTATTGGTCCCAGTGTGTCCTGTTACAAGACACCGCGTTCTGCCAGTGTGTTAGCTTCACTTGCGATGTTAGTTTTTGGGGGAAGTTTCACAGGCCTTTGTTGGGAGAGTGAGTTTGCTGGATTATTCATTAAATAAATAAATAATTTGTGTGTGTCTGATTGGGCCAGATCTTAAAAGAGCTGTTGAGTTTAATATTGTAGAGATCTTAAAAAAAGTACCAAGTTATCTGTAATCCTGCAAGACAGAAAGGAAGGTAATTTTATTACATTACATGAAAGTAGTCAGTTTATATTGTTTTATGGTGCGTAATTTTAAACACCTTTAACCTTATTTTAATTATTCTTAGGTTAGGTAAAGTAAGTCAAATCTGTCCTAAATAATAAGCATTTGAATTTCCATACTTACAATATTTAGATCACAGAAGACTTCCCCGTGGTCAGTTCAGCTCAATCTTTTGTAAAACAGAGACTTATGGCAGGCGAGCTTCTTAATTTCAATTATATACATTTTTTATTGAATACAATCAATCAATCAATCAATCAATCAATCAAAACTTTATTACAGACTCAAGTACTTAGCCGTATGTTAGTTAAGCCCATTATTATTTCATTTTGTGACCCATCAAGCCGGCAAATGAATTTAAACATTAGGTTTCTTAAAACAGCATGAACGGTCCTTACTCTTGCAACCACAAACATCTCACTTGCACTACACCATCTTGGTCTTGTGAGTAACATTCTCATTGCGTCGTTATATGCTACTTTCAATTTTAAAAGACTTGCCTTTCTATAATTTGACCACAAGTGTGCAGTATAGAACGGTGTGCAATATGCTTTAAACAGAGATATCTTCACACCAACCGTACATGCCCTAAATTTACGTAAAAGAATATTGGTTTGTGCAATGTGCATACATCATGCGACATTGCCTGTAAATATCTTCATCATCTGCCATTTTATCAGTGATAAAATGACCAAGGTATTTCACCTTATTACAGACTCTAAGCTTATTATTAGCCAATTTAAAATCAGGGTAGTTCAAACATTTATCATCTTTAGTTCTACTGATCATGACGACACTCTTATTGGCATTATATTTGATATCATGTTCCACACCATATACCGAACAGATTGTAAGAAGATGCTGTAATCCAGCACTACTTGGACTAAAAATCACAAGGTCATCTGCATACATAATATGGTTCACTATTGAATTACCAATCATGCACCCAGTATTACAGGGCAGGCTCTCAACTGCCTGGACAGATCGTCCATATAAAGATTAAAAAGAGCAGGTGACAAAATACCCCCTTGTCTGACTCCATTGCCAACCCCAAATAGAGCGGAGACACTATTGCCCCATTTCACTTGCATAGTCTGGTGGGCATACCAGTAAGCCAAAATTCTCACAATATACTTAGGCACCCCTCTTTGCTTAATTTATTAAACAATTTACCATGATTTATACAGTCAAATGCTTTAGAAGCATAAATAAAACACATTAGAACTGATGAGTTTTTATCTCTATATTTGTTCACAATTTCCTTTAGAGCATACAGTGCTATGCATAAGTTTAGACACCCATGCTAAAGTTGACTAAAAAGAGGAAAAAAAAATCATCTTTTGGAAATTGAACTTAAGCCATTACTGCATCACTTTGAATAAATACTCATTTGATAACTAATTTTAATGTATTTTTCTTTGGTATTTTGAGAGATAATCTCATGAACTGCAGGAAAGTGCAAAATCAAGTCAGATTTAGAGGAACAACAATAGGAAAACTCAAACATTTCAAATTGTTAGATAATTCTTTTTGTTTTGCTATAGTATTTTTGTTACCTTTTGCAATTCCATTGACCGTGTACTTATATTAACATAAAGGTAGTACCCAAAAATTACATTTCAGTTTTACATTTACTCAACCTAATTTCATGAAATAGGAAAGGACATATTACATATGAATTAAGTCAAATACTCATTTGCTATTTTAACTCAATAGTGATGAACAGCAAGTCAAGTTAAATTTAGCCTTTACTTCCAAATTACTTTCATTTTCTATTTCTAGGAAATGTAGCCTGTTATATGAACATGCTATGAACAATTTCTGTTATCTAATGTTTGAAAATGTATGCATGTCAGTAAGTGACTGATATTTCAGTCTATATCTTAGCTTGATATATTTAGTTTATAGCTTGGACTAAAGGGGTGTGTGTGGTTCACATGAAGAACCTTTAACCTCCATGCAACCATTCCACTGCATAAAAGTTTCTGAAACTTATGAACTTTTTATGTTTATATTTGCAATAATATAAGAGCATGTGTGTGTGTGGTCTCATTTTTCATTATTTTGAGTATCTGACAAATATAGCTCTTAAAACTCAAAGTGTATATATATATATATATATATATATATATATATATATATATATATATATATATATAGGTAGTTGAAGTGACGTGGCTTTTTCACCGTCACAGAAGATACAAAATAATTTATTTCACATTTTCATCATTTAGAATACTATAAATGGTTAAACATTTTCTTGTTTTACATGAATTTGTTGTTTAAATACCCAAGTTATTTTTTATTTTTTTACAACTTTGAGCCAAATCTCAAAATAGTCCTATGGTGTGACGGTAGACAACATTATTTCATAAATATTAACTTTTATAAAGAAAATAATGTTTAAACATCTTAATGAACACTCCTGGCATAATTGTGCAAGTGTCTATTTCACTAAGTGGCCATCACTTTTCCTATACATACATTTCTAAAAGTGTAGGAATTGAATAAAGTTTGTCACAGAAAAAAAATGTCCTTTGGTGTTATGCAATAACCTGATATTAAGCTGGGCAATATCATGGACAACTAAATTTAGTTGAAAGACCCCATTCAGGCCCCTATGAAGCCCATGAGCAGTGCACATGGTAAGTATTTCTCTCAGAATCGTTCAAATATTTAACTATGTTTTCAGACCACTGAAGTTGTTAAGTTTTTTTGTCCTTTAGTGTGACACTCCTAAATTGAAATTTTTAATTAAAATTTGTATTTTTAACAGCAGGACTATGTAATATTATGCAAATGTATCATGCCAATTGCTAATAACAGTTCAGCTAGTATTAGCATGGTTATTAACTGCCACAAAAGCTCAAATGTCCTTTGGTGTGACAGAAAATGTCACAGGAAATGTCCTTTGGTGTGACGCTTTTGGTCTGTCACACCATAGGACACAGATGTCACATCATAGGACAAGACCACCTTAAGAAGCTTTTAAAACAAATATATAAAGTTTCAACAAAAAAACAAATGTCCTCCTTTATTATTGTTACAATAAACACTATATATTCTGACTCTTTTTATGCAATGACTAGCTTTGTCCTTTAGTGTGACGTTTTGTCCTATGGTCCTATGACTTATTTTAAAATATCTTTAAAAAAAAAAAAGTCAAGTTTGGCATTAGGGGAGTTACAATAATATCTCCTCTTAAATAGGTACAATTTCAAACAGGGGCTCGTTCTTCGTACCTTGCTCAAATGAAACATCCAAGATGATATCATCGTGCTAATCATGATCTGGCTAAAGCCCAATTTATACTTCTGCGTCGAACTTACGCCGTAGCTACGTCGTAGGCTGTGTGTAGCGCGCGTACCCTTCGGCGTACCCTGACGTGCACCTCTCCAAAAATGTAACAACGCGTCAACTCTACGCGGACGCAAGCGCTGTGATTGGTCTGCTAGGACTGCACCCTCGGGTTTCACATGCTCCCTCTGCGCGCGTGAACGCGGACAACGACGCAGAAGTATAAATGAAAACCAACGCGTTGCCTACAGCGTAGAGGCTCCGGCGTAGGTCCGACGCAGAAGTATAAATCAGCCTTAACTCGGTTCTTCGAACACACTTGCCGGATATGATTAGTACCGCTGGATTGAGTTATCCGAGATAGCTGCGCGTTCATGCGCTGGCTTAAAAGGGGATATGTATCGATAGTAGAAACATTGATCAGCAATGCTGCTATTGGCTGTTTAGCATGGCCAAAGAGCGCGCACAGTTTTTCTCATATGATATCTATGTTTTTTCTCCTCAGCAGAGCAAGAACTAATAGTCGAAGTTTATTCGGAATTTTAATGTTTAATCAAAACGCCAGGGAACACCTCAAAGTCTGCAAAAGCCAGGAGAGAGGGCTGGCAAAAAGTAGCAGACAATTAAAATCCATTAGAAGTGGCCATGTTAGATGTTTTTATCACTTATTAGCCTATATTTTTGTATTTTAATAATTGCATAATTACTTTGTTCATTGTAATGTCAGAGTCACCACACTAGAACATGGGAACAAATAAAAGTGAAGTACAAAAATATTCTACATAATGGTAATTTTTTGTTATATGAGTCTCTTCTATAAAAGGCACTGTTAAATAAATGGTTGTCTGTTTATAAAAGCAACCAAGAAAAAGGCTGAAAAAAAGAAAAGATCTTAGTAGCCTACACTGTAAAATATTTTTTGCTGCATTAAATTAAGGCCATATAGTCATTTCAACTGTTAAATCTTGAGCAATGATGAATTGCTTTGACTTGTGAAAGTGAAAACTGATAAACTTATGTTAATGTAAAAATATTTATTGAAGAAGAGTTCAAAAAGAGTTATTGATCACATTTTTCCCAAGTAGTTCATTGTAATGACATTGTGTTTTCCTCTTTTGTGCACTTTTACACAATACACCAACACTTGTTAACTTAAGTGGACATTTTCTAACTTTCCAAAGGAAAGAAAATATAAGACTTTGTAATGTCCATTTGTTTCCATTGCACTGGACAGTGAATAAACCCTCTCAGATAACTGTCATATTGAGGAACTAGCCTACCCGCAAATGCATAAATAACTTTACTTAATTTATACTTGTATGCTTTATGGCTGCAATATAAGTTTCAGGATTCCACATCTACAGAAAGGCCTAGAAGAGTCTGCACAGACAGAGGAGACAGGCCTACAGGTGGGCAGTGTATGGACAACTTTTCCTTTTTATTTGTTGCATGAGGCATGTGTCTAATATCTCTTGTTGCAGGCACTTGACCACTGGCTTTTCTTTACATAGAACAATTGAAATAAAACTCAAGGAACATATTTGTCTTTTATTAAACATTTAATGAAAAGTGTTTTGTTTTTTTTGGCAGTGTTGTGTAATATGGCACATGCAACAATGTCACAGGCCCTGTCAGGTATGCAACCCTCAGACTTTTCAGACACTGAAATCTTCCCTTTAGTTAGCCAAAGTTCATTTCATTGTGTGCCCTTGTCCTGGCTAGAGCTGCATTGTAACTGGTTTGGGTCAGGGAATGGGGTCATAAAACACCTGTCTGCAGACAGGAACATGTCATAATCACCTATGAAAAAATAAGTGTATACAGTGAGCTTGATATTTAATTGTGGAACTTTCCTTACCACTTTCAAATAATGTGCATAAATGTGAATCTCTGCAAATTCTTAAGTCATGCACAGATCCTGGCTATTTTGCTTTCACATTGTGATATGGAAGATTTGTCAACTGCCTTTTTTTTATTTGATATAATATAGTCTAAGACAGACAGCACTTTCCATCAAGTTCTCCGCATCTCCAAAAGGAAAGAGCCACTCGCAAATAATCTTAGGGTACAGTTTGTGCTGTAGTTAAAGCCCGACTCCGACAAGTCGAAAATAAATGTGCGTTTCCAACAAATTAATAATGTAAACGACAATCTCACGAGTCACGAGAAAAAATATATCTCTCAGAAAGTGCACTATCGCGCTGCGCTGACTTGCCGTATCATCTCCGTTTATGAGCCGCAGTCTAATCCTGTTTACATGAAATAAGCCTGCTCCCGAGCAGGTTTAAGATTGCGCACCTGTTGCTATGACAGCAAGTCCAGGATGAGCTTCGAAGAACCAAACAATCCAAGATCATGCCAAATCGCCAACAATCAAATCCAGCTAACGGAGTTAGCGACGTACGAAGAACGGGCCCCAGTTTTGTAAGGTTGGCGAAAAAGTTATTGACATTCGTAGGGAAAAGTTTATCAGGTTCGTCTATTCATGGTGAAAATGATTCTAATTAGTACTTTCATGTAAAATAAATATCATATTTATATTTATATCAAATATCATATTTAATATCAAATAAGAAAATAATGTTTTAATAATGTGAACAATTCTGTCTCAAGTATTTTTTTTATGTTATTTAATATAATTTCTTAGTACTTTTTAAATGTCACACCATAGGACACATTTACAGTAGGCTACTGTTGAGTGAAAACGTGAAAAAAAAAATATGTGAAGTCATTGACAAAATGAGTGACCACTACTATTTTCTGAAACTGCAGTTTTCATACTCCATAAATATATGTATTTTTTCTTAAAAGTTATGTTTTCCAAAAAAGTACTTTTTCTTGGCCATTTGTCAACTACCATTATTATTATTATTATTATTATTATTATTATTATTATTATTATTATTATTATTATTATTATTGTGGTGCAGTCTTGATTTCAGTTGCTTTAAGCGAGATACAAGTCATGTGTTCCAGGATAGAGCTGATATACTGTAAATATATTTAAGGGGAAAATAATAAAATGGGAGGAGCAAACAAAACCAGAGCAAAAATAACCAAATCTAGGTGAGAGGGTCCTTGTTATGGTTGGAGAAATTAACCCAATTGCAGACAGTATGCAATTAACACGGTTTTATTCAGACAAAACAGGGAAAACAAAACCCACGATGGGGCAAAACAAGGCTGGTGGGCAAAAACAAAGACTAACTATACTAGACTAAGACTTGACAGATAACTAGACAAATAACTAACAACAGCAACAAGATCAGGACTTTACAAGACAGAGTTCTTAACAAGGTACTCACAGGAAGATCTACACACAGGTAATGTATCACGGGAAGGTCTACACACAGGTAATGTATCACAGGATACACACACTGAGAATCACAATGAACAGGCACAAAACAGCAAACACAAGGGGATTAAATAGAGAGACTAATGATAAAACAACAGGTGACACAGGTAAAGCAATAATGACAAAACGAGGATAACAAGGGGGCGGGGCAAGAGAAAGAGACAACACAAGCACACAAAACATGGGTCTGTCATGATCCTGCCTCAAGAATTAAAGAAGATGTCAGAATCATGACAGTCCTTATTTGATTTCCCCCTAGTATTTATAAAGATCACACAATTATAGATACATTTACATTCTTCTCAGAGAGAGATACAAGCAGTTTATTGTTAGAACAATTTTTTTTATATGATATATATGTTTATCCATACACTGTAAACCTGAATAATTTGGCAAAACTCAAAAAAATGTAAGGCAATCAGTTGCCTCAAAGTAAGAAAGTTTAAGTAAGCAGAACTGGAAGATTTTTAATTTGTACTCAGATTTGACTTCTTTTTGTCTGAGTACACTAATTCATACATTTAACTTAAAATTTTCATGTAACCTCGACTAAAACATTTGTATTAGTATAAACAGGCTAGTTCTAACTTGGGCTAACTTAACTTAACAAGGGCTAACTTGCAAATTTGCTAACATGTTAACAATAGCATGGTATAGCATTTCATGTATGAGTGCAGCAAAATATTCTTTTAACATACTTGCTCTCGAACCAAGCCATATGCATCACTTGTCACCGTGATGACAACTCTCCTCAAACCAACATTAACATAAATTCTTCTAAATTAGCATTACAAAACATTAATCACTCTCCAATTAATCATTAATCAAAACCACTCTCCATTAATCTTGCACAAAAAAAACCCCATTATATTAATTTAAGCATTACTCTCCCTTTCGTGTGCTATGTGATAGTGATTCTTTCAAAATTCCCCAAAAATGCATGAATAATTCCGTTTAAGCAAATTATGTTTTAGCTTACCTCAAGGGCATCCAAGATGTAGGTGTCTTTTTTTCCGCAGTAGTTTCAATTTTGATATTTTTAAGTCAAACCGTTCTTGTCTGTCAGTCATATAATGCAGGTCTATGGTCACTATCTCAAAGAGCATGCACAGAGAAGTCCAAACTAAAGAAATACAAAACTGATACATCAACAAGATTGTCACTGTTTCACACCACTATTGATTCTAAAACTTTCAACTTTCATTAGATGTAAATTTATGTAAACAAATTCTTCACATACAGTTCTTCAACAAAAAGTTTTTTTTTGTTTTGTTTTTTTTAAGTGTGCCTTCACTTTGCAATGTGGTGTGCATGAAAAGATAATGCAATATATTTCTCTCTCTCTCTCTCTCTCTCTCTATATATATATACAGTATATACAGTATATATATATATATATATATATATATATATATATATATATATATCCACAATAGAATGCAATAATGTTTGCTAATTTTTATTAATTAAATTTATTATAAAGTGTCATCCAAAAATGCCAAATAGTTGTGTTCTGTAGGTGTGGATTTTGGTGTGTGGTATTTCATTTGCATATGAATGTGTGACAAAAATAAAGTCAAACTGAAACTTAAAAAAAAGTATAAAACTGGAATTTTGGTAGGAGCCTCGACACTGGTCTTCAGAGCTGCGGTGAGTGAGTAACAAGTTGCTTTGTCTTTGCCCTTAATTTTAAGGAGATATTGCTGATATAGATATTCATGCTTTAGGAGGAAAACAACATAAAACCAAAGATGGGATTATCAGAATCAAGGTCTGCACCTGAACCTGTGCGTACAAGTTTTACAGCTGTGCAAAGCTTTCCAGCACCAGTGCCAAACCCAGGTAAGAGGATCATTTAATTCCAGATGTACAACATTTACATGAGCTGTATTAATATTTAATGGGGAGAACATACACCAAAGTAACGTATTTTTTATATGATCTATGTTTTTTCTTCTAGAACTGGACAAACCATTGAGAAAATTTGATTGGACGTAAGTTGGTTGTTTAGTAAAGCTTAAACACATTGTCAACTTTGCACTTTGTTTGAAATTCTGTAACACAATTATTGCGAAACACTACACACGTTTTCTTAGACACTTTGTTCAAAAAACGCAAATCACCAGTTATCATTGGGAAAACACTCTGTTCAAAATGCAAAACTCATCTGGCAATTCTAGGCACTTACATACACACCTGCAAACACTTGCACAGAAAACAGAACACCAATCGGTCTGAGCCATAACACTACAAATAGGACATTTGTAGTAATTGTAGTAATTTATCCAGTAATCTTTTTTTTTTTTTTTTTTTTTTTTTTTGTTGCTAAATTTGATGATTTGTGATTCTATTTTTCTTTATCTCTGTAAGAATGTTTGTTTTTTTTGTAAAAAAACAACAACAACAAAACAACAACAACAACTCTTGTTTGATTACTGCAGAAATTCTACTTTTGAGTTTTGCAGAAGACTGAGTCTGAGAAAATGACAATAAAAATAGAAACACAAAGAATGCAGTGTTTTATATAAAGCCCATCAGTTAAGTGTTGCTGGTGATATGAAAGCGTAATTCAAATGGTGCTTGTGTGTATGGTTTTGTTGCAAAAAATTCATTTTTAGAAAGGAGTGTTAAGTTTTGATTGCAGTGTTTCATTTTGGCATTGATGTGAGTTGTTAATCTCCAAGTGCTATGTCTGATTGGCTTGTGTGTAGAGTTTTGACATAATGAGCCAAATTCTGCAAAAAGTGTGTAAGCAATAGGCAAAAACTGTAATTTCACATGTCTAGTAGGCTACAATTATGTGGTCTTGTTTTATACTTTTTTTTCTTTATTTATCCCAAAAGAATTGAGGTAAATTGTGACAACATGCCCCATAGATGGGGACACATTGTAAAATGACCATATGACAGCTTAAAATGTTATCTGATCTAATAATATAACTATAAATATATATATATATATATATATATATATATATATATATATATATATATATATATATACATTGTAACGGTCATCAGCTGGAGTGCCCTTGAGAGCCACCTGAGGGCACTCTACATCAGACTATCATTATTCACTCACAACTGCATTTCCCATAATTCACTGTCTGATTGGTCTGTTTTTTTTTTTGTTTTTTTTTACAATAGAATCAATAGAATCACAAATCATCAAAATTAGCAACAAAACAAAAGTAAAATAAAATAAAAAATATTACTGGATAAATTGCTATTGGGGAAAAAACAAACATATACTTGTTTTGTGTGTGTGTGTGTGTGTGAGTGTGTGTGTGTGTGTGTGGTGGTGGTGGTGGTGGTGGGGGGTGGGGGACTTATTGATCCCGCCTTCTGTTCAGATCTGACCACAAGACCTCGTCCAACCATTCTGTAGAAAATGCCACCACAAGATGTCATTGTTTAGGTTATTTTTCACATACTGTACTTTCAAACTGTACATAGGACTGTAACATCACAATGGTATTCCTTTACATATACTCTACAGCACTACCCATTTTTGTATAGTACAGTTAGTACAGTAATACTGTAATATGATACAGAATCATGTGACTCATACAGTAGGTACAGTCTGGAGTAGAAACTTGAAGATATACCTGTTCTCCAGTCGGAATCTCCTATTTGTAGTGCTATGGCTCAGACCGATTGGTGTTCTGTTTTCTGTGCAAGTGTTTTCAGGTGTGTATGTAAGTGCCTACAATTGCCAGATGAGATTTGCATTTTGAACAGAGTGTTTTCCCAATGATAACTGGTGATTTGCGTTTTTTGAACAAAGTGTCTAATGTAAGAAAACGTGTGTAGTGTTTCGTAATAAGTGTGTTACAGAATTGCAAACAAAGTGCAAAGTTGACAATGTGCTTAAGCTATGGTTACACTGTGTTTAAGGTATGCTACAAGAAGTTTAGGTATTGAGGCTTTGGTCTAAGCCAGGGGTCGGCAACCCAAAATGTTGAAAGAGCCATACTGGACAAAAAAAAAAAAAAAAAAAAATCTGTCTGGAGCCGCAAAAAATTAAAAGCCTTATATAAGCCTTATAATGAAGGCAACACATGCTGTAAGTGTCTATATTAGCTTTATTAAGAAGGCTACAAATAACGTTACATAATGAGCATTCATGATTAAATGTTTATTTTCCCTGCATCCTGGAGAGAATGACGCACCACGTGACTACGGTGCTTTAAGTTTAACTTCCATTATAATTATAATTTTAATGTATTATGTTTCGTTTTATTTATTCGTGTATTATTTTTACAACGTTGAAAAACTTTAACCCTTTCACACGTAAGTTTAAAATATTCTGACTGCCCCCCCCAGCGTGAGTTTTTCAAGGCGACCGTGACACACCGCAGCAACAACAGAGCTGAATGAATGATGATCTGCTTTTATGTCATTTTTCCTTTTTTATTCAAAATATTCACAAATTTGTTAGATATGGCATGAAATATCTGATATTCCGATTGTCAAATATATGCAAGTGGAAGTGTTTTGTTGTTTAAACACCATTATAACGATCGCGTTAGTTGAGCTGTATGTGCGATGGGCGGCGCCATCTTAGTTTGTGCCGCAGACGCAGTTCAGAGAATCGGATCTGTTGGATTTACAACACGTCCACTTCTCCCGAAATACATAAAAGTAAGTGGCTGGTGAACTGGGAGAAGAATAGAGTAAACTTTAAAGTTACTTACACAATGTGTATCTGATATGAATAAAACGTGTCTAATTATAATGGAAAGGATTATTATTGCCTCTTCCTTTAACATCAGTGTGTATTTTACAAACTCTAAATGTATTGTTTTTTTAGTACTTATATGTCTGAAACCTAAAATAAACATTATGTGGTTGAAAACACTGAAAAGTTGTGCTATATGACAGCTCTGAGCGCGCCTGTCTCTGGCTCAGCGCCAGCCAACGCGCGAGAGCACATTTGAATTTAGCAGTTGATCACGTCATGCACTGACCGTTCTAATCACACCGATGTGATCTTTCTTTCTTTCTTTCTTTGGTTATGGTGGATTGCAACCAGCTTAAAGGTGCATACCGCCACCTACTGTACAGGAGTGTGTAACATCATGTCTCTGTACCTTAAATTCTACTTATTAATCCGGTATTTTTAAGAAATGTAAATAATGCCTCTCTAGTGTTCCTTATCCCTTCTCTCTCACCTTCTGTTCCCAGTATCCCCATCAAATTCCACTCTCTTCCTGCCTCCTGAACCCTACCCTGAAGTACCCGCCTTTCTAATTTGTGCAATGCACAGTGCAAAATAACATGTTCTGTGTTTTCTGTAACCCCACATTTTTCACAATTATTATTATGCCTTTTCCCCATTAAAAACAAGGTGCTATTCAGTCCTGTGTGATCCACTCTTAATCTTGTTATTAAAATTTCTTCCCTCCTGTTCTTTTCTTTATAATTTTTAATACTGACAGACTTTTGTACTTTATAGTATCCTCTTCCCTTCTTGTTTTCATCCCACCATTTCTGCCATAATTCAATACCTTTCTTCTTGATTATTGCTTTTCCCTCACCTTTTCCCAATGATATTGGAACTGATATTTCCTTTTGTAATGCCTCTTTTGCTAGTTTGTCTGCATATTCGTTTCCTTTCACTCCCTCATGTGCTGGTACCCAACAAAATTGAACATCCATACCACCCCTATGCAATCTTAATAGACTATAATAGAGTTCAATTAGTAAATCTTCTCTTGCAGATGTCATGGATTGTATGCTTTTTATAACAGCTAAGGCATCTGTGCATAATATCACTCTGTCAGGTCTGACCTCTTCAACCCACTGTAGCGCAATGATGACTGCTACAATTTCTGCTGTATATACTGAGAGCTGATTAGATAATCTTTTGGAAATGTTCACTTTGAATTCTGGGATATGTATTCCGATTCCCACACATTCTTGTTTGTTCTTAGATCCATCTGTAAAAATTTTGAGGTAGTTATAATAACTGTTTCTTAGATAAATATTTGTTTTAATTCCAATTTCCTCCATTCTCCATTCTTTCTTTTTCTCTATGATACTGAAATCTGTCATTACCTCCGGAAAAAACCATGGCGGAATATTACTAACTGGGGTGAACTTAGTGAAATCTAAGGACTCCATTCCATATTCCATTGCTCTATTTTGTCCATTCCATCCAAAACCCTGTCTCTGAAACTTGGAATACTCCCAACAGTCTTGTATTGTCTCCTTTGTAAGATTTTCTTTCCCACTTCCTTTTAGTCGTATCCAGTAAGCTAGAGTAAGTTTTTCTCTTCTTAACTTTAATGGCAATTCTCCTGCTTCTATGAGTATTGCATCAATAGGTGTGGTCTTAATGGCTCCGATACATACACGTAATGCTCTATACTGAAGTCTATTGATTTTTTCTAATATTGTTTTTGCTGCTGCACTGTAAACTATGCAACCATAGTCTATTGATGACCTCATACAAGCTCTATATATGTCAATTAATGATTGCCTATCTGCACCCCAATCACATCCAGCCACAGCTCTGAGTAAATTAATAACTTTTTTGCATTTGGTTTCAAGATGCTTTATATGTGTTTTCCATGTATACTTACTATCAAACCATAAACCCAGATACTTAAACTCATTAACTTTCTCTATTGGTTGATGATATAAGGTTAGCTTGTCAATATGACAATTACGCTTATTTGTGAACATCATATAACAAGATTTGCTTATTGATATCTTAAACCCCCAATCATATGACCATTTTTCTACTTTCCCTATTGCTTTTCTTATATTCTCTGACACATGTGACACATTCCTTCCTCTCATCCATATGGCACCATCATCTGCATATAATGCTGTTTTGATATGATCACCTAAATTTGAAAACATATCATTTATCATAATGTTGAATAGAACTGGGCTAATTACACTCCCTTGAGGAATGCCATTGTTTACATAAAACTCCATAGAAACCTCTGATCCCACTTTAACTCTAATTCTTCTATTTGTTAAAAAGTCCATTATCCAATTATACATCCTTCCTCCAATACCCATTCTACTTAGTTTAATGAGCAGACCTTCTCTCCACATTGTATCGTAAGCTTTCTCTATGTCGAAATATACTATAGTCAACAACTCTTTCATTTTCAATGCCTTCTCCACCTCATTACTTACTCTTACTAAAGCATCGGTGGTGGAACATCCTTTTCGGAATCCACTTTGTATGTTAGTCAATAATCCTCTCTGCTCTAGAACATGTGATATCCTATGAACTATTATCCTCTCCATCCATTTACATAAGTGAGATGTCAGTGCTATGGGCCTATAGTTACTAGGATTTGTTGGATCTTTACCAGGTTTGTTAAATGGTAAAATAACTGCACTTTTCCAACAATTTGGAATTACTCCATCCTTCCATATTTTATTGAATAGTCTTAACACTAACTTAGTAGATTCTATTGGTAACTGTCGAAACATGGCATAACATAACTGATCTTGTCCTGGACTTGTATATCCAGTGCCTAGCAAAGCTATGTTCAGTTCTGACATTGTGAAGTCCACATCTAATGTTGAATTGTTATCCTCCCTCTTCAGCTTAATATCCTTATTCTCACTAAGTGCAAGATCTTTCAACTGTTTATGAATGTCTGTAAGATGGTCACCACTATGCACTAACATAAATGACCTGCCCAAAAGATCTGCCTTTTCTTTGTCAGTCGCTATCACATTTTCCCCATCAGTCAAAGCTGGAATTTTAACAGTTTTCCTCTTCCCACTCATCCTTTTAAACATAGACCATATATCTCCTAACTCTACTCCTCTACCTATGGTGGAACAGAACTCTCTCCAACTTTTCTTTTTGGTGTATTTAATTGTCCTGCGTGCCTCTGCCCTTTTCCTTTGATATTCCAAAACATTCTCTTGAGTCAGATTCTTCTTCAGAGTTCTAAATGCTTTGTTTCGTTCTCTTACCGCTCTACAACATTCCTCATTCCACCAAGGCACCACTTTCTTCATTACCTTTGTTGTTCTTTTTGGAATACTTAACACTGCTGCATTAAAAATATGTTCTGTGATTTCCTTTGTACATTCCTCTATGTCTCCTTTTAGTGAAACTATGTTTACGGTATCTTCACAACATGACCTAAAATATTCCCACTTCGCTTTCTCAAAACACCATCTATTGATTGTACTTCCTTCTTGAATGCTTATGTTTGTATTAACTATAATAAGAATTGGATAGTGATCACTTCCTAGGGTAGATTTACTCTTAATATACCAGTCACATACATTTACTAAGTTGTTTGATACCAACGTAAGGTCCAAACATGATGTATTACCCCTATTTACATCAATTCTAGTACCCTGTCCATTATTAATGCATACCAATGATCTTTCTTCCATAATTTCTTCAACTATGTTCCCATTTGTGTCTGTATGATTGCTACCCCACAGGCTGTTATGGGCATTGAAATCCCCACACCATATTTCTTTCCTGTAATCAGACCCAGCTATTTTATTTAACTGATTAATATCTAAATCTTTGCATGGATTATATAAATTAATCAACTTAATATTTCCCTCTTTCCCTGTACTGAATATCTCAACTATTACACACTCTATATCTTCTTGGCAAGGAACCTCCTTATATGCCACCCCATCCTTAATAAATGTTATGCACCCTCCACCATTATGATTGCTGGATCTATCATGTCTTACAAAATTAAACCCTGGGATCACAAAATCCAGTTGGGATCGCAACCAGGTTTCTTGCACACATATTATATCAGGAATAACATCTAATTCATATATGTATTTTTTAAGTTCTTGACCGTTTGCTAAAAGACTTCTAGCATTCCACTGTAGAATTTGTAGTACCATAATTAATAACTTAATCTTCAGCTTGAGTATTTCCTCCATTTCCAGTTTCAAACAGTAATGCATGAATCTGATCTGCTTTAACATTTCTTATGTCCAGGAATTTTTCTGCTGCTTCTACAATAGCCTTAATTCTGTCACTTTTCTTTTTTAATTGAGTTGCTACATTAATAGTGTGACAAATGAAACCCACGAAATTCACTTTTTTCACTACTAAAGTATCATCATCAACTTTACATTTGTGCACACAGTCATTCTGCTTATGTTCTTGAATCTGAGTTTGTGTCTGATTTACTGAGGTTATGTTTCTTTGAGCTACTTCACTGTAGCTTTTGCCAACTGATCTTGTTTCTCTCACTTTCTTTAATGCGTCTGCATATGATACTTTATTCAGAAACCTAACCTTCTGGACTTCTCTGGCTTCTCTTTGCACTTCACAACCTCCAAATGCTGCACTGTGCTCCCCTCCACAGTTACAACATTTGACCTTTGCATCCTTTTCACATTTGCCATACTCATGTTGGCCTCCACATCTAGCGCACCTTAATTGTCCTTTACACTGCTCTGCTATGTGACCCATTCTTTGACATTTGTAGCATCTGAGAGGTTTAGGGATGTATTCTCTCACGCTATAATTCATATATCCCATTTGTACTGATTTTGGAAGGGTTCTCTCAAATTGCACGACCACAGATAATGTTTCTTTTAATTCTCCATCTCGTTTAGTTTTCAACCGTGTCGCCTCAACTACTTTACCTCCTTGGATCTCTTTTTTGACATCTTCCATTGACATACTCAATGGGACTCCTGAAATAACACCTCTCACTTTTGTCATTGCTCCCGGAATATGAGCCTTCATCCTTTCTCCTTGCAGTGAGGACATGCTAAGAATTTTTTCTTGTTGTTGTTTGCTTATTGCATAAATCAGAATTCTTTTGTTGTTCATAAATCTTGCAAATTTGATTTTACCAATTTCCTTCTCAATTGCCCTGGTAAGTTTGATTGGATGATAATGCCCGCCATCCTTGTTAAACTCTATTATAACTTTCCAATCATTTCCTTGTACTTTTTCAGTATTCTCGTATTGATTGTCTCTTTGTTTCTTGTTAACATTTCTCTCATTAGATTCGCTATTTTCCGACCAACTTAATCCTCTATTTCTTTCTCTCAAAGCACGTTTCTTTCTTGAAGACTTGTCCATCATCCAATCCATTTCATCCCCATCAGAACTATTTGACATGATGTTACATTCACAGTACAGTTTATGCAAATCCACCAAGAAAAAGAAAGTTTGTTACGTATCCTTGAATGCGTCTATTTGTAGCTCCCTCGCTAACCACGCTGCCCGCCGCCCTCTTCTTCTTCTTCTTCCTGTTGCAGTTTTTCCTCTGTGGTTTGATGTCCAGAAAGGGGCCACCGATGTGATCGGACGCGCGAAAGGGTTTTAAGAATGTTTGTCATGTTTTTCCTCCTACAGAAATTGTATTAAAACAAAAAATATTTGTTCCATTTTCATATTTTTGAAAAAGCTCTAGGGAGCCACTAGGGCGGCGCTTAAAGGTGCCTTGTGTAAAAATAAATAAATTCATACTCCACATTCCATACCAGATGGGGGCAGTATAAGTTACCTCCAGAAAGTGAGTTGGTCTACTCTAGAGTATGAATATCTTCAAGCTACTCCCCTTCACCTTTACCAGTGAATATGTTCATATTCGTTTTGTTCATATTACATTTTTATTGTTAGTTTGAATTACATTAATTTGACAGACAGCATTCGCTGATGTTGACCAAGCTAGCGCCAACATAACCAGAGCTTCCAACTCTCACGCATTCACCGTGAGACACACGCAAACACTTTTCACACGCTCTCACACCACACATCCATTTTCTCACGCACAGAAAAATCGCGAAGCAAAGAGGACACGGAGACCGACAGACTAGACAGAGCAGGTTAGTTATGATATAAAAAAAATCTCAGCTCTCAGATTCTGTCAATTTTATTACGCAATTCAAACAATAAATACCGTTTTGGCGCTTGTAAATGTTACACGACAGATCCCTAGCGCATGTGAACCGATCATCTCTACTAGCTAATAGTAAAAAAATCACGAACACTGAAAGATTCAGTAACGTTAGGCTACAACTTACCAAAATGTATTCCTCATACATAATAAACCAATAGACCAATCAGTGTTTTTTATCAGCGTGAAGAGGTCAATAACACAGCTGGAGAACAATTATGTCAGATTTACCTCAGGAAAGCCATTTAATATAGCTACATAATATAGGTCACGTAGTTGGCAAGAAAAAAAGAGCAATAGAGATTGTGCTATGTGTACTATATTACAATACTGTATTTTATGAACGTTATATACGTTTATCGAACAGCCTTCGATACATTTCTATGTTATAACTTCCCGAAAATCTACACAAACATATAAAACAAACTTCTAACGAAATACTAACAGCATCTTACTTACCAATCCAAAAGAAATGTTGCAAGTTCGAAGTCAAACCTCATTTGTTTCATGTCCATTAGTTGTCTCCAGCGATGGAAAGCAGTGCCAATGTTTACTCTGGTTCTGTTCCTTTTTTATCAGATTTTATTTGAATGTAGTAGTGGGCTGTAGGCTAACTTTCCACACGATTGACATCAGGTTCAAGTACACCCACAAGCCGTGCGAGTTATTCGTGTATAGCATGTTTGGCTGGTGGTTATGTTGCCGGCATACCGCCTCCCATGGCCGAAACTGGTATTACGACACCTGTCGGGCCGTGGCTAGTAATGCTAATGCTAATTCAGGTTGATATCTCTGCAGCACTATAACTTGACATTTTTTTAATGACATCATCGCCCTTATTTCTTCTCATTCTTTTGATGCGTGTAGCTAATTTTTTGGATATTTTTACCTCAATTTTTACATAAGGCACCTTTAAGAGCCGCATGCGGCTCTAGAGCCGCGGGTTGCCGACCCCCGTCTAAGCATTCGGTTTTAGTGTGTAAGAAATAGGCAAAAACTGTAATAGTGGGCGAGACAAAACATGCCCAGTCTGCGCATACTTCATTTGTAAACCTGGCTATAGTGTCTTCTGCTAGTTAGCTAAGCATTAAAGAACTAAACGGCTAAATAACAGATTGGACATTAGAATAATAGCAGATTTGTCTCATTTTAAATAAACACACAAAAAAAAAGATAAAAAATGAAAAGCAATGTGTGTGAAGAATTAACTTCAGTAAGATATTTACATTTGCTATGGTTAAATGTTCAGCAATATCTTCCAAAGATGTCTAAATTTTGCACATTTTTCCTCTATAGTGTTGATATGGCAGCTAGTAGGTGCAAATTCGTCATACTAGTATGGACATTTTTAAACCATGTGTTACAACTAGCCCCATGTTAGTTTGTGCCCCCCTGTCCCCTGCATTTAATAGTAACACCCTGCACACCCTTATTGATATATGAATCACATTCATTTCACAGAATATGGCAAACCATGGAGGAAAACTCCCTGGGGGTAAGTGAAAAATATCTATCAACATTAAAGGTAAAATTATAAATGTTTATACACATTAAATAGTTTGTGTAGAAACACAAACTTTTCTAGAAACATTTGCCCACTGTTTTGGTGATGGGAAAGGACTGTATAATTTGACTGGTCTTTAAAAGGTTGTGACCACCAAGGGGGCATCGATTAGAATGCAAACAAGATGTTCCGTTTACGAGTTTTATTGAAATAAAGATTTAAAGGTGTGTGTGGTTCTGAAACAGAGATACAGACATAAATCAGTAAATGTAGATTCTCTATATAAATGTCAAACAGTTATATGTCTTGCAGGTATATAATAAAACACAATCAAGAGATTAAATTATAATTTTTGTTATGACTTAAATGCAATGTTATAATAAATGCTTATTACTAAGCAAATACAAACTTAGAAAAGCAGTAGTACATCCCTGTTCAAAGATTAATTTGCTGCACATTAACTGCAACAATATACAACATACTAAATTCAGCTGAACATATAATTATGAGCTGCAGAATTACTCCTTAAATAAACGTTACACATCGTGCAATAACAAAGAACATTATTTCAATTGAGACACATAAGGCTTACAGAGCAACACCTCCATTAATTAAAAACGTTCTCAATTAAACACACGAGCAGTGCGAAGCTCCGCCATTATACGACAATGAGCAGCAACATGTCACGACATTATTGTGAGGTAAAAACAACAACAAACTTCAGTATACTTACTGGTAGTTGCACGCACACAATGGAACTCGTAAATAAGTACAGCAACACTATCTTAGATTATCTATATAAATCTAAATCTAAATATAAACTGCACAGTCTTTCGACGCCAGCGCTATCTTCCAAACGTTTCCGAAACTGAAACTGTCTGCTCCCGCGAACCGCATAGCGCAGTGACGCTCCTGATTGGCTGATTCTCAAACAGACAGTTTTATCTGCCTGAAAAAAGGTCGTCCTTCGTCACAGCCGCCCCCAAATTTGTTACACTATATTTGCCACTCTAAGAAGGACTGACCGTATCAGTGTCTGGTATGGCAGGTAGAGCTACAAGGCGAGCAACAGGCCTCGTGTAGATTTTGTCCTTGACTTTGACTACTGCAGTCCTGACTCTCCCATCAGTTCCTGGAATAACCTCAGTGACATGACCTAAAGGCCACTGGGCTCTTGGCAGCTGTGGGTCCACTACCATCACTATGGTTCCAGTTTGCAGCTGTGCAGGGTCCTTGTGCCACTTGGAGCGAGTCTGAAGAGTCAGGAGGTAGTGTCGTATAAAGTGGGACCAAAACTGGTCAGCCAGCACCTGAGTATGTCTCCATCGGCGGCGACTCAGGAGCTCAGACTCAGCATACACAGCATGTGGTAAAGAGGGGTCGAGCCGCCCCATGAGGAGCAAGTTGGGGGTCACTGGGTCAGCATCAGCCACGTCTGTTGACACGTAACCCAGTGGTTTGGAGTTTAAAATCCCCTCCACTTCAATAAGTACTGTCCGCAGGACCTCTTCGGGGACAGTCTGTGATTGGATGGTGGCATACAGTGCAGCTTTAACAGACCTCACTTCCCTTTCCCAGACTCCTCCAAAGTGTGGTGCGCTTGGGGGGTTAAACTGAAACCTAATCTGGTGTTTAGCCAGATGAGCCTGGAGTGTGGGGTGCAATGACCTGAAGGCCTCCTGGAGTTCTCTTTCACCTCCCTTAAAATTAGTGCCCTGGTCGGACCGGAGCTCTGCTGGCTTACCCCTTCGTGCAATGAAGCGGCGGAGGGCCATCAGAAAGGAATCCGAGTCCATACTGGACAGAACATCCACGTGCACAGCACGCGTCGTCAGGCATTTAAATAGTATGCCCCATCTCTTCTCATGGCGACGGCCAACCTTCACTGTGAAAGGCCCGAAACAGTCCATGCCCGTAGAGAAGAACGGGGGCTTCAGCAGCCGTAGTCTGGACTGTGGGAGGTCTGCCATCTTGGGCACTACTGGAGAGGCTCTCCATCTCTGGCAGTCTGGACAGGAGTGCTGGTGGCGCTTAACAGCTTCACGGCCATGCAGAATCCAGTATTTTCGCCGCAGCTCTGCAAAAAGGCGCTCTGATCCTGGATGGCGAAGGCTATTGTCCATGTCCTGGATGATGAGCTGGGTCACTTTATGCCGATGGTCCAGAACCACTGGGTGAATAGAATCGGGCTCTAGCTGGTCACTACGGCGGAGCCTTCCTCCAACCCGGATGAGTCTCACAGTCTTGTCATACTCTGGTGCTAGGGAGATCAGCCTACTGGTGGCTTACCGGTACTCAAGAGGCTGAACTCCTCAGCAAAGCTGTCCTGCTGGGCTCGTCTCAATACTTCTCTCTCTGCTTCTCGATAGTCATCAGCAGAAAGACTGACAGGGCTCCCTGATGACACAGGGCTGGATTGTGCAACCGCCTCTGTCAGCGCTCTGAACGAGGAAAACTGATCAACATTTGGTAGCAGAGAAGTCTGTATGCTTGTAGTGAGACAGCAAATAGTGGGTTTTCGCAGCTCAGCAGAATTCTCTGTCACCTCTGTGGCTGGCTGTGTAGGCCAGACTTCAGGCGACTGTTGTAGGAAAGCAGGGCCCTGACTCCATCTGTTCTTACCAGCCAGTTCCAGCAGTGTTTTTCCCCGCGTTATATCATCAGCTGGGTTGTTGACAGAATCCACATATCTCCAGGCCTGGACCTCAGTCAGCTCCTGGATTTCAGCTATCCGTGTTCCCACGAATACCTTGTACCGACAGGAGTCGGACTGAAGCCATGTAAGTACTGTTGTGGAGTCTGTCCAGCATATAACATTGCGGATATTCACAGTCAGCTCTCTTTGAAGTAGTGCAGCTAACTGTGCAGCTGTCAGGGCAGCACACAGTTCTAGTCTTGGTATTGATTGCTGCTTCTTCGGGGCCACTCTGGATCTAGCAGCCAGGAATGACACTTCCACACGGCCGTGTGAGCTCTCCGTCCGCAGATAGGCCACCGAGCCATATGCCTTCTCTGACGCATCAGCAAAGATGTGTAGGTCTCTCTGGAGGTTTGAAGTGTTCATCTCAGGGCTCACATAGCATCGAGGCAGTAGAATCTGGGAGAGATGCTGCAATTCTTCCTCCCACGTCAGCCATGGCTGCAGCACATCCTCAGGCAGTGACGGGTCATCCCAGTCTCTCTGTTTGTCCCACAAGTGCTGCACCAGGACCTTGGCCCGCGTAGTGAAGGGAACTATAAATCCCAGGGGGTCGAACAGGCGTGCCAGGACTCTGTATATGTTTCGCATGGTGGGTGTGGGTTGGTCCAGCATACGGTATTTATACCTTAAGGTGTCTGAATTGCAGAGCCAGCGGAGTCCCAGGGCGAGCTCCTGTGGGTCAGTGCCTGACTCGTTGAGCCACAACTCACTGCTCTCAGATCTTGCTTCTTTGGGCAGGTGACTGATGACCTCAGGGTTGTTACTGGCCCACTGGCGTAACTCAAATCCACCTGTAGCCAACAGTGAGGTCAGTTTATCGACTAGGTGATGGGCTTCTTCAACAGATGGGAGGCTTTGCAGACAGTTGTCCACATAAAAGGATCGTTCTATCGACACTCGAACATCTTCACCTGGCTGACTGTGGTCAAACACATGTTTCTGCAGCGCAAAAGTTGCACAGCAGGGGCTACAAGTGGTGCCAAATGGACTTGCCATGTGTAGATGCTGGGTGGTTCCTCTGTATTCAGGTCTCGCCACAAGAAGCACAGCAAGGGCTTGTCTTCTGGGAGCAGCCTCACTTGATGAAACATGCCTTTGATATCACTGCTGACAGCAATTGCATGTTCTCTGAAGCGCAGCAGTACACCCAGTAGACTGGAACTTAAGGTGGGCCCAGGCAACAGCAGCTCATTGATGTTTTTTCCCTTATACATGAAGGAACAGTTGAACACAATCCTGTTCTTTCCGTTATGGCTCACCATGTGATGTGGGATGAACCAGGACTCGGCTGCTTTGCTCAGCTCCTCTTCTGATACTTTAACTGCATAGTCCGCCTTTTCCAGCTTCCCAATCTCTGCACAGTATGCTTCTGCTCTTTGAGGGTCTCGCAGCAGGCGCCTCTCTGTACTGCGGAGATTAGCTAGCACAGCCTCCTTAGGTGCCTGAAGCTGTGGCATGTTCTTCACCCTGAGGAGGGGAGTAGCGTAGCGCTGAATTCCATCAACCTCTACTCGTATGGTCTTCACCTCCAGCAGGCGGACTGCTTCCTGATCCTGCCTGGAGCGTGTAACAAGCTTTTCACTCCTGTAGGGCAGAACATCCAGCTGCCACAATCTCTCTACACTCTGTAGAAGCTCATTAGTGGGTGAAAGGGTGGAGACGTGCAGGCACTGTTGTGATGTTGCCTGTTGCCTACTGTACCTGGTTGGCCCCTGAAGTGTCCAGCCCAACTTTGTCTTCACTGCGGCTGGTCCTCCGTGGGGTCCCAAACGCACAGGCTCCACTGGAGTGATTAAGTGGGTATAATCTGACCCGATTAACAGCAGGGGTTGCACTCTGTTAATCGTCTGGAGAGGGAGGCCTCTTAAATGTTTGTGCTTCCTCTGAAGTGCCTCCATTGAGTAAGTGTGCTCAGCCAAACCCAGTTGATCAGCAGTGAATGCTCTGTATATCTTGAAGGACTTCTTTGGATGGTCTACTGGGGAGATGGAGAACGACACTGCAGTGCCATGCAGAACCCTGATGTCCTGCCGAACAGTTCTGAGGATCAGATTTTCCGGCTCACCGGTAAGTTTAAGGCTCTGCGCTGCTGCAGGGAGGAGAATGGTCCGTTCCGATCCATCGTCAAGGATGGCATATGTCTCCAAAGTGTGTTCCCCGTTACGCAGCAGCACTTTACTCACTTTCAGTAAGACCTGACTGCATCCAGCCCGCCTGTCCATGTACAAAACTTCATTAGTTGTGCTGATGAGGCAGGATGTATCCTCAGCTGCAGGTTTTATATTCACTGCAGGTTTTATATTCACTTCATGTAAAGCTTGCAGGTGTCTCCCCTTACACTTGTGACATGTAATTTTCAGGCGGCACTGTGCAGCCTGGTGTGTGCGACCGCATCGCCAGCACCTCTTGTTGGTCTTGATCCACGCTGTTATCTGTTCAACTGTAAGCTGTGCAAAGTTTCCACACTTATCTAGGAAGTGTTGCGTGTTAGAGCAGTAAGGGCAGTATACTGTCCTCTCTGGCTGCTTAGTGCTAGATGAGGCCTTCTCTACTGTCGGTATGCTATCAGGTTGGTCTGTGATGTGCATGATGTTGGTATTCTTACCACTCTTAACATCGCGGCGGCGCTCTATCCTGGGTCCTGCTCTACTCTTGTTTTCACCAGTTAGAGGCTCATACACCGTCTCTTGCATCTTCAGCTCGTAGTCAAGCCAGTCAGAAAAGTGCAATAGGCTTGGGATTGTAACACGCATTGGGTACAGGAACCTCTTAAATTCAGCCCGTATATCATGAGGCAGTTTGGACATCAGCCGGGTCACATGTGAACCACAGTGAAGCTCAGTCTTTCCACTGTCCCCAAGCTGGTCTAACATTGCCACAAGTGCTCTCACTTTCAAGGCGAATCGCTTAAACCCACTGGAGTCACCACGTGCAATATTAGGGGCCTCCATTAGATTAAATTTATTAAAAATAGTCAAATATAATAGAAACATGATTTACTCTCGGCAGCATATCAAACATTGATTATTAGAAAGCAGTTATTATTTTCTTTCAGTTTCATTCCATCTTACAGTAAGTCTACTTTCTTAAAATGAAAGTCGAATTATAATTCTTCATCCTTTTTGTCACCTCATTTCCAATTCATGAATTGTAATGTTTAAGGCACCCTTGTTGTTTACCATTACTACTTTGTTTCTGAGCAGAGAGGAAGAGCAATTGGAGAAAAGTCTAAGAGAATTCAAGCTGAACACTCCAAATATCAAGCATTGTGAGGATCTTGGTAATTGGAAGAGTCGGATCAGGAAAGTCCAGCTTCATCAACTCAGTTAACAGTGTTTTCCAAAAAAGAATCACAACTGAAGCCCTTGTTAACCAAACATCTGACAGCACATCCTTCACAAAATGAACATGTACAGTATAAGTCATTCCATTAATTAAAAATAAGTGGTTTACACAATTATATGCATTTTAATACAAAATATACTCAAGTTTAAAAGCCTTATAAGACTGGTGACCCATCAGCATTAAATATATTATATAAATATGTCAATCTTCCTTATTAAATTGTTTAAAAAAAAGAATCCATGCTTTCAGATTTATCTTACCACAGCTTTAGACAATGGACCCTTTTTACAGACTGCGATGACACATTTACACTGTTAACATCAGATATAATACGTGTTGCTAGAATTTAAACAAGCTTTGATTTTTTTTCTTTGCCAAGGACAGAAAACCGGTTCAAATGCCTTTTTACATTGTTCTGGGCTGGTTGTTTTGGTCTCTGTTTCATGGATGTTCACATTAATTATAATGAAATGGCCAAATATCATTTACTTGTCACTGTTATGCTTTTTTATCTTACAGTACAAAACCTATTACATAAGAAATGGACAATCTGTTCTCCCTTTTGTCTTAACTGACACCATGGGCTTGGAGTCTGAGGATGGCCATGTCGTACATCAAGATGACGTTGTCAAAGCCATGGAGGGCTGCATAAAGGAAAGATACAAAGTGAGACCTATTCATTTACATTTACTCTTGTACATGTGAATTGATTTTTCAAATGATTTTCAACAGTCCTCCATAGTCGCTGTTCTCTCTCATGCATCCCTTTTTTTTTCAGTTCAATCCAGATTCTCCTGTTTCTCCTCAAGATGAGGGCTACAGAAGTAATCCAAGCCTTCAGGACCAGACATACTGCCTGGTCTATGTGCTGCCAGGGGACAAGATTTCACTGTCACTACGAAGATTAAATATATTAAGAATAAGGCCAATGAACTAGGTGAGTATAAAAGCAAGAAAATGTCAGAGATCTTCATTATCTTTATCATAGCAAAGTCAAAAAACTCATTCATGCGACTTAATGACATTGTCCCAAGATTCATAATCACTTCAGTCACTGTCTGGATATGCTTTGTTACAAAGTATAAAAGCATGTTTTAATGATAAACTAATCTAGCTATTGTCATATTAGTATAATACTTATACATCAAATCATATGTCGTGACATCAACTGTATCACACAATGAATAAACATTTGTATTCATGTTCACATTCAACAAAAATCCCTCAGGTGGTCATCATGACAAGGGCGTATGAAGTGTGTCCACTGGTGAAAAAAGACATTAGGAAGATCTACACTAGCAAAAAGATAAAAAAGATGCATTTATATTATGTCAAAAATGCCCTGTCTGTACTTTCTGTACTACAGAATTAGCACATAAGTACTTCTGTTACAGATGAAATTGGTGTAAAAGTTTACATTTTCCCTGAATAATAGTTTGACAGTAATGCACAGGTTCACATCTCAGCTGACAGCATGTTTGTTTTTCTCCAGTTGGATGAGTGCTCTGAGATTACAGGTATCCCAGTGAGCCACGTCTTCCCCGTGAAGAGCTACCACGAGGAAATTGATACACAAGCGGACATAGATGTTCTGATTCTGAGGGCATTAAAGCATATTGTGTAAGTGGCAAATTATGCATTGTCAGTGAAGAGCAATGAAAATAGAAATTCTGAATGAAAACCTGGTGAAGAGCAATGAAAATAGAAATTCTGAATGAAAACCTGTGGTGGCTGACCAATAGAGGGCGTTAGCGCACTGTCTTTACTGAGTGACACACACACACACACACTCACACACAGTGATACTAGCTAAGCATTTTTGAGCATGTTTTACTATGTAGGCTACCATCTCATTACTCAAAACAAACTCATGTCTTTTCCCCATAACTAACCAGGTTAATCACCATAGTAACTAGCAATGTAACCATATAACATAACCTACTAGCACAAGAGGTTGGTCAAAGAGTATAGAAGCCCAAGAGGCGAAACTCTGTTGTGTTATGGGTAACAGTCTGTAGATGGCGCTGCGGAGGCGCGTCCGCCATTATGGACTGAAAGCTGCTGAAATCGTTAGCGCCAGTCAATGGCAAAATCCATTTTAGTACTGTTTATAGTTCATGTGTGCACTTGCTAGATTGCACATCTTTTTTGTACCTTTCCGCCTGTAATAGGACATTCACAGATTGTTTTTGTTCTTGCCATTGGAACGTTCACTGTGTGCACTTTCACTGAAGATGTTGAAAAAACAAGTTGTTAATATTTTTGTGATATTCTATGTAAAATATTAACTGTCTTTAGAAATGTTCATTTATAATTTTATTTATTTATTTATTTTTCCAAATCATATATATGGTGATGTTCACTAATTTCAAAATCAACATTTGAATAAATATCTTATTACTTATATCTTATTACTGTGTGTCTGCCTATAGCCTATATTATTTCATGAATTTATGTTAGTCATATAACAAGGACAATGCATAATAGAACATAAATATTGATAGATTAAAGTTTTGCAGTAATTTTATAATTGTATCTTTGCAAACCGTAAGTGGTAGGCTAATGAAGCCGATTATAAAAAGTACTATAGGAATCTTATAGTATTTTGGGACAAAATATTATAGTAATCTTATAGGAATACTATAGTAATTTGGGACATACTACAGAAGTACGATAAGACTACATAAATACTATAGCAGCTTTAAAATATTATAGAGGTATTACAGAACATCACAGAAGTATATTATGTTCTGTAATACCTCTATAATATCCTAGAGCCGCTATAGTATTTCTATAGTAGTCTTATAGTACTTCTATAGTAATATTTTGTCCCAAAACACTATTTTCCTAAGGGTAATTAGGCCATGCATAACCAACACATAGACGTATATTTTCTGTCATTTAACGTCGGTCATCCTCATTAATGTATTTTAAATTGTTTTCATATTTAGATATGACGGCCATAAAAAATTAAGTTATGTTAAGTTTTTGTTATGTTAAGTTTTTCAGTGCCATTGACTCCCATTATTTTTCGGCGTTTTCCTTCAGTTTTCAGTCCATAATGGCGGCCGCGCCGTCACGTCATGGGGGCAACTGTTGCTATGGGGCGTTCTATTGAGTTTCGCCTCTTGGGCTTCTATACTCTTTGGGTTGGTAGTGTAACGAGTTAGCTCAAAGTAGAAATATTAATAATAACTCATAACTTGTTATGATTAATTATGAATATTTGGGTCAGTTAATTGGATTAACTTGATGCAGCTAAATTAATATTACAATCAATTACAGTTTTTGCCCGTTGCTTGAACACTATAGACACATGCTTAAACCAAAGTAACATAACTTGAAGTTGTCGTTACTATACCTTAAACAAAAGCACTGCTTTGTACTTTAGTTGCAATTCTGTAACACACTTGCTCCTTTCTGCAACACACTTGCTCCTAGACACTACACACTATTTCATACATAAGACACTTAGTTCATGAAATCTGTGAAAAATGAAATCTCAGTCTACCACTGGGAAAACACATCTATTCAAAATACAACACACATTGATTAATTGAAAAGACGTAGACATACACATGAAAATACTTACTTACAAAACTGAACACCAATCAGCCAGCTACAAAAGGCCTCAGTTAAGCCATTTTGAGAAGTTTGCAAGCATGGAGGCAGGGAGAGTTAGAGGCAGAGGAAGAGGAAGACAGAGGGCCCTATCTTGCACCCAGCGCAATTGACTTTGTACACCGACGCATGTATCATTCCTATTTTGCACCCGCGCAAAGCGCGTTTTTCCCTCCACAGAAGCACGTCGCTAAACTAGGGAATGAACTTGCGCTCATTGGGCGGTTCAGCGCAAAAAAGGAGGCGTGTTCCGGCGCAAACGTTCCTTCATGCTATTTTGCAGGTTTAGAAAACAATTGCGCCACTAACCAGGAAAAAATAGTTTAAAGTCAGTGGCGCGTTGCGAATGTTATTCATATGCTATTTTAAGGGCGCATGCTTGGCCATAATCAATGAAGCGTGTGCACAACGCGCATACACTTTGATTCTCTCATCTACACAGAAGCAGCAGTTTTCATTTTTGCAAATCATACATTATTACGATAGATAGATAGATAGATAGATAGATAGATAGATAGGTAGACAATTTATTATAAAAGCATACATCTAGCTTACACATTTACCCAAATTATCATACGCCTTTTTAACCGAAGTTAATTTGGGTGGGTTTCTCCATCCCCAACCTCCCTGACGAGAGCGTTGCTCTCCTCGGCTGTGAACCGCTCCTGGCGCGCGCCTGGCAAATCCGCCGTTATAATAGGAATCCGCTTTAGAACAAACGCGCCTGCTCTTAAAGGGAATGTGAGATGACGCTCTGATTGGTTTATTTCACGTTACGCCCAAACCACACCTATGAATAATGAAGCTGCTTCAGACCAACCCATTTTAGATTTGCGCCTGGCGCAAGAGTCATTTATCCCGCCGGGAAACTAGCAACAGCGCCAAGACCCGCCCACAAAGTTACTTGCGCTTTGCGCTTTGACACTTGCGTTTCAGATCGTTAAAATAGGGCCCAGAGAGAGAGAGGAGGACGTGGTCGAAGAGGCCACGCAAGGACCATTATTTCAGATGACATAAGAGCAACTTTGGTGGACCATGTCATAAACCATGGCCTGACTATGAGGGAAGCTGGGCAGAGAGTCTACCCTTATCTAAGCCGTTTCACAGTTTCATCCATAATAAGGACATTCCGACTGGAAAACAGGTACAGTATGTCTTCCACTATCTACTCAGACTGTATCTAGAGTATTTACAGTACTGTACCATATCATGTTACTGTATCACATTGTATTCCAGGGTGACTAATGCTCCTTTTCCAACAAAAGTGGTAGTTTTGTGAAACATACCGTGATAACGTGTTTCATTACAGTGTATGGTAAATACAGTAAAGTTCAGTATACACAGTACTGTAAAAAAGAAGCAAACGAGAACAATTTGTGGATGCATTTTTCTACAGAATGGCTAGAAGACCTACTGGGGGTGGACGCCAACGCCTGTTCACCCAACAGCAGGAACTTGCCATAGTAAACCTAGTCAGAGCAAACAATGCAATCCATCTCCACCAGCTACAGCAACAAATACTTGAAGATAGGCAAGTATTCAACAACATAAATCGAGTAAGCATTACAACTATCAGACGCATCTTGGTAAAGCACAACATGACCATGAAGCAATTGTACAGGGTCCCATTTGAGAGGAACAGTGTCAGGGTCAAAGAACTTTGACATGAATATGTACAGGTAAGTGTTTCAGTCCTTTACATTTACAATAAAGAATGGGTCCAGTAACAGATGAATATGTACCACTGGATTAGTACCACATAGATACATTCAGAAAGCTTCACAGGTACCTGTGTGGTGGGGTGGGTCGGTTCTGTTTGTGTAGTGTAAGTGTGTGCTTTGAGTAAAGCCATCAACAGTATTTATTTTTTGTTACATAGAATCTTGGACATGGATGGAGCTGCCCAGCCGCATGAATGTATTTACATTGACGAGGCTGGATTCAACCTTAGCAAAAACAGACGATGGGGACGTAATATAATTGGCCAAAGGGCAATTGTGCACGTCCCGGGGCAGCGTGGGGGAAATATCACATTGTGTGCTGCCATAAGTCTTTGAGGGCTACTGCACCATCATGCCAAACTGGGTCCCTATAATGCGCAACACATAATCACATTTCTAGATGCACTTCATGATACAGTTGTACAGGATGGACCAGAGCAGCCCAGGTTTGTTGTTGTCTGGGAAAATGTTAGTTTCCATCGCGCTGCTCTGGTCCAGAACTGGTTCACCAACCATGATCAATTTGAAGTTGTGTACTTGCCCCCTTACTCGCCATTTCTAAATAAAAAAAATTCCGGTTGGAGATGGCACGTATATGACCGCCAACCACATGCCCGTATGCCTCTTCTGCAGGCAATGGAACAGGCCTGCGGAGACATTGAGGTGAGGTCAATCCAGGGATGGATTCAGCACACAAGGGGATATTTTCCCTGATGCTTAGCGAGAGAAGACATTGCTTGTGATGTTGATGAGATCCTGTGGCCAGAGCCCAACAGACGGCAGGATCCATAAGCCCACTTGCGCACAATTGTGTTTTTCTGTGTTTACAGTAGTGTATTGTTTGTTTTATTTTTGATTTAACTGAATTTACTGTACTGTAAAATATACTACTGTAATGATTTTGAATTCAGTATTTCATTTTTTGGTTGTTGTGAAAACATGCCCTCTGTGGAACTGAATAAAAACATTGAAAACAAAAGACTGCAGTTTTTTATATAAAGTAGACTAGTGTGTTGCTGCTGATCTGAAAGTGTATTCATATGATGCAAGTGGGTATCATTTTGTCATCAGAGTGACATTTTGACAAAGGATTGTTAGGTTTTGATAGCAGAGTTTCAATTTGACATAGATGTGAATGGTTTATTTCCCATTGTTGTGTCTTATTTGCTTGTGTGTAGAGTTTTAAAACAATGAGCCAAGGTTTGCAAAACGTGTTCAAGCAACGGGCAAAAACTGTAATCAGTTCGTACAACAAACTCTTTTGATAATTCTTTTATTATAAGAAAAGCGGATCTTTCATGGCCACAGAAAAATAATTATTTCTTAGCATGTACATCGCTTAGAGCATGTAACAAGATCAAGATCGTAAAAGGCTGAATCCATCATGTCTGATAGTTCTCACCCCCTGCATGCAGAATTTACGATGCTGCCTTCTAGTTCCCGCTTTAGTCAGCCATCCGCCAAAACAAATAGATATAAATTCTCCTTTGTACCCTCTGCTATCTCTCTGCTTAACTCTGTAAAAAGGAGGTGACGTCTGCACGTATGGTATACTGAACTTAATATGTTTCATTCCTAAGAGTGGGCTTTGAAGCTTATTTATTAAATGTAACAAATAATTATGTGTCTGATTGTCTCAGTCGTTACAGTACAGTTTTTTAAAGGCACACTATGTATCTTTTCAACCTTCATAATATATTTCCAAGACCCTTGTGATGGTACATCGACTTACAATAGGTTGAATGACACGTCTGCTATAGCCTGACGGGGTCTGTATCGCTTTTACTGGCACTATGTATCTTAGGGGTTCGGGTAGTAACCAGAGCACAAAAAGAACTACAAAATTCGACTGCTTTACGGCATATGTCACTTCCCCCACCACTTCCTCAAATTTGGACGTGAGAGGCCAACCAGCGTTTGTTTTCGGCTTTCGTGCGTATGTTTTTGTCATGGGGGCTGTTTACACCTGGCCACTTCATGCGTTTTCTCAGATCGGATAGCTATCCGATCGTGAAAAAAACAGGTGTAAATAACCTCCGAATCGCATTCGAGACGGATTTGAATCCGATCGCTCAAACCACTTCAGGAGGAGGTCTGTGCCGCATTCCAGACGAAACTGGACAAGTGTAAATGCATCTGGTTGTTGAAACCACATATGTAAATTGTACTCCTCCCAAAAATGCAAAAAAAAAAAAAACGTGTGAGAGCGTTATAGATATGTAGCCTAATGTTATAGCCAGATATGACGACGCTATTGGAACACACATCACCGCAGATGAGCAGCTGAGCATATTCATCAAGCCAATGAGCAAACTATCGCAAATCAAAGTGAAAGTAAGTCGCAGACACTTAACACACAATCATCATTATTAAAAGTAAAGAAATGAAATGATCTTACCAGGGCTGTTACCACTCTCTCTTATTGCGGTGTTTGATTTTGAAATTTTAGCTGATGATCAATAAAATGCAGCTCATATCTGTTGCTTTCGGTGACGTGCACTCACCGTTTCCATTTCGCAAAAACACATTTATGGCCAGGTGTACATGGAATCGTTTTGATAAATCAGATAGCTATCTGATCAGAGAAAACGCATGAAGTGACCAGTAAATAAATCTCTTTTTTGTAAACTTGTTTGCGTTCTATGTTGTATGTTGTTGCACTATAGTATGTAATTTTTTTACGATGCTGTTCATTCATCCATTGCTGATATTAGACCAGTCCAATAATTTCTATTATCAGAGCTGTTAACAGGCTTGCTAACAAACACTCATTTCTCTTATGTGTTTTTTGCGTTATGTTTTATTGCCTAGCTTGCATCACAAACTAGTTTGCCAGCTGAACTCAGGTGTTGTGAGGTGTACAGTATTTATAACGTAGTCCTGAGAGGGATATCAGACAACGCTGTTGATGTTGTTTCTTGCGATTATCATGAGAACTGTTTTCATTATCTCACATAATTATCAGGACATAAATAAGCCTAACGTAGAGGTTGTAAATAGTGTAAACGAGCACAATTTGCAAACTATTCTTTCCTATTGACTGACCAAGCGTTGATTTAGAAAACGCTGCTATGGCCGCCACATAGACTTTGAGCGTGGAGGGGGCCCTGCCCTTATCCAGCAGCTCTTGTAGAAAGGAGAGAACCTCCATCATCCCACAGTTTAAGGGTGAAATGCCCCGAGATGTGCACCAGCCGGAAAACACCGACCACTTCGAGGAATAAAGCCGCCTGGTAGACGGGGCTCTAGCCTGAGTGATAGTAATTAGTACTCCCTCTGGGAGGTCAGCGGGTACCCGTTGAGCGCCCATACGTGAAGGGACCACAGCTCCGGGTGAGGATGCCAAATCGAACCCCTGGCCTGAGAGAGGAGGTCCCTCCTCATTGGCACTGGCCATGGGGCAGTGTCCGCTAACTGCATCAGAACTGGGAACCATGGTTGGATCTTCCAGAGCGGCGCTACGAGCAGCACTGAGCATCTCTCTTCCCTGATCCGTTCTATCACCTGAGGCAGGAGAGAGACGGGGGGAAAAGCATAGAGTGGGCAGCGCGGCCACGCTTGGGCCAGCGCGCTCTTGCTTTTGGAGAAAAATTCCGGACAGTGAGCGTTTTCGTGAGACGTGAACAGGTCCACTTTCGCTCTGCCGAATCTCTCCCACAACAGTTTGACTGAATGTGGGTGTAGAGACCATTCGCTCGCCGGAAGGTTGTTCCTGGACAGTCTGTCTGGCCCCAAATTCTGTAGCCCAGGCACGTGCACTGCTCTCAGCGAGCGCAGGTTGCCCTGAGCCCATAACAGGAGGCTCTCCGCCAGCCTGTATAAGTTTCGGGATCTGAGACCGCCCTGGCGATTTATGTAGGACACCACCGACATGTTGTCCGAGCGGACTAAGACGTGGTGGCCCTTTATCTGAGGACAGAAGCGCGTCAGCGTGTTGTCCACTGCCAGCATTTCTAGGCAGTTTATATGTTGAAGCTTTTCCCGTTCTGACCACTGGCCAAAGAACGGTCTGCCCTCGAGCAGCGCTCCCCATCCCGAGGTGGAGGCGTCCGTCGACACCACTTTCACCCTCGAGGAAGTCCCCAGGCTTACACCTGATTGGTACCAGTCGTTCGCTTTCCAAGGTTTCAGAGCTAAGACGCAAGTCTGATCGACCTTGAGACGAAGCTGACCGGATGCCCACGCTCTGCGCGGTACCCGCGCTTTTAACCAGAACTGCAGGGGGCGCATGCGAAGCAGGCCCAGATGATGAACTGATGATGCTGAGGCCATGAGACCCAGCATCCTCTGAAATTTCCTGAGCGGGACGGTCACGCCGCAGCGGAAAAAGCTCGCTGCGCGCTGAATATCAAGTGCGCGCTGTGATGACAGCCGCGCTATCATAGACTGCGAGTCCAGTTCTGTGCCCAGAAAAGATATCATCTGACTGGGGATCAGAGAACTCTTCGCCCAATTGACTCTTAGACCTAGATTCTCGAGGTGTTCGAGTAAAACGGTCCTGTGCTCTACGAGCTCTGAGTGATGAAGGATCCAAATTTAAGAATATGTTTAAGATCTGCTGATCTTACTTCCTTACATAACATCACATGAAAAACTAAGGTGAATTACACTGTATTGGGCATTCAAGGTGAACATGATGGCATCAATTTACTGATCAGAAGTTAGCTTTAAGTCAGCTGTCTAAACATTGTAATAGTCAGGGGTTTTGTTAGCCTTTGATCTTCCAACTAAGAGTTGAACTGTGTGTGAATGTTACTAGTCTTAGTTCTCGTGACCATTTGTGTTTATACCATTTGGGGAGCTCAGTTGGGGGTAATTGCCTCTATTGTCTTTAGCAGTAGTCATCCCTAAAGGCTGTGTGTAAGTTCAGAACCTTTAGGGACAGCCCACTGAAATGCCTATAAAGAAACCATGTAAAGTTACATTAGTTAGACTGATTTGGGAAGAAATGCAGCCGCGTCAACGCAAAGTCCTCAATAAAGAATAACTTTGTTTGAACGTGATCCCCAACGTCTCCTGGTCTCTTGCTTCGACGAAGAAAAAGTTTTCAACAGATGCTGCCGTGACCCGGATGGAGAAGGAAACTCAAAGAATTTTAAGCTCAATGAACTGAATCTTGAAACTTCAAGCTCAACCAAAGATTTGACAAAGATTGCCAGACTGAATCTTTCCAGCTTCCTCCAGATTGAAAACTTCAAGCTCAAAGATCTCAACAAAGCTGACTGAGTTCCAGACTGAATCTTGAAACTTCAAGCTCAAAGATTTCAACAAAGCTGACTGAGTTCCAGACGAAATTTTTCTGTACAACCAACGATTCGGTGAGTTTACACTCCATTCAAAGAACCAATGCAGACCAGTACAAATGTTTTCCTCTGCGCCGTTCAGAGAAGTAGTTAACAAACAGCTGTAGAGTTTGGTTAACTAAAGATGAGCCTCTAAAAAGTTTTTCTTTTAGAGATGAAATTTACCCTCTGTTGTTGACAGGGAAGATTAACAGTTACATGTTAATATTGTGTGTATGCTCTTGCTAGAGAAGACCTATCTGTGAGCTAGAGAATTAGCTTTAGAATTAGATTTAGCCTCATGTGCTAATAAGATTGTACCCTCTGTTTGCAAGACAGTAGAGAGAAGTTTTTTTAGTGTTTGTTTGTGGTAACAAAAATTCACAAAATGTTTAGGAAAAGTACTAGACAGATTACACCTTTTTGGACAGATAGTGAATTCAAGTCTTTGTTATCAGAGCACATGGACTCAATCGTGACTGAGAAAGTCAGATTGAATTTAACAAAGAAATTTAGCATTGATCCAGGCAGAGTTTGGTCAATCGAAGATTGTAAGAAGGTACTAGGAGAAAGTATTCGCAAGAACAGTGTCAAAGGCATTATCTTCTGTCACAGAGAATTCGGTTTAACCCTAGCTACAGAACAGTCTAAGCGCAACTCTGAGCTAGAGAAACAGATCAAAGAGCTCCGTGCTAGAATATCTTCGTTGACTAAGAAAGTAAACCGCAACAAAGATGCAGAAAAAACTGATGTGGAAGAAGTTAGTCAGCCTGATAACAATTATCCTGACTTAAAAGCTTTCGTTGAAACAAATGTAGCCATCCAATCAGTAACTGATCAGCCTGTAGATTCAGTGCAGGTTTGTGGGGCTAGGAGAAGATCTCAGGGAACTGAAAGTGTTACTCCGAACTCTTCTGTTGTCCAAATACAAACGGTTGCCAAAACATCTTTAGGTCCTAAGGATATAGATAGACTCTCCCAGAGTTTACCCTCAGCACGTACAAATTTTTCTGAATTTATTAGAGCATTGTTCAGCAAAATGCATCTTTACGACATGTCGTTGCCGGAAGTCACACAGCTGATGTCACAAATTCTAACTGAATCTGAATTCAACAATTTTGAGTCTGCTGTTACTTCCGAACTGCAACATGTCAGTAAAGGCGATTTGAGAGAAGGTGTTTTGAAAATCCTAAAGAATATCTTAGGACCCAAAATCGATTGGTCGAGAGTTACTAGCTGTGTACAAGAGAAAGAAGAAACTGTGAGTGAATATACTGAGAGGTTCTGTCAGGTAGCGGTAACGTACAGTGGAATAGTGGATGATTCCGAAAGTGTGTTAGCTGACAAAGGAGCTCTAATCCGAATTTGGGCAGATGGTCTTGTAGCTGAGTACAGAACAGCCTTGCCATTCCTAGATATTACGTGGGCTAAAAGAACTCTCAGAAGTAACCTAGAAAGTTTGGCGATTTGGGAAAGAGATTCTGATGTCAAAGAGAGAGTAAGAATTGCAGCATTTTCTGTTAAGGTCAACTCAGAGAAGCCAAAGAAACGCAAAAGTCCTAGAGAAGCCAGTTGTTCTTACTGTGGCAAGCACGGACATTTTGGAAAAGAATGTAGAAAAAACAAAAATAACTTAAGACAAGTTAACAATGTTATGCAGCTCTTACTACATTTGTTTGCTACTTTAAAGCAACCCCTCCCCTCGTCATTGGACTCGTGGCTAAGCTTTTTGAGGTGTTAACCATTTGGGCTGTGATTGCTTAATCTCCCCAGTAACTCACAACAAAGATGAAAGACTTAGTGACTGTCACAGCCTTTGTTTGGGGGACATTCAGAAAACTCACAGCCTTTAATGTTATGCCATAAAATATTACAATCAGACCTCCATGCTCTATATGATGTCTATTAAGACTGATGTTTCACTGGAGAATGAAAATGTGCCAATTTTCTCACACACTGTACAGTGTGTACACAACACAGGGACAGAATAGGACACGGTTCAGTGAGGGCCCTGGAAAGAACTGACGCAACAGGCGTCGGGGGCCAATCCAGGGTGAAGACAACCTCATAGGCCTTTCGCCATTTAGTCCATCCTTACCTCACTGGTCCATAGGTATCAAATCAATTAAGAAATAGGGAAAGAATGAAACGACAACAGTAGACTCTGAAAACGATAGAACCATAGTGTTTAAACTGCTACAACCCTAGTGTTGGGACAAATACTGCTCTGTCGTCTTTTGTTTTCTTTCTTCCTCTGTGCAGATAAACACTTGATGGCTGTTCCAAAAATCCATATGCAACGACGTCTCACCTGCATATGAAGCCACAACCTCAAGAAGACAACTACACCCACTGCTGAACGAGCCAATCACAAAAGAAAAAGAAGAAAAAAAAATACACAACGCAGAAATACAAAACCTTCAGTCATCCATCGATATGATCAAGACTACAAGCCTGCACCATTATCTGAGTGCTGCACCTGGTTAATATGACTGAAGATAACTTTTCATGGTTCGGAAACCTGTTAGTATCAAGTGTGTCAACCAGCAAATGACTCACGTCCAGCACACCCGTAAGATTTCACGGACCCTAAGTGCATGTTTGTTTCTGTGTCAACATGCAATTACAGATGAACAACACAGAGCAAGTTATATGTGCCTGTAAATTACACAAGTTACAAGAATGAACATATGCGATGTGCCTGTAACTTACACCAGTTACAAGAATTAACTTTATGTGTTTAAATTTGTATTTTGTGAGAGTTTTTAAGAACTCTCAAACGGGGGACTGAAGGATCCAAATTTAAGAATATGTTTAAGATCTGCTGATCTTACTTCCTTACATAACATCACATGAAAAACTAAGGTGAATTACACTGTATTGGGCATTCAAGGTGAACATGATGGCATCAATTTACTGATCAGAAGTTAGCTTTAAGTCAGCTGTCTAAACATTGTAATAGTCAGGGGTTTTGTTAACCTTTGATCTTCCAACTAAGAGTTGAACTGTGTGTGAATGTTACTAGTCTTAGTTCTCGTGACCATTTGTGTTTATACCATTTGGGGAGCTCAGTTGGGGGTAATTGCCTCTATTGTCTTTAGCAGTAGTCATCCCTAAAGGCTGTGTGTAAGTTCAGAACCTTTAGGGACAGCCCACTGAAATGCCTATAAAGAAACCATGTAAAGTTACATTAGTTAGACTGATTTGGGAAGAACCGCAGCCGCGTCAACGCGAAGTCCTCAATAAAGAATAACTTTGTTTGAACGTGATCCCCAACGTCTCCTGGTCTCTTGCTTCGACGAAGAAAAAGTTTTCAACAGTGAGAATGATCGAGAATCAGCCAATCGTCCAAATAGTTCAACACTCGCATGCCCTGGAGTCTGAGGGGCGCGAGCGCTGCGTCCATGCACTTCGTAAATGTATGGGGTGCTAGGGACAAGCCGAACGGTAGGACTGTGTACTGATAAGCCTGGCCCTCGAAGGCGAATCTCAAGTATCGCCTGTGACGTGACGCTATCTGTATTTGAAAATACGCGTCCTTCAGATCTATCGACATAAACCAGTCTCCTCGGCGAATCTGCGCGAGGATTTTTCTGGTCGTGAGCATTTTTAATCGGCGTTTCGCCAATGCTTTGTTCAACTGTCTTAGATCTAGTATGTGTCTGAGACCCCCGTCTTTTTCCAGTACCAGGAAGTATCTGCTGTACAGCCCCCCTTCGCTTTGAGCTTGAGATAAAGGCTCTATTGCCCCTTTGCTCAACAGTTTTGATATTTCGGCTCGAAGTAGGTGTGCTACTTCTGTATTCACTGTGGTTTCGACACGCGCCGTCACACGGCGAGGGTGTCGACAGAACTGTAGCGAATAGCCTCCTTTTATAATATCTAGCACCCATTCCGAAACCCCGGGAAGCGCTGCCCACGCATCTGCATGGGTGGCTAGGGGTTGAATGCGAAGCGCGCTCTGCTCACTTGGTGGCAGAGGCGCTTCGGTGTGCTGTAACATAGGCATTATGCCTTTGACATTTGAGGCGGGGAGCGCGCTGATCACAGCGGGCAGAATGCCCGCGCTCGACCCTGCTGCGGTGTTTAACCCCCTGAAGTCGCCGGCGATACCAGCTCGCTTTTTTTTTTATCAGTGTAAAAGAAACTTATAAATACTCTGTTGACTTTGATTTTCCATAGGAGTTTCATACATCAATCGATTCTGTTAAATGTGTATTATTTTTGTGTATACTCACAATAAAAACAAAGTGTTGTGCTTTTTGCCAAATAAAGAAAAATAAACGTGATGCGAGTTCTGCCTTCTCTCTGTCAGTGTAGTCCATTCTGAAACGCGTCCGAAAATGAACAATAACTCAGCGAATACTCAGTCAAACAGGCATACAGACACACAGGCATGAAGCTTGAATTATCTTCTTTTAAATGAAGTAATTTATATAAAAAACAAATATTCTCATCTTGTGAAATCTGTATTAAAAGAGAGCGATTCCAGTCGAGCTCATTACAGCTGATTCAAATGTAATGTGACTCCGCCCACGGAGAGCGCGCGCTATTCAAACGCAAATGGCTGAGGCAATCCTCTGTGAACGCCCCCATATCAGCTCGAGAAAACACAAGATTATTCAGATCATTACTTGTTTGCACCGTCTCGCAGCGCTGTGAGGAATAATAATAATGGAAAATGTACCTCAGAAGTGCGGGTATATCGAGGAGCGATTTTTTTCTCACGTGAATCGGGTTTCTGTGTATGAATGAATGAACGGCAGAGATGCGCGCTGTTTACCACAGCTCGCAAAAAGACAGTTTAAATTTAAATCGCGTGTGTGAATGAATGATGATGTTTTAGCAAACTGTATTGATATACTGAGATGAGTAAAAATCTACGGAAGTATGTTGAAATAAAATGTAGGCTATTTGTATAAGCAACGTATTAAACTGCAAATTAACATTTATATGCCCTAATATTTCATAAAAACAACGTTACAGTCAGGCGAAATATGAAAGACAACATTTTGTTGACTAGATTTGAGTACAGTTTTTACTGTAGAATATACTGCCACATCAAATAAGCTTTTGTTTAGCAATTTCTATATATATAAAATACTATTTTTGTCAAAAATAAAGTCATCAACTAAGATGTTTATCGCTCACAATTGCTTTGTTTATAGCAGACTGATTAATTTATTTTGCTCACATTTGATTTGCTTAGAGCAAATTTAGAACATTTAGTTCCTCCACATAGAGGAATTACAATAAAACAGATTGAAAAACAAAACCTTTGAATCTCCTCTTCTTTGTTCAGGCACTTGATGGTCCCATTAGCCACTGGGTATGTCACACCCCTGGTCTGAATCTCATTAATATTGATGGGCCATTGGGCCATTAATATTGATGGGCCACCCCTCCCATGCATAAACCTCTTTTGACAAAAAAAAACTGTTTTAGAAAGTTCAAATCAATGTATTGTTTTATGAGAACGATTAGGCAGGATGATTTTCACATCATTTTGAAGCCAGAACTCGAATACTCAACATTCATTAGTCAAAAGTCTTATTTACACATATTTAGTATGTGTTTTGTGGTCTTATTTCTGCAACTTTCATTTTTATTTTTTCCAATAACCACGCATAAACATTATTCTCTTAAAAATTAAAAAATATACATGCATGGTGATCACATATTTTGGTAGCCCTGTTTGTGCTATATAGAGTGAATTTACACCTTTGCCATTAACATGTTTATAAATAACTGAAAAAAGCACAAATGCCAGAGCATGTCAGAACACCTCCAGGGCCCAGAAAACCGCTCAGACTCCAGAGGGTTAACCGAGTGAGGGAGGGCTGGGTGAGTCCCGTAGGACTTATAATGTCTGTGAGTAAGTGTGGGCGCAGGGGAGCGGGCACATTTACTGCTTTGAACGCACTGTCTGCCTGAGCAGAGCGAACGCGCACAGGTTTCGTTTTTACAGAAACCGTGAGACATGCAGAACATAGTGTTTGTGGGCACTGGGCAGTGGGCACATTTACTATGTTGGGTGCGCGATTGACCTGAGTCGATTTTATGAGCGCGGGCCCTGTGTGAAGGGCTGTGCTTGTGTGTAGGGATGGGCACTGGGCAGTGGGCATCTTCTCTCCACACCATCGGCCGTGGCCGGGACACCAGAAAATACACTCTTTATGGGATTTATCTGGGTAGCCGTAAAAACGGCTTTTGTGTGCAGGCAAGCGGGCAGCTGTTCCGGCTTGTACACTGCAGAATACGCTGGAACAGTCACATTTCCTGGAACTGAACGAGCGACGAGCTTCGGTGAAAGTCCGGCCACGGCGGGACTCGAACACTGACGCTTTCCTAGGCGTGCTAGGATAGCTTCGGGGCTTCAGGCTTCACCGCAATCCTTGGCCGTGGCCCACGCGGAGCGGGGCGGCGGCTAGTCGAGCGAGAGCGAGGCCTCGAGCTGCGGTCCTGTCGGCGCTGCGATGAAGCGGCAGAGGGCGGAGGCTGTGGCTGTGAGCTCCGAGCAGGTGGTTTTGCACGGCCCGCTGCGGAACTGGAGCGCTTCGGGAGGAAGTGCTTAAAGGCCTGTGACGCTTTCTGCACATCGGCGAATCTCTCTACGAAGTCGTTGACAGAGGATCCGAAGAGGCCAGCAGAAGAAAGCGGGGCGTCGAGGAACGCGGTGCGTTCAGACTCAGACATCTCCGAGAGCGTCAGCCATAGATGTCTCTCAGCAACGGTGATAGAAGCCATGTTCCGTCCTATGGCCTGTGCAGCAGACTTAGTAGCGCGGAGAGCGAGGTCCGAAGCGCTTCTCAAGTCTGCCACGCAGATTGCATCTGGTCCCATCCCGTCCAGTTTTCGGAGGAGATCGGCCTGGAAAATCTGCAGAGTGGCCATCGTGTGCAGCGCTGATGCAGCCTGTCCAGTGGCGGAGAAAGCGCGACCGAGCAGTGTTGACGTCATGCGGCAGGCTTTAGAGGGCAGAGCCGGTTTTGCACGCTGTCCAGCAGAGGGCGGGCAAAGGTGGGCTGCTATCGCCTCTTTGACCGGCGGAAGTGAATGGTATCCTCTGTTCTTAGCACTGTCAACAGTGGAGAATGCCGGAGAAACAGACGAGCGCATTCGAGCTGAGAAAGGAGCGTTCCAAGCTTTGGCAACTTCTTCGTGTAACTCAGGAAGAAAGGGTGCCGGTTTGGACTCAGGCGAAGCACGCTCCCCAGGAAGGAAGAAACCATCCAGCCGGTTGTGAGAGGGAAGCTCAGGCGTAGACCACTCGAGGCCGAGGCTCGCCGCGGCCAGCGCGAGCACACACATCAGTTCCATCTCGATGCTAGCTCTTTTGCTTGGTTTACGAGCAGAAGGCGCAAGATCCACAGAGCTCGCCCAATCCTCGCTGCCCGATGCCAGCAGAGAGCAGGTGTCATCTTCTCCAGACGCGGCTTTCAAGTCAGCATCCTCGATAGAAGCGGCGGCGGACCGCGGCCGCTGTGCATCAGGAAGCGACTTGACTGTGTAATAGCAATTTTTTAACCTTACTGAAAAACAGCATCAACAGGTGTAAGAAACATTCAAGAGGCAAAATTGTAATAAAGAGAAAAGGCTTTATTCTCTGAGGATTCTTTTCACAGACCGCAGCCACCCAGCCATGAAAAACAGACAATCCTAAAAACATAATAAAACGTACACGGTTACTAACGTAACCTCGGTTCTCTCTAGAAGTGGGAACGAGTACTGCGTCTTAGCTACGACGCTAGGGGAAAAACTCTTTTTCACGAAATATTGAAGCAAAAAATTATCCTTTAATTTTGAATTAATGTAAAGCGCGATGCAACAGCACGCAGCCATAGGCGAGACGGCTCGCTCGCTCATTGGCTGCTCTGCGGCAACTGCATAAGCCTATCGAGCGAGGCCTGCGGTGACGTCAGGCCAATGAGGGCGCTTTGCGCCCTCCTTGCCACTTCCCGCCGAAACGGGCGTGGCCTAGCCCTATAAAGGGAGCTCGAAAAGGCTGATTCACTGATTTTTTCATCGCCAAAGCGAACCAGAGTGAATCGCACGCACGGCAAGGAACGCAGTACTCGTTCCCTCTTCTAGAGAGAACCAAGGTTACGTTAGTAACCGAGTACGTTCTTTTACGAGAGGTCTCTCGTACTGCGTCTTAGCTAAGACGCTAGGGGACCCAATGCAAAACGCCGTGCGTGCTGTGATCAAACACCAATAAACCTGGAAGCGAAGCCCAGGATTTACCGTGCATAATCACTAGAGGGACTCACAGAGAGTCCTGGAAAAGGAGGGGGAATCCCTCTGTCCCTATATGGTGGCGTCCGCAGACGCAATAACATGACATCACATAGACAAGGCGGGGAGCCTGAACTAATGTGGGAAATGCGGGTCTTACGCAATACTGCCCATATCATGACAGTCGGCAGCGCACCGCACTCGCGATCTCAGTGTCCTAATCAGACAACTGATTCGGCTACACCGACAATAGCTTAGCCTGTAAGGCGGGAACCTCTAGGTTATAAAACCTAATAAATGTAGACGGCGAGGCCCAGCCTGCCGCCATACATATGTCCTGCAAGGAAATCCCGCTAGACCAAGCCCACGAAGAGGCGACGCCTCTCGTGGAGTGCGCTCTGATACCCAACGGGCATTGAAGACCCTTGGCAGTGTATGCTAGCGCTATGGTGTCGACTATCAATCTGGATAGGCTTTGTTTCGAAACAGCCATTCCCTTGGAACGTCCGCTGAACGAGACAAATAGCTGCTCAGTCTGTCTGAAGACAGAAGAGCGAGACACGTAAGCTCTTAGAGCCCTAACAGGGCAAAGAAAACTTGTGTCCCCTTCCTCGCCCGACACCAGCAGGGCAGACAGGGAAATAACCTGAGCCCGAAAAGGTGTGTTGAGGGATTTTGGCACGTAACCATGCCTAGGTTTGAGTATGACTCTTGAGTCGCTTGGCCCAAACTCTAAGCACGCCGCGCTCACCGAGAGCGCGTGCAGGTCACCTACGCGCTTCACTGAAGCGAAGAGCCAACAAAAACACTGTTTTGAATGACAGATGTTTGAGGCTAATCGTTTGGATGGGCTCGAAAGGGGGACCTTTCATGGCCTCCAAAACCGTAGAGAGGTCCCACATAGGGACTGAAGGAGGTCTGGGAGGATTCAGCCTCCTAGCTCCCCTGAGGAAGCGGATGACTAGATCGTTCCTTCCTATTGACTGACCGAGCGTTGTTTCAGAGAACGCTGCGATAGCCGCCACATAGACTTTGAGCGTGGAGGGGGCTCTGCCCTTATCCAACAGCTCCTGTAGGAAGGAGAGAACCTCCGTCACCTCACAATCGAGGGGTGAACGACCCCGAGCTGTGCACCAGCTGGAGAATACCGACCACTTCGAGGCGTAAAGCCGTCTAGTCGACGGAGCTCTAGCCTGAGTGATAGTATTTAGCACTCCCACTGAGAGGTCAGCGGGTACCCGTTGAGCGCCCACACGTGGAGGGACCACAATTCCGGGTGAGGATGCCAAATCGAACCCCTGGCCTGAGAGAGGAGGTCCCTCCTCAATGCTAACTGCATCAGAACTGGGAACCATGGTTGGTTCTTCCAGAGCGGCGCTACAAGCAGCACTGAGCATTTCGTTTCCCTGATCCGTTCTATCACCTGAGGCAGGAGAGAGACGGGGGGAAAAGCGTAGAGCGGACAGCGCGGCCACGTTCGGGACAGCGCGCTCTCGCTCTTGGAAAAGAACGCGGGGCAGTGAGCGTTTTCGTGAGACGCGAACAGGTCCACCTCCGCTCTGCCGAATCTCTCCCACAACAGCTGGACTGTTTGCGGGTGTAGAGACCATTCGCTCGTAGGAATGTTGTTCCTGGACAGTCTGTCTGGACCCAAATTCTGGAGCCCAGGCACGTGCACTGCTCTCAGCGAGCGCAAGTTGCGCTGAGCCCATATCAGGAGGCGTTCTGCCAGCCTGTATAGGTTTCGGGATCTGAGACCGCCCTGGCGATTTATATAGGACACCACAGACATGTTGTCCGAACGGACTAAGACGTGTTGGTCCTTGATTTGGGGACGAAAACGCGTCAGCGCGTTGTCCACTGCCAACATTTCCAGGCAGTTGATATGTTGGAGCTTCTCCCGTTCTGACCACAGGCCGAAGAACGAGCTGCCCTCGAGCAGCGCTCCCCATCCCGAGGTGGAGGCATCTGTCGACACCACTTTCACTCTCGAGGAAGTCCCCAGGCTTACACCTGATTGGTACCAGTCGCTCGTTTTCCAAGGTTTTAGAGCTGCCACACAGCTCTGATTGACCTTGAGACGCAGCTGACCGGATGCCCACGCTCTGCGCGGTACTCGCGTTTTCAACCAGAACTGCAGAGGGCGCATGCGGAGCAGGCCCAGCTGAAGAACTGATGATGCTGAGGCCATGAGACCTAGCATCCTCTGAAAATTCCTGAGCGGGACGGTCGCGCCGCAGCGGAAAGAGCTCGCTGCGCGCTGAATGTCTAGCACGCGCTATCATAGACTGCGAGTCCAGAACTGTGCCCAGAAACGAAATCGTTTGACTGGGGTTCAGAGAACTCTTCGTCCAATTGACTCTGAGACCAAGATTCTCGAGGTGATCGAGTAAAATGGCCCTGTGCTCCACGAGCTCTGATTGTGATTGAGCTAGAATCAGCCAGTCATCCAAATAGTTCAGCACTCGCATGCCTCGGAGTTTGAGAGGTGCGAGCGCTGCGTCCATGCACTTCGTAAATGTACGAGGTGCTAGGGACAAGCCGAACGGCAGGACTGTATACTGGTATGTCTGGCCCTCGAAGGCGAATCTCAAATATCGCCTGTGACGTGACGCTATCTGTATTTGAAAATACGCGTCCTTCAGATCTATCGACATGAACCAGTCTCCTCTGCGAATATGCGCGAGGATTTTTCTGGTCGTGAGCATTTTGAAACTGCGTTTCACTAATGCTTTGTTCAGCTGTCTTAGATCCAGTATGGGTCTGAAACCCCCGTCTTTCTTGGGAACCAGAAAGTATCTGCTGTACAGCCCCCCTTCGCTTTGAGCTTGAGATACAGGCTCTATAGCCCCTTTGCTCATCAGTTTTGATATTTCGGCACGAAGTAGGTGCGCTACTTCTGAATTCACCGTAGTTTCGACGCGCGCTGTGAAGCGGCGAGGACGTTGACAAAACTGTAGCGAGTAGCCTTTCTTTATAATGTCTAGCACCCACTCCGAAACCCCTGGAAGCGCTGCCCATGCATCTGCATGGTTGGCTAAGGGTTGGATGCGAAGCGCGCCCTGTTCGCTGGGCGACAGAAGCGCTTCGGTGTGCTGTAACATAGGCGTAGTCATCCTGTGACATTCGAGGCGGGGAGCGCGCTGATCACAGCGGGCAGAGCGCTCGTCCTCGACCCTACTACGGTGCTTAACCGAGTGAGGGAGGGCTGAGCGAGTCCCGTAGGACTCACGGTGTCTGTGAGTAAGTGTGGGCGCGGGGAAGCGGGCACATTTACTGCTTTGGACGCGCTGTCTGCCTGAGCAGAGCGAGCGCGCACAGGTTTCGTTTTTACAGAAACCATGTGACATGTGTGACATAGTGTTTGTGGGCACTGGGAAGTGGGCACATTTACTATGTTGGGTGCGCAATCGACCTGAGTCGATTTTATGGGCGCGAGCCCTGTGTGAAGGGCTGTGCTTGTGTGTAGGGATGGGCACTGGACAGTGGGCATCAGCACTACATTTATAGCACCATCGGCCGTGGCCGGGACACCAGAAAATACACTCTTTACAGGATTTATCTGGGTAGCCGTAAAAACGGCTTTTGTGTGCAGGCAAGCGGGCAACTGTACGGGCTTGCGCGTTGCAGAAAACGCTGAGACAGTCGCAATTCCTGGAACTGAAACAGCGGCGCGCTTGGGTGAGAGTTCGGCCACAGCGGGACTCATACACCGGCGCTTTCCTAGGCGTGCTAGGATGTCTTCGGGGCTTCCGGTTTAACCGCAATCCTCGGCCGTGGCCCATGCGGAGCGGGGCGGCGGTTGGTAGAGCGAGAGCGGGGCCTCGAGCTGCGTTCCTGTCGGCGTTGCGATGAAGTGGCAGGAGGCGGGGGCTGTGGCTGAGAGCTCCGCGGGGTCGGTTTAGCACGACCCGCTGCAGAACTGGAGCGCTTCGGGAGGAAGTGCTTGAAGGCTTGAGACGCTTTCTGGACCTCGGCGAATCTCTCTACGAACTCGTTGACAGAGGATCCGAAGAGGCCGGCAGAAGACAGCGGGGCGTCGAGGAACGCGGTGCGCTCAGACTCAGACATCTCCGAGAGCGTCAGCCATAGATGTCTCTCAGCAACAGTAGCGGAAGCCATACACCGTCCGATGGCCTGTGCAGCAGACTTAGTAGCGCGGAGAGAGAGGTCCGAAGCGCTTCTTAAGTCCGTGAGGCAGATTGCGTCAGGTCCCATCTCGTCCAGTTTACGGAGGAGATCTCCCTGAAAAATCTGCAGCGTGGCCATGGTGTGTAGTGCAGACGCAGCCTGCCCAGCGGCGGAGAAGATTCGCGCGAGCAGTGTTGACGTCATGCGGCAGGCTTTGGATGGCAGCACCGGTTTCGTCCGCCGTCCAGCAGAGGGCGGGCAAAGGTGGGTTGCTATCGCCTGTTCCACCGGCAGAAGTGAATGGTAGCCTCTGTTTTTAGCATTGTCCAGGGTGGCGAATGCTGGTGAAACAGACGAACGTGTTCGTGCTGAAAAGGGAGCGCTCCAAGCCTTCGCAACTTCTTCGTGAAGCTCAGGAAGAAAAGGAGCGGGCTTGGATTCAGGAGAAGTGCGCTCACCAGGAAGGAAGCAACCATCCAGCCGGGTCTGAGAGGGGAGTTCCGGTGCAGACCACTCGAGGCCGAGGCTCGCCGCGGCCAGCGTGAGTACGCGCATCAGTTCCCTCTCGATGTTAGCTCTTCTGTTAGGTTTACGAGCAGGAAGCGCGAGATCCACAGAGCTCGCCCAGTCTTCGCTGCCCGAGGCTAACAGAGAGCACGTGTCATCCTCCCCCGACGCGGCTTTAGAATCAACCTCCTCGAATGAAGCGGCGGCAGACAGCGGGCGCTGAGCATCAGGAAGTGATTCAGGGGAAGCCGGTGAAGCAGGCGGGCGATCCGGCGAGCTTAGTCGGGCTGGAGAAGGTTCCGGGACCTGAAATGCAGGCTCGGAGAATACTGCCAGGCGAGTCCTCAGAGTCACCATCGGCATAAGCTCGCAGTGAGGGCAGCCACCGTCGGCGAGCGCGAGCGCTGCATGATCTTCACCCAGGCAGGATACGCAGATGACATGGCGGTCTCCCTCGCTGAGTGGGGCTCGGCACGAGCCGCAGGAAGGCATCTTGAAAAAGACGCGAGCTCTTTTACGAGTGTGTGTCGCAGGGCGAACACACACACACACACACACAAAGAACAGTTGGATATAAAAGTGAAAGGATATAGGCGCCGGATAGCGCAGCAGGTACGGCAGTCGAAGGCGGCGTTGGCCAGCGGCTTCAGGAAGTGGCTCGTCCCGCTGAAGTGCTTTCTCAGACGACGCGCTGCTTCTCTCGTGATCCAACGATGCGTGAGCTTCGCTGAAGAGATGAAAAATCAGTGAATCAGCCTTTTTGAGCTCCCTTTATAGGGCTAGGCCACGCCCGTTTCGGCGGGAAGTGGCAAGGAGGGCGCGGAAATTAAAGGATAATTTTTTGCTTCAATATTTCGTGAAAAAGAGTTTTTCCCCTAGCGTCTTAGCTAAGACACAGTACGAGAGACCTCTCGTAAGAGAACTGAGACATTTTATACAGGTTTCTAACATCTTGACCACACCTACTTAGTTTTCTGTAACTTTCCAAAAGATACCCCCTATCTTCAACTGGCCTGGACTGGTTTTCTACCCCCCTGAGCAGGCCACTCTGTTCTTTGTCCCTGAGAAGCCAAAAGGCCTTCACTTATGACCAAAATTACCTCCTGCTTCCCTCAGTTGCTAGAAACCCTCACAGAAACACATGATTAAATGGAATTAACAGTTTGGAAACAAATGAATATAAGAAATACTGAATTTTTTCTACAACAAATTCCTCCTCTTTATCATTCTCTGATAAACAATACATACAAATTCAGCCTTGTTTTCTAATTTAATCAAACCCATTTTACTATTAAATCCCCAAGAATATAATTACTTCAAGTCTTTACATCACAGTTATACCCTTAATATTTGATTTTCGTATACCTGATCATTTTACTTGAACAATATTACAATTTAGAAAGAAAGAAGCTTAGGCTGTTTTTATAAGGATAGGCCCTTAATTTTTAGCAAGCAAGTAAAGGTTCATATAAGGCCGGGCTAGTCGGATAAACACTGTTATCGCGTCCCCAACACTAGGTCGGACCCACAGTCACCCCAATATAAACAAGAAATAATATGGAAAAACATCACCCCATGGTTGATTTCACAATCTTAAAAAGATACAAAGGAATGAAAGTACATAAAAAAAAATCCCTCATTTCAATCCCTCGCATTTGTACGTCACCTCGTGACACGGATCGCTGCTCCTTTTAACCCTCTTTACACATTATCATCGTACTTAGAAAGAAAGAATAAGACAGAAAATAAGAAATTAAAAAAACACCCCCCAATTTACCACGTTACTGTAGTTTCCGCTATTTCCACCGTCTGCCTAATTTTGTTCATCCTTGGGATAGGCTGTCATTTTCACCAATTGAACAGATATTCCAGTACTCGTATTCACCCATGAATAACAAAATTATCAGAATAACACATACAATCATAACTCCTATACATTCAGCCTTTTCCATTTATCCACGCCCATCTACATATTTCCTAACCATATTTTGTTAACTTTTAATTCAATCGGGCAATGGTTTTACTTAGTAAGCTCTATTTAATACCCTATTTAATCAAATCTAACCAGAAGAGTTTTATGATTTTATCCATTCTATCCAATTTGGTTGTTAAAAATTAACTCTTACTTTTCCATTACAGACCGACTGTCTTTTTTTTGTTTTTATGACCGTACTTCACATCATTGAATAGATTTTATACTTTTCCTGAAAACATTTGCACCAATCAAATTATTAGATCTATATCAATACTAAGCCCTAGTTTGATTTAATCAAATAAAATCATCAACATCATCACAAACAAATTATTCTGCTAAACTTAAACCATTAGTTGGTCCACATCCTCCTCCAGGTGTGTTGACCATCTCGTTACCCCATGGACGTTCCGTCTTCACCAATATGACACTTTGCGTGCCGTAGAGAGGATTTTCCATCGCAAGGGAGGGTACGTTACTAGCACGTCCTTGACCCCTCACTGTCCTTCGCGTCGGCGCGTGGGGTTGCTGAGGTTGGTTGGTGTAGTCTAAGGTGAGAGGCGTGGACCCAGGTGTCACACTCTCCGATCATTTTCCGATCCTTACAAGATCTTCCCTTAGATCCCGATCGCACCTCCACTGGAATGAACCATTTCCTGCCTGCTGTCACCTTTAAATCCAGACCCTAGCTATTTTGTTATTGACCGCTTGTCTAGCGGGTCGTCCCTTTTGGTGTGACCTGTTGAATCAACAGCCTGAAACATATTGTCACCAGATAATTTTGCTCACTTAATGGCACTGAAAAACCTGAAAGGAAAAAAAAACACTCAACCCACTTTGCTCATGTTAACAAAACAATATTTATACATTTGGAACTTGTTATGCGCTGCGCAAGTTATGCGCTGCGCAAGTTATGCGCAGTAACTTGTGCATAAAGTTATGCGCTGCGCAAGGTGTGGCACCTCTCTGCCACAATAATAACCCAGTTTACTGGGCACAGTCTGCCCTGTATCAAAAGTCTGCATCCTCTGTAAAGAAAACAAACGTCGAGGTTATTGTAAGATAGTAAAGTACACATAGTTTCTTTTGTCTGCTGTGCTGCCACGTCCTTCGCTGCCGAATCTGCACACTTACAGAAACAAAACATTACGTAAACCACAATCTCATCCTCTTATCTAATAATTTGAAGGGCACCGGCCCTGAGTCTCACTGCTTTTTAGGCCTGTTATTTGGTCTCTTAAGTCAGTCATCTACAAACATTTTCCAATGTCAAAGTCATCAATTGTTTCTATCAGGTCAGGTCGTGGTGTACAGACTTGGTCAGTATCAGTCAAACAACATTCTCCTCTCTCTGTTCACAATAATCTACAGAGCTTGATGACCAATTTCTTTCAAATTTGTCATTTGCCTTAACCCATCTGTAATGATAAAACTCTCGTTCCAGAAAGTAGTTCAAATCAACACCATAAACAGAGCTTGATTACTAATCAACTTAAAACTTGCCCCATGTTCCGTATTGTCTTTTCATCAGATTTTTGCTTCTTTAGAATTTGTCATTTGCCTTAACCCATCTGTAATGATAAAACTCATTCCAGAGGTTAATGACACAATATACACCAAACATGAATTAACACTCATAAAACACACAATGCTGTCACTATCAAACACACACATACCTGTACACGCATACCTGACTATGAACCGCTCATACTGTCATATTCATATCTTTTGGTGTTTACTCTAAACATATTCAAATTTTAATTAAGATTTTAAACTTCTCATTTTCCTTTAGCTTTTATCTAATTTTGCATGGTCTCTTTACCAGTTTCAAAGCACGTTTGTTCATTATTCATTTTCTCTTAGAAAAGTCAGCTGGGTTGTTTTGGTTCATTATCATTATTTTGCTTCAGCTTGCTTTAGCAGGCCGATAACAGAAAGACAGACAGAGTACCATCCCTTCCTCCACTCAACAGTCTCTCTCACAATACACACAAAAAACTTTTCAACAGCCCCCTAAGACTGTAACTAAAATACAAATGTTTAACTCAAATTAGTACCATTACAACAATCTAAAATACATTATGCTATGAGCATTTTCTAAGGTTATCGTTAGTTTAAATACTCAATTCACCTAACCTTTGTTATCCAGAAAAGTCTTCATCTTTAGCCACCAACATGTCTAACGACCTTCAGGAGTTAAAACTATCTAACAGACATATTATTTCAATATCAACTACTATAATATTTTCCCTTGCCCATAAGCCAACCAGCATCATGTTCCTGATAAAAATTAAGTTTTGTTACTGTCTCCACAACAAATAATGACAATCACCTCACAGTCTCAGCTGGCTCTTGAAAGCCCATTCCCATCAGCTCTTTATCTATAATCTTCATCAGGGTGTTGTCCCCTGGCATATTTTGCAAACACTTGTCATAATGAAAAACAAGCCAAGTTTTCTGGTGAGTGGTATATGGGGACTCACATTTTCTGGGTCAGACACGCCGTAACTCCTCACAGCTCATCTGGCCTCTCAATGATCTGCTGATGCTGGTGGCCACTCAGTCAATCAGCGCCACTCTCATACCCATCTTCACATAAAACATCTCCATCAGGAGATGCCCAGTGTTTTTGGCGTGACTTCCCCTGTCTTAGGTTGACCTTTGGCCAAAGGATCTTACCCATCTTTGGGGTAATCACTTCGTACACACTTGGTTACCGCTCTTTCCCATCACAGAATCAGTTTTCTTCAACAGACTCAGTTGGAGCTTAGGAAAGGCACATTCAAGAGTCACCAGAGCCATTCGGACTGCCTACTAGTGTTAAACATAGGGAGACAGGTTAATAACAACAGTATTTAATCACTTAAATTTTTTTTAACATCTTCAAATCAGCAAAATCGCAATACTGAGCTTACACTCAGTAAATTTAGTTATCACAACGTCCATTCAGTGTACTGTTACATCTGTAGCCGGAGCCATCAGCCCTGTTTCATGGTGGAGGCTAAAATCAGACAAAGAAGTTACTGGTCCTAAACTAGTCAAAAATGTCACTTCTATCGTTTAAGACTTCTTTAAAGTCATTCAGTTTTACTTTTAAAACATTTACAAATTTCCCTTTAAATGTATGAAATCTGAACTGCCTTGTAGCATGATTTCTTTTAACATCCATGTCTATGGTTTTCAACTAAAACAATGTGTCTTACTGTATTATGACACAGGCTCAGATAACAGCTTTTAGCTGACATTGAATGAGAGATACTCTGAGGACTGGTACACTGCATTCTCATAAACTTCTAAAATCAAACTTTATCTACCATCTTTTAACTCTAGCCCAGCAGTAAGGCATCTTTGCCAGAATTTACATGTATTTTCAAATAAACATAATTTTATATTTGTCTTTTGCCCACATCAGGGAATTTAGACATTACAAATTTCCACTAAGATCGTGTCTCTGTCGCACTGGCCATTTCAGCCACAGCACACACCAGATTCAGATAAGCAAACTGTTTCAGCCAATCACAAGCTTATCTTTTGAAACCAAAACATCAGCTCCTAGTTCTTTCATTGTCAACACTATTCCTCCACGTTCAAAACACTAACAATCTGTTTGTTTAATCAGATGCCTTTCTACACATTTTACATTTAGCAACTGTTAATCCCGTAACACTGCTTCTGCTTATTTTATCTTAAATTAAGAAGAATAATTATCCTAGGTCTTAATAACGTTTCGCATTTCATCTCAATTTTAGTTGTCAGGTTCTCAATTACCATAATTTAATACCTGACTTCAGTGTTTTCTCTTGGAGTTTATCAATCTTCTTTTAGGATTCACACTAACTTTTGAGGCTGCCCTCTCTGCTTGTGATACATTTTATTACAAGTTGTGATACAACTTGTTAGATTTGTATCTCTATATCATCTAAAACCTTATCAAAGCGTTTCATTCAAAACACAATCATCCTTTTAGTTACCGGTACTTTTAAAATATTTTGAAACTCATTTGTTTAATTTTACATCAACCTGTATTCATCAATTCACTAGCTCTTTCCTTCAAAAGGATTCCCTTAAGACTTAAATCTTTCAACCTTCCTTTAACCTTCTTTTCTTACGACTTCCATCTATTAACTTTCCTTTAACTTTCTTTTCTCCCTTATTTACTTGCACGTTCTTTTCACTTTCTTTAGCACTGCGTTCACATTCTTAGTTCTTTCTCAGACAAAAACTTTAACATCGTCATTTCAATACTGTTCTACTTTCAAAAACCCACATTAATACACGTCACTTTCACGTTATCACTTTCTTTTCTGAGTGTCCATTTACAATTACGGGCTAAATGGCCCCGCTGACCACAATTAAAACACTCTCTTTGCCTATAGTTTGATCATTGAGCTTGCAAATGGCTCCAACTTACTGCACACCCTTGAAGCAGTGTGTCCCCATCAGGAATGTAAACAGAGCCACTGATAAGCAGTTCTCTGTATTCTTTTACAGTCCACCAGTGTGGATTCAATCACAATAGCCAAATCATAATCTTCATCATTATTATTGGCAGCACATTAATTTCCATAAGTTGTAAAGAAAATCACTCAACATATTCTAAAGGGTTTTCACTAAACATTTTCCTTTTTTAACTTCACATTTCTTTGAAGTCAAAGCTTCAGAGCACAGCTGCTTACAGCGTTTGCTCTCTTCTGTTTCACTGTTTGTTTCAGGACTCTTCATAAAGTATAAAATCTGTACTATATGCCATCAATTTCATTTCAAACTGGGTTGAAACAGTATTCCTCTATCAAATGGTTAGGCTGCAGATTCAACTTAATATTATCATTATTTTCTCGGTCCCACTTATCTCTGCTGTTTCATAAAAAAATATCATATTACATATCTCAATCCCTAAATTGCACAGACAGCCATTATAGCTGCTTGCTCCTTCAACTCTTGTTACAAAATTCTCTAGACATCACTATTTTACCAGTAAAATATAATTGTTCCCCATTCTGCTTAATAAAACTTTTGTTCATTCCTCATCTTTGTCACTTAATTTGTCTTAACAGGCGTTCATAAATAGTTCCATAAATTCTATCTTTCCCTACATGCTAGTTCCTTCTGCATCTGTTCTCTTTTATCTGAAATCCAACAATTCTCTGTTTATAATTTCCATCAGGAAAAACATTCTATCTTTCCCTATCTTCTTCAGTTCAACAAACTACTGTCTGTTCACAGTTTTACACACATGCTGAACACGACTACAACAACCTCTTTGTTAAACAATTATCCGTTTCTCAATTTCTTGCATGCATTTCTGGCCGTAATTTTTCATTTGACACAAAATAGGTGCGTAAAAATGATCTAATTTACTGTTAGATGACCCCATTTTGGCTGAATCTCCTTTCTGGATTTAACTCTTTTGACACGTGTCTTACTAATCTGTCAAACGTCTTCAACAAATCCGATCTTCTTTCACCCAAAATCGGCTGGGTTTTAGCAAATATGCTGTGCTTCCTGTAATTACGTTTTACTCAAAATCTTCCCATGAGCACTTTCTAGTGCTCGATTAATTCTGATTCACCTAATTAATCTGGTGTGGCTCTTCCGCCCACTTTTACAAGAGTTCCTCAGGTTACAGAGATTTTGAGTAAAACTAACTAATCAGCAACTATGATTATCTGAATCACCTGTGGCACTTCCGTCCACCAACGAGCTAGGTTTGGTAGAAACCGGTCTGGGTCTGTCAGACCAATTTCTCCCTCAAAAACTGTGATTATCTGAATCACACTCTCGCTCGTACCAAAAGCAAACTCAGCCAATATGTTTCACGTTCACTCACAATTATCAAATTACACTCAACTTCAATAAAACAATTTGCCGTTTCTTACCCAGAGATGCTTTTCTGTTTTGTTTTTTTCCCCGCAATTGCCACGGATTCTTTTGACCCTGGTGGGAGTTCTTCCTCTGGCCCTGAATGCGGGTATTGGCTCTCTCTCCCGTAACCTGTTGAGTTTCTATCTCAAACCGTCGAGGTATGAGACGGCCGCCTGGTGCTGCCGGGATTGCGCAATTTCCGTCAAACCCGCTCTCAGGACCAGGAGAAGAAGAGTCCGCACAGGATCCAGCACTTCTGACACCAGCTGTAATAGCAATTTTTTAACCTTACTGAAAAACAGCATCAACAGGTGTAAGAAACATTCAAGAGGCAAAATTGTAATAAAGAGAAAAGGCTTTATTCTCTGAGGATTCTTTTCACAGACCGCAGCCACCCAGCCATGAAAAACAGACAATCCTAAAAACATAATAAAACTGAGACATTTTATACAGGTTTCTAACATCTTGACCACACCTACTTAGTTTTCTGTAACTTTCCAAAAGATACCCCCTATCTTCAACTGGCCTGGACTGGTTTTCTACCCCCCTGAGCAGGCCACTCTGTTCTTTGTCCCTGAGAAGCCAAAAGGCCTTCACTTATGACCTAAATTACCTCCTGCTTCCCTCAGTTGCTAGAAACCCTCACAGAAACACATGATTAAATGGAATTAACAGTTTGGAAACAAATGAATATAAGAAATTTTTTCTACAACAACTGAAACCGGCGAAGCAAGCGGACGAACCGGCGAGCTTTGGCGGGCTGGAGAAGGTTCCGGGACCCGCTGAGCGCGACGCTTTTTATGGCGCGGCAGCGCAGCGGGAAGTGCAGGCTCGGAGAAAACTGCCAGACGAGTCCTCAGAGTCGCCATAGCCAGTAGCTCGCAGTGAGGGCAGCCGCCGTCGGCGAGCGCGAGCGCTGCGTGATCTTCACCCAGGCAGGAAACGCAGATGACATGGCGATCCCCGTAGCTGAATGGGGCTCTGCACGAGCCGCAAGAAGGCATCTTGAAAAAGACGCGAGCTCTTTTAGAGTGTGTGTCGCTGGCACACACACAGAACAGAGAGTAAAGGATATAGGCGCCGGATAGCGCAGCGGGAGCGGCAGTAGAAGGCGGCGTGGCCAGCGGCTTCAGGTGATGGCTCGTCCCGCTGAAAAGCTTCTTCAGACGGCGCGGCTTCTCTCGGGATCCAACGATGCGTGAGCTTCGCTGAAGAGATGAAAAATCAGGGATCAGCTGCCCCCGAGCTTCCTTTTATAGGCCTAAGCCACGCCCGTTTCGGCGGGACATGACGCAGTGGGCGCGAAGCGCCCTCATTGGTCTGACGTCACTATAGGCCTCGCTCGGTAGGCTGATGCAGTTGCCGCAGAGCAGACAATGGGCGCGTGAGCTGTCTCGCCCATGTCTGCATGCTGCTGCAACGCGTTTTGCATTAATACAAAATTATAGGATAATTTTTTGGCTTCAATATCTCGTGGAAAATAGGTTTTCCCCTAGCGTAAGATACTTACGCAGTACGAGAGACCTCTCATAAGAGAACCTTATAGGGGTTCCCAACATTGGATATTTTTATGGATTTAGTTTGAATTATTTAAGTTATTTTTCATTTATATTAAATTTTACGAAATAAACAGCTCGTAAACATACTTTTTCAGTCTTTATCCGTCTAACTTCCAACCAATTACAAGTACATAACTGTATAAAAGAAAAAACTAAGCAGAGCTTTGTTTCAAACCCTATTAAAGCTGCTACACACCACATTTACCGAGAGTGGCCAGTAGGCTTCAGGCTTGACCGCAAGAGACTACATTTACACAACATGTGTTCTTATGTTCAGAGATATCTAGACCGAGTGGAGCAGAACAGAACAGGTTTTACATTTTACAAACAAGGCACTCATGGCACAATCGAAGCAATGGCCAAAGTGTACACAGACCAATAATTAAAGCATATCACACTCCAAACACAAGTACACATACTGTGTGAACTGCACCATACAGACTGATAAACTTGATTGTGAAATGGCTTGCAGTGGACTGTAAACCAACGACATACTTGTGTTCAAAGATATCCAGACGGAGTGCAGCAGAAAGAATGGGTCTAATCTTGACTCACAAGCACCTCCAAATAAAATCATTTCACCAATTTTTTCTCCTCAGACAAATGACATGTAGCTTAGTCTCTCATCTTTTGTCACCAGAATCATTTTTACTAAAGAAAGAAAGAATGGAAGAAAGACTATTTTAAAGCTGTTGTGAATGGTCAGCACAAATGTTGCTTACGTATTTCCTCAGCCAGCGAATTTACTTTTTCTATAGCTCATTCATATCCACCTTATTTTGCAATGTGGAAATAAGTTATTCTCTGTGAATGTTCTAGACTTCTGATTCATTAGTCGCTTTAATAAGAAGAACAACTATATAACTGCAGTAAACTGTAAAACTATTTGCACTACAAAAAGTGTTTATAGTTACAATGTATTACAAAAAATTGTCCAGAAATACCAGTTTGCAATATCAAGAAGCATAACTAACCGCTTTGTAACTGAATTACCGAAATGTGATGACACCAGAAACCAAACACATTCAATTTACACATTCAAATGGCCAAACATGTGTACAGCAGTTGAGCTGTGTGGTGTCGAAGCTTTGAATATTTGAACAAGCTTATCCCCTATGTGGAAACACAAATAAAGGGAGACGGGGAATAGACTGGAACAGAAACCGGGAAATCGGATCTGTAAAAACCCTGTTTTAACAATAAATTTGTAGCACATCATATAATCGTATAATCAACAATAAATCACTTACCATTCAAATGACTGATTTAACAGAACAGAATATAGGCTATGCTTTAAACCACATGTGTCAAGCACAAGGCCTGTAGGCCAAAACCGGTCCGCCAACTTAGTACAGCCCACAGGGTCATTTCTGAAACATGAAATGCCTCACCGTTATCCTAGTGAATATTATCCCGCCTCACCAGTGTGTTCGGAATATTCAGTGCATGACTGTCACGGGGCAATGTAGTTTTGATCTAAAAGACGATGCGTGAAGCAGAACGAACCAGGCTAGAGACTTTAATGAACACAGAGTGTAACAACACATTTTCCAGGAATATATAAAGTCATGTCCCATTTAGGCTTTATACTTCCAAAACACTTTCAGTTTCTATTTAAGGAAAATGCTGGCTGATCTTGTAAACGTGTTATGAACAGTTTCGGTTTTTACAGGATAATGCCTCCCTATGATCTTATCTATTTCCAGTAAAGTTGGGACATTTTGCTAAATGCAATAAAATCCATAACCTGTGATTTGTTCATTCTCTTGAACCTTTATTTAACTGACAAAAATACAAAGAAAAGATTTCACTGACCAACTTTGTAAATATAAACAAATTGTGATGGCTGCAACATACTCTAAAAAAGTTGGGACAGAGGCATGATCACAGTGTCACATCACCATTCAAAGCGCCTCTATGTGTTAGGTGCTAGTAGTTGGATGATTTTATGGATTAAGGAGTTTTTAAAAGGTCGCCCTCAGTGAGTTTGTGTTAATAATAATGTTATGTCGGATTGCTTAGTTTTAGATACAGGGGTACCGCAGGGATGTGTACTGTCTCCAATACTTTTTTCCGTATACATAAATGAACTGAAGTGCAATGACGACAACCTTACCCTTATAAAATATGCCGATGATATGGCATTGGTCTCATGTCAGAAAGAAATGAACTACGCCTCATATTTTGAGTACATTGACAGTATTATCTGTTGGTTTGAGAGTAGTTTTTTACATCTTAATATTGAAAAGACAAAAGAGTTATGTTTGAGAAATCAATCGAGAAGAGTAGATACCGCATCTGAATATAAACCAGTTGTCATAAAGGAAAAAAACTGTAGAGCAGGTCTCGAATTTTAAATACTTGGGTACAATTATAGATGAGAAACTTAATTTTGAAAGTAATGTGGAGTACATTCATAAAAAAGCACAACAACGCCTGGGTCTCCTCAGGAAACTGAGAAGCTTCAGTATTAGTCAGCAGACCCTAACTATGTTATGTCGATCAATGATTGAGAGTATTCTCACATATAATATTGTACGGCAATCTAACATTAAAACAAAAGAACAAACTCTCACAAATAATTACAGTAATCAAGCAAATAAGATTACTGGACAAAAGCAACAGCCACTTCAGAGCTTGTTCGATCATTTTATGGGAAAAATGGCAATTGCGATTTTTAAAGATAACACACACCCTCTTCACTCTGCTTTTGAATTGCTCCCATCTGGACGTAGTCTAAAAATTACCTTGGCTAGATCTTTTCTTCCAATGGCAGTGATTATCTTAAATCGTACAGTGTTTTAATTGAAAACAATAGAATGACTGTTAATATTTTAAATTTTTCTTTCTTACAGTGTTTAACTATATAATTCTTTGTATTTGTGCTGTTGATGTGTGATGTGTTTTTTAAGCAGTGAATGTATGTTACAGTGTCAAATAAAAATTTCCGCTCTGTGAAAACAGACTGGACAATAAAGTTCAATCAATCAATCTTTACACCATTTAAGAACCTTCACTTTCCTTTTCTTTCAAATAGGCTTAGTAAATACGGCTTATCTCTTTTTCATGTTATGGCGTGTACAGATGAGGTGATACAAGGGTTGCTCAGTTTCTGTTCATTTTATTAACAACTGCGCAACAGGTAACACTATAAATGCATTCTGTGTCAATGAACTCTGTCTACCGTATTTCGCTTATCAGCTATGCATGTCACAAACAGCTATAGGTAACACTTTATTCCGATAGTCCACTTCAGACATTCTACTAACTTTAAGTAGATTTGCAACTACATGTCAACTGTCATTAGAGTATTAGTAGACTGTTTGCTTAATTCTGTTAACTCTTTATTTTGATGCTCCCCAACAGATATTCTACTGACAATAAGTAACTTGGCAAATACAAGTCATATTTTTCTACTAAACCAACCCAAACCATAACACCTAACCATAACCTAACAGTCTACTGACAGTCTAAAATTTACTAATACATAAAATGAGTTAGTTGACATGTAGTTGCAAAGTTACTTATAGTTAGTAAAATGTATGGAGTGGAGTGGACTGGAACCCAGGTATATTACAGTATAGGCTATAACAGATTATTAAGCTATCATTACAGGGTGCATAAGTAAACTGTCAGATGAACTCAGAAACAATAGGACAGCACATAAACATCAATTCTTGTTTCACTTTCTATGTAGGCCTACTTGATTTACTTTATTATTAATTATAAAAAATAAAAAAACTCTCCTAGGTCAGTGTAATGATTCATGTCTGTGTTCCTCTGTCTTGTTTAGCAGTTCCCCATTATGTTGATTAGTCTCCCCAGGTGTTTCTTATTTACCACGCCCCCTTGTTATATTGTTTAGCTTGTTTGCATTTGTATTTGAACCTCTGTGCTTCAGTTGTTGTTTGTCGGTCGTTGTAACTGCTTCCAGTTTCCTGTTCATGTCCTGAGTTCCGTGTTCTGTTGTCTGCCTGGATTTCCTGTTTGTTTTATTAAAGTAATGCTTGCATATGGATTCGCTCTCCTCTTCATTCCTGCCTCATCATAACAGTCAGATCAGGTGCATAGCATATACAGACCATTTTGGAGCAGACGTCACAGTTATGTCACTTGCAGCTGCGTTCATTGTGATGTCAGAAAAACAATGGTAACAAGTGGATGAAACGGAGATCCGCAGAATGAGAGACTAAAATTGTCTTGTGCCTTTGGATGTCAGAATCAGAATGCAAAAAAGATGGTCTTCCCTTTTATAGAATACCATCTTCGAGGACGCCCTTCGAAGCTAAATGCAGACGTTTATGGTTGCAGGCCATTAAACTACGGTGGCAGAGTAGTGCACAACACAACGAAATTTAAAAAGCATAAGTTCACAACAAAACAAAATCAAGCCACAACACAATGAAATCAAGCCACAGCAGAAAAGAAACAAGCCACAACACAAGGAAAATAAGCCACAACACAACAAAATAAAGCCACACCACAACGGAAATGCTCCCGACCACTAGAGGGCTATTGGAAGGTAGTTTTCCTTATCACTCTTCTATAGAGTCAGCAGTCTTACAAAGATATCAGTACCACGATTAATTTTAACAGTATGTAACCATTGTATATAGACATGAGTATTATTTAAAAATCACCTACATGCATTAGCTGCGTATTTATATCGAGAATGCTTTGACCCAATACCACAGCGCATGCCTAAGGGAATGTTCGAATGCAGTGTTTCACTTCCTGTCTCCTGAGATACCTCCATCTGATAAATTTTTAAAGACAGCATTTGTATCCTTTGCTTTCCATTCTGTGACAGTTGAGCTAGAAAAATAAAGATGGCGTCTGAAAGTTGCGGCTGGCCTGCATGGTCATCAGTTTGTGTGTAAATGTACATTTTTGATCAGTGTTTTCCACTTATGATGTCATTTCTAGCGAAAAATTACTATTGTAGTTATTAAATATTCACTGATAGTTTTCACCCAAGCCCTATCTATTTTGATGTAGATCATTTAACCGTTACGCTGCCTTAGAAGTCTGTCTGAAATCAGTTTCGTGAGGAGCCTTGTGCGCAAACGCTGCCTGCAAAGTCATTGCCTGATAGGGCAGCAAGGCAACAAGTCAGTTGCCTACGTTCAGACACTGAATATTTCAGAACACCTACTATGGATTGGCTGTGCTGTGGCAACTGCATAAACCTATGGTGAGTGAGAAGGAGCGCGCAATCCAATAGGAGCATTTGGCGCCCTGCCAGACTCGAGCACGCCAAAATGGACTCGTCAGGAGAGTATAAATTCGGAGAAAACTCACCATATGACAGATCTATCTCCTTCAGCTCAGACACACCTCGCTGATTCTCCGGATAGGAAGCCGCTCGCCGTCGAAAAGCGCCTTCAGCGGAGCAGCTTCGCGTCTTCGGCGGACATCGCCCAGCAAACGTTTCCCTGTGGCATCCGGCATGTATCCTTTTAGTCTTTCTAAAAGAGCTAAAATGCTGTTTTAACAGCGGAGCGTGTTGATTTAAATGGCTCTCCACATCTGTGAATCCTGCGGGGTTCCCCTGCATGTGTCAGACCGACACACCCAGTGCGCTGTCTGCCCCGGCCCTGAGCATGCCGAGGCAACGCTCACTTAAGGCGGCTGTCATTTCTGTGACAGTATGCCTGTCTCCGTCCTCCGTTCAAAACTCACCCTCGCTACGTCAGAGAGCCAATCTTCCGTCTTCGGCACCCTGCGAGCCCCGTAGGAAGAAGAGGCGCGATCAGAGGATCCCTGAACGCGGTGATTTCTCCGGTTCTGTTCACCAGAAGCGACCAACGCCCCTCTCTGGAAGCAGCGGGACTGCGAATCTGCTGAAGAACTGGACGGAGCTGTTTCTATGGCGGCATCTGAAGGCGAGGATTGGTCGGGCTCCGAGGACCCCGCCCCTCCCTCTCAGTGTGATCACTCCGACACCAGAGCAAGCATCGACGCGAACTTCTCCACGTCATGACTCACGTTGTCGACGAGCTGGGTCTCGACTGGCTTTCTCTAGCTGAACCCACTAGAAGCCGCCTCAACGAGTGGTACCTGACGGGGCGCCAATAGGCCCCTCGCCAACGCGCCACTCCGTTTCTGCCCGAGGTCCACGAGGAGCTCACTAAGTGCTGGTGCGCGCCCCTTTCAGCGCGAACACACTCTACTTCCTCCACCGTGGACGGCACGGAGGAAAAAGGCTACGTGTCACTCCCGCCACTTGAAGAAGCGGACGCCACTCATTTGTGCCCTCCCACTGCAGGAAGTTGGAGATCAAAAGCGGTGCACCCGTCAAAGCCGTGCAGAACCACTCCGGCTATGGCAAGCCGCACTTATTCCGCCGCCGGCCAAGCCGCCTCTGCACTTCATGCCATGGCGACGCTTCAAGTTGTTCAGGCTAAACTCTTCCGCGCTATGGACGAGTCAGGACCTGACCCAGACAGCTTCAAGGACCTCCGAAGTGCGACGGACTTGGCGCCACGGGCAACTAAGACCACTGCTCAGGCCATCGGCCATAACATGGCCAGCCTGATTGTGTTGGAGCGCCATCTATGGCTCAACTTAACTGAGATCAGGGACGCGGACAGAACCGCCTTCCTCGACTCACCGGTCTCCACAACTGGTCTGTTCGGCTCATCCGTCAGCAGCGTCGCTGAGCGCTTCACCAGAGCTCAAAAGGTTTTGAGTGCCATGAAGCGCTCCATGTTCCGAAGCGCTCCAGTTCGGCTTCACGGCGCCCCAAGAGCACGCCACAGCCAGAGAAGACAGTGCATCAGGTTCATTAGCCCCGCCCAGCGGCTGAGACCAGCCAACGTCTGAAGCCAGCGAAACGGTACCCGTTCCCCAAGCGCCAGGGTCCCCGGCCAAAGCTGACGCTCGACCACGAGCCCAAGAAGCCGTCCTAGCCGGCATAAAGAGGGGTTTATGTCCCGCCGCGGCCGGACCAGCCCCGAAGATCGCTCGAGTGCTTCTCGCAGCCCCCTCTTCAGCTCAGGCGGCTGGAGCAGTAATAAATGCAGAACATGGGCCTGTCTTTTGTCACGCACCCCTGCACCAAAACGCTGTTTTTACAGCGACCCACAAAATGCACAAATCGAGCAAAATCTCTCTCATAAATCCATGTCGGTTCGGGCCCCCGAGTCTGGGCGTTCCACCGTCAGATATGATCTTACCTCTGGCTCAGTGGGCTCTGGCATTGCAAGCCATCCCCGGAGTTTCAAAATGGGTAATGCACATTATAAAGCACTGCTACTCGCTTTAGTTCGTCCACAGACCACCATGCTTCCGCACTGTTATCCAAACTTCAGTAAGGAACACAACAGCTCATGAGCACAACAGCTCATGTCCTCCACACTGAAGTTTCTTTTTTCCGTATACATAAATGAACTGAAGTGCAATGACGACAACCTTACCCTTATAAAATATGCCGATGATATGGCATTGGTCTCATGTCAGAAAGAAATGAACTACGCCTCATATTTTGAGTACATTGACAGTATTATCTGTTGGTTTGAGAGTAGTTTTTTACATCTTAATATTGAAAAGACAAAAGAGTTATGTTTGAGAAATCAATCGAGAAGAGTAGATACCGCATCTGAATATAAACCAGTTGTCATAAAGGAAAAAAACTGTAGAGCAGGTCTCGAATTTTAAATACTTGGGTACAATTATAGATGAGAAACTTAATTTTGAAAGTAATGTGGAGTACATTCATAAAAAAGCACAACAACGCCTGGGTCTCCTCAGGAAACTGAGAAGCTTCAGTATTAGTCAGCAGACCCTAACTATGTTATGTCGATCAATGATTGAGAGTATTCTCACATATAATATTGTACGGCAATCTAACATTAAAACAAAAGAACAAACTCTCACAAATAATTACAGTAATCAAGCAAATAAGATTACTGGACAAAAGCAACAGCCACTTCAGAGCTTGTTCGATCATTTTATGGGAAAAATGGCAATTGCGATTTTTAAAGATAACACACACCCTCTTCACTCTGCTTTTGAATTGCTCCCATCTGGACGTAGTCTAAAAATTACCTTGGCTAGATCTTTTCTTCCAATGGCAGTGATTATCTTAAATCGTACAGTGTTTTAATTGAAAACAATAGAATGACTGTTAATATTTTAAATTTTTCTTTCTTACAGTGTTTAACTATATAATTCTTTGTATTTGTGCTGTTGATGTGTGATGTGTTTTTTAAGCAGTGAATGTATGTTACAGTGTCAAATAAAAATTTCCGCTCTGTGAAAACAGACTGGACAATAAAGTTCAATCAATCAATCTTTACACCATTTAAGAACCTTCACTTTCCTTTTCTTTCAAATAGGCTTAGTAAATACGGCTTATCTCTTTTTCATGTTATGGCGTGTACAGATGAGGTGATACAAGGGTTGCTCAGTTTCTGTTCATTTTATTAACAACTGCGCAACAGGTAACACTATAAATGCATTCTGTGTCAATGAACTCTGTCTACCGTATTTCGCTTATCAGCTATGCATGTCACAAACAGCTATAGGTAACACTTTATTCCGATAGTCCACTTCAGACATTCTACTAACTTTAAGTAGATTTGCAACTACATGTCAACTGTCATTAGAGTATTAGTAGACTGTTTGCTTAATTCTGTTAACTCTTTATTTTGATGCTCCCCAACAGATATTCTACTGACAATAAGTAACTTGGCAAATACAAGTCATATTTTTCTACTAAACCAACCCAAACCATAACACCTAACCATAACCTAACAGTCTACTGACAGTCTAAAATTTACTAATACATAAAATGAGTTAGTTGACATGTAGTTGCAAAGTTACTTATAGTTAGTAAAATGTATGGAGTGGAGTGGACTGGAACCCAGGTATATTACAGTATAGGCTATAACAGATTATTAAGCTATCATTACAGGGTGCATAAGTAAACTGTCAGATGAACTCAGAAACAATAGGACAGCACATAAACATCAATTCTTGTTTCACTTTCTATGTAGGCCTACTTGATTTACTTTATTATTAATTATAAAAAATAAAAAAAACTCTCCTAGGTCAGTGTAATGATTCATGTCTGTGTTCCTCTGTCTTGTTTAGCAGTTCCCCATTATGTTGATTAGTCTCCCCAGGTGTTTCTTATTTACCACGCCCCCTTGTTATATTGTTTAGCTTGTTTGCATTTGTATTTGAACCTCTGTGCTTCAGTTGTTGTTTGTCGGTCGTTGTAACTGCTTCCAGTTTCCTGTTCATGTCCTGAGTTCCGTGTTCTGTTGTCTGCCTGGATTTCCTGTTTGTTTTATTAAAGTAATGCTTGCATATGGATTCGCTCTCCTCTTCATTCCTGCCTCATCATAACAGTCAGATCAGGTGCATAGCATATACAGACCATTTTGGAGCAGACGTCACAGTTATGTCACTTGCAGCTGCGTTCATTGTGATGTCAGAAAAACAATGGTAACAAGTGGATGAAACGGAGATCCGCAGAATGAGAGACTAAAATTGTCTTGTGCCTTTGGATGTCAGAATCAGAATGCAAAAAAGATGGTCTTCCCTTTTATAGAATACCATCTTCGAGGACGCCCTTCGAAGCTAAATGCAGACGTTTATGGTTGCAGGCCATTAAACTACGGTGGCAGAGTAGTGCACAACACAACGAAATTTAAAAAGCATAAGTTCACAACAAAACAAAATCAAGCCACAACACAATGAAATCAAGCCACAGCAGAAAAGAAACAAGCCACAACACAAGGAAAATAAGCCACAACACAACAAAATAAAGCCACACCACAACGGAAATGCTCCCGACCACTAGAGGGCTATTGGAAGGTAGTTTTCCTTATCACTCTTCTATAGAGTCAGCAGTCTTACAAAGATATCAGTACCACGATTAATTTTAACAGTATGTAACCATTGTATATAGACATGAGTATTATTTAAAAATCACCTACATGCATTAGCTGCGTATTTATATCGAGAATGCTTTGACCCAATACCACAGCGCATGCCTAAGGGAATGTTCGAATGCAGTGTTTCACTTCCTGTCTCCTGAGATACCTCCATCTGATAAATTTTTAAAGACAGCATTTGTATCCTTTGCTTTCCATTCTGTGACAGTTGAGCTAGAAAAATAAAGATGGCGTCTGAAAGTTGCGGCTGGCCTGCATGGTCATCAGTTTGTGTGTAAATGTACATTTTTGATCAGTGTTTTCCACTTATGATGTCATTTCTAGCGAAAAATTACTATTGTAGTTATTAAATATTCACTGATAGTTTTCACCCAAGCCCTATCTATTTTGATGTAGATCATTTAACCGTTACGCTGCCTTAGAAGTCTGTCTGAAATCAGTTTTGTGAGGAGCCTTGTGCGCAAACGCTGCCTGCAAAGTCATTGCCTGATAGGGCAGCAAGGCAACAAGTCAGCTGCCTACGTTCAGACACTGAATATTTCAGAACACCTACTATGGATTGGCTGTGCTGTGGCAACTGCATAAACCTATGGTGAGTGAGAAGGAGCGCGCAATCCAATAGGAGCATTTGGCGCCCTGCCAGACTCGAGCACGCCAAAATGGACTCGTCAGGAGAGTATAAATTCGGAGAAAACTCACCATATGACAGATCTATCTCCTTCAGCTCAGACACACCTCGCTGATTCTCCGGATAGGAAGCCGCTCGCCGTCGAAAAGCGCCTTCAGCGGAGCAGCTTCGCGTCTTCGGCGGACATCGCCCAGCAAACGTTTCCCTGTGGCATCCGGCATGTATCCTTTTAGTCTTTCTAAAAGAGCTAAAATGCTGTTTTAACAGCGGAGCGTGTTGATTTAAATGGCTCTCCACATCTGTGAATCCTGCGGGGTTCCCCTGCATGTGTCAGACCGACACACCCAGTGCGCTGTCTGCCCCGGCCCTGAGCATGCCGAGGCAACCCTCACTTAAGGCGGCTGTCATTTCTGTGACAGTATGCCTGTCTCCGTCCTCCGTTCAAAACTCACCCTCGCTACGTCAGAGAGCCAATCTTCCGTCTTCGGCACCCTGCGAGCCCCGTAGGAAGAAGAGGCGCGATCAGAGGATCCCTGAACGCGGTGATTTCTCCGGTTCTGTTCACCAGAAGCGACCAACGCCCCTCTCTGGAAGCAGCGGGACTGCGAATCTGCTGAAGAACTGGACGGAGCTGTTTCTATGGCGGCATCTGAAGGCGAGGATTGGTCGGGCTCCGAGGACCCCGCCCCTTCCTCTCAGTGTGATCACTCCGACACCAGAGCAAGCATCGACGCGAACTTCTCCACGTCATGACTCACGTTGTCGACGAGCTGGGTCTCGACTGGCTTTCTCTAGCTGAACCCACTAGAAGCCGCCTCAACGAGTGGTACCTGACGGGGCGCCAATAGGCCCCTCGCCAACGCGCCACTCCGTTTCTGCCCGAGGTCCACGAGGAGCTCACTAAGTGCTGGTGCGCGCCCCTTTCAGCGCGAATAACTCTACTTCCTCCACCGTGGACGGCACGGAGGAAAAAGGCTACGTGTCACTCCCGCCACTTGAAGAAGCGGACGCCACTCATTTGTGCCCTCCCACTGCAGGAAGTTGGAGATCAAAAGCGGTGCACCCGTCAAAGCCGTGCAGAACCACTCCGGCTATGGCAAGCCGCACTTATTCCGCCGCCGGCCAAGCCGCCTCTGCACTTCATGCCATGGCAACGCTTCAAGTTGTTCAGGCTAAACTCTTCCGCGCTATGGACGAGTCAGGACCTGACCCAGACAGCTTCAAGGACCTCCGAAGTGCGACGGACTTGGCGCCACGGGCAACTAAGACCACTGCTCAGGCCATCGGCCATAACATGGCCAGCCTGATTGTGTTGGAGCGCCATCTATGGCTCAACTTAACTGAGATCAGGGACGCGGACAGAACCGCCTTCCTCGACTCACCGGTCTCCACAACTGGTCTGTTCGGCTCATCCGTCAGCAGCGTCGCTGAGCGCTTCACCAGAGCTCAAAAGGTTTTGAGTGCCATGAAGCGCTCCATGTTCCGAAGCGCTCCAGTTCGGCTTCACGGCGCCCCAAGAGCACGCCACAGCCAGAGAAGACAGTGCATCAGGTTCATTAGCCCCGCCCAGCGGCTGAGACCAGCCAACGTCTGAAGCCAGCGAAACGGTACCCGTTCCCCAAGCGCCAGGGTCCCCGGCCAAAGCTGACGCTCGACCACGAGCCCAAGAAGCCGTCCTAGCCGGCATAAAGAGGGGTTTATGTCCCGCCGCGGCCGGACCAGCCCCGAAGATCGCTCGAGTGCTTCTCGCAGCCCCCTCTTCAGCTCAGGCGGCTGGAGCAGTAATAAATGCAGAACATGGGCCTGTCTTTTGTCACGCACCCCTGCACCAAAACGCTGTTTTTACAGCGACCCACAAAATGCACAAATCGAGCAAAATCTCTCTCATAAATCCATGTCGGTTCGGGCCCCCGAGTCTGGGCGTTCCACCGTCAGATATGATCTTACCTCTGGCTCAGTGGGCTCTGGCATTGCAAGCCATCCCCGGAGTTTCAAAATGGGTAATGCACATTATAAAGCACTGCTACTCGCTTTAGTTCGTCCACAGACCACCATGCTTCCGCACTGTTATCCAAACTTCAGTAAGGAACACAACAGCTCATGAGCACAACAGCTCATGTCCTCCACACCGAAGTTTCATGTCTGCTGGCGAAAGGGGCTATCGAGTTAGTTCCCAAGTCTCAAAGCGAGTCGGGGTTTTACAGCTGTTATTTTCTCGTTCCGAAGAATGGGGCCCATCTTGAGGCCCATCTCAGACAACTGAACAAGGCCCTCATGAGATGGCCATTCAGAATGCTTACAACCAGACACATCCTAGCACAAATTCACCCAGGAGACTGGTTCTTCTCAGTGGATCTAAAAGACGTGTACTTTCACATCCAAGTGAACCCCCACCACAGGCCATTCGTGAGATTCGCCTTCGAGGGGCAGACATATCAGTACACAGTCCTACCATTTGGACTTGTGCTAGCGCCTTGTACTTTCACAAAATGCATGGATGCAGCTCTCTCCCCCCTAAGACAGCGGGGAATGCGCATTCTGAACTACCTCGACGACTGGCTCATACTGACTCAGTCAGAGGCGGAGTCCCATACTCACAAAGCCTGGCTCCTCAGCCATCTGGAATGTCTAGGGCTCAGGGTAAATCTTGCCAAGAGTATACTGTCCCCCAGCCAACATATCACGTTCCTGGGAACGGTTTTCGACCCACAACGGTCAATTCAGCGGCTCGCCGCATCGTTTAAAGAGAGCAACTATGTACCCCTCCGAATGTTTCAGAGGATCTTCAGAGAAACGTTTTCCACAGCGTTTGCAACGCAGTACTCGTTCCCTTATCTCTAAGGGAACCGAGGTTACGTAAGTAACCTAGTACGTTTTGCAGTTTGTATTTGTGGTTTTGTGTTTACAGTTTTGAGATTCTGGGCAAATATTCTGCAAACTAAATAAATAATAGCTGTAATAGTGATCTGTGACACTTTATTTAGTTGAATACCAAGCTTTTTGTGTGTGTGTTGTAAGACTGGAAAAAACTGGAAGAGAGGGCTACTCTCTGAGAGAACAAAGGAAATTAACATTTGAACTCACTCTTGTGCACCATTCGAGACGCAAGTCTCACCTCAGAATCAATCTAATCTACATGTCGTTCTCACTTCCCCATCCCTTCTCCCTCATGCTGAGATCACCTGAAATTTACCCAAAATCTATATGGTTTAAATGTGAACAATTATCAGTTTTATACATGTTTGATATCATTTAAAATGTCTTAGTGTGACAGGTACACAGGTCTCATTCCCAAAGAAGTAAAACCAAAAGGTAATAAAGTTCTTAAGAGTTTATAAATATCTTGCACACAGGAGGGTGTGTCTTTCAGGCAAATGGCCTCCTGCTCCCAAAAGGTCTAAACTGTGAAAAATTCCCACTGTGAACTCAAGTTTACATTTGAAAAGAGGTTTCTGCCTTGGTCTGAGTATTTAGGAAGATGCTGAAAGAGGCTCGGAGTGTTTTCATTCAAAATTCAAAATTAGCCCGTGATGCAGAGTGGATGTCGGAATGTCGGGTTTAACCCACATCTTTTACTCATTTGATGTTATTGTACTGATATCTCTGAATAGATTATGAAATTGACATGATACATTTACCTGACATAATAAATTGTAAACATTTGATTTTATTCTAATGTTTTATTTTATTCTGTTTTTAGTCAAACATCCGCTCATATTTAATGATGCACAGATATCATTTAAAACCCTTTCATTGATGGAATCAGATGAAATAACGAGATAATACATGAGAAAATGTATTTCATTTAATCAAATTACTTTGCCATGAGGAAAGACAGTAACGCGCAGAGACCTTCCCCACTGATCGAATGACACCATTGGGTTGATCAAGCCGGGCCTTACAACGAGGGATTTGTTAACACATTAAAAATGAATTGTTACTTGAAAGGGTTTAATTGTATTATTATACTATTAAATTATTATCAATGGCATGAAAAGGTCTTAAAAGTACAATGTTATTTAATTAATATAATTATTTCTGAGACAATCCAACAAAGTGGACTTGCTATGCAACTTGAGGAAAATTGTTCCTTCAGATATATTGCATTAAATATAATCCACTTGACTGTGGGTCCTTCTTAAGAAAAAAAAAAAACCATTAGTTAAGAGTAACAATGCATGTAGAGAGATCAATTTTTAAGGGAAATATTATTTTAGCTTATATTTGCACTCTTATCTGAACAGAACAGGGTTCAACAACTACTACTATTAACTACAGATCAACTAACAAAGATAATACACAGAATACACATGGAAGTCTGCATATTTGTTTAGCTTACCCCCAGTCAAATTGCCTCCATGGCCTATCGCATTATATGGAAACATATGTAGATCATATAAACAATTCAGTCTAACAATAAACTGGTTGTATCTCTCTGTTGCATCTGTATAAATACATATATACAAGGACCCTCTTACCTGGATTTGGTTGTTTTTGCTCAGGTTTAGTGTTTGCTCCTCCCATTTTAAATATATTTAAATATTTATATTTAAATAAAATAAAATTTATATCAGCTCTATCATGGAACACAGCTGACTTGTATCTCGCTTAAAGCAAATGAAATCAAGTCTGCACCGCAACAGTTATACATTAATTTGCAGTTTTGCAAGCTATTTTTGTCAGAGACTCACATGCATAATGAAAAATGAGAACACACACATACAAGCCCTTATTTACATGCATATTATTGCAAAATACTATGAAAATAGACATTTTCAGAAATGTTCATGCAGTGGAATGGTTGCATGGAGGTTAAAGGTTCTTCATGTGAACCACATACACCCTTTTAGTCCAAGCTATCAGTCACTTACTGACATGCATATTTTTTTCAAACATTAGATACTTTAGAAATAGAAAACAGAAACTGATCATAGCATGTTCATATAACAGGCTGCATTTCCTAGAAATAGAAACTGAAAGTCATTTGGAAGTAAAGGCTATTATTTCATAGATGAAATTAGGTTAAGTAAGTGTAAAACTGAAATGTATATTTTTGGGGGTTCTACCACCTTTATGCAAATAGAAGTACACAGTCAATGAAATTGCAAAATGCAACAAAAATACCTTAGCAAAACAAAAATAATTTTAAATGTTTAATTTTAAAAATTTAAATGTTACAAATTTGTCCTATTGTTGCTAAATCTAACTTGATTTTGCACTTTCCTGCAGTTCATGAGATTAGCTTTCAAAATACCAAAGAATAATACATTCTAATTAGTTATCAAATGAGTATTTAAGTGATGCAGGAATGGCTACACTCAAACAAATCAAATATTTATGCCATACAAAGTCCCTGTCCTTTTATTACTGTCTTTATTGTACTGAGTTTCTGAAGTTCCTGGTTTCTACTACTGTGTGTGTGTGTGTGTGTGTGTGTGTGTGTGTGTGTGTGTGTGTGTATATATATAGCCTATATATATTTTCTCAATGGTTTCTCCATATGCACTATTGCTAATAATATCTATGCATGATCAGATTACTTTTTGATGTAACGAGTAAAGAAACGCATTACAAGTAACATGCATTACGTAATCAGATTACTTTTTGATGTTATGAGTAAAGAAACATTTCAATAACGCACATTACATAATCAGATTACTTTTTGATGTTATGAGTAAGGAAACGCATTACAAGTAACATGCATTACGTAATCAGATTACTTTTTGATGTTATGAGTAAAAAAACGCATTACAATAATAATATGCATTACAAAATCAGATTACTTTTTGATCTAACAAGTAAAGTAATGCATTACAAGTGTCATACATTATGTAATCACATGACTTTTTTCGATGTCAATGAAAATTACATTCTAATAAAAGTACATTTATTTACAGTAAAAAAGTCACTGCAGATTAAGTTTTTAAGTTTTAAGTTTCAAAAACAATATTCACATTATAATTATGAATTGTAGCGGAAATATAGCAGTTGATGCATGATGTCCACTACAGTGGACATGTGATTAATCAGAGTTTTCTCTCAATCTAAAATCAAAACTTGGAAAATTTTACTGTGATATGACTCATTAGATATTGCTTGATGCTGCAATATTTTTTTTTACCTACAAGAGTCTCGGATAGAAGGAGGATAGAAGGAATAGAAGGAATGGGTGGATATTCCGGAGCAACTTGGCATGTCTGACTGACCCTTGGCCATCTTGGTTTGGAAGGGAAAAAAAAATCGAAACACAACGGCTTGCCACTTGGTTGCAATTTATAGGATGATGCACCAGGGTCCAATGAAGAGGCTGATGTGCAACTTTGCCATAAAAACCCGTGCAAATTCAAGAAAATGCTTTTTTAATAGCTGTCCACTGTAGTGACCACTATGCGTGAAAGGTATGCACCCAAAATTCTAAATGTGGTGGAAAAATTGCCCTAGTATGAGTTATTTTTATAATTAGCCTATAACATATGATATTAAAAAAATATTTTCAGAATATTGGCGCGATTGCAAATGTGATAATGATTTTATAAAACAGTTCAGTAAACAAAGAGTGAATATTGTGATGTGACATTTTAGACATAATATTGCAAATATTCTCTGTTTTTGCTCAATTTCTCCAATGACAATAGTTCCTAACAAGCCACAGAAAGAGTTATGCGTATTTTTGATTCAGTGATCTAGTTGCTTAGTTCCAGAACTAATCTCCCGTTTTGAACAAATCAGCTGAATGAATGCTTCTATGACTTGGCAGCACCTATTGGAGGTTTTAACTTCATAATTAAAAATATATAACTTATATAAAGGGGATGCCAGTTTGAAGAATGACATTTGGTGGAATAGGAACCATTATACTTGAATTGTGAATTGTTTAATACATTTTAATGGTCTTCGGCAATGTTTGAGGCATATTTATTTTTTCATGCTTTAATGTTGGCCTAATTTCAGTTACATTAACATTTTAGGCTATGTAGTTTGAAATTTTATTTATTTTTTTAGATTTTTATTGTAGTAACCACTCAGCTGTATGTGGAAATGCATATTTAAAAAAAATGTTGCAAATAAAACCATAGTCCACAACTTCTGTAGTTTTAACTTATTTTAATATATAAATTCAGTGAAATCATCAAACGTTTGTATGACTTGCCAGTGACTTGTGACCCAAGCTACGACTTGACTTGACTTGCTTGACATAAAGCAATGACTTGACTTGACTTGACTTGCTTTTCACAAAATTGACTTGGACTAGCTTGAGACTTGAAGGTTAAGACTTGAGACTTGCTTGTGACTTGCACATGTGTGACTTACTCCCACCTCTGGTTTTAAATGTTCTCCACTTGTAAATTATTTTCCGGACAGTGGAATGGCTGATTTTGAATAATTTGGAGATTTTTTTTAAATCCCTTCCCAGACTCATATGCATCTACATCCTTCTTTCTGAAGGCCTCAGAGAACTCTTTTGATCTCACCATGGTGATTTCACTCACTTCCACAATCAAGAGCAAACCAAACTAAATGAGGTTGTCTTAAGAAGACATGGCTCCTCCACAATTATCTCTAATGATAAAAAATCCAAATGAAAATCCAATGTCCATGTGTTGAAAAAGACAAAGATAGGACACCCCATGAAAACCTGTAACTGACAAAAATACAAAGAAAAGATTTCCAATGTTTGTGTTTTCACTGACCAACTTTGTAAATATAAACAAATTGTGATGGCTGCAACACACTCTAAAAAAGTTGGGGCAGAGGCATGATCATCACAGTGTCACATCACCTTTGCTTTTTTAATTACCCATACACAAAATAAATATATTTTCAGGATATATTTTGTAATATATGCAAATATTTGAAATTGGCCCAATAAATATATTTCATACTTATATTTCATATATTTTTGTTATATTTCAGAATATATTTCAATGTATTTTTTTCTGTATGGGTCCCCAAAAGTATCAAAAATATGTGGCATATATTCCAAATACATTGAAATATATTCTGAAATATAACAAAAATATATGAAATATAAGTATGAAATATATTTATTGGGCCAATTTCAAATATTTGCATATATTACAAAATATATCCTGAAAATATATTTCAAATATATTTATTTTGTGTATGGGTACGCTCAAACAGGGCTGAATGTTTACCTTTCAAGAGGACAAGGATCTCTTTAGTGTTTCATTTGACAGTTGACTGATTGCAGAATGAAAGCCTGCGATTGATTGGTTAGTAGGTTGAAAGTGCTTGAGACTTGGGACTTTTTTTCTGTTTCTCAGTCATTTGATTATTAACATACTGTACTTATCTTTACACCAATTAAGAACCTTCACTTTCCTTTTCTTTCAAATAGGCTTCATGAATTCTGCTTATCTCTTGCATTCATTAATAATTGTTAGGATACAAGGGTTGCTCAGTTTCTGTGCAACAACTGTGCAACAGGTAACAACATAAATGCTGCACTTCTAATTGACTGCACACAAATTGACTGCACGTCTAACTCCTGGTCTTAAATAATTATATCTGGTCCTTGTGTCATTAACTGTAAATCTCCTAACAACATGATCTGGCCATATTACCAAAACCATATACGAGTAATTTAACTATAATGATATAAATCAAGTTGGCCTATATATTTGCTGGAAAAAAGGTTGCTGTGATATCTAAATTTTAGATACCAACAAAATTTCTGTTCTTAATGCCAATTTTAATATCACAGCAACATGCTATCAAAAGTTGTAAGTAAAAAGCCCTCAAACATTATTTAATGAACGTTATGTTTTTATTATCTTAGAAGTATACATTGTATAATTGTAATAATTGTATACAAAAATGTACAGTGGCCTCTCTGGTTTATTGTATTACAATGACCATTATTATTTTACATTTGTAATATAACAAATATTTGTTACTAATTTTATTAAGGCAATGAGACAAGAAATAACCCAGCATATAAGTAGGACTTAACCCAGCAAGAGGGTTAATTCCAACCACTGGTTGGGTCAAATGAATGACCTAGTAAAATGGATTGGTAAAACCCAGCACTTGGGTCAAACCAACCCAGTGCATGTTCTGTTCAATAGTGACCCAGTGGTATGGTTAAGGTTGGGTTAATTTTTAACCCTGCAATTTTTAGAGTGTAGAATAAAAAAATACTCTATTAGTATTCAGCTAAATCAAGCATATAGCGTTAGTTCTGGCAGGTCATGCCAGTCATGCTCACATTAGCTGACTCTCAGCTGATCCAAGTCTATCTATAGGAATACGATGCCTATCACAGCATCCAAGGTGCATTCTTATCAGGAGCTTCACATTGCTTAGAAGCTAATTACTAACTAAAAAGAACAAGAATGGGTGTGGGCATTTTTTATTATGCTTGCAAAAATGAAAGTGAAATATAAATATACAGTATATAACTGTTCTGATTCCACTTGCTTAATACAAGTCAACTGTATTCCAGGAGAGAGCTGATATAAATATATTGAAAGGGGTGAAAACCAAAAAACAAAATGGGATCATCAGAGTCAAAACCAGCGCAAGTAGTGCAACATGCAACACCAACTCCAAATCCAGGTGAGAGGGTCTTTCTTCCTTATCATATATATATATATATATATATATATATATATATATATATATATATATATATATATATATATATATATATAATATATATATAGCCTACATACAGAACACATATGCCCACACCATATATGTTCTCAGAGAGATACTTACCAAATTATTGTTAAACTTAATTGCTATATGTTTTTCCATAGAACTGGATAAACCATGGAGGAAATTTGACTGGAGGTAAGCCATTCATGTACAGTACCAGTCAAAAGTTTGGAAACACTACTATTTTTAATGCTTTTGCAAGAAGTCTCTTATGCTCATCAAGCCTGCAGTTAAAAACCAAAAAAAACAAAAAAAAACAGTAATATTATGACAATATATATATTATTACAATTTAAAATAATGGTTCTCTTTTTTAATATACTTTAAAATGTAATTTATTTTTGTGATGCAAAGCTGAATTTTCATCAGCAAGTACTCCAGTCTTTGGTGTCTTATGATCCTTCAGAAATCATTCTAATATGATAATTTGATACTCAGTTATTATCAATGATGGAAACAGTTGTGCTGTTTAATATATTTTTTTGGAATACTTTTTTCAGGATTCATTGATGAGTAAAACGTTACAGCATTTATTCATAAAAACAGCATTTATTCAAAATAAAAACATTTCTAACAATATAAATCGTTACCATCACCTTTTATCAATTTAACGCATTCTTGTTGAATTAAAGTACTAATTTCTTTTAAAAAAAAATAGTTATTGTTCCCAAACTTTTGAACGGTAGTGTATATTGTTACAAAAGATTTCTATTCTAAATAAATACAGTTCTTTTAAACTTTTTATTCATCAAATAATCCTGAAAAAAGTATCTCAGGTTATAAAAAAAATATTAAGCAGCACAACTGTTTCCAACATTGATCATAACTGAGTATCAAATTTTAAATATAACACACACACAACATAGTGTGTACGACACACAGAGATACAAGAAATCAGTAAACATAGGCGGAGAATATTACAACAAACAAAACGCGAAAAAAAAACATGCAGGTAAAGTTCCCGGTGAACATGGTACCAGAGTTTAGATAGAGGGTAAAGCTAGGTCTAAAACTAGCTCCTCGTCGCTGTGTACTATAGTTCACAGCGCCGAGGAGCTATCTTTAGCTGTTACACATGCATTTTGTTATCTAAAGTTAAATTTGGCAAAATTCAACAAGACAACTCTCAACTTGAGCTAAGCCTATTGATTATTTATCATCTCTACTCTGGCTCGCTAGTGTATAACAGTGGACACCAAAGTTACTCTGTTATAGCTACGACAGTGTAACGTTAGTTATGCTAAGTAATGTTATGTTAACGTTAGCTATATTAGGCAGCTACGTGTGCTACATGATACATGCTTCATGAAAATATTAACATATACAAAAAAACAACATTTCCATCAAAATGAACAAAGCAAGATTACCTGTCCAGCAGTAATAAACAAAAGGCGTCACTTTTCATCCCCTTTAGGTCCCTCAGTTCTCGCCATCGCTGTAAAGCCACGCCGATATTTACTCTCGTTTGATTTCTTTGTTTATCCAAATGCTTTTTGTTCATTGCCTTTTCTAGTACTGTCTTTCTTTTTTGCCTGGTTTGCCTTCGCTGACTGCATATGCAGGTGCTTTGAATTTTGAATGCTCTTGCTTTCCGCGCCTCCTCAAGTCAAACGGGTGCGCGGCGCACATGGGCAGATCTAGCAACAGGGGTGGTAGCCATTGGTTGCGAGAGAGAGTGACAGTTGCCCAAACCAATCAATTGTTTCGTCCCCGAATGGAAATAATGAGCGGTGTTTATTGCAGATTAAAAGGTCTACAGTCACTCGATTTTTATACTCTCTTTTTCAGAGCACTTACATTTTAATTATGTATTGGTATATAAAGACAGTTTAAACAAATTTGAAAAAAAAGTTTTTTAGAAAATCCTGCCTACACAACCTTTAATTCACAGCTGAATCTAAAATAAAATCTCACATTTTGGCATATTCATCCAGATACAAAATAAGAACTGATTATTAAAATAACCCCAACGGTCCGTGTACTTCTTCGTTCATTCATTATTCTATTTCGGAATGAAAATGAAATTTAAAAAAGGGTGCAGCTTGGTTTTTTGTTTAAAAGAAAAAAGCAGAAATGGCTGTATTTTGTTTCCCAAATGTATTGTTGTCATCAAATAATAGTATAAGAAAATTGGACGACATTTCCGATCGTTTTTTAATTTGTAATATTTATTTGTACGTTTATTGTATTTCATTGACTGATCCTATCTTTACCTGGAAGCAGGGCTGGACTGGTAATCTGGCATACCGGGCAAATGCCCGGTGGGCCGACGTGCTTTTGGGCCGATACATCTCATACTTTTTTTTTTTTTTTTTTTAAGGCCCATAAAACTCGTACATCGGCGGCCCATTCGTTTTGTTTTGTTTAATTGACGGCGCTGGGTTAGTGCCGGTGTAATGCATTGGTAGTGCCGGTTAGTTAGTTTTTTTTTCACTGACAGACCGGCCCATGAAACGCGTAGATCAGTGGCCCATTGGTTGTTTTCTTGATTGACACTGGGCTGGCCCAATCACATCTTTAAACACCTCCCCCTCTGGGCTTTGAGTGAGCATGCAGTGTCAAGTGTGTATCTGTCAAAATAGTCTGAGAGATGGAGAAGAAACGCAAGGAATGTGCAGAGAAATAGCGTGAAAAATAGATACAGGCCCTTCAAGCAGAAGCTGTAAAATGTGTCAAGATATATATGTTTTCTGCAGCAGCAGGACCTTCATCAGCTCCAGTGGCTGATGAGGAGGATCAGGAGAGAGATGAGAAAGTGTAACGTAGAGTCCGCGGTAAGCAGAACTTCTTTCAAAACACTTTGGCTATGAGTGTAGGAACCCATAACCCAGTTACAGATTATTTCCACATCTGCATTGTTGACGATTACAGAAATTTACTAGAAGTTTAATGAGACGCGTTTGTATCCATGTTTTCCGCCAAAATAAAAGCTTGATGCAGTTTTTGTCAAAATAAAAGATCATGTGCTTATCTCTTTCAAGAATAGAAATTAGAACAAAACTAATTATGAAAGTTTTCTTTATTTTTCGGTGCATTATTTTTTACAATATATGGCTATTAGGCTACTATCATGAGATTAATATAACTATTATTATGTAGTAGGTGTAATGTAAATAGACACTGTTACTAAAAGAGGTTTGATTTTTTTCTTTGTTATACTTGCACACTGAAAATGGGTTGGAGCTTTTAATTTTGAACCCTCAAACTGCACTAGATTGATGAATTTAACATTAAAAATTTAAAATGCACAAAATTTTCTTAGGGGGACCATGCCCCCAAACCCTCCTAGAAGGACTGAGGTCCACCCACCACAGTTTTACCAAAATTCCTGTGAGAAACACTGGTATTGCTATGCCAATGCAGCTTATAGCTTGTTTTTTGGATTCACCACTGTGGAGTATAGTTCGACTGTATTAATAAATTACAATTTTGTACTTATTTCATCTGTTAACTCTCACTCGTTTATACTCACTCATTACATGGCATTAGTGGCATTAGTGGTTTTAATGAATAGGAGTTGAACAAAAACATTTTCAAAGGTGTGCAAAGATGGGTGGTGTTTATGATTATATGTAGTGGGCCAGTCTGGGCCAAAATGCCAGGGCCAATTTTCTGTCCCAGTCCAGCCCTGCCTGGAAGTAAATTACACCGTCATGCAACGCCTTGGCTACGGTGTGGTGAAGTATCCGGTCACTTTGAAGTGATGAGTCCGGGCTTAGGACTAAGCAATCCGATTGGTTCAAAGCACGTTTTATGGGTAATCGCTTTAGCGCCTGGTCACAAATCATACAAAATCGCTTTATTATAGAAGACGTCTATACTACGTTATAACGAGTCATTAATGTATTTAATGTATTTTAAATTATATGTTTCATATACTAGTATTTAACCGAAGCTATAGATTGTGAAATTAAAGGGGGGGTACAATGGTGTTTCATGTATTCAGAGTTGTTTACAGTGTTAAAGAGATGGATTCTCATGCTTAACATGGCCAAGTTTAAAAAAAATATTTTGGACGAATAACGGAGAATTTCTGTGCCGAAAATCTTACTTCCGGGTTGGTACAAGTTTCGGCTGTTTTTTTTTCGATCGTGGATCTAATGACGTAGACCAGAGTGGAACTCCTTATATGAGCATTTCTCCCGGAAAAGCTCGCCCGCGCACACGTCGACCAGAGGAGAGCGAGACCGCACACATCAACGCGCTTCAACAGGAAATCATCGGCAGCGCTGCATAGTGTCTCCAAAGTGTGTTTTTGGATGTGAGGGAAAGCTTACCGTGTTCAGCTTCCCAAAGAACCCAGCGTTAGAAACAGTGGATGCAGATGGTTTTTCCGGGGCAAAAACGAGTTGTGTAGACTGTTTGTCCCCTGCATTTCGACGATGAATGTTTTATAAACAAAGCCCAGATCGACGGATTTGCAGATCGTCTAATGCTTAAGGATCGAGCAGTCACAATGATAAAGGTTCGCGGTCGCAGGCGGTGAGTAAAACTGGTTCAAATGTCTCTGTGTGTTGTTGTTAGCTATCAGCGCGTCAGCACAGCGTTAGCTTCGCCCAGAGCCATAGAGAGAATTCTCTCTATGGCTCTGGCTTCGCCCACACGGCCCGCCTCCAGACGCTCGTTTTTTTCCGGAAAGACTCGGTACAGCCTATCTTTCTTTTATAAATATAATAAAACTAAAGACTTTTTGGAGATATGAAGGATGCAATACTACTCTATAGGTACTCAAGATTAACAGGAGATTGAGTGAAAATGAGCATTTCACCCCCCCTTTAAACATTTCTCGTTGTTAGTGTGTTTTTTTTAGTTAGCTTAGATAGTAGCATAGCATACAGCTAACGTTATCCGATGATCGTGCTATGAGCTTTACCTGAGCTTATACTGCACTGATACTGCCTTACCATATTCACAGCAATTCGTAGTGCAATTATAATTATGTCATTATTTTTTATCGCAATAATCAGCGCAATATGTTACAGGTACACTTTTATTTATTAAAAGAGCCATAAAATAATGTTTATTTGTGTATATTACTATTTTTCTTATTAACAGTTTAGACATTTAAATAAATTACAGAATGCTAGCTATGTTTTGTGGGTATAAATATGAATTGGTTGTCAAGCCTTGACTAAAGAACAGGGGCCGTATTCACAAAGCATTTTATCTTACCACTAGGAGTACTCCTAAATCGCACTAAAAGATTTTAGCTAGGAGTTTTCTCTTAAAAGTTATTCACAACGCCTTTCAGACCTACTCTTAGTAAAGAAAAATGACAACTCCTAAACTAAGAGTCAGAGGTGTGGACTCGAGTCATGTGACTTGGACTCGAGTCAGACTCGAGTCATGAATTTGATGACTTCAGACTCGACTCGACAAAATGTACAAAGACTTGCAACTCGACTTGGACTTTAACATCAATGACTTGTGACTTCACTTGGACTTGCGCCTTTTGACTCGAGAAGACTTGCTACTTCCCATGAAAACTGGGGAAAAAATGTTCACACGGCCGCGCCGCTCTCAGTTGATCTGCATCTCTGAAAAAATGTGCACCACCTGTATGCATGCTGAGAGCACGCGCGCTGCCTGCACGACACCCAATCACTGTAGTCCCACGTTGTTTTGATTCGACAGCATCTAAGCAGGCACATTGCAAATTGCAACACATGCTACGAATTTGAACGAATGCTAAGCACCTTATTGGATGTACCGTAACTTACTAGCTGCTACATAGCTGCCAACTCTCACGCATTCACCGTGAGACACACCCAATTGACACTTTTCACACGCGAGAGCCACACATCCATTTTCTCACGCACAGAAAAATCGCGAAGCAAAGAGGACACGGAGACCGACAGACTGGACAGAGCACGAACAGGTTACTTATTATATAAAAAAATCTCTGCTCTCAGATTCTGTCACTTTTATTACGAAATTCAGACAATAAATACCGTTTTGGCGCTTGTAAATGTGACACGACAGATCCCTAGCGGCACGTGAACCGATCATCTCTAGCTGATAGTAAATAACGTTAAACACGAATGAACACTGTTGAAAGATACAGTACAACTTACCGAAATGTATATTCCTCATACATAATATCGACCCATCAATCAAAGGGGTCAATAAAACAGTTGGAGAACAATTATGTCACATAAAATTTACCTCAGGAAAGCCATTTAATGACCATAATATAGGCACGTTAGTTGGCTAGAAAAAAAAGAGCTATAGAGAGTATTTTGCTAAATATGTGTACTATATTGCATGTTTATTATATTTTTACTTATCATTAAATAAAGTTGTTATTATAATAAAAAAACGCATTATATTTAATTTGTGTTATTTTTAACCTTAAATAATACTGCCAGCTGATAGGGCTCTGTGTACGGTATGTTTACAGCATTAGGTGAGTTGTTTTTTTCTTGAGAAAAATTAATGCCTATCTTGTGTAGCCTACCTAATATTTATCCAAATGAGTCAATATTAAATCAAATCACAATAATTGAATTGAACTGAAATAATAAAAAAGCGTAGCTTACCAGAAATTGAACCATGTAAACATTGTAACATGTTGTCACTAAACCTAATAAAATTCAGTTTAGTTACTAAAATGTTTTGACAATCACAATACACTTATTGTGATGCAAAAATTACATCACAGTTATTAATAACTGATGATTATACTGTCCTTGTGTTGAAAAAAAACTTAGATTAAACACACTCGCAACAGACACACCCCAAAGCGGAGACGTTACAGCGTTGCCAGCGGCACTGAGCGGAGTTTTGCCGCTGTAGTGGACACGCACCGTATACTTTCGTCTGGCTCCGCAGCGCGAGTCTCCGCTGACGGACGAGGCGTTTATACTTGACGCGCTCGCCGTTGTACTATTCTTTGAAACGACAGGGGGCGACTCGAGTAAAGCCTGTTTTATACTTCTGCGTCGGACCTACGCCGAAGCCTCTACGATGTAGGCAATGCGTTGGTTTTCATTTATACTTCTGCGTCGTTGTCCGTGTGACGCGCAATTACACTTGCAGGGAGCTGAGGAAGGGGTTCTAGCAGACCAATCACAGCGCTTGTGTCCGCATAGAGTTGACGCGTTGTTACATTTTTGGAGAGGTGCACGTCAGGGTACGCCGAAGGGTACGCGCGCTACACACAGCCTACGACGTAGCTACGGCGTGAGTTCGACGCAGAAGTATAAAATAGGCTTAATTGTCCTCTAAACCATCAGGAATCAGCAGTTAGAAGAAGAAAGCTACACACGTGACAATGTTTATTTTAGTACAACACCACCAATACAACAAAAAGAATCTGTAAAACCCAGTAAACCCTGAGATTATTACTCAATAAAACAAAATATATGGATATGAGAATGTGTATACAACATAACTAAATTAACGATCTCTTACATATTTTCTAATTTCACTAAACATTTCATTTAGTTTCGTGAACATTACCCCGATGAAAATGAACCATGCTTTTACTATAGTAAAAGTGTAGTAACCATGTTTCTTTGGTTGGACTGATAAAGTTAACATTTGTACAGCCAGGGCCGTAGCTAGAGGATTCGGGGCCCCCTGAAAAAAATATTGATGTGGGCCCCCACCACCCTCCACCAATATCATATACTGTACAACAGATGAGCATGGAGGCCCACATACAGTATAACAGAAGAAGGTGATGTTGTTGTAAAACCTTTATTTTAAAAGTTAAATTTATATAAAAATTACAACTAATAAAAAGAAATTGTTAAATAATAATAAAACCAATTTTAAAAAAGTAACGGCAAAATAATATTTTTTCCCCCATCAGGGAAACAGTCTGTTATAATTCATAAATCAAAAAGTAAACATTTATACAAGAATGACAAGAATGCAGTCAAATTTAAAAAATAACCTCATTTATTGTTTTATTTTTTAATAAAGATAATATTATTAAATAAAGCTAAAATGTATTCATTCAAGTGTATTCGTGTTTTATTGATGTAGGCTAATAAATACATCATCAGCCGGCAGGTTAGGTGCATAATGCAATGCGTCGTGACTCGTGTCAATTTTTTAACTCTATTTACAATAGTGTAAAAAGACAGGGATTTTGAACACGTAATCATTCGGTCGATTGTGGTGCGCATCGATAATGAAGAGTGAGTAGCCTACCCGACAGGCTGTAGACGGTAGTTTTCTTATTTCCAGCGAAATAACAATACAACCTGTCTTCAAAGAACGTCTTGATCGACTGGGATACAACAACTCTCCTGGCCTCCCTCTCATTCTTTTCATAGCATTTCTGGTGCCCTAAGTTATGTTTTCTTTTCCCCGACATTTTCAGTTAATCTCCTGCTCTTCCACCAAGTTCATCGTTAACTTCAGGCACTGCCGCCTCAACTCTGATTGGTTCTGTTCACGAGCTGGGGCGGGACTTACAATTTTATTGGGTCGATCTGATGTTTGTCACTGACTGAATAATTAATAAATACTTTAGATCGGACTAAACCATTTATAGGGAGGTAAGAGAATATTTTGAAAAAATATTTAACCAAATTGCATGTTTTCGTGGTTTTTATTTAAATCTCAGGCATACAACTAATATAAATATTAGAATTTTTCATACAACAGGGGCCTATATAGTATAACTGCTGGATTTTGTGGGGCCCCCTGGGCAGTGGGGGCCCCTATAATTGTCACCACCTTTCACCCCACTAGCGACGGCCCTGTGTACAGCCACAGTATTACTACAAATAAGTCAGACAGAAACATCAAAATAAATACATAAAAAAGACACTTGCATGACACTGTACTAGAGCCTTTTTATTTATTGTTTTGTAACCTGCAATGAGGCGCTCAGTATCCTCATCGGACCCTACAAGATAAACACGGTACTTTTTTGGCACAACATAAACCCATTAATATTACGAGACAATAAAATATAACTTTTATTAGGGTTAAACATTTGAATTCTTACACTTAAAAACTGAGGGCGCATCTCCGCTGCTGCATCCGACTGCCAGGTTTACATCACCACCATCACCGCAAAGCTCCTCCCTCCCGCACGCAATGGGTTGTGGGCAATATTAGCCGTTCGAATTCTAACCGGAAATAGTAGACCATCCGGGTATCTTTGGAACACTCATTTCAACATACTACGATTTGGGACGTACTAATTCTAGTTTCGCATACTATTTAGGATGGATAGTATGCGAATTGGGACTTATCCTCTTGCGAAAGTCATTTACTGCCGCGCCAGCATCAGTTGTGCGCTTTGTTAATGTTGTAATTCATTTTTCCGCCATATAATTGTTTATATGTTTTCCATAGAACTGAATAAACCATGGAGGAAATTTGAATGGGGGTAAGCTATGCTTATATGCTATGCAGACAAGTGTTTATTCATATTTCTATGTAGGCTATGTCCATACTCGAAGAGCAATTTTTTCATCTTACATGAAAAAAGTGAAAATGAAAATGAAATTGTCGTTATGTTTATGGATAAATCCACATGAGCTCTATAACAAAAAAATCTCCTATTTCAGCAAACAAAGTAAGACAGACCAAGCTAAAAGAGGCCATTTATATTTTTTTTAACCTCCCATCACCAATCCAGCCATGGTTTAGTCAATCTGTCATCTGGCGGCTGTCCCTTGCTTATTTGCTTCTTTTGGGAAATACTCTGGGTTCGGGATAGATTCCGGACTCAGAGCCCTCCCCTTAGACTGCACGCCAAATATGTATAGCCTACTCTTCCTTCTGTCAGATGTGAACTTGTGAATTTAGTGTGTAAATAAATGTGTCTCTTGTCTTTGTGCAGACAGGGGAAAGAGCTGAAAACACGTCTAGAAAATTTCCGTCCGAGTAATCCGGATGTTACACATGTCAGGATCCTGGTAGCTGGGCAAATTGGAGCAGGGAAGTCCAGCTTTATTAACTCCGTCAATAGTGTCTTTCAAGGAGAAATGTTTTGTGAAGCACTAGTTGATAATTCACAATCAGCCGCCAGTCATAGTTTCACGAAAAGAGTAGGTATTATTTGACTCCTATTGCACTCACATGGAATAAACATTATCTTAAAGCTAAAAATGAAAATGAAGATGCTAAGATGTTAGGAATATGCTATAAGGAAAAATCCCCAAATGAACTAGAAATCTTTTTGAAATCAAAAGCATTGAAAATATTTTGGCAATGTGTGTGATATTTACAAATATTTATGGTGCCATATTCTTGGTCTTTGTTTATAGCTGACCACATTCCGCATCAGAAATGCAGATGGAGATTTGCCTTTTGAAATCTGTGACGTAATGGGCTTAGAACCTCAAAATATATCTCTGTGTCAACCTGATGACATTGTCAGAATCATAAATGGCCATGTGAGGGAGGGATATAAAGTAAGACATTAATCTCATTTAAAATTAACATTTACATGTGTGCAATATCTCTCACATTTTTATGTTTTGTCTTTATTTAACAAAACTAGTTCAGCGAGGAGAATCCAGTCCCTAGCGACGATAAACATTACAATGAAAACCCCTCACTGTCGGATCAAGCTTTCTGCCTGGTTTACGTCATTGATGCAAATACAATACATCTCTCTGCAGATAATAAGATATTTATTGAGAAGCTTAGGATCATCCGCCAGAAAATCAGTGAATACGGTAAAACTTTGTATGAATTTTATCTTCATTTTTTTTTATCACAACACTTTATAAAAGCATCTATTCCCTATGAGAAACTATTTAGCATAATGTGTAAAGGTACTCTAAGTTAACCAATACAAATTTAACCTTTGCCATTTGCTGTTTTTTTCTTTTTTTAACAAAGTGAGATAAACTGAAAACACAGGAATATATAAAATCATTCAGATTAAAATAATTTAGCCTTTGTTTCTCATTATAGGGATTCCTCAAGTGATTGTCATGACCAAAGTGGATGAAGCATGTCCACTGGTCAAAGAGGATCTAAAGAAGATCTACAATAGCAAGAAGATCAAAGAGAAGGTAGATCATTCATTTAAACATCTATGCATGTTACATGTTCTATAGTTCGGTAGTTTTACAAACAATTTTGCATTCTGCTTCTGTCCAGATGGAGATCTGCAAAAACGAAGTGGGTGTGCCATTGACCAGTATCTTTCCAGTGAAGAACTACCATGATGAGATTGAAACAGATGATGATGTTGATGTTTTGATTCTCAAGGCATTTGATCAGATTGTGCGTTCTGCTAATGCAAAACTGAGAAGGGGTGCTATAAAAGCAGGCCCGGCCCTAACCAATTTGGTGCCCTAGGCAAGATTTTAAGTGGCGCCCCCTTGCATTGCAGTACAGTGCACTGTTAGTGTACATATACTCACAAGAAACTTAATAGCTTTGTTTTAGACATTATTTTATTTAACTAAAACAATTGCACATTCAAAATACTAATTATAATAATAATAATCAAATTATATTAGTAATTCATATATTAGTAATAATTTAAATTATTGTCATTACAATGAAATTCTAATTAGCAGAATGCAAAAGAATCAGTAAACTGCAGTATAATATTGCATGTGGGAATGCTAGTTATGCTCTAACATTAATGATGTGCACTTTAACACAGGTGTAAATTTTAACATGATAAACACACTTTATAGACAATATGAGCTGTAACACAGTTAACAGCTGGCGTTACAACTATGGAATTATTATTATGATTATTAATGGTATTTTGATTGATTATTACAAGCTGGGAAAACGTGAGATAATAATGTCAATGAAATTAACATTAATACACCTGCTGATTTGATCTAATATTTACACATTTGTCCAAGGAAGGTACTCATATTACTATTTTCCATAATAATAGCGCTAGGCTTATCTGTTAGAACCATTGACTGTTAATATTTTGGTTAGAACTAGCAGATAGCGCTGGTTATTTATAGATTAGCTAACCACCATGTATGCTAATGACTAATGGCATTATTGATCATCGTTCTGTAACATCAAAATAATATCATTAACATCATCTTTATTGTAACATTACCTTTGTCTTTGTCGCGTTTTTCCTCCTCTTCTTTTCTTTTTTTCCTCCCCTGGGCACCAGATAATTTGGGACGCTTTGACATATTAACTTTTTTTGACGCAATAAAAACAAAAACCGAATGGCGGCCGCGGGTAAAAGAAGTCTGATTGGTGGAAGTGTATGATCCCTTCAACTCCCCCCTGGTCACGTTAAAGTAAGAATTTATAAGAGAAATTCAATGCCATTAGAAAAATGTGATCACAAAAAAAAAAAGAAAAAAAGAAAGAAAGTCAATGCCATGTAAATCCCATTATTGCTCCACTCGTTGCAGTGTTAATGAAGTACAATAAAAGCGGAAAGTTCCTTACGCGGCTCTGGCGCCCCCCTAGGGTATACGGCGCCCTTAGCATTTGCCTATACTGCCTATGCCACGGGCCGGCCCTGTATAAAAGTATGAGAAATTCACAAGTTGGAAGACCAGAGAATGTTGTAACATGCATGGGCAGAGCATTTTAACTGTTAAAATAGAAAGGATTTTTCAGATTTTTCCCTTATAGTTGAATGAATGTTAAATGACCAAATGTGTATTATCATATGAATCAGACAAACAAATGGTCACACACCTCCAGGTACAACCTCTGAATGCAAATTTCTTTTGTTAGAACATGTTTCCATGTGAAAGGTTTGTCTATATAATTAAATGCAGCAGGAAATTAGGGCCCTTTTCTGTATTTCAGATTGGTCCGTGAAGCTGAGAGGGAAACCTCTCAGCCTCATGTATTTCTTAATGTTGGGTATGCATCTCTTTTCTTTATTCCAGAGAATTTGATGTTTTGTATCGATTATCTTTGAATTGATTATGAAATTGGCATGATACATTTACCTGACATAATAAATTGTTACATTTGATTATTCTAACTGACTTTGACATTCGCTCATAATTAATGATCCACAGATATCATGATTAAACCTTTTCATTTTGGAGTCAGATGAAATAACGAGATAATACATATTCAAATGTATTGCATTTAATCAAAAAATACTTTGCCTCGAGAAAAGGACAGTAACACGTTAAGACCTTCCGCGCTGGTCGGATGCCTCCATTGGGCCGATCGAGCGTGAGTTTACATAGCAAACATTTGACAATGGTAAAATTGTGTATTTGTTTAATTGTGTATTCCATGGTTTTCGAGCAAGATGTAAAATAGCTCTTCCTGCTACTTGGAAATAAAAATGTGTTGTTGGCAACTACTTATTTTGTGTAGTCGTCTTCTTCTGTGTAATGGTAATTGGTAGTCTGCCTGTTTGGCGTCCTCTCTTGATCATCGTTCCAGTTTGGATTTGTGTCTTCGGTTCCTGCCGTCATCATTGCAATTCTGGATTACGGACTTCTCACTCATCTGCCATCCACCACCAGCCCGGTTGCCCATCGAGGTCTCTGCGTCACTCTCCTGCCCTGTGTCTCGTGTTTGTATAGACCTGACCTTCACTGTTTATTTATAATAAACATCTTTTATCTTTTATCATCTGGCTCATATACGACTTTTTATGAAGGGCCAGTGTCGGCTAAAAGCAGTTGTACTCGCGCTGGCTCATATACGGCTTTTTATGAAGGGCCAGTGTCGGCTAAAAACAGTAGTAGGCTACTCGCGCTGGCTCATATACGGCTTTTTATGAAGGGCCAGTGTAATGTATTTGAGTGATGTTCTAATACCTCATAACCACTAGAGGGCACTCCTGTGCTGTTGGTTGCTGTTGTTGCGGTGTGCCAAATAAAAACGAGTCTAAACAGTGCAGTCATGTCTCCAGTGTCACTTGTGTATATTCTGAAACACAACAGAATAATATATGTTATTATAGCATATTGATGCAGACATAACTTAAATTGGCGAGAATAAAGATTTTAACGAGAAATAAGAGAATAACGAGAATAAAGTTCCCACGGCTAATATCGAGCCTTCAGTCGAACGGAAAGGACGGCTATGATCATTGGACATGTCGGGGCATTCGACGAGGCAAGAGAGCAATGGCCTACGTATGTAGAATGTTTTGAACACTTTGTGGAGGCTAATGGCATTAGCGAAGGGAAAAGAGTGCCAGTTTTTCTCAGTCTAATGGGGGCATCAACTTACAGACTTTTACGTAGTCTCATTGCACCAGTTAAGCCGGGGACTATGGAATATGATGAGATTGTTAACACCCTCCAAGTACATTTTAACCCCCGGCCCATTGTGATTGCAGAGAGGTTCAAATTTCATAAACGTAATCAAGCAGAGGGGGAAAGTGTCGCACAATAGGTGGCGGTGTTAAAGAAACTGGTGGAGCACTGTGAGTTTGGCGACAATCTAAATGACGCACTGCGCGACCGATTCGTGTGTGGCCTGAGTAGCAAGTCAGTACAAAGGAAACTATTGACTGAATCGGAGCTCACATATAAAAAGGCAGTGGATATAGCAATGTCAATGGAGGCTGTATCTAGAGAATCACAGCACTTGAGCAACTCATTGAAAGTAAATGCCATGTCTCTGGCGTCAGAATCGCCCAATGAGAAATGTTATAAATGTGAAAGTCCAAACATATCCAAAATGAGTGTTTCTACAAAGATCAACTGTGTCACAATTGTGGAAAGAAAGGCCAAATTTCACAAATGTGTAAAGGTAAGAAGACAGAGGAGAAAACACTTAGAACTACAGTAAAAGGGAAAAGTGGAAAATGGAAGGGACAAACAAAGAAAAGACCAATTCACAGAGTGAATGCTAATATGGAAAAGAGTGAGGAAGAGACAAATTCAGACACGGATACGGAACTGACAATACACAAAGTGACAGCAACACTGCACAATTCTCCACAGGTGAACAAAATGAAAAGTGAAACTGATTTATTGTCATCTGTAATAAAAGTACAACCAGAAATTGAGGGATTGCCAATTGATATGGAAGTGGATACTGGGGCGACGGTCTCTATTATCTCAAGTGAACTGTACAGAGATAAACTGAGCCATGTTCGATTACGCCAGACGAACGTTGTTCTCAAGACGTATACAGGCGAAGTCATCCCACCAGAAGGCGTCAGCAAAGTGCATGTCAAGCTAAACAGACAAAGCGTATGCTTACCTTTGTATGTTGTTACAGGAAACGCAGCTCCTCTGTTGCAGAATTCTAGATTGGCGTGAGATCAAAACTGTAAGAGCAGTGCATCAAGTTAACCCTCTGGGGTCTGAGGTGTTTTTGGGGCCCTTGGGATGTTCTGACATGCCCTGACATTTGTGCTTTTTTCAGTTGCTTATAAACATATTAATGGCAAAGGTGTAAATTCACTCTATATAGCACAAACAGGGCTACCATAATATGTAAGCATCATGTATGTAGATGTATTTTATTTTTAGAGAATAATGTTTATGTGTGGTTATTGAAAAAAATAAAAATGAAAGTTGCTGAAATAAGACCACAAAACTCATACTAAATATGTGTCCACAAGACTTTTGACTAATGGATGTTGTCGCTTCGTGTTCTGGCTTCAAAATTATGTGAAAATAGTCTTGCTTTATCGTTCACATAAAACAATACATTGATTTAAATTGGGTAAGACAGGTTTTGCTTGGAAAGCCAATATGCGAGGGGGGCGTGAACGAGGAGTGGTTTACACCTGAGAATACAATGTCCCACCCATTATGCGTAATTACTGCATAATTAATGCATAATGAGCCATTCATTCAGGTGTGACACTGACTGAGCCACAAGAATGAATGCAAGGACAAAAGATATATTTAGAAGAAGACTTATATTGACCATTTAAGATTTTGCTTACATCTATCTTGTAAATATGTTTTGCTATTTTATTAAAAAGGTTACAATTACAACAATAATTAAAATTTCAACAATATTTCAAGTGTACTCTTTCTTTGTAAAAAAATGATTATAGGCCTACATTTTATCATATGTATTCATTAGTTTGAATACAGCCAACATTGGAACATCTAACATCTTAGTTGATGACTTTATTTTTGACAAAAATATATTTTACACACTGATAAAATGTATATATATATATATACATTTTATCAGTGTTGTGTACTCGAGACTCGGACTCGGTCTCGAGACCATATTTTAATGGTCTCGGTCTTGTCATGGACTCGTGTGCATTTTGACTCGGAATTGACTCGTACTCGAACATATTAGGACTCGGACTTATTCCCGAGTCCACTCGAGTCCCATTCAAAATATTTCATGATTGTTACTGTATGTTAATATTTCTTTAAATTGTTGTTTGATTGAAACGTCCAATGATTGCTGACTTTCTTGTGCGCAACTGCGCATGACTTGAGACTAACGTTCGCGCCACGCAAATGCAGCAGGAGCCTGGTCAGATGTGATGTTGCTAAAAGTTTTGTTACAGTTGAACATAATAATAATAATAATAATAATTCATTACATTTATATAGCGCTTTTCTAGGCACTCAAAGCGCTTTACATAGAAGGGGGAATCTCCTCAACCACCACCAATGTGCAGCATCCACTTGGATGATGCGACGGCAGCCATATTGCGCCAGAACGCCCACCACACACCAGCTTACTGGTGGAGAGGAGACAGAGTGATGAAGCCAATCAGTATGTGGGGATAATTAGGAGGCCATGATGGACAGAGGCCACTGGGCAAATTTGGCCAGGATGCCGGGGTTACACCCCTACTCTTTCGAAAGACATCCTGGGATTTTTAATGACCACAGAGAGTCAGGACCTCGGTTTTACGTCTCATCCGAAGGATATACAGGTATAGTGGTACAGTAATAGTATTTGTACTAGAAAATGTTATGTGGTCTTACTGTATAGAGTGATACAACAATGTTATGTGGACAAGAGCACTTACTGATTGTAATAATTGTAATAAAATGACCTTTACACCACCTACTATGTGGCCTTTTTACCATTACAGTGTACATGATTCCATGGTATATTTGATTTACTGTTTGAGTATGGTGCCAATTTTATTGTTACCACCAAATATTTTACATATTCTTAAAGATATCTTTAGGTCTGGTTTTTAGACCCAACCTTAGGTTATCCAACCTCTCTGGTCTCGGTCTCGACTCGACTCTGACTCGACTCTCTCTGGTCTTGGTCTCGACTCGGACTCGACTCTATTTGGTCTCGGTCTCGAGTGAGCTGGTCTCGACTACAACACTGCATTTTATCATACATATTTCAAAGTTAAGGATTCATTTGTTTGAATATGTGACCCTGGACCACAAAATCAGTCTTATGTGTAATTTTTTTTAAATTGAGATTTATACATCATCTGAAAGCTGAATACATAATCTTTCCATTGATGTATGGTTTGTTAGGATAGGACAATATTTGGCCAAGATGCAACTATTTGAAAATCTGGAATCTGAAGGTACAGAAAAATCGAAATATTGAGAAAATCGCCTTTAAAGTTGTTCATTTCTATTGGCGATAGTGCTGCATCCATTCACAAAAATAAATGTTTTATATATTTAAGGTGGGAAATTTACAAAATATCTTCATGGATCATGATCTTTACTTAATATCCTAATGATTTTTGGCATGAAAGAAAAATCTATAATTTTGACCCATACAATGTTTTGTTGGCTATTGCCACAAATATACCCGTGCAACATAAGACTGGTTTTGTGATCCAGGGTCACAATATCGCCTACATTGGAACAAACACTATAACATCTTAGTTGATTATTTTTGACAAAACATATATATATATATATATATATATATATATATATATATATATATATATATATATATATATTTAACACAAGCAGAAATTGGCAACATTATAAGCTTATTTGATGTCGCAGTATTTTACAGTAAAAACTTTATAATCTATCTGATTTTTGTAGTCGATTTTAACTCATCTTAGTATAGCAATAGAGTTTGCTAAAAGCTGTTCAATCATTCACACACAGAAACACGATTAATTTTGAAACAGTATTTGTGCCAGCTGTAGCTCCACAACAGCGCGCATCTGTGCATTCATTCATTCACACACAGAAACGCGATTCATTTTGAAACAGTATTTGTGCCAGCTGTAGTAGCTCCACAACAGCACGCATCTGTGCATTCATTCATTGATGCACAGAAACGTGATTCATATTTAAACAGTCTTTTTGCGTGTACAGACACTTGCGATTAGAACAAAGCATATAACTGACCTAACTTGGAGGTTAGCTAACTTTAGCTAAGAGTGAGTTTTTCAAAACTTCATTGGAGTATTTGGGACATGTGATAGATGCATCAGGGCTTCACAAGTCCCCAGACAAACTGCGTGCCATCGCCGAAGCACCAGCTCCTGATAATGTTAACCAACTCCGATCTTTTTTGGGACTGGTTAATTATTATGCAAGATTTGTGCCAAATATGGCCACAGTTCTTCATCCCCTGAATGCAATGCTACACAAGGAGGTGAAGTGGAAGTGGTCGCCAGAGTGTGAGAAAGCATTTCAAGATGCTAAAACGTGGCTGTTAACACCCAGTGTACTCACACATTATAATCCAAGACTTCCAGTTCGCTTGGCCTGTGATGCTTCACCATATGGGGTGGGAGCAGTAATGTCACACATGATGCCGGATGGTCAGGAAAGACCCATAGCCTTTGCGTCCCGAACTCTGAGTGAACCTGAGCAAAACTATGCGCAACTGGAACGTGAAGCATTAGGAATCATCTTTGGGGTAAGAAAGTTTCATACTTATCTATATGGACGCCACTTCACATTATTAACAGACCATCGTCCACTTACCACCATACTCTATCCTAACAAAGCAACTCCATCCATGGCTGCTGCAAGACTTCAGAGGTGGGTAGCAGAGACTTCTTCTGCTAGCTGCACATAACTACACAATCCAATATAGAAGTGCTACTGACCATGGGAATGCTGATGCGTTATCGCGATTGCCACTGCCCGTACAGCACAGAGACAGGAAAGATGCAATGGACCTCATATTTTTTTATTTTATCATATTTTTTACCATATTTTTTATTTTTTGAATTTTTTACCTCATAAAAAAAAGGATGCACTTCCAGTATGTAGCAGCGACATCAGTAAAGGAACCAGAGCAGATCCGATCCTCTGTCGTGTGAAGGAGATAGTATCCACTGGATCATTTACATCTACCAAAGACTCAGAAAATGTACTAAAACCATACCTCACAAGGAAGGAGGAACTCTCACTGATGCAGGACTGTCTGATGTGGGGACAGCGAGTTATCGTTCCATCGAATCTGAGACAACGTTTTTTGGAGGATTTACACACAGGACACCCAGGTGTAGTAAAAATTAAGGCTGGTACATCTGGTGGCCAAATATTGACTTGCAAATTGAAGAAAAATCAAAGACTTGCATGTCCTGTCAACAAAATCAGAAATCTCCATGTCTCTCACCTCTACATCCCTGGGCATGGCCAGAAGCTCCTTGGCGGCGAATTAACATCGATTTTGCTGGTCCATTTGAAGGGCGAATGTTTTTGGTAGTTGTGGACACACACTCAAAATGGCCAGAGGTTCATGTGATGGATTTGACAACTTCCTCCTAGACAATTCAAGTTCTGCGTGGTCTATTCAGTCGTTACGGGATACCTGAAACCTTAGTTAGCGACAATGGCCCACAATTTATTTCAGAGGAGCTTGGATGTTTTCTGAAAACAAATAGTGTTAAACATGTGCGTTCTGCACCATTCCACCCAGCCACCAACTGAGCGTTTCGTTCAGACTTTTAAACATTCACTGAAAGCATCCAAAGAACCAGTACCAATACAGCAAAGATTAGACTCTTTCTTGTTACAGTACAGGAATACATAGCACAACAAAAGAAACACCTGCTATGTTATTCTTGCATCGCAGATTGAGGACACGGCTGGATCTACTGAAACCAAGTGTGAAACTGACTGTGGAGCAGGCACAAAAAGTTCAATGTTCTCACGTGCCCTCCATGCAAAACACAGAGACTTCAATGTGGGTGATTCGGTGCTGGTCAGAGATTATCGACGGGGAGAAGAGAAGTGGAAAACCGGTAATGTTTCTTCTCAGCCAGGACCAGTGTCATAAACGGTTCAGGTGGACAGTTCACAAAGCTGGAAAAGACATGCAGACCAAATGTTAGACTGTCATCCAGAAATTACAAAAAAACACAGAACCACTGCCAGCAGAGAACAGTACATCACAAACACTGAATGATAAGGGACAAGAACTGCCTTTAACATCTAATGACACCGAACCAAATGCTCTTGACCAGCATGTAACCAAGCTTGTTGAGCCATCGCCAGTTTTTTTCCCAAATGCGAGAAGTTTGGGGAACTGTTATTTCCTAAGATGAATGGATGTTGTTATGTTAAAAAGCAAAAATACGGGGGTAGACTGAATTAATGAGGGAGGAGATGTAATGTATTTGAGTGATGTTCTAATACCTCATGGCCACTAGAGGGCACTCCTGTGCTGTTGGTTGTTGTGGTGTGCCGAATAAAAACGAGTCTAAACAGTGCAGTCATGTCACCGGTTTCCCTCGTGTATTTTCTGAAACACAACAGAATAATAATGTTATTTTAGCATTGATGCAGACATAACAGCCAGTGTCGGCTAAAAGCAGATGTAGGCTACTCGCGCGCGCATATATACAGCGTTGGTAACGCTTTCGATTACAGCCCGGAAAGTACTGCGTAATTAAAATGAAAGTACAGTATAACTTTCGGTAATTACAGTTTACCTATAAAGTACGTACGTGTAAGTAGGCTATAGGGGAATAATATGTAAAGTTTTGAGAATAAAGGGGTAACAACCAGGAAAATAACAAATTATTTAGGCAAATTATTTATACTAAGTAGGCTATTTTAGAATCTTACTTTTGTGAGCAATTTAGCGAGTACATACACTGCACCTTTTTGTAATAATAGTGTATAAAAATACATAAAGGCTTTTCTTTTAAATTACGGGGTACAATATCAGTGCATTTATAAAGTAGGCTAATTTGTTATTATTGCAAAGGTGCACTGATTAAGTTTCAAGGCAAGTAAAACTATTGCAACTTTTTTCTTTTTTTTTAAATGCTGGGAAAATATACTCTTGTTCCATGTAGTTACAGGTTAAGTATGACATTGCGGGCTGTAAATTAAAGTGGTGCTTCCTACCCTCTTGTTTCATGTAGCCTACTTACAGGGTAAGTACAATAAAAACACATGTACACACACACAATCTGATATCACTCGGAAAACTTTATTTGAAAAACAACTTATTTCAAAACGGATTTACAGCACTTTGTTTCTCTTGCTTGGTTTCCTCCTCCTCTTGTTCCTCTTCTTCTTTTTCTTTCTTTCCACTGATGAATCTTCCCAGCAAGCAATAGCCGTCATTTCAACGTCTCGGTTAAATATAGACCCGATATAGTTCGGCTATGTGTAACCCACTTTTAGCCCAAATAACTTTTAATCTGGATAAATGTATTTTTTTTCCAAAATAACTTGTGAGATGTATGATATTCCATCATGTAAGCTGTGATTACAAGTTGTTTGGTTTGCTTTATTTTACATGTTATATGTGTAGGCTGTGCGTAGCCACGATTTAGCTCGTATTCAGACCCGGCTATTGTAGCCCACTTTTAGTCAAAACTGATTAATTGTAGTTTTTTGCCAGGCAGTGCATGAAATGGTTGATATTCCATCATGTTCGCATTGCTAATGATATCTACAAGGTTCAATGTGTCATTTCACGACATGGTCGATCTGTAGTCACGATTTAGCTCCGAATTGGACGGGCTATATGCGGTCTGCTTTAGCCCACCTGGCGAAATCACAGCAATCTGTTCTACGTACGGCTTGGCTATAGCCCTGATTCAGACCAGCGATATAGCCTATAATAATATTAGTCTTAAAAATGTTTTCGCTCACACAGCTTAATGTTTGCTGTCACACATAAACATAACATTCATACACAATCTACGATATGACTGTCTATCATTTCAAATTAAATAAAATGCAATTGCATTTCTCAACCGCTAGATGGCACAATCGAAACACTACTGAGACATGACTACTGGGACTACTGGCATGTAGTCTCAGCCTCAGACGTCACGCCCACGGAACGTTGGCTAAACGTCTGATGCATATGGTACACTTAACCAGAGAATGTCTAATAGGAAGTGCCAAGGCTCTCCGTAGACGGGCTCTGACTTAACTGGAAACACTTCAGGAATGTCGAAGTCGTCATCTGATTGGTTGAATTTTATCGGATTTCCGGGGGGCGCGAGTGTCGCGTTTATTTTCGGTCCGCCGGGAAACAAAGCGCAGACGTGTGATTGCGGAAGAAAAACTGTTGTGTTTACATGAGTGACAATGAGCATTTATCAAGATCAGCTAAACGTAGGATTCTCAAAAGTATGCGAGGTTCACGGCATAGACTCTTTAAGAGATGTCCAGGAGTTTTGTTTGAGGCACTTAGTGTTTTCTTCTCCTTCTTTGATTTTCTATGCTGACTGACTTGTTGCACGCCGGTCTGTTGTTGTGGGGACATTTCCACGCCCCGAAACGTGACGCTGAACGAAACGAACTGTAATTGGTTGTTTGACATGTCGGTCAAACGGCCTTAAGGGCGGGCCTTGGCCAAAGAAAGCTGCTATGAATTCCAGACCTTCAGCCGTCAGTCTGAAGGTCTGGCTACGCGAGACTAACTGGCATGCGACTAGATCACTTTAGCCAGATCTCGCGATAAACATTTCCGCTATTTTCAATTTTATTTTACACGAGGCAGCTGTCGGAGAGCAACGGGCGAGCGACACTCTGAAAACCTTCAAATTTCTACTTCGATCTTGTAAGTATGCGTGTTATTTTTGTTATGTTCATTGTTTAAATTAGTTAGTTGTTATAATGTGTAGAAACCGTGACATTTTAACATTACCATTGCAGAGTACTATTTTTCTCCAACAAGTTAACGTTTACTGCACGTGTTATTGCAACTGTGTGCCCTTAATCTAAAATGTATCTAAATTCAAGGTAAGCATGAAACTATGAAACTTATCATTACTATTTTTTATTATTATTAAAGATACCAATATATTTTTGTTTTTAGATTAGAGTAAGAAATAATAGATTTTGATTTAATGCAAATTTTCAAAGTATACTTCACATAAAACTTAACAGCAACATAGTGCAACATGAAAAAAAAAAATGAAAAAAAAAAAGTCCTTTCCGATTAATAAAAGGTAGTGTCAAACAGTAAAGTCTTTAAACTTGATTTAAAATAATTAAAATATGCAGCATACATTAAGTTTTCAGTGAATTTGTTTCAGATATATGGTGCATAAAAACTGAATGCTGCTTCTCCATGTTTTGTTTTGACTTTGGGGATATAAAAGTAGCTGGCTACTGTCCCAGATGACCTGAGAGGTCTGCTCTGGATGGTTCATAAGGCATCAGAAGATTAGAAATTTACTTTGGCCTTAAAATGTTAATTAATTTAATAACCAGCTGTAGTATTTTGATATGAATTCTTCGACAGACAGATAGCCAGTGTAAAAACCTCAGAACTGGAGTGATGTAATCCACTTTATTTGATTTAAAGACCCTGTTTATTGCAAATACTCCAGCAATCAGTCAACAAAGTACAGCAATTGAATATACAGAACACTTGTCACTGACTACCATTAAATGTCTTGTTACCAGCATTCTTCAAAATATATATTTTTTGTGTGTGTTCAACAGAAGAAAGCCATACAGGTTTGGAACCAAGTGAAAGTGAGTAAATGCTTACATGATTTTTTTTTAAAGTGAACTACCCCTATAAGTATCTTTTTATGTTCATTAGAGTTATATGAGTAAGTGATAAAGAATGATTTATAGGGATAGTTCACTTTGAAATAAAATTTTGGCATGTTTTAAGCTTACCTTAAGGGAATCCAAGATGTAGGTGTCTTTGTTTCTGAAGTAGTTTCAATTTTGATATTTTTAAGTCAAACTGTTCTTGTCTGTCAGTCAGTCATATAATGCAGGTCTATATGGTCACTACCTGAAAGAGCACGATTGTTGTCACGATTTGTTATGATTTCTCTTACATTGAGCGCGCTTTTTGACGTGCCTACATTTGTAACTAAAAAATTTTGGTCAGCAGTAAAAATTGTCTAACGAACAGTTCTGTTTAAAAATCCGTACTGAAATCGAACCGAAAGCCTCGTACAGAATGGTTCAATACGTGTATCGTTACACCCCTAAAATATATGTATGTGTATATATATATATATATATGTATGTATGTATATGTGTGTGTGTGTATAATTAGTGCATCACCATTATGCAGGCAAAAATTTTCAATTATTGATATTAATTTATTAATAATATTGATATAAATTATTGTCTATATTGATATAAATTATATAGTCTCAATCTATATTCCGTTAACTCTATATTGGCCAGCTCTAGTGTGCATCCTAGCAAAAGGGAATGACTGTAATTAGTTAAAAATGATTGTCAGCAATGCTTTTCTTGAGCAAGAATTTTTTTCTTTTTCTCATTTGGCAGACGCAGTGATGACCAACTTTCCTTCGGCGACTGAATGGGAAATAAAAAATGCAATTTCTGGTCATTTTAAACAAGCACCAGGGAGAGCAGGGGGTGGTGGTTATGGATATAAAGCTAACAATTAATTCTTAAAAATTGTTTTACATATTTTCCAATATTTTATTTGTTCATTTTTATGTTTGAATGTTGTCTAAGTTGTTAATATAATTGTTCTAAATAAATCCCTTTATAATCAATTAGTTTGGATGGATTTTCATTTATGAGAACCTGTTATATTTGAGTGAAAAGAATCCTTATGCCTCATTTTGTTGTCTATTACATGTATATGTAGTGTAATTGATGACAGGTCTATTCTTGGGCTATGGTTAGACGTCTATTAGATTTTCACTGACAGCCCAAAATCAGCCTTGTTTTAGCCTAGACCCATATTGCCTGTCTATTAGACGTATACATGTAGTCGTTTAATAGCTGTCTAATTGATGACTGGTCTATTTTTGGGCTATGGTTAGACGTCTATTAGACGTATAAATATAGTCATTCAATAGCTGTCTAATTGTCTATTCTTGGGCTATGGTTAGACGTCTATTTGACGTATATATGTAGTCATTCAATAGCTGTCTATTCTTGGGCTATGTTTAGACGTCTATTAGATTTTCACTGACAGCCCAAAATTAGCCTTGTTTTAGCCTAGATGTCTGGGCTGTGTTTTGACGGCTATTAGACGTCTATTAGACGCAAAATTGCTTGCTGGGCGTCTCTGTTCGTAATATGTAAACACTCAATTATTTTGAAGTATCGCCCTGGTTGCAATATTTATTCTGATTACTTTTGTGTGATAAAGATGACTGATAAAGCTATTATATGTATGAGTAACAAATTGCTTTTTCTGTATCCATATTTGACTAATAATAATGAAAAAAGTGCACTTCAAATGAACATTTCTTTGACAAATGTTAAATCTTTAATAGTCTTTAATAATCAATATATGTCCAAATTAAAAACTTAATACATGCAAGTAATTATGACTGAAAACATCCAGCAACTAGGGAATACACATCCATATGTTTATATATAGGGCAATACAGCCATCTACTGGTTACACAACAGTATTACAGATGATAAATGCTGCTTGACTCCGAGGTAAATATTTAGTACTGTAAAATCCCTTAAATATAAATATAATAAATATTTTAAGTCTGCAACGTGTTACTGTATGGGGACTTCAAAGCAGTTTGTATTGTTAGATTATAATACATTTCCTCTCTCATTTTCCAGGGAGTGGAGCAACTTTTCCATAAACAAAATTCTGATGCTGACACAGAGGATGGAGTGATAGTACCAGAGATCCACTGTCCCTATCAGACAATAATCTTACTTTGTTCAGACACATCACCTTTGAATGACTGGGATCTTGATCTTCAGACACCTGATTTATTTCAAATATTTAAATTTCCTCTAGATTAAAACAAACACAGTTCACAAGTACACAAGAGGTTTCACTTTATTCTTATTAATCTATGCTGATCTTGGATTAGCATACCAATAGCATATGAATGTTGAGGGGATAGTTCACCCAAAAATACAATTCTCTCTTATTTTGCTCACCCTCATGCTGTCCCAGATGCATTTTACTTTATTTCTACATAAACAAGAATTAAGATTGTAAGGAAAGTAATCCATCTCTGCGAGTCCTAAAGACGCTTTAAAAACCACACACAGTGAGCGTGACGGTAATCCATGCGACCTCAGTGGATGAGTCAATGCCTTCTGAAGTCAAACAATAGGCTAGATAAAAGAAATACTAATAATGTAAACTGTTTTAACTATTAAAAATCTTACGTACATGGGTTACAATCCACTTGTATTATGGACTCACAGAGATGGATTATTTCCTTAAAAATCTTTGTCTATGTTTATGTCAAGAAGAAAGTCATATACATCTGGGATGGCATGAAGGAGAGTAAATTATGAGAGAATGCTCATGTTTTGGGTGGACTATCCTCGTACTGCTTGTGTCCAGTCACTGCTTTGTTACTTGTACTGCAACAGGAACTGCTCAAAGAATCATTGCAACATTTAAAATGTATATGAATTTTTAAAATGTATTCTGTATTTGTAATTGTGCATTTTGTATAGTAATGTATATCATGAGAATACTGTGCATTACGTGTATATTATGCAGTTAATGTTTTGTGGATTCTGGTCTTTCCTGTCACAACATAATTGCATCCAAGACCTTCACTCTGATACTTGTGTATATGCTTTAGTGACAATAAAGAATGTAAATTTATTTGAATATTTTCAATTACATTAATTTAACTGGTTGTATAAGTCACGATTGAAACGGTTGATGATTGTTAAAATATATTTACAATTTTAAATGTTAGCAGATAGTGTTAATTAAATGAAATAACTAAATACAATTATCAATTTAAAAAAAATGGCAACAAGAACATTCTTTGTGTGACATATGTAATGAAATGCCCTTTGAGGTCTGTATCTGACAGCAGGACACGACTGTAATTTTCATTTTGTTTAAATTCCTCTTATTTAAGTGATCATTAATTTTGATGGTGTAAACGTAGGCTATATCATGCTAACAATGAGTAGTGTGATGGCCATGGTTGCCAACCTTGATTACTTGGTTGAAGTTTGACTTTCTTGACGGCTGAATATATCACATACGTTTGCTAGTATTCTCTTTAAATTGTAACAGCTGAACCTAATCATAGCCTAACATGCAAAATAATCATCAGGAATAAACAAATATTCTCCGAAAACATCGGACACTACAATATTTTAAGTATTATATACAGTACTTTAATGTGCAATTACACCTGAATAGACTGAATATAGATCTCTTGTGCTCCTAAAAAGCTTCTGCCAACTAAGTAGTAGCAGCAGGTAAATACAGATAAAATTAAAAAACAAACATAACTTAATATCACTAAAATGAAATAGAAAGCTGCGATTACAGACGCTCACATCCACACATAAACACACCACTGACGTCTTCACTTCCAGGTCACGAAGCTAATCAAAAGCTCAGTAACCAATGAGAACACACTGCTACTAGCCCCGCCCCCACGAGAGAAATGTGTCAGAGCGGCGAACGAAAACTCTGGGAACATAAACGAAAATTTCACGTAAATGAAAACTCTGGAAGCGCATTTGTAAGTTCAGATCAGCGATTGAAATATGAGAAATAGTTAGCAAAACATGCAGTGTATTAAAAACGAAGTCAAAAAATTTGCCTGCGATTTATTCTTTTTCAGTTTTAGAGATAATTTATTTAGTTTCAATTTATATTTTCATTAGTTTCTTGAAAAGCTACGTTCATTTTTATTGGCACAAGAATAGCTCCATATGGGTGGAGAGTGACGTCACAGCTCCCGAATTAAATTTGTTATATCTGCGAAAGGAAAACAGACACAGTGTTTGTTTTAACGGCCCAAACCAGCACAAATCGAGCACAAACGAACGACACCGGTTAGGAGCGATTTAGATGAGGTGGGGTGGAGAGTGACGTCACAGCTCCCGAATTAAATTTGTTATATCTGCGAAAGGAAAACAGATACAGTGTTTGTTTTAACGGCACAAACCGAGCACAAACGAATGACCGGTTTGGAGCGATTTGAAGGACATGGGGTGGAGAGTGACGTCACGCAACCCAAAAAATAATGTTCAATATCTCAAACACGAAACCAGCACAAACATTTGTTTTTGCGGCACAAATCAGCACAAACGCAACACAAACGAATGTCATAGTTTTGGAAATGATTTTGTTTTATGGGGTGCCAACTTCACGGAGGTCACCAACCTGGTCTTGTGAGTAACATTCTCATTGCGTTGTTATATGCTACTTTCAATTTTAAAAGACTTGCCTTTCTATAATTTGACCACAAGTGTGCAGTATAGAACGGTGTGCAATATGCTTTAAACAGAGATATCTTCACACCAACCGTACATGCCCTAAATTTACGTAAAAGAATATTGGCTTGTGCAATGTGCATACATCATGCGACATTGCCTGTAAATATTTTCATCATCTGTCATTTTATCAGTGATAAAATGACCAAGGTATTTCACCTTATTACAGACACTAAGCTTATTATTAGCCAATTTAAAATCAGGGTAGTTCAAACATTTATCATCTTTAGTTCTACTGATCGTGACGACACTCTTATTGGCATTATATTTGATATCATGTTCCACACCATATACCGAACAGATTGTAAGAAGCTGCTGTAATCCAGCACTACTTGGACTAAAAATCACAAGGTCATCTGCATACATAATATGGTTCACTATTGAATTACCAATCATGCACCCAGTATTACAGGCTCTCAACTGCCTGGACAGATCATCCATATAAAGATTAAAAAGAGAAGGTGACAAAATACCCCCTTGTCTGACTCCATTGCCAACCCCAAATAGAGCGGAGACACTATTGCCCCATTTCACTTGCATAGTCTGGTGGGCATACCAGTAAGCCAAAATTCTCACAATATACTTAGGCACCCCTCTTTGCCTTAATTTATTAAACAATTTACCATGATTTATACGGTCAAATGCTTTAGAAGTGTGACCGGTCTCTGTTGGAACTCTGCGTTGTGTGTGTTGATATAGAAGGAGACCGGACAACAGAAATTTCACAGGCCGGATTTTATTCTGTATGAATAAAAATAAAAAAATCACTGCAAGCTTGAGTCTGTGGCCTTCTCTCAATCAGCCTCTCCTCAGTCGCATTTACCGCGAACTGAACGACATTTTACTCATTTCACATATTTGAGTTTCTAAAATAAACAACTCAATATTGTTTAACATTTCATAAAAAAAATAAAGCATTTTACATAAATTAAAAACAATATAAACAGAAACATGAAAGTGAACATACCTGTATGAATAAAAATAAAAAAATCACTGCAAGCTTGAGTCTGTGGCCTTCTCTCAATCAGCCTGTTTGTGAAAGGCATTATTTTAGCCAAAAGAGCTTGCACACTCATGCTTAATTCTCTCCAACAATACATGCTATAACTCATAACATCATTCACACAAACTTCATATATGTTTGAATACGATTAAAGTGCATTTCAGAACAAATTACATGTTATACTACATTAAACAAAACTCATTTCAAACTTTTCAGACAGAGCGTCAGTAAAACCCACCTCTCCTCAGTCGCATTTACCGCGAACTGAAGGAGAGCAACCGGAACCTGAAAGAACATTAATCTTAAAGGAGCCACGCACCCTATTTAACAAAACTGAAAAATGACCATGTAACCATAGAAATATGACATCTCAATTAATAGAAATCAATATTAGAAGAATAAATGAAATTCCAGAATGCAAAATGAAAGATATAACAAATAATAATAAGAAAGGGAGATTTTGAGTGAAATTAATTAATAAATATAACACCCGTTACATTCACCTCCCCTAATTTCACCAAAATTCTACATGCACATAAAGAGGATTTCCTAAAGAATCACAATGCAAAAGGTCCACGTTTACAACAATGAAAGCTATCTGTCTTGACAGATACAGAGATATTTGAGGGTGATCAGGCCTCAAAACCACTTAGTAAAGTATGTTGCCAAATACACCATACCACACTTAACCTTTGCAACAAATCCTCATTCACATTATTCTCACAGCACATGGCAACAAAAAATTTATCCCAAAAAGAAACATAAAATAAACTTCCTACCCAATCACGGATATTAGAATAGGCTTAAAAGGGACTGTGACTTTTTCTGGAACCTGTTTGACAAACTTGGCATTTTAAATGGCTTTTGAGCCATGGTCTCAATCAGACGGTTGACTTTTTTTACTACTCTACCAGCCCGTGTTGTAATAGTGCCTTGCGCTTGTTCAGGACCTGGCATTGACACATCATCACGTACAGGTAAGTCGGAGTCAACGATACCTGAATTAGTAAAGTCAAATGTTGCCAATACATTGTCACAATCAGAAGTTCCTGTGCTCAATGTTTTTTCAGGGAGCATCTGGTTTTGGCTGTCTTGACCAGAATTAACACAGTAAGTACCATCACTTTCCTCTGTATCCTGTTCCATTTGTACATCAAAAGTTTCTGAACTCTTTGAAACATCTTCATTCAATACTAATGAATGCGCTTCGTTTTCAGGATCTTCATCCTCCAAGGAATCAGTGGAATTTGTTGATTGACTCTCACACTCAGAATCATTCGAGCAATCGGCAACCGTTGATCCACATGTTTCATCCTCAGGACATGTCACTGGTAAGAAACTGATATCTAAGAGCATGTTTCGATGTATCACTTTAATGTGTCCTTTGTCATTCTTCACTTTGTATATGTGTGTCTGGGGATCATTATCCACAATGGTGTACACAGTAGGTTCCCATCTATCTGCCAACTTCCTTTTTCCTCTTTCTCCTTTATTGGCAATGAGCACTCTATCTCCATTGTTCAAATGTACTCCCTTGATCTTGCGGTTATACATCTTGGTCTGTTTCCTCTGTTCTTGTACAGCATGTTTTTGAGCAATTTCAGCTGCTTCGTGAAGATGAGACATTAAAGTGGTGACATAGCTGCCATAATCAACAATCACTGGATCCTTCGATACTTGCTTGAACATTATGTCCACAGGTAATCGTGGGACACGGCCAAACATGAGTTGGAAAGGTGCGTAACCTGTCGTCTCATGTATTGTTGAGTTGTAAGCGAAGGTCAGAGTCTGAATTTGTTGTGGCCACTTATCCTTAGATCTCAGAGGCAAAGAGCGAAGCATACTTCCTAATGTTCGGTTGAACCGCTCTGTGATGCCATTTCCCATAGGATGATAGGCCGTTGTACGAGATTTGGAGACCCCAGAAAGTGCAAGCAGTTCAGCAATGAGCTCACTCTCAAAATTTGTTCCTTGATCCGTATGGATCCGCTCAGGAAACCCATACACACAGAACACATGGTCCCATATCTTCCGAGCAACTTGCTTAGCCGTCTGATTGATGCAAGGAAAGGCGTGTGCAAGTTTCGTAAAATGATCCGTCAGGACCAATACATCCACTGAACGCTGTTTGTTATCTTCTGCACTCCAAAAGTCAAGACAAACCAACTCCATAGGTGCATAAGTCTGAATACTCTCCAGTGGAGCTCGAGCAGCTGGCTCAGGTGTTTTTGCCAGAATGCACCGCCTGCAACACTTCACATATTCTCTGATCTCGCGCTCCATCTTGGGCCAGAAGAAGCGCTGTCTCGCCAAGTGAACTGTTCTAGCCTGTCCTTGGTGACCGGCAAGATCGTGAAGACCATGTAGAGCTTTTTCTACCATGCTCTGAGGCAGAACATACTGATGTCTTTTCTGTCTGCTTATAGGTTCCTTAGTCACCCTGTACAGAATCCCATCACACACTTTTAAGTGATCCCATTGTTTGACAAGGGCTAAAGCTCTATAGTCGAGTTTTTCCCTCTCTCTTCTTGAAGGGCGTCTTTTACGAAGCACGAAAGGGAGAACCTTGGAAATGGTAAGGTCGAGCTCTTGACTTCTTTCCAACTCCTCATGAGAGAACATAGGTAGAGGCTGTTCACCATGGCTAGTGTCTGCAATCTGCTGAACTAACTGCACCAGCTGAACGGCTCGTGTCACCGTCGCCATTTCCCAGTCATCTTGGACATGGCAAAGTGTCTTGACGGCAATTGGATCACATGACTGCACATGACAGCTCGACTGACATCCAACCTGATCACTTATCTTGTGGCAATCAACCTTCAGACGAAACACATCCTGTATTCCTTCTTCTCCTACAGCATCAGCTTCGGTAAGTAATCGGTTGTAACTCTCATTCATGAGCCTATGACTAATTGATCTTGCAAATGGATCTCTGCTTAAGGCATCAGCCACAATGTTCTTGACTCCTGCGATATGTTTTATGTCGAAAGAATAAGGGGCTAATTTTGAAACCCACCTTTGTTCACAGGCATCGAGTTTCGGCTTAGTCATAATGTGCGTAAGTGGATTGTTGTCAGTCCAAACTGTGAAGGTGTGCCCCTTGAGCCAGTGACTGAACTTTTCGCACACACTCCACTTCAAAGCCAAAAACTCGAGCCTGTGTGCAGGGTACTTCTTCTGTGACACGGTCAGGGTCTTGCTGGCGAAGGCAATTGGCCGAGCAATTCCTTTCCCTGCTGGAACTTGGGATAGCACAGCACCTAAGCCATCCAGAGACGCGTCAATTGAAAGAATCAAAGGCCTGGAGAAATCAGGATGCGCAAGCACAGCACAGTTCAGCAACCTCTCCTTGAGTGTATTGAAAGCAATATCGCATTCCTCTGTCCAATCACTTGGATTCAGCTTTCTAAACGTGCCCACAGGCTTCCTAACTTTCGCTTTACTTCGTCTCTTCTGACCCGCAGTTAGAGCAAAGAGAGGCTTGGCGATCGAAGAACAATTAGGAATAAAGTGTTGATAGTAGAAAATCATTCCTAAAAATGACTTGATTCTTCGTGCTGATGGAGTGCAACCATCTTCCTCCATAAGTTGCATTTTGGACATTTTGGATATAACATCCACCTTTGTGAAGTCCACAGAGACACCATGGCCAGAAATAGTATGGCCCAAGAACTTCACTGAATCACGCAAGAAATGACACTTTTTGGGACTCAATTTCAAGTGATGTAACCTAAGCCGCTGAAAAACCATTTCAAGCCTGCTCAAGGCCTCTTGCTCTGTGGGCGCAAACACAAGTAAATCGTCCAAATAGCACAGTAAGCTGGTAAAGTTCATATCTCCAAAAATGCTAAGCATCATCCGCATGAATGAAGCTGGACTGTTGCACAAGCCTTGTGGCATGCGGTTATACTCATGTAGTCCCATGGGAGTAATGAAAGCGGTGTATTTTTTGTCTTGTTCATGCATGGGCAAATTATAGAATCCAGAGGTTAAGTCCAAAGTGCTGAAGAAATTGTTACCTCCTAAAGCAGCAAGGCAGTCTGACTGATGAGGGAGTGGGTGAGCATCTTTGAGTGTTCTCGCATTAAGCCACCTGAAGTCTGTACAAATGCGGAGGCTTCCATCCTTTTTCCACACCAGTACTAATGGCGATGCATATTCGCTTACAGATTTTCTAATTATCTCTTGCTCCTCCATTTCGGTTAACACCTCGCGCAACTTCTGGTAGTGAGCAGGAGGGATCCTCCGATATGGCAACCGGAATGGCCTCTCATCTGTAAGTCGGATGCGGTGTTCAAATTCCTTAGCCTCACCACAGTCTAAGGGATGTTTAGAGAACACATCATTGTAATTCACCAACAACTGCACAAGTTTCTCTTTGGATGCTTCAGTAACTTTGCAGTGACTGATGTCAACTTCGCTTAACCCAACATCTTGCAATCTCAAATCTGAAGCACAACTTGGGGTAACTTCCACCTCTGAACTACCTTCCTTTATCTTTCCAGTGCCCTGGAAAACTGGGAAATCTTCTACAGCCAGACAAGGTGAAACATCTGCCAATTTCCGATTCTTTCTTAACGTGACAGGTTGGTCAGACAAATTGGTTATCTTCATAGGTACCCACCTATCACCCCACATAGATGTTATCACACGAGCTACCATGATGTTTCTTGGCATAGTCTTGGAGGCAGTTGGTTCAACGAGAATGGTGCTCCCAAGGGACAATGGAGTGTTGCTGGGCAGTCTTCCCCACACTAAATGCTCTTGGTTAGCAGCAAGAGTGACAGCATGATGGAGCTTAACTGTTCCGATTTTGCTAGGGATCTCATCATGTCGCCAGCGTGCGAGATTTGACATAACATCCAAAAAGTGTTCACCGTCCGGTGATAACTGTGTAGCATGTTGCGATATGAAGTCCCAATACTCATCTGTGTTCTTCATTCTGTTCACAACATGTTTAATCAAGTTGGAGCCAAGAATTAAATCATCATGTTGTCCTGGAACAACGAGAACTGGAACTCGACAGCTGATGCCATACACTTTCATACTAACTTCGTACAAACATTTTGGCTGTGCGGTCCTACCCCCAACACCGACAAGAATGATATTCTCAGGTAGTGATTTTTTGTCCAAGACAACATTTTCAGCCAACAACTTTTGTTCAGCTGTCTCACTGAGGGTACAAGACATGGAGCCAGTGTCAAGCATTCCTCTCATGTGGAACTGGCCATTTAAGATCACAGAAGTATAGAAAAGCTCATCAAAAGTCTTTATTGTCTGCATATTTTGTGCGTATATCACGCAAGTACCATCAAATGCTGTATGGCATGCATTCTCATACTGTAGCTCCAGATCACTTATGAGGGTTTGATCATCACCCACACATCCCCTCTCCAAATGTGGGTCTAATGGTTTAAAGGTCCAGCTCCTCGTGGCGAGTAGTTTGCCTCCAGACTGTCATGACTACTCCACTTCGGGCACTCTCTTTTCCTGTGTCCATGTTCGAAACAAAACAAGCATAAACCGTCTCTTCTACAATGTGCAACTGTAGAGTGGTCCATGCCTCTGCACACTTTGCAAAACTTCCTGCTCACATTCCCATGCCTAAATGAATCTACAGGTACAGAGGGGGTTTGCATGCTTTGTTTCAGCACACGATCAAGCAAACTGATAAGAGACTGAGTGCAGCTGTCACCTGTCTGACCTGATGGTGTAACTGGCAACTCACTTCGACCTGTTGACACTTTCAGTTCGTTTCCAGATGTTCCATCATCCAAATTCGACATTTGGGCATTGGCAGTGTTGAAAACTTTTTCTTCGTCGAAGCAAGAGACCAGGAGACGTTGGGGATCACGTTCAAACAAAGTTATTCTTTATTGAGGACTTCGCGTTGACGCGGCTGCAGTTCTTCCCAAATCAGTCTGACTAACATACTTTACATGGTTTCTTTATACATTTACAAGGAGGTGGGACTTTTGGAGGTGGAGACAAGTCAAACAAAGCAGAGGGATGATTCTTGATTCAATCAAGAATAAGCATAACACTATCATTCAAATGATCCAATCAGCCTGATAGCATCACCCATACCTTCACATGATAATAGTTTACCTTGGAGTCATGTCACTGTTCAGGAGGTGTATACAGATACAAAGGTTAATGTCCGATGACTGGGTTGCTTGACTTAATCTTCTTTGAACTGTCAACTCACATGAACATAAATTAAACTGTCATCATCTATGCCTCACATGAATATAAATTAAACATATTCTTAAATTTGGATCCTTCAGTCCCCCGTTTGAGAGTTCTTAAAAACTCTCACAAAATACAAATTTAAACACATAAAGTTAATTCTTGTAACTGGTGTAAGTTACAGGCACATCGCATATGTTCATTCTTGTAACTTGTGTAAGTTACAGGCACATATAACTTGCTCTGTGTTGTTCATCTGTAATTGCATGTTGACACAGAAACAAACATGCATTTAGGGTCCGTGAAATCTTACGGGTGTGCTGGACGTGAGTCATTTGTTGGTTGACACACTTGATACTAACAGGTTTCCGAACCATGAAAAGTTATCTTCAGTCATATTAACCAGGTGCAGCACTCAGATAATGGTGCAGGCTTGTAGTCTTGATCATATCGATGGATGACTGAAGGTTTTGTATTTCTGCGTTGTGTATTTTTTTTTTCTTCTTTTTTCTTTTGTGATTGGCTCGTTCAGCAGTGGGTGTAGTTGTCTTCTTGAGGTTGTGGCTTCATATGCAGGTGAGACGTCGTTGCATATGGATTTTTGGAACAGCCATCAAGTGTTTATCTGCACAGAGGAAGAAAGAAAACAAAAGACGACAGAGCAGTATTTGTCCAAACACTAGGGTTGTAGCAGTATTTGTTTAAACACTAGGGTTGTAGCAGTATTTGTTTAAACACTAGGGTTGTAGCAGTATTTGTTTAAACACTAGGGTTGTAGCGTCTGCTGCGGTGGTTTCATTCTTTCCCTATTTCTTAATTTATTTGACACCTATGGACCAGTGAGGTAAGGATGGACTAAATGGGGAAAGGCCTATGAGGTTGTCTTCACCCTGGCTTGGCCCCCGAACGCCTGTTGCGTCAGTTCTTTCCAGGGCCCTCACTGAACCGTGTCCTTTTCTGTCCCTGTGTTGTGTACAGTGTGTGAGAAAATTGGCACATTTTCATTCTCCAGTGAAACATCAGTCTTAATAAACATCATTAACAGAGGATGGTTGTCTGACTGCAATATTTTATGGCATAACATTTAAGGCTGTGGGTCTTATTTAATGTCCCCCAAACAAAAGCTGAGACAGTCACTTTCCTTTTGTTCTATTAAACAAAAATAAGTCTTTCATCGTTGTTGTAAGTTACTGGGGAGATTAAGCAATCACAGCCCAAATGGTTAGCACCTCAAAAAGCTTACCCACGAGTCCATTGACGAGGGGAGGGGTTGCTTCAAAGTAGCAAACAAATGTAGTAAAATCTGCATAACATTGTTAACTTGTCTTAAGTTATTTTTGTTTTTTCTACATTCTTTTCCAAAATGTCCATGCTTGCCACAGTAAGAACAACTGGCTTCTCTAGGACTTTTGCGTTTCTTTGGTTTCTCTGAGTTGACCTTAACAGAAACTGCTGCAATTTTTACTCTCTCTTTGACATCAGAGTCTCTTTCCCAAATAGCTAAACTTTCTAGGTTACTTCTGAGAGTTCTTTTAGCCCACGTAATATCTAGGAATGGCAAGGCTGTTCTGTACTCAGCTACAAGACCATCTGCCCAAATTCGGATTAGAGCTCCTTTGTCAGCTAACACACTTTCGGAATCATCCACTATTCCACTGTACACTGCAGCTACCTGACAGAACCTCTCAGTATATTCACTCACAGTTTCTTCTTTCTCTTGTACACAGCTAGTAACTCTTGACCAATTGATTTTCGGTCCTAAGATATTCTTTAGGATTTTCAAAACACCTTCTCTCAAATCGCCTTTACTGACAGGTTGCAGTTCGGAAGTAACAGCAGACTCAAAATTGTGGAATTCAGATTCAGTTAGAATTTGTGACATCAGCTGTGTAACTTCCGGCAACGACATGTCGTAAAGATGCATTTTACTGAACAATGCTCTCCTAAACTCAGAAAAATTTCTTTGCACTGATGGCAAACTTTCAGCAATTCTCTCAATATCTTTCGGACGTAAAGATGTTTTGACTGCTTGTGGCTGCAATATGGGGGTTGCAAATGGAACTGTATCAACACCTTTTCCCTGAGGCTTTTGTCTAGCTACGCACACTTCAACTGCATTTACATCTGCATTGACATTGTCCTCTATACTATCAAAAGACTGTAAATCAGGATAGCTTTCATCTGACTGTTGGTCTTCTAAATCACATTTGGTTGAGGCTTTGTTATGGCCCACCTTTGTTTTGAGACAGGACATGTGAGTCTGCAATTGTTTGTTCTGATCGTTTAAAGTAGCAATACGCTGCGCTTGTTCTTGTGCAATGGATAAGCTAAATTCTCGGTGACAACAGATGATGCCTTTCAGATTTTTCTTCCTGATACATGCACTCAACACTTTCTTGCAATCTTCAATTGACCACACTTTCTCTGGATCAATGCCAAATTTCTTTGTTAAATTCAATCTGACTGGCTCAGTCACGATGGAGTCCATGTGCTCTGATAACAAAGACTTGAATTCACTATCTGACCAAAAAGGTGTAATCTGTCTAGTACTTTTCCCGAACATTTTGTGAATTTCTGTTACCACAAACAAACACTAAAAAAAAACTTCTCTCTACTGTCTTGCAAACAGAGGGTACAATCTTATTAGCACAAGAGGCTAAATCTAATTCTAAAGCTAATTCTCTAGCTTACAGATAGGTCTTCTCTAGCAAGAGCATACACACAATATTAACATGTAACTGTTAATCTTCCCTGTCAACACAGAGGGTAAATTTCATCTCTAAAAGAAAACTTTTTAGAGGCTTATCTTTAGTTAACCAAACTCTACAGCTGTTTGTTAACTACTTCTCTGAACGGCGCAGAGGAAAACATTTGCACTGGTCTGCATTGGTTCTTTTAATGGAGTGAAACTCACCGAGTCTTTCATTTGTAGAGAAAGATTCCGTCTGGAAAAATTCAGTCTTTGAGATCTTTTTGGAGCTTGAAGTTTTCAATCTGGATTCAGAAGATTCAGTCTGGAACTCAGTCAGCTTTGTTGAGATCTTTGAGCTTGAAGTTTTCAAGGTTCCGTCTGGAAAGTTCATTCTTTGTTGAGTTTCAGTTTCTCCATCCGGGTCACGGCACCAAATTGTTGAAAACTTTTTCTTCGTCGAAGCAAGAGACCAGGAGACGTTGGGGATCACGTTCAAACAAAGTTATTCTTTATTGAGGACTTCGCGTTGACGCGGCTGCAGTTCTTCCCAAATCAGTCTGACTAACATACTTTACATGGTTTCTTTATACATTTACAAGGAGGTGGGACTTTTGGAGGTGGAGACAAGTCAAACAAAGCAGAGGGATGATTCTTGATTCAATCAAGAATAAGCATAACACTATCATTCAAATGATCCAATCAGCCTGATAGCATCACCCATACCTTCACATGATAATAGTTTACCTTGGAGTCATGTCACTGTTCAGGAGGTGTATACAGATACAAAGGTTAATGTCCGATGACTGGGTTGCTTGACTTAATCTTCTTTGAACTGTCAACTCACATGAACATAAATTAAACTGTCATCATCTATGCCTCACATGAATATAAATTAAACATATTCTTAAATTTGGATCCTTCAGTACCAAAATTGTTGAAAACTTTTTCTTCGTCGAAGCAAGAGACCAGGAGACGTTGGGGATCACGTTCAAACAAAGTTATTCTTTATTGAGGACTTCGCGTTGACGCGGCTGCAGTTCTTCCCAAATCAGTCTGACTAACATACTTCACATGGTTTCTTTATACATTTACAAGGAGGTGGGACTTTTGGAGGTGGAGACAAGTCAAACAAAGCAGAGGGATGATTCTTGATTCAATCAAGAATAAGCATAACACTATCATTCAAATGATCCAATCAGCCTGATAGCATCACCCATACCTTCACATGATAATAGTTTACCTTGGAGTCATGTCACTGTTCAGGAGGTGTATACAGATACAAAGGTTAATGTCCGATGACTGGGTTGCTTGACTTAATCTTCTTTGAACTGTCAACTCACATGAACATAAATTAAACTGTCATCATCTATGCCTCACATGAATATAAATTAAACATATTCTTAAATTTGGATCCTTCAGTCCCCCGTTTGAGAGTTCTTAAAAAAACTCTCACAAAATACAAATTTAAACACATAAAGTTAATTCTTGTAACTGGTGTAAGTTACAGGCACATCGCATATGTTCATTCTTGTAACTTGTGTAAGTTACAGGCACATATAACTTGCTCTGTGTTGTTCATCTGTAATTGCATGTTGACACAGAAACAAACATGCATTTAGGGTCCGTGAAATCTTACGGGTGTGCTGGACGTGAGTCATTTGTTGGTTGACACACTTGATACTAACAGGTTTCCGAACCATGAAAAGTTATCTTCAGTCATATTAACCAGGTGCAGCACTCAGATAATGGTGCAGGCTTGTTAGTCTTGATCATATCGATGGATGACTGAAGGTTTTGTATTTCTGCGTTGTGTATTTTTTTTTTCTTTTTTTTTTCTTTTGTGATTGGCTCGTTCAGCAGTGGGTGTAGTTGTCTTCTTGAGGTTGTGGCTTCATATGCAGGTGAGACGTCGTTGCATATGGATTTTTGGAACAGCCATCAAGTGTTTATCTGCACAGAGGAAGAAAGAAAACAAAAGACGACAGAACAGTATTTGTCCAAACACTAGGGTTGTAGCAGTATTTGTTTAAACACTAGGGTTGTAGCGTCTGCTGCGGTTGTTTCATTCTTTCCCTATTTCTTAATTTATTTGACACCTATGGACCAGTGAGGTAAGGATGGACTAAATGGGGAAAGGCCTATGAGGTTGTCTTCACCCTGGCTTGGCCCCCGAACGCCTGTTGCGTCAGTTCTTTCCAGGGCCCTCACTGAACCGTGTCCTTTTCTGTCCCTGTGTTGTGTACAGTGTGTGAGAAAATTGGCACATTTTCATTCTCCAGTGAAACATCAGTCTTAATAAACATCATTAACAGAGGATGGTTGTCTGACTGCAATATTTTATGGCATAACATTTAAGGCTGTGGGTCTTATTTAATGTCCCCCAAACAAAAGCTGAGACAGTCACTTTCCTTTTGTTCTATTAAACAAAAATAAGTCTTTCATCGTTGTTGTAAGTTACTGGGGAGATTAAGCAATCACAGCCCAAATGGTTAGCACCTCAAAAAGCTTACCCACGAGTCCATTGACGAGGGGAGGGGTTGCTTCAAAGTAGCAAACAAATGTAGTAAAATCTGCATAACATTGTTAACTTGTCTTAAGTTATTTTTGTTTTTTCTACATTCTTTTCCAAAATGTCCATGCTTGCCACAGTAAGAACAACTGGCTTCTCTAGGACTTTTGCGTTTCTTTGGTTTCTCTGAGTTGACCTTAACAGAAACTGCTGCAATTTTTACTCTCTCTTTGACATCAGAGTCTCTTTCCCAAATAGCTAAACTTTCTAGGTTACTTCTGAGAGTTCTTTTAGCCCACGTAATATCTAGGAATGGCAAGGCTGTTCTGTACTCAGCTACAAGACCATCTGCCCAAATTCGGATTAGAGCTCCTTTGTCAGCTAACACACTTTCGGAATCATCCACTATTCCACTGTACACTGCAGCTACCTGACAGAACCTCTCAGTATATTCACTCACAGTTTCTTCTTTCTCTTGTACACAGCTAGTAACTCTTGACCAATTGATTTTCGGTCCTAAGATATTCTTTAGGATTTTCAAAACACCTTCTCTCAAATCGCCTTTACTGACAGGTTGCAGTTCGGAAGTAACAGCAGACTCAAAATTGTGGAATTCAGATTCAGTTAGAATTTGTGACATCAGCTGTGTAACTTCCGGCAACGACATGTCGTAAAGATGCATTTTACTGAACAATGCTCTCCTAAACTCAGAAAAATTTTTTTGCACTGATGGCAAACTTTCAGCAATTCTCTCAATATCTTTCGGACGTAAAGATGTTTTGACTGCTTGTGGCTGCAATATGGGGGTTGCAAATGGAACTGTATCAACACCTTTTCCCTGAGGCTTTTGTCTAGCTACGCACACTTCAACTGCATTTACATCTGCATTGACATTGTCCTCTATACTATCAAAAGACTGTAAATCAGGATAGCTTTCATCTGACTGTTGGTCTTCTAAATCACATTTGATTGAGGCTTTGTTATGGCCCACCTTTGTTTTGAGACAGGACATGTGAGTCTGCAATTGTTTGTTCTGATCGTTTAAAGTAGCAATACACTGCGCTTGTTCTTCTGCAATGGATAAGCTAAATTCTCGGTGACAACAGATGATGCCTTTCAGATTTTTCTTCCTGATACATGCACTCAACACTTTCTTGCAATCTTCAATTGACCACACTTTCTCTGGATCAATGCCAAATTTCTTTGTTAAATTCAATCTGACTGGCTCAGTCACGATGGAGTCCATGTGCTCTGATAACAAAGACTTGAATTCACTATCTGACCAAAAAGGTGTAATCTGTCTAGTACTTTTCCTAAACATTTTGTGAATTTCTGTTACCACAAACAAACACTAAAAAAAAAAAAACTTCTCTCTACTGTCTTGCAAACAGAGGGTACAATTTTATTAGCACAAGAGGCTAAATCTAATTCTAAAGCTAATTCTCTAGCTTACAGATAGGTCTTCTCTAGCAAGAGCATACACACAATATTAACATGTAACTGTTAATCTTCCCTGTCAACACAGAGGGTAAATGTCATCTCTAAAAGAAAACTTTTTAGAGGCTTATCTTTAGTTAACCAAACTCTACAGCTGTTTGTTAACTACTTCTCTGAATGGCGCAGAGGAAAACATTTGTACTGGTCTGCATTGGTTCTTTGAATGGAGTGAGAACTCACCGAGTCTTTCATTTGTAGAGAAAGATTCCGTCTGGAAAAATTCAGTCTTTGAGATCTTTTTGGAGCTTGAAGTTTTCAATCTGGATTCAGAAGATTCAGTCTGGAACTCAGTCAGCTTGGTTGAGATCTTTGAGCTTGAAGTTTCAAGATGCAGTCTGGGACTCAGTCAGCTTTGTTGAGATCTTTGAGCTTGAAGTTTTCAAGGTTCCGTCTGGAAAGTTCATTCTTTGTTGAGTTTCAGTTTCTCCATCCGGGTCACGGCACCAAATTGTTGAAAACTTTTTCTTCGTCGAAGCAAGAGACCAGGAGACGTTGGGGATCACGTTCAAACAAAGTTATTCTTTATTGAGGACTTCGCGTTGACGCGGCTGCAGTTCTTCCCAAATCAGTCTGACTAACATACTTTACATGGTTTCTTTATACATTTACAAGGAGGTGGGACTTTTGGAGGTGGAGACAAGTCAAACAAAGCAGAGGGATGATTCTTGATTCAATCAAGAATAAGCATAACACTATCATTCAAATGATCCAATCAGCCTGATAGCATCACCCATACCTTCACATGATAATAGTTTACCTTGGAGTCATGTCACTGTTCAGGAGGTGTATACAGATACAAAGGTTAATGTCCGATGACTGGGTTGCTTGACTTAATCTTCTTTGAACTGTCAACTCACATGAACATAAATTAAACTGTCATCATCTATGCCTCACATGAATATAAATTAAACATATTCTTAAATTTGGATCCTTCAGCAGCTACAGTCTTCGCAAAGGCAGAACGATTAGACTGCGCCTTCATTTGTGCTCTTTTCTCAGCTTGATATTCATCAAGACGTTCTTGTATTTCAGCTGCCGTCCACCTATCAGCAGACTTGAACCTCAAGATAGCAGACAGAGACTGGTCAGGGCAATGTTTAACAAACATTTGTGTCACCTCACGAGTAGGATCTTCAATACTTCTGCCCTGCCTTCTCAAACCCTCGTCAGCAACATCAACAGCTTTATTGAGCCGAATCCAATATTCCATTGCATTCTCTCCTGCTACAGGTAAAGTGCCATAAAAGTCAGCAAGCGGCATAGATGAATATGTCAATTCACTGAAGTGTTGTTTGAGTATGTCTGTGACAATTCTTGGGTTTGTTTTAGGCTTCAGCGATGGATTGCTGCGTAGTGCTATCTTGATTACATCTTTGGCTCTTCCCATTAAGTTCGACATGATCTCATCCGCTTGTTCGGCTAAAGGAACACCTTTCTTTCTCAAATAAACATCCATGAGTTCTTCCCATTCGTGTACTGATAATTTGTCAGATCCATCCCCTCTGAAACAGGGAGGTGCCTTAACATCAGGCTTCATCACTAACTTCATGCCAGTCAAATTAAGAGAAGGTGACTCCATGAGAACCTGGCTCGTCCCTATGCTCTGCTTTTGAACTTCAGGACACTCTTTTTTATCACTGCTTTTTTTCAGCTGATCGGATATTGACTGCCCTATTTGTTGAGCAAGCTGTGTGATTAAACTACTCAAGTCAGCGTTACTGTGGTCTCGGCTGTCTGAAGCAGCACCTTCACACTTTTCTGATTCCGTAGTATGTACTCTACCGGGATTACGGGTAGAACAGAAATCAGGAGAGCCAATATTAACTGTCCTTCTGAGTGGTGTCTGTTCAAGTTCACCAAATATACGCCCCCTAGCAAAACCCAATTCAAACCCATCATTAGGGGAGTAACTTGTCTTCTCACTATTTTGTGACATCTTGAGTTTTACAGATCAACAAAAATAAATTAAAACAGATAATGACCACAGAAAAAAAACTGTTCACAGGTGTACACACCTAAAAGTAATACACAATCAAATTATCAAACAAAAATTGTTCTTTTTCAAATTCAGCCTTTTCTTTGTCTCTTTTTTTTTTCTGTAAATATGAAGTTTCAACCTTTTTTGAATTATATACAGTCTAATGTCCAACCTGTCTTTCCTTTGGCACAAATACAGGCAGAATTTGGACGTTCCAGAATGCAGCAAACCCCGGCGACCAAGCTGACGTTGATCGATGAGGATCCACGATGACTTGCATCAAACAAAAGTCCACGGCACCAATGTGACCGGTCTCTGTTGGAACTCTGCGTTGTGTGTGTTGATATAGAAGGAGACCGGACAACAGAAATTTCACAGGCCGGATTTTATTCTGTATGAATAAAAATAAAAAAATCACTGCAAGCTTGAGTCTGTGGCCTTCTCTCAATCAGCCTCTCCTCAGTCGCATTTACCGCGAACTGAACGACATTTTACTCATTTCACATATTTGAGTTTCTAAAATAAACAACTCAATATTGTTTAACATTTCATAAAAAAAATAAAGCATTTTACATAAATTAAAAACAATATAAACAGAAACATGAAAGTGAACATACCTGTATGAATAAAAATAAAAAAATCACTGCAAGCTTGAGTCTGTGGCCTTCTCTCAATCAGCCTGTTTGTGAAAGGCATTATTTTAGCCAAAAGAGCTTGCACACTCATGCTTAATTCTCTCCAACAATACATGCTATAACTCATAACATCATTCACACAAACTTCATATATGTTTGAATACGATTAAAGTGCATTTCAGAACAAATTACATGTTATACTACATTAAACAAAACTCATTTCAAACTTTTCAGACAGAGCGTCAGTAAAACCCACCTCTCCTCAGTCGCATTTACCGCGAACTGAAGGAGAGCAACCGGAACCTGAAAGAACATTAATCTTAAAGGAGCCACACACCCTATTTAACAAAACTGAAAAATGACCATGTAACCATAGAAATATGACATCTCAATTAATAGAAATCAATATTAGAAGAATAAATGAAATTCCAGAATGCAAAATGAAAGATATAACAAATAATAATAAGAAAGGGAGATTTTGAGTGAAATTAATTAATAAATATAACACCCGTTACAGAAGCATCAATAAAACGCATAAGAACTGATGAGTTTTTATCTCTATATTTGTTCACAATTTCCTTTAGAGCATATATACACAAGTCAGTGCCATGTTTAGCTTTGAACCCAAATTGGTTATCTGTGGTGTTAATAAATTCATTTAATCTGTCCAACAGAATTCTTTCTAGTACATTTGATAATATGCTCGCTAAAGCTATAGGCCTGTAGTTATCTAGACTACCTACCTTCCCAGCTTTGTCCTTAATGACTGGAACTAATAGAACAGCCAACATTGAGTCAGGCAATACACCATGTATCATAAAAACAGTAAAACAAATGGCGAGCAAGGGAGCTATTCTTATACTGGCATTTTTAAGATGTTCAGCAGAAATCCAATCCAATCCACTAGCTTTGTTATCAGAAAGCTTATGTATGGCTTGGTGTACCTCATGTGACATAATCACCATTGATTCCAACGAAGTATTACTCTCAATGTGTTATACTTTATACAAATCAGTGTGAATACAGTTGAATAAGGTACTATAGTGCTGTCGCCATAACTCTGCAATTTTGTCTAATCCAGAGATACCTTCAACAGTGCATGGTAAAGATGTCTTGCAGTTATTAAGAACTCTAACTTCTTTCCAAAAATCATTAACATTGTTACCTATGAGCTTCTTTGCCATGGAATCAGCTCTCATGGCCTGCTCATTTTTACATATAAAGTGAATGGCATACTTACTGTATGAATTAAATAAAATACATATTTGCTATTGTAACTCAATTGTATTATAGCTCAAATGTTATTTTGTGAGCCCTCTTGATGAACTACAGACAGCAAGACTGTGTCACTGAAGTCAAGTTAAATTTAGCCTTTACTTCCAAATGACTTTCAGTTTCTATTTCCAGGAAATGCAGCCTGTTATATGAACATGCTATGAACAGTTTCTGTTTGTATTTCTGAAGTATCTAATGTTTGAAAATATATGCATGTCAGTAAGTGACATTAAGCTTGGACTAAAAGTGTGTGTGTGGTTCACATTTAACCTCCATGCAACCATGTATATTTTCATAGTATTTTGCAATAATATGCATGTCAATAAGGGCATGTATGTGTGTGTTCTCATTTTTCATTATGCATGTGAGTATATGACAAATATAGCTTGCAAAACTGCAAATTAATGACATTTAGTGTTACCTGTTGCACAGTTGTTAATAAAATGAACAGAAACTGAGCCTCATCTATAATACCATCCTAATTATGCATGTGTGCTTGCAAAAATGAAAGTGAAATTGAAATATAGCCTACAGTATATAACGACTCTGATTTCCCTTGCTTAATACAAGTCAGCTGTACTCCAGGAGAGAGCTGATATAAATATATTGAAGGGGGTGAAAAAAAAAGCAAAATGGGATCATCAGACTCACAACCAGTGCAACCAAATCCAGGTGAGAGGGTCTTTCTTCCATATAGACACATTCTCAGAGAGATACTACCAAATTATTGTTAAACTTAATTGCTAAATGTGTTTCCATAGAACTGGATACACCATGGAGGGAATTTGACTGGGGGTAAGCCATTCATGGACATAAGCTATTCTGTATGCAGACATACTTTATTTCGGTTTTATACTACAGGGCCGTTGAATGCTTGAATCTGATTGGTTGACGAACGTTCTAAGGTGTGCATTATTTTCAGGGAAACGCACGGCTAAAGTAGTTCCAGGCAGGTCTTGACCGCATTACAGTTCCATATCACTTCGCGTAGTTAACTGTAATAACGGAAAATAGGATACAATTCATAACAAGAAAAAAACATGCAGCCCCATGCGCTTGATCTGCAATTTTCAATGTCTAGCTTCACAATCAATAGAAACATGCAGTTTAATTTTAATAAATAAAGTATATAGTCCTATCTATATTATAATAAATAGAAAATTAAACTGAATATAGGCTAAATAAATGGATAGTCCTGCAGTACGGATTTTTATTGCAGATAATAACAAATAAATAATTATTGATAGGCCCACTTGGGCTTTGTGTTTCATTTATTTGGCTATAGTCTACTGCCATCTGTCAATGAAAAAAAAAGAAGAATGAACGAATTAATTAAAACGAATTAAATTAATAAATAAATAATAATATTGACGCAAATGCTTTTCTGTCTCATTATTGCAACATCTCTCTCTATAACTGCTGCATTAATAACTGCATAAAGCCGGGGACACACTAAGGCCGGTTATGTAATTTGATACTTATGACTGATCATGTCCAAACGCGTGTTCAGCGCGTTCAGTCTGTGTTCAAAGTCGTGTTTAAAATCTGCTGCTGCGATGAAAACAGTCAGAGAATGTGTCAGCTAGTCGTGTGTCCCCAGCTTTAGTCTGCTATCAGTGGCTCAAACCTCCGTTACTAACTCTAAAATGACGTTTTGGAATTAGCAACGGAGGCATTGGACTAGATGCGTAAGAAATTAGTCCTACATACAAGAGCGTTTTAATGACAAAACTTTACAAACGTCTTGAAATACATAATCTGAACAATGTTTCGAGGTGTGGTAACTGTAGTATAAGCGGAATAATTGACTTCAGGCCGTTGAATTATTAGAAAAATAATGCACACCGAGGTGTAACGGCCACTCCGCTTCGCGTCGTGACCGCATTACCACCTCGGGTGTGCATTATTTTTCTAATAATTCAACGGCCTGTCGTCAATTATTCCTTACTTATGTGCAGGCTATGTCTTTGTGCACAGCAGTCAAAACACTGATCTGTTCAGATAAAACTCCAAATACTGTGTAAGTTGAGAATTTATTTCCCTGTAAAATATTATTAGTATCTCTCCCTAAGCATTTTACCAACTAGAATTGTGTTGTCTTAAGAACCACAATCTTGTGCATAACATATCTGAAGTAGTCTAATTCTGCTCAAGTTCTCTTTTTTATAAGGGACTCGGAAGTGGAAAATTATGATTGGCCATGATAATGTGTGATGTTAGTTTTTAACATGATATTATAACATTAATAATTGTATTAATTATTTTAGCATGAAAATGTATCCAACATTTTACTTGTGAAAATGACAAAAAGTAGAAAATTATCCATTTTATCCTCAGTTGATATCATTAATGGCAATATTGCCATTGAAACGGTCAGATAAGTGATTTGGTAACAATACCTGATATCAATCCCTTTATTCATTTTGGCCATGCCTAATGTTAATGTTAATGTGTTTTTTTTTATTGTTTTTTATATATATATATATATATATATATATATATATATATATATATATATATATATATATATATATACACAGGGTAATACTCAACCATACTAATGAATGATGAATATGCTTATAAAAATGGTTTCCTCATTTTGACTGATACAATAATTTTTTAGATATTCAATCTGACAAAATAAAAACTAGATTTCATTTGATGAGTCTAAGTGATACAAAAAAAGTCCCTTCTTGGATGTTCAAAATCAAACACTGCTCTCAAATCATAGACAAAGTGATCAAAATGATATACACTATCAATCAGTCAGTAAACAATACACCAAAAAATAGAAAACACATTGTTCAAAACATATAGTTCTCGAAAGATATCTATGGACTGCTATTCTGTTTGTAGACTTACGCGTGACACCTTACTGTACCATCAAAAAGTTCAGAGAGAAGTACATTTTTAATCTCAAAACAAATTTCATATTTTTCCGTCATTGTCTTTTGATGAACGAAAACATGTTCTATCATAGTAGCTCAAAATTGATCAGAAATTACTACTCTGCTTTGCTCTTTGCAATTGTTTTTGTTCTTCCTCCTCCTTGTACCCCTATTTTTACAGTACTGTACCCTGCATCTCACAAACTTGTCCTTTGTCTCTTTGATACTGTAATTCTTGTTCTTTGTTGATATGAACCTGCAACCAGTCAAAATCTATTGAGCAGTCAGTGCTGTTACAGTTTTTTACAATCGCTATGACAATTTCTTCAATACTTTTAACAAATTTCCTAAACTCTTAACGCACCAACACACCTAAAACACACAATTGGCAAAACTAATTTTCAAAATACAATAATACACTAACACAATACACAATGTCTAACAAAACACTGCAAACATGTTTCAAAATCAAATAATTATTCAAAACACTAACACATGTTCTCTTCCAACAGGAACATTTAGTCAATCATAACACAATGACAAAAAAAAACACTATCATCAGTTGAAATTACAGAAACTGCATTATTTTATGTGTCAGGTCTGCCCTTATACAATAGACAGTATATTGTATTGATTATAGATTGTGTTTTGCACTGCAGTTTTCTTTTTTTTTTCTTTTTTTCTCTATATTTTTGTTTTGTTTGTAATGTAAATGCATGCATTTTGTTGTTGTTTTTTTTTGCAGCAGAAATTCAATACAACAAAATAAATGACCCTTCTTAGAGTAGCTTTATAGAATGTATGGTTTTTGAAAAAAAGAAGACAGAGACAGAATTGCTGTAGTAACGGCTTTATTTGCTACAGGACATTTCTGCAAGATAACAAAAATATGCAATATAGCTGCCATTTACAGTATTACAGTACTGTATGTGAAAATACAAAATATACAAACAGAAAAGGCCATCTTCTAATCTGCCCGGTCTTCTGCATTTGTCCACATGTTCTCATTCACATCACACCTGATATCTTCCCTGGCAAGGCATCTTAGGAAGAATCTTTTACAGTAACATGCCTTATCCACCCCTGGCAGTGTTCAGATGTGATGTCTTAGTATGCAGCATCTTTTGCATACAGGAGGGACATTTGGTCCTGTGGACTATGGTCAAAAACCTTTCATCTCCAGGCGGAGAAAACTCCTCAATGGGGGTTGAGGAAAGGGAAGTAAGGGGCAAGGAAAATAGACATCATCCTCTGATGGGCGTCAAACCAGGCTGTGACTAGACGGGAATGGTGGAATGCCACATTGTCCCATATTTGCATAACTTCAATCAGCTGTTTCTCACTAGCAATGGAATAATGTGAAAATACAAAATATACGAACAGAAAAAGCCAACCCGATCTCACGGGAAAACGTACAAATTCTACGAGGTTGCTAATTCGTATGAATTCAATTAATTTTTGCAAAATCGTACATATTTTACGAATTGCCCAATTCGTATGAATTCATATGAATGACCTACCCCTGACCCCGCCCCTAAACCTACCCATCACGTGGGTTTAGACAAATCGTACAAATTCGTATGAGTGAGGTCGAATTAGCCATCTTTTTATCATTCGTACGAATTCGTACGAATTGGTCGTGAGATAGTGTTGGAAAAAGCACCATAAGAATAAAATGTTTTTTTTTTAAAAAAGAGTCATCTTCTAATTACAGTTTTTTACGATTGCTATGACAGATTTTTCAATACTTTTAACAATTTTCCAAAACTCTTAACACAGTTAGCACTACATCCGCCTGTGTAAGCTATACTATTAACACATTTCTTGTTGCTTTAACACAAAATGCATACAATTAACACAAATTTAAAATGCTTGAACTTCTTTTACACACAAGCTCAAACAAGAACAAAACAATAGATTTTTACTGCCAAATTTACCAATGCTTTAACACTGTATGTCAGAACAGATAACACCATGTTCTAAACCTAACCTTACAGGCTAAAGTCAAGGTAAACAGCTGTTTATATTGTGAATTGAAACACAAATATATCCCTTGTATTTTATTCTATTCTTACTGAGAAACAGCTGATAGAATTATGCAAATAATTAGAAGATTACTTTTTTTTTTTTTTTTTTTTTCTTCTGGTGCTTTTTCCAACACTATCTCATGACCAATTCATACGAATGATAAAAAGATGGCTAATTCGTACGAATTCGTACGACCTCACTCATACGAATTTGTACGATTTGTCTAAACCCACGTGATGGGTAGGTTTAGGGGCGGGGTCAGGGGTAGGTCATTGGGTCATTGGGCAATTCGTAAAATATGTACGATTTTGCAAAAATCGTATGAATTCGTACGAATTAGCCACCTCGTAGAATTTGTATGTTTTCCCGTGAGATCGGGTTGGCTTTTTCTGTTCGTATATTTTGTATTTTCACATTATTCCATTGCTAGTGAGAAACAGCTGATTGAAGTTATGCAAATATGGGACAATGTGGCATTCCACCATTCCCATCTAGTCACAGCCTGGTTTGACGCCCATCAGAGGATGATGTCTATTTTCCTTGCCCCTTACTTCCCTTTCCTCAACCCCCATTGAGGAGTTTTCTCCGCCTCGAGATGAAAGGTTTTTGACCATAGTCCACAGGACCAAATGTCCCTCCTGTATGCAAAAGATGCTGCATACCAAGACATCACATCTGAACACTGCCAGGGGTGGATAAGGCATGTTACTGTAAAAGATTCTTCCTAAGATGCCTTGCCAGGGAAGATATCAGGTGTGATGTGGATGAGAACATGTGGACAAATGCAGAAGACCGGGCAGATTAGAAGATAGCCTTTTCTGTTTGAATATTTTGTATTTTCACATACAGTACTGTAATACTGTAAATGGCAGCTATATTGCATATTTTTGTTATCTTGCAGAAATGTCCTGTAGCAAATAAAGCCGTTACTACAGCAATTCTGTCTCTTTTTTTCACAAACCATACATTCTATAAAGCTACTCTAAGAAGGGTCATTTATTTTGTTGTATTGAATTTCTGCTGCAAAAAAAAACAACAACAAAATGCATGCATTTACATTACAAACAAAACAAAAATATAGAGACTTCCAAAAAAAAAGAAGAAAACTGCAGTGCAAAACACAATCTATAATCAATACAATATACTGTCGGTTGTATAAGGGCAGACCTGACACATAAAATAATGCAGTTTCTGTAATTTCAGCTGATGATAGTGTTTTTTTTTTGTCATTGTGTTATGATTGACTAAATGTTCCTGTTGGAAGAGAACATATGGCAAGGCAAGGCAAGTTTATTTATATAGCACATTTCATACACAGTGGCAATTCAAAGTGCTTTACATAGAAGAAATTAAAATAATAAAAAGAAATAAGAATAATTAAAACAGTTTAGAAAAATAAAAATAAAATACAGTACAGTACAAACAGTCGGACGAACATTGGCACAGTGCTCATTCATTAAATGCATAGCTAAACAGATGTGTTTTGAGTCTGGATTTGAATGTGACTACTGTAGGAGCACGTCTGATCTCCTCTGGAAGCTGGTTCCAGCTGCGGCTGGCATTATAGCTAAAAGCAGATTCACCATGCTTAGAGTGAACCCTTGGTATTTCTAGCTGATATGATCCTAGTGATCTGAGTGATCTGTTGGGTTTATATTCAGTGAGCATATCTGCAATGTATTGAGGTCCTAGGCCATTGAATGATTTATATACCAGTAATAATACTTTAAAAACAATCCTAAATTTAACTGGGAGCCAGTGTAAAGACCTGAGGACTGGTGTGATATGTTCATATTTTCTGGTTCTGCTCAGAATCCTGGTGGCAGCGTTCTGTATGAGCTGCAACTGTCTTATGGTCTTTTTGGGAAGGCCAGTGAGGAGTCCATTACAATAATCCACCCTGCTGGTGATGAAAGCATGAACAAGTTTCTCTAAGTCTTGTCTGGAAACAAAGTATCTAATTCTTGCAATATTTTTTAGATGATAGTATGCTGATTTAGTTATTGCTTTGATATGACTACTGAAACTAAGGTCTGACTCTAGTGTCACACCAAGATTCCTGACTTGATTTTTAGTTGTTTGACCCCTAGAGTGAAGGTATGCGTTCACCTTGAGAACTTCATCTTTGTTTCCGAACGCAATGACTTCAGTTTTGTCTTTGTTTAACTGAAGAAAGTTTTGACACATCCAACTGTTGACTTCATCAATGCATTGGCACAGGGAGTCAATGGGGCTGTAATCGTTAGGCGATAGGGCTAAGTAGATCTGTGTGTCGTCTGCATAGCTGTGGTAAGCAATTTGGTTCTTTCTCATTATTTGGCTCATTGGGAGCATATACAGGTTGAACAGGAGTGGCGCAAGAATTGAGCCTTGAGGGACTCCGCATGTCATGGATGTCCACTCAGACTTATGGTCTCCTATACTCACATAATAACCTCTCCCATCTAAGTATGACCTGAACCATTTTAGGACTATCCCAGAAAGCCCCACCCAGTTTTCCAGCCTGTCAAGAAGTATGTTATGATCGACAGTGTCAAATGCAGCACTGAGGTCGAGTAGTACGAGCACTGATAATTTGCCTGAATCAGTATTTAAGCGAATATCGTTTATTATCTTCATGAGCGCTGTCTCTGTGCTGTGATGTGGTTGGAAACCAGATTGAAAATTGTCAAAATATCCATTCGCGCATAAGAATTTGTTCAGCTGATTGAAGACAACTTTTTCAATGATCTTGCCTATGAAAGGAAGATTTGAGATCGGCCTATAGTTGCTTAATACGGTCTTATCCAGATTGTTATTTTTCATATGTTAGTGTTTTGAATAATTATTTGATTTTAAAACATGTTTGCAGTGTTTTGTTAGACATTGTGTATTGTGTTAGTGTATTATTGTATTTTGAAAATTAGTTTTGGAGTTTAGTTTACAATGTGTGATTTTGAGCATGAAATTAACCGTTTTGCCAATTGTGTGTTTTAGGTGTGTTGGTGCGTTAAGAGTTTAGGAAATTTGTTAAAAGTATTGAAAAAATTGTCATAGCAATTGTAAAAAACTGTATTTGCATAATTCTATCAGCTGTTTCTCAGTAAGAATAGAATAAAATACAGGGGATATATTTGTGTTTCAATTCACAATATAAGCAGCTGTTTACCTTGACTTTAGCCTGTAAGGTTAGGTTCAGAACATGGTGTTATCTGTTCTGACATACAGTGATAAAGCATTGGTAAATTTGGCAGTAAAAATCTATTGTTTTGTTCTTGTTTGAGCTTGTGTGTAAAAGAAGTTCAAGCATTTTAAATTTGTGTTAATTGTATGCATTTTGTGTTAAAGCAACAAGAAATGTGTTAATAGTATAGCTTACATAGGCGGATGTAGTGCTAACTGTGTTAAGAGTTTTGGAAAATTGTTAAAAGTATTGAAAAATCTGTCATAGCAATCATAAAAAACTGTAACAAATGGAAAGCACAATGTTCAGGGCCATACAATTTGTTCATTGTACAGTATACAGCCTACAATGCACTGTACTACAGTACCCCCAGACGCAGTGTTGAAGAAATTTCCACAGGCCACCAAGGGACAACCGGGGACAGCTGTCAACTCAAAAATAGCTGAACTCAGATTTAAAATGAAATAAATAAAAATGTAAAAAATAAATTGAAAATGTGTTGTTTGTTTGTTAAAATGTTAACTTTTTAAATTTCTAAATATATTTCAAATGAAACAAGTTAAAACATATATGAACATATATGTTGTTAGTAAACATATTGACATATAAATATATTCACATATTTAACTAAAATATATTTTCAAAAAAATAAAAAATATATTTACATATATTTAACTAAAATATATTTATTGGGGAAATTTCGAATATTTGCATATATTCCAAAAATATATTTCAAAATATAATCTGAAAATATATTTCAAATACAGCTCACATAGGAGTGCAAGGAAACGAATAGGCTGATAAAATGGCAAAAAAAAAATTAAAAATATATATACAAACCTGTATATAGATTTTGAGTATTGGAAGTAATGTATGGAAGGGTTGAGTGTAAATTATTCAGCAAGGATCAATACAATTATGGCAAAAAGAATGGTAAGAGGGAAATAATGGCAGACATTTTTTTTTCTTCAGCCAATAGTGAAAAAATCAATAAATATAGGTTTAGGAAGGAGGGATAGTGTGGTTATTACTAGACTAAGATTGGGGCACTGCGCATTGAATTATGGGCTGGCATTGGTTGTAAAGCATCCAGATGACAGATGCATATGTGGAGAAGTGTCGAATCTTTCTATTCCTGTGAGAAGGTCTGAACTCAAAGCACATTATTCCTATTGTTGTTTTACAGGGATTAGTCAAGGAAATAAAGGAGGATAAAGACTCGACTGAGTTATTTAGAACTGCAATAGCTCCACTGGGAATGGCGTCCATAACTATGGCAAAATCACGTGTGGTGACAGAAGCTTTATGTGAAGTTCTGTAAAATGTTGTTTTCATTTGACAGACAAAAAGAAACCCTAAAAAAAAAGCTGGAAAACTTCTCTCCGAGTTCTGAAGATGTAAAAGACATCAAGATTCTGGTTGCTGGAGAAATTGGAGCAGGAAAGTCCACCTTTATTAACTCTGTCGATAGTGCCTTTCAAGGACGGATCACCAATAGAGCGCTAGCTGATTCATCTGGTGGTGACAGTCACAGTTTCACACAAAATGTAGGTATTTGTCAACTATACTATTGTATGTTTTCTAAAAGACTGAGATGTCCAGTTGACCTACTCTTGAGCATTGAGCATTTTAGTTAATCATATGATGATTTCTTGGAAACTGTTTACAAATATTTATGCCTCTATATTTTTGGTCTTCACTAGCTCGAAGCATATACCATCAGAAGTGGGAAAAAATCTTTGCCCTTCGTCTTCAAGGACATAATGGGCTTAGAAGCTCGAGCAATGGCTGGGTCACAACCAGAGGACATCATCAACATTGTGTTTGGCCATGTGAAGAATGGCTTTAAAGTAATAAACCCCTATATTGTGATAACATTTCGACATAAAGTTTGTGTGTGTGCAACAGGTTTGACATTTAACATATATTGTAATTATTATTTCCAATCTTAGTTCAATGAGGAAAAGGCACTCACTCATAAGGATCAACATTACATCAGTGACCCCACCCTCTCCGATCAGGCTTTCTGCCTGGTGTACGTCATAGCCGCAGATCTAATCCAATACACAGATGATAAACTTATTGACAAGTTGAAGATCATCCGCAAGAGAATCAGTGATAAGGGTAAATCTGACCCCTGAATGTTTAATTATAATTTTCATTCATGAGTTCACATACATTGCATTACATGAGAGAGAAGTGGGCATAAAGTGGGTTGAGTTTGTGTGTGTGTTTTTCAATGTTTAGGTGGAAAAAAATCCAGATACAATAATGCCAAGTGCAAACAGGGCATGTTACAAGGCTCAACTTTTCTGCTTAATTATTGATATGACCCAGAAAATGTATGTGGGTCAATTATGTAGATATGTACAACAAACTGCCTTAAATGTGAAAAAAAAAACGTGTGTAAAAACAATGTAAAGAACCTTTACATTGTCTCTGCATATGCTGTAGGGATTCCTCAAGTGGTTGTCGTGACCAAAGTGGATGAAGCATGTCCGCTGGTCAAAAATAATCTAAGGAAGATCTACACTAGCAAGAAGATCAAAGAGAAGGTATGTGATATAATCCAAAGACATACACGTGTTTCAATTTATCAATCACATCTAATTTTCTGACCTAACATTCTGTTCCTGTCCAGATGGAGATGTGCAGTGCCAAAACGGGTGTGCCATTGACAAATATCTTCCCAGTGAAGAACTACCATAATGAGGGTGAACCGAAGGGTGACATTGATGCTCTGATACTAAAGGCACTTGAAAAGATTGTTCAGAGTGCTGATGATAGATTGCTGGACATTCAAAGTTAAATCACATATAATGCATTTGGAGTGGGTCATTCTTTGATTGTGATACATTTTCACAGGAACATCATTTTAAGAAGATTGTGGTTTAAAACTAGTATAGAGAGGATTGTGTTTTGTGTTTAGTTTTACAAATATATGTACAGCAGGGTTCAAAGTCAATGAAAATCTGGGACTCTAAATCTAATGTAAACCTGAAAAATAATAGAAAGATTCAAAATTAGATTTTTTTTTTTTAAGAAAAGTTACAATGTAAAATGTTTCTACATTTAACAACATTAAAGCTATTACAGTTTTTCTCGATTGTTTACACACATTTTCTGAAAGCATGCCTCATATTCTCAGAACTCTACACACAAATCCAAAAACACACACACAATGGGCAAAACCCCTCAATTCTCCTGCAAAATGAAACTTTACATTCAAAACGATGTTATTTCTTCTCAAAATGGTATTTTGTTTTCAAATGACACACACAAACCATCATATCAATAGACATTTATAAGAACCAGTTGAACACTGATGTGCTCAATGTAAAACACTATGATGAATGCAAAACACTTCTTCTCCATTCATCATAATGACTTAGGCCTTTTTTTGGTTCAGTGTTACACTTACTACAGACAGTACATACATAAGTGTGTTGTAAAATATTTGAGAATATTGTTTTTATACTCAGAACACACAAATACACTGTAACAAATATATTTTATTTTTCCCACAAAAACAATGTACACAGCGCACATCCCAACCAACACAAAGTTGTACATACAGTGGTCTACATACTAAACAACAGAAGAATTTACTGTATACAGGGGGTTGGTGAATGAGTTACATGTTGTGGTCATTGTGTCTCAAGTACCAGAATTTGTGTGTAAACAGTTGAGAAAAACTGTAAATGACACAAATAAGTAATGTCGGAATAATGCAGTGACACTCTCGTATTTTAGATTCTTCAAAACATTTATGAACAAAATAACTTTTGCTTATTGAGATCTGTTGAATAAATCCTATTTAATCTTGAATTGTTCATTTTTCTTGACAATACATGCATTCAATCTGTCCCAAAACAGTGAATTTGGGGATCTGGAGCAATCAGACTGAGAGAAAGCATGGCTTTCTTTAAATTCATGTTGAAATGTATTCTCTGCATGCACCGCTGAGCTAGCTTGTCTAACTTTAATAAATCTGGCATTGTCTACTATGAATATTATACTGTATATTCTTTTTTTTTTTTTTCACTGATTTTACACCTTCACCACCGGTACACCCAAACAGATTCAATTAAAGGGGTAGATGACCCAAAACTTTAATTTAGGTGAGGATGAATACATTTAAATTTCTGTGTGAATTATCCCTTTAAAGGTAGGGTAGGTAGGAATTTTATAAAAAACTTTTTTCCAAATTTGTTTAAACTTTCTATATATATCATCAATACATAATTAAAATGTAAGTACTCTGAAAAAAAAGAGTATAAAAATCGGGTGACTTTTTTTAGACCGTTTAATCTGCATTAAACACAGTTCATTATTTCCATTCGGGACGAAACAAAGGATTGGCTTAGGCGACTGTCACTCTCTCGCAACCATGGCAACCACCCTTTTGCCACAGGATCTGCCCACTTGCGCACACCCGTTTGATTTGAGTGTAACGCCCCCTTCCTGTCAATGGGAATTGTTATGGGTGACGCCCAAGTTCTTTAGTATGATGGGTTTAGTTTAATTTGTGCTGCTATCTATTTTACTTAAAATCAAAGGGAAAATTAAATGTAATTCACCACAATACAAAGAATTAACTCCAAATTAAATTTAATTAATTAAAATAAATTATCTGTCAATACTGGATAAACAAAAACAGAAATATCTTTGATACTGTGTTATCCTTTTCAATAAAGCTTTTGTCAAGATACAAAGTGTGTGTCCTTTTCTCTTTCAAATGAAATTCACATGTGAATCAACAATCAATAAAATCAAAGAGACAAAGAAAAGGTTTCAAGCAAATAGAATAACCTCCTAAGCCGGCAAATAATACTTTAAATACCCCTTAGTTCTGTTGCAGGCCTGTTCCGCTGCTTGGGTTCGTACTTCGTAGAGGCCAAAAAACACACGGCCGCTTCACTCAGTTGAGCCACAAATAAAATAAAACAAAATAGGTACCTTTGCTGAAGATTTGGATCTATTAAATCACGATCGGTCAAAGTCCGTCAGGTTCCTAACCGGAATCCATCTCACCGTCGCGAGACGCACTCAACAGCCGTCAGCAATGCGCCATTCATCCAGCGGCTCGGACGCTTTCCAACGCGATAGCTCGCTCCGTTCAGCAGTGCACGGGACTCCAGTCACCAAAGTCTCATAAATAACATCCGTTGTCGTTCTCCTTCACAACGAAAGCGACCATAGACAGTTCACTCCGAATGTACTGGCTCGCCGCCAGTGGTTCGTCCCGTCCGTGCATGTCTGTGACGCACTTCCAAATATACTCGAACTTCGCTGTCACGCTTAGCCAGCAGTAAGGCCGTGTGTCCACCAAAGCGTTTTTAGCCAGCTGAAAACGCTAGACGCTCTGCTGAAAACGCCTGGCTGTGGGCGCTTGAGAGCGTTTTGGCAGCGCAGTGTTTTTTCAGTTGAGACGCTTCGTTGCTATGATACAGAATATCCGCAGCACATGTTTACTTGTAACTGAGTTCGCAGATAATTTGTTTCATACTAAAAATTTATTTTTCATTCATTTTGTTTGGTTAGCTGTGCTGGTTGATGTCGTTGTACAGAAAGAATGTTGTGACAGTTGGTCGGTGTGGTTTTAGTCCCGCCCCTCTTCCACTGTGATTGGTCGGTTGGGTAAAAAGTGACAGTGATGAGCGCAGCGTTTTACCCAAAGTTGAACATTCTTCAACTCTCGGCGACCTGTAAAAAACGCCGAACGCTCAGCGCTTCAGCGTGAAAAAGACGCTCAGCGCCTCGTTACGCTCATGGCGTTTAAAAAACGCGGCGTTCCCATTGAAAACAATTGAAAAAACACGCCAGCCGCGTGGAAAAACGCTTCCCAGCAAGCAATTTTGCGTCTAATAGACGTCTAATAGCCGTCAAAACACAGCCCAGACGTCTAGGCTAAAACGAGGCTAATTTTGGGCTGTCAGTGAAAATCTAATAGACGTCTAAACATAGCCCAAGAATAGACAGCTATTGAATGACTACATATATACGTCAAATAGACGTCTAACCATACTGCCCTACAAAGGCTAAGAGCAGTATCTTCAATTTTTCAAAAAAAATTTTTTTGCAAAAATAAAAAGTGCAGGATCTGCTCTTTAATCTGTTAAAATTTCATATGGCTACCTAATAAATTTCTTATATAAATTTACATTTTTAGTTGCAGTATTGTATTGAAAAGTAGGGTGAAACCAAGGCAGAATGCAGTATCTGCCCGTACTGCCTTGATTTCACTATGATACTGCAGTTTGCCTTTGTGTCAGCATGAACATTGTTGCAACTAGCTAAGTGGCATGAGTCAGGTTTTTATAGCATACAGTAAGTATGTTATAAAACCTCTCTCAGAGAAGAAAGGAACTGTCAAAATGGCTTCACTTTTACGTGGAAAAATGCTGGTGAAACTTGCCTTAAACAACACCAAAGGCACCAAAAATTGGTACGTTTTAAACAGAGGTGGAAGTAACGAATTACAACTACTCACGTTGCTGTAATTAAGTCGTTATTTGGGGTACTTGTACTTTTTTGAGTATATTTTTAAAGCTGTAATTTTACTTGTACTCAAGTACATATTAAACTAAGTAATCTACTTCGCTACTTGTAAAATCACATTTCGTTACTGAGTACAATTTGAATTGATATTCAAATCTTTGACTGGCATTTCGGTAGCCAATAAAAATATTTGATCGTAAACGGACCAATAAAACCCCTGATATTTGGACTGAATTAAAGCCGCCGCAGTCGCAGCAGGTTTTGAAGAGCTGATCAGTGAAGGAGGCGAGGAGCTCAGAGTGATTAATGGCTGGACTGAAAGTTTGGAGAAACAACAATCTACATAGTGTATTGTCAAAATATCTATATTTTGATACATATCAATACTGAAATATCTGTCAATACTCATTTTGGCCTATACTGTATAGGCTATATGTAACAGTGTTGTCTCTGCGTTGTGTTGTGTTGAAATCAGATGGACACCAAATCGCACTTTAAGATGTTTATTCTGTTGACAGTGAATATAGAACAGCGGTGATCAGTTTCAGGAATCACCCTCGTGCATTCGCGGCCATTCTCACTCTCGACTGGCGCGAGTCTAAATGACTCTTTTACATAAACTACATAAACAGTAATTGATAACACATTTGAAACTGGTCTGTACCTGTTGACAGTGAATATAGAACAGCGGTGATCAGTTTCAGGAATCACCCTCGTGCATTCTATTGGAAGTGAACATTAAACTTGATATTACAATACATACAACAGTGACACAAACCCAAATCATACAACATACTTCTAAACACACGTATAACTCAGTATTAGCCCTTAAAATGGTTATATAATTACTAAAATATATTTAACACACGGAGCACTCACTCACCGCGGCCATTCTCACTCTCGACTGGCGCGAGTCTAAATGACTCTACCGGAACCAGTTCATAATTCTACCAGATCTGGGCGGAGAGTGCAATTAAAGGGGCCATACATGAAAATAACTGTAGCAAGTGGAAACACATATTTGACCTGTTACACTCCCCCCTGCTGAATTCCACTTGCTTCTACAGAGAATAGCACCAAAATAATGACCAAAATTACATCAGGTACAGAACCTCAAGAACCATATACATTAATAAGAGAGAGAAGAGAAAAAAAAAAAAAAGAAAAAAAAACATAGAAAGTGTTCAAAATTTCATGAAATTGTCAGTTCAATTCAGTGTAAACACTATTCCCCACAGGAATTCAAGTGGAAAGAGGGGTGGCCAATCCCCTAGACACTCTTAGATAAACATGCCCGTTACATGTTAGCTAAACAATGACAATTCCTACATTTGGACACACAAGTTGCTCAGCAGCGAGACGTCACTCCAGTCTCAAATTAATAGATCACAATCTCTTAAAATAACCAAAATACATCAATATAAACATCACAGTAACATTTGCATTAACTAATACCGCAAAATGTATACCAGAAAGAAGAGAAAAAAAAGAAAAAGATGAGTTAACATACAAAACTCAAGCAACATACTCATGTTTACCCCAGAACTTTTTGCTGGTTCATTATCTCAATGAATCTCGTCACTGGTTTAAACAATCTACCAGCCCTGGATCTCACACGACTTAGTGAACTTCCAGCAGGGAAGTTATGAACACTGATATTTGACACTGAATTGTTTTCCTCAAAACAACCACCAATAGGCGTTGAAACACTCAAAGAAACAGAAGCAGATTTATCAACTTGCTCTGCAGAGGATTCATGTACATTCCTGTCCATACTCTCAACATCCTCATTACCCTCTGGTCCCAGCTGGGTAGTGTTAGAGCTGTCAATCACATTATGGTCTAATTCATTAGCCTGAGTGGCATCCACAGCCTGTGTTGGTTCAAAAACATCTGTAGCTTCCTCCACATTATCCAAGTCTGCATCATCAGAAGGTAGCTGTGATACCCACTCTCGTGTTCTGTAATTGGTAGCATCCTCAGACACATCAGCAACCACAGAATCGACACTCTCTGAGCCACTCAGGTGGCTTTCGGATGGCTCACCTTCCAAGTCATCATCAGGAAGTGGAAGAAAGTTAACTGGCATTAGAAGGTTACGATGTACAGTCTTCACAACACCAGTACCACTGTGCTGAATCCTGTAGGTATGACTGTCTGCATTAAGACCAACAACAGTGTACACAGTAGTCTCCCAAAGGTCAGCAAGCTTCCGCTTTCCACGTGCTCCCTTGTTGGCAAGCAAAACTCTATCACCAACATCAATTGGTCCCCCCTTGACTCTCCTATTGTACAAGTCAGCATGTCTCTTAAGCTGTTTCCTGGCAGATGCCTGTGTAACACACATTGCCTCCTTCATATCTCTCCGAAGAGCCTGGACGTAATTGTCATAGTTTACAACATCAGGATCGTCTAGAACAGTTCCAAACACCAGGTCAATGGGCAGGCGTGGAATCCTCCCAAACATCAACAGGAAAGGAGCATACCCCGTGGTTTCGTGGATGGTGCAATTATACGCAAAAGTCAGAGATTTTAGTACTTGCGGCCATTTATGCTTGGTCTTCGCAGGCAGAGCACGTATCATATTGCCCAGCGTCCTGTTCATCCTCTCGCAAGCTCCATTCCCCATTGGGTGATATGGAGTTGTCCTCGATTTTTGGACTCCAGCGATATTCAACAACTCAGCGATCAAAGCACTCTCAAAGTTGGCTCCTCTATCAGAGTGGACACGGCCTGGGAAGCCATAAACACAGAAGTAGTTATGCCACAGTTGATGCGCCACTGCTTTTGCAGACTGATTTGGACACAAGAAGGCATTAGCCATCTTTGTGAAGTGATCTGTAACAACAAGAACATCCAGGGACCGGTTGGCAGAGTCCTCCGCTGACCAAAAGTCTATGCAGACGAGTTCAAGGGGCTCTGTTGTAATGATGTTCTCCAACGGTGCACGACCCTCCGGTTCTGGTGTCTTGCTGATCACACATCGACGACAGCACTTCACATACTCCTTCACATCCTTCTCTAGGCCAAGCCAAAAGAACCTTTGCCGAGCAAGATACAGAGTCCGCTGCTGACCTTGGTGTCCTGCTTGATCGTGAATGCCTTTCAACACCATGGTTTTCACTGCTTCAGGCACGACATACAGGTAAGTTTTTTTCTTGGTGAAACTATTCTTTGAAACCCTATGCAACACACCATTCTTCATCAGCAGGTTTCCCCAGTGTTTCATAAACCTCAAGACAGCCTTCGGCTCGTTCATTCGTTCCCTCCTATTTGGCCTCCGTCCTCTCTCAACAAAGCAAATCACCCTTTTTACAACATTATCATCCTGTTGTATCTTCATTAGATAATCATGGGACAGCACATCAATGTCCGGCGATTCTGATGGCATTATCGCTTGTGGAAGGTGAGGCAGCAACAAGGCATGTGACTTGGAGTTATCATTATGCCTGCATGAGTGCAGAACAGCTTCCACTTCCTGCTTTGACATTGTTCCAGGTAAGGAAACTTTAGCTGTATGACAGGCAATGGCCACTCCTTCAGTATCGGAGGAACTGTCAAGGGGGTGAGTAGACCAACGGAAGACATCTTGGACACAGCCTGTGCGCACAGCTGCAGCTTCTGCCAGCAATTTATCATAAGGGACTCTTGTCAGACGATGGAGTACACTAGGGTGCACAAAGGGCTCTCGACTCAGGGCGTCAGCAACTACGTTTTTTGGACCAGGAATGTACTTAATATCAAACTGGTATGGTGCTAGTTTAGCAACCCATCTGTGTTCACAAGCATCCAATTTTGCTTTGGACAGAATGTACGTTAAAGGGTTGTTGTCTGTCCAGACAGTAAATTTCTGACCCCTGAGCCAGTGATGGAATTTGTCACAAATCGCCCATTTCATGGCATAAAATTCCAACCTATGTGCAGGATATCTCGACTGAGCATAGGTAAGCGACTTGCTCGCAAAAGCAATCGGCCTGGCTGTCGTCCCATTGCTAGGAACCTGTGACAATACGGCACCAAGCCCATTACTAGAAGCATCTACTGAGAGTAGGAAGGTTTCATTGAAATTTGGATGAGCCAATAAGACTTGATCAAGCAAAGCCTGCCTTAATTTGTGAAACGCTCGACTGCATTCCTCAGTCCAATCCGAAGCAGACAGCTCTCTTTGACACATTCGACGCTTCCATTTTCCACGAGGAACCTTTCTTCCAGCTGTAAGACTGAACAATGGTTTAGCAATGGCTGAACAGTCTTCAATAAACTGCTGGTAAAACACTACCATACCCAGAAAAGACCGTATTTTCTGCTGGCAGGGGACATTGGTACCCTCAACCATGAGATCATCCTCAGTGACAGAAGCAATGGCTGTGACTTTTTCTGGATCGGTAGCAATACCATCCGCACTGATGATGTGACCCAAAAATTTGACCGAACTCCGCAAGAGGTGACATTTCTTCGGAGCAAGCTTAAGATTGTGAGTCTTGAGACGCTTAAACACCATTTCCAAGCGCTCCAGCGCCAGCTCTTCGGTGGGTGCAAATACCAGGACGTCATCCAGATAACACAATAGACTGTTGAAATTCTGATCCCCGAATATAGTCAACATCATCCGCATGAAAGTGGCCGGACTATTACACAGTCCCTGCGGTAAACGATTATATTCGTATAACCCAAAAGGTGATGTAAATGCTGTGTATTTCCGGTCATCTTCATGAACTTCTACATTATAATAGCCAGATGTGAGGTCCATGGTTGAAAAATAGGCATTTCCTCCCAAAGCGGCAAGAGCATCTGCTTGATGGGGAAGGGGATGCGCGTCTTTGATTGTTCGAGCATTAATCCAACGAAAGTCTGTGCATATTCTCAAATCTCCTGACTTTTTCCAGACTAGAACAAGAGGTGATGCAAATTCGCTACTAGATTTTCGTATGATCTCCCGTTCTTCCATCTCATTCAAAGCTTGCCGAAGTTTATCATATTGATTCGGAGCAAGGCGTCGATACGGCAACCGAAAGGGCTTGTCGTCACTCAGGCGGATACGATGAACAAAGCCTGTTGCTTTTCCACAGTCCAACTTGTGTCTGGAAAAGATAGAATGATACTGAGAGACAAGCTGCACCAGCTTTGTTTTGCAGTCTGCAGACACTTCACACGACTCCACATCCAAGTCAGCTAAGCCCAAGTCGTGTAAGACTGCCGTGTCATCAGCAGAACAGGAGTTGTTACGTCCCAATCTGACTGGTAAACTTAGAGCATCGGTTACACTCATCTCATCCTGTCTGTCAGTTAAAACATCAGCTGTTCTCTGAACTTTTTGCTCTAAATCAAATGAGGAACCATCAGAAGACTCAGAACAGTCAAAATCCTGCAAAGCCATGCAAGGAAAAGCATCAGCAAGTGTAGAATTCCTTTTCAAAGTCACTGCTCGCTCTGAAGGGTTTATCACTTTAAGCGGAACCCATCCATCTTCACGCATCAACGCTACGGTTTTCCCGACCAGCACTGTCCTTGGCCTTGATTTAACTCTACTGGGCTCCAAAATGACAGCACTGCCAGCTGAGATGTCATGAGTGCTTTGTAGTTTGGCCCAAACTAAGTTTTCAGTCATGGGTTCAAGTGACACTGCCTTTTTGATCTTTACCGTTCCCACTAGGTCAGGGACAGGACCATTTCTCCACTTCTCCACATTGGCTAGTAGATCAAGTAACTTGCTTTGCTCATTGATATCACACTCACGTTCAGACGCACTTATTAATAACTCTGAAGAACCTCTCAGCTGAAGAATCAAATGTTTCAAGAGATTACTGCCTAGGATAAGATCATCACCCTGGCCTTTGACTACCAAAGTTGGAACAGTGACATGACAGCCGTAAACATTCATATCCAGCTCGCACACTCCTAAAGGGTTAGTTCTGGTGCCTCCACATCCAACCAAAACAACATCTGTCGGGGCAAGTGAAAGGTTCGACAACACACCAGTACTCAGCAATTGAGGTAAGATCTTGGAGCTCATGGTGCAAGCCATTGATCCAGTGTCAAGCATTGCTTTTGCCTCTACCTTTCCACCAATAATCACTGAAGTGTAGAAGAGATCATCATATGGCTGAAGTTTCTGAGTATTTTGAAAGACAACTGTACATTGAGAACTATACTCTTCGCAAACACTTTTATATACAGATTCCTGATCGTAATCCAACAATGATCGGGGGTCATCATTAGGCCTTGCACTCACCCCCTCCACATGCAGGCCTAGTCGTTTCCCGTATGTGGAACAGCATCTGTCTCAGGCATCACACTAGCAGTGAAGGCTTTGGCTTTAGGACACTCTGCACGTGCATGACCTGATTTGTAACAAAGAAAACACAGATGATTTGCTCTGCAGTGAAAATGGGTGGTGTGGCCAACATCTCCGCACACCTCACATGGTAGAGTAGGCCTCACTCTGTTTCTCTGTGACTTAAACGCATACCGCTCTGTGCCAGCCTGACGACTTGATTGCCCATGCTCCAAGACACGTTCCAACATTGCTAAAATTCGCTCCATTGGTTCAACAGGTTCTGTAGGCTGAGTTTGACATAAAACAGCCTCAGGTTTAGCAGCTTTGCTAACCTTTGTTTCAGGAGGCTGGACAGCAACTTCCTGTTTCAAAAGAGAAATGGCCGGGGGCGCTCTAGAAACAGAGCCACATCGTCTCTCTCTTCCATACTCCTCCAAACGTGCATGAACATCAGCCGCCGTCCATTGTTCCAAAGGTCTGCATTTGAATATAAGGGAAAGCTCAGGGTCAGGACAATGTCTGATAAACATTACTGTGAGCTCATTGGATAGATTGTCAATCTTCTTGTCCTGTCTCTTTAAACAGTCCTCAGCCATATCCATGGCCCTATTCAGCCTCAGCCAATAGTCAAAGGGATCCTCACCAGCGTGTGGAAGTGTGCCATAAAAATCAGCTAATGGCATGCTAGAAAAAGCTGTGTCACTGAAATGTTGTTTCAACAAATCAAAAATAGGACTCGGGCCTTTGCACAAATCAATGGAAGGGTTACTACGCAAGCCCACCCTCACAACTTCACGAGCCCGCCCCAAAAGCCTACTTACTTGGTAACTTTTTTAACTTAATAAAACTGTCTAGAAATCATTTGTATGGTTAAACAACCTGTTCTGGTGATATTGGTGACTTTCCCCGCTCGGTAGACATAGCTCCACACCATACAGTTGGCTTGCTCCGATCAAAACAAACGCACATGAACAGCGGTAGAGAGGGGGAGGAGGCCGCCGCAAGTGAGTTTTTTACGACCGTGTTGTGAAATATACGCCCCCCCACAGCTGTAGGGGGAGCTCGTGGGGAAAACATGCGACAACAAAAGGGAAAATCAGCGAAGAAGTGACTAGAGTTCGCTAGAGTTACCGAGTTCTCCTTTAAAATGAGTGTTGTGCTTTTCGATGCTTGAAAATAATGATTGCCTTGACAAAATGGATGGACAAAAATGTAGATATTAAAATATTTAGTTTGTGGTAGTTTTCCCGATGGTATTAAAAATTATAGGCTAGGCCTACTGAATACTGACATATTGCAAGGTGTCATATTGAAGTTAGAAATTCCAGTATCATGACCACTAATGTCCTTCGACAATAAGGTAAAAACGTGTTAAAAGTAGCTATTTTCTACATAAATCTATGATTTGGTTAAATATTTATTGGTAATACATTAACTATCGCCAGTTAAAAAGTAACTAGTAACTAGTACTCTGAGTAGCTTTTGAGAAGAGTAATTTGTACTTTTACTTAAGTACTTTTTTGACACCAGTACTTTTACTTGTAATTGAGTATTATTTCAGCAATGTAACGGTACTTGTACTTGAGTACAAATTTTCAGTACTCTTTCCACCTCTGGTTTTAAACCTCTTAACCCATTTTTTGTCAATTTTGTCTGTTTAGCTCTAGCTAGCATTAGCTTTTTTTTACAGCATTGGGATAGCAACGATACCTTGGGGAATACCTTAGAAAAATTACCTTAAAGGTCAAAATTAATGTGTAATACTGACTAGTGCTGAGCTAGTGTTTAAAATAGTTACTGCAGTACAAATTCAAAATACTGGAGAGAGTCGTCTCCCCCGCCCCCTCCTCTCCAGACTCATGGTAATAAAACAAATATTTGATTCATGATTTATGATATAAGCAAGTGATTATAATCACTTGCTACACTTACTGCTATATGTAATTGTATGGCCATGTAAGTATACGCATTAATGCAAAGGCAAAGCGCAGTATAGCCTATAAAACTACCAAATTTTGCCTGACTGTCAAAAAACTAAATGTTTAATATTCACCTCCCTCTGATCTAACTAAATGTACCCTTTGTTGTTAAATTTAATTGGATGCTTATATCTGGTGTAAGAAAAACACAAAAAGCTGTTTTTCTCAGTTTGGTGTTTTTGCTGATACTGCTCTTTGGCTTTGTAGGGCAGCATAGCCCAAGAATAGACAATTAGACAGCTATTGAATGACTATATTTATACGTCTAATAGACGTCTAACCATAGCCCAAAAATAGACCAGTCATCAATTAGACAGCTAATCTAATAGACGTCTAAACATAGCCCAAGAATAGACAGCTATTGAACGACTACATATATACGTCTAATAGACAGGCAATATGGGTCTAGGCTAAAACAAGGCTGATTTTGGGCTGTCAGTGAAAATCTAATAGACGTCTAACCATAGCCCAAGAATAGACTAGTCATCAATTACACTACATATACATGTAATAGACAACAAAATGAGGCATAAGGATTCTTTTCACTCAAATATAACAGGTTCTCATAAATTAAAATCCATCCAAACTAATTGATTATAAAGGGATTTATTTAGAACAATTATATTAACAACTTAAACAACATTCAAACATAAAAATGAACAAATAAAATATTGGAAAATATGTAAAACAACTTAAGATACTAAAATTTTTAAGAATTAATTGTTAGCTTTATATCCATAACCACCACCCCCTGCTCTCCCTGGTGCTTGTTTAAAATGACCAGAAATTGCATCTTTTATTTCCCATTCAGTCGCCAAAGGAAAGTTGGTCATCACTGCGTCTGCCAAATGAGAAAAAGAAAAAAATTATTGCTCAAGAAAAGCATTGTTGACAATCATTTTTCACTAATTACAGTCATTCACTTTTGCTAGGATGCACACTAGAGCTGGCCAATATAGAGTTAACGGAATATAGATTGAGACTATATAATTTAGATCAATATAGACAATAATTTATATCAATATTATTAATAAATTAATATCAATAATTGAACATTTTTGCCTGCATAATGGTGATGCACTAATTATATATATATATATATATATATATATATATATATATATATATATATATATATATACACACACACACACACACATATATACATACATACATATATATATATATATATATATATATATATATATATACCTCTTTAAGTCCAAAGCTTTTCTTCATTATACTTCAAGGGATCAAAGAATAAGTCATAATATTTTCAGGATCATAAATGGGACTGTGGTCTTCAAAATTTTAGTCCAAACCAAGTGTTTTTCAGTAACTTGTCCAGCTGAAGACCACAAGGTGAAATTCAAAGTTCCCCTTTACTTGTGGACAGCAGAGATTTGGAAAAGAGCAATACAGCTTCCTAACATCATCAAAGAGAATATGATGTACATTTATATATATATACACATACATATATTTTAAGGGTGTAACAATACACGTATTGAACCATTCTGTACGAGGCTTTCGGTTCGATTTCAGTACGGATTTTTAAACAGAACTGTTCGTTAGATAATTTTTACTGCTGACCAAAATTTTTTAATTACAAATGTAGGCACGTCAAAAAGCGCGCTCATAATGTAAGAGAAATCATAACAAATCTTGACAACAATTGTGCTCTTTCAGGTAGTGACCATATAGAACTGCATTATATGACTGACTGACAGACAAGAACAGTTTGACTTGAAAATATCAAAATTTAAACTACTTCAGAAACAAAGACACCTACATCTTGGATTCCCTTAAGGTAAGCTAAAACATGGCAAAATTTAATTTCAAAGTGAACTATCCCTATAAATCATTCTTTATCACTTACTCATATAACTCTAATGAACATAAAAAGATACTTATAGGGGTAGTTCACTTTAAAAAAAAATCATGTAAGCATTTACTCACTTTCACTTGGTTCCAAACCTGTATGGCTTTCTTCTGTTGAACACACAAAAAATATATATTTTGAAGAATGTTGGTAACAAGACATTTAATGGTAGTCAGTGACAAGTGTTCTGTATATTCAATTGCTGTACTTTGTTGACTGATTGCTGGATAATTTGCAATAAACAGTGTCTTTAAATCAAATAAAGTGGATTACATCACTCCAGTTCTGAGGTTTTTACACTGGCTATCTGTCTGTCAAAGAATTCATATCAAAATACTACAGCTGGTTATTAAATTAATTAACATTTTAAGGCCAAAGTAAATTTCTAATCTTCTGATGCATTATGAACCATCCAGAGCAGACCTCTCAGGTCATCTGGGACAGTAGCCAGCTACTTTTATATCAAATTTATAAGTCAAAATTATAAGTCAAAACAAAACATGGAGAGGCAGCATTCAGTTTTTATGCACCATATCTGAAACAAATTCACTGAAAACTGAATGTATGCTGCATATTTTAATTCTTTTAAATCAAGTTTAAAGACTTTACTGTTTGCCACTACCTTTTATTAATTGGAAAGGAAAAAAATATTCTTTTATAATTTCTTTTCATGTTGCACTATGTTGCTGTTAAGTTTTATGTAAAGTACTTTGAAAATTTGCATTAAATCAAAAACTATTATTTCTTACTCTAATCTAAAAACAAAAATATATTGGTATCTTTAATAATAATACAAATTAGTAATGATAATATTCATAGTTTCATGCTTACCACCTTGAATTTAGATACATTTTAGATTAAGGGCACACAGTTGCAATAACACGTAACGTTAACTTGTTGGAGAAAAATAGTACTCTGCAATGGTAATGTTAAAATGTCACGGTTTCTACACATTATAACAACTAACTAATTTAAACAATGAACATAACAAAAATAACACGCATACTTACAAGATCGAAGTAGAAATTTGAAGGTTTTCAGAGTGTTGCTCGCCCGTTGCTCTCTGACAGCTGCCTCGTGTAAAATAAAATTGAAAATGGAGGAAATGTGTATCGCGAGATCTGGCTAAAGTGATCTAGTCGCGCAGTGCCAGTAGTCCCAGTAGTCTCAGTAGTGTTTCGATTGTGCCATCTAGCGGTTGAGAAATGCCATTGCATTTGATTTAATTTGAAATGATAGACAGTCATATCGTAGATTGTGTATATGTTATGTTTATGTGTGACAGCAAACATTAAGCTGTGTGAGCGAAAACATTTTTAAGACTAATATTCTTATACTAGCTCGCTGGTCTGAATCAGGGCTGAGTCATTCTATGAAACGGGTGCCATTTCCACTTTGCAATTTTCCAAATTTTCATTAAGAACAAACTTATTTTTGAAAAAAATATGGAGAATTATTTGGGCTAAAAGTGGGTTACACATAGCCGGACTATATCGGGTCTATATTTAACCGAGACGTTGAAATGATGGCTATTGCTTGCTGGGTTTGGTGGACACTAGGGCTGTCACGATGTTAGATTTTTCACACCACGGTTATTGTGGCCAAAAGAATTCACGATATCGATATATCGCGATATCTATAGATCTATCTTATCTATCTATAGGAGGGGGGGGGGGGGGGGGGGGGGTGTAGTTATCAGTCAATAGTTTTTTAGTCAACACTTCTATAGTTTTTCTTTTTTACCCAACAAACATAAGGATACTGATAAACACAAGGCACATGCATTTTTACTTCTTGCGTACTCAATCTATGGCAATTTTTTGTGAAGGAAGACAAGCATGTGAAGTTTATCTGGTTTCAAACTGAAGCCAAACACTGTCTGAATGTTTCCTGAAGAACTGAAAAGCTCTTAAACCTGTTGTTGCATTGGCGCCAATAAAGTCATGCAGATAGCAGATTTGAATAAAAAAATCAAGTGCAAATACAAATAGGCTACAAAAATAAGATGAGTAAAGAAAACGGGGTTCTTAATTTTAATAATCACCCCTTATTAAATATATGAACACAGAAACCCCCTGTTAACAGTTAATGTCACGTTTCCCATTCCATGATGACTAGTAAAATAATAGCCGCGTCGCGTCTATGACAACTCGAGGTATCGCACACCGGACACGCACTTTCTCAGTTTATGGCCAGCAATATCATTATGTTTAAGGACATTATGGAATTGAGATAATGTCTGTACTATGTTATGATTATACTGTACAATTAAATACAATAGTTGCTGAGTCTGTGATCTGAACACTTTTTTCTGCGCTCTGTGTCGCGGCAGGATTTTGAACAAGGTCCTGAGCCGTTGCTGGGCGCCGCGGACAGACGCCGAATAGAACCGCGCTGTGCTTCTCGTCCGGTGTGTGTACACTCATACAGAATGTGTTCGAATTTTAAAGACGTGGCGCTGCGCTTCTCGTCTGGTGTGCGACCACCTTTAAGGTGCTGTTTTCTTTGAAGCCGAAGAACTCTGTTCTTAATACTGGCGAGCTTACTTTTTTCGGGTGTGGACAGAGTGTTTCACTGATTCACTCTAGCTGCGCGGGCGCGGACGAGCGCTGTGTCTAGAAAACGCCAATATCGCCAATACCGGTATATTGTATTGCTCTAAATTAACACGATGTCGATATTTCATGCTTTGAATATCACGATTATCGTCAATACCGGTATATTGCGACACCCCTAGTGGACACACGGCCTAACTCAGTTCAAAGTCCACTCTAATATCCTTGAGATGAACTATAATGCATACATTTTTACACACAATTCACACTTTCCAGAGAATTGTCTCGCCGACATCTCACATCTGTCTTCTTTCCTATCTCGTGCATTCTCTGCCTCTGTCTCCTCCCGCTTCTCGTCCCGCCCCTCCTCATATCCTCATACCTGATAGGTTATTATTCACAAAGTACCCAATCACATTATAAAGAAAGAAAATATACCCGATATAGTCCGGCTATGTGTAACCCACTTTTAGCCCAAGTAACATTTAATCTAGATAAATGTATTTTTTTCTAAAATAACTTGTGAGATGTATGATATTCCATCATGTAAGCAAAGTCAACTGTGATTACAAGTTGTTTGGTTTGCTTTATTTTACATGTTATATGTGTAGGCTGTGCGTAGCCACGATTTAGCTCGTATTCAGACCCGGCTATTGTAGCCCACTTTTAGTCAAAACTGATTAATTGTAGTTTTTTGCCAGGCAGTGCATGAAATGGTTGATATTCCATCATGTTCACATTGGTAATGGTATCTACAAGGTTCAATGTGTCATTTCACGACATGGTCGATCTGTAGTCACGATTTAGCTCCGAATTGGACGGGCTATATGCGGTCTGCTTTAGCCCACCTGGCGAAATCAAAGCAATCTGGTCTACGTACAGCTTGGCTATAGCCCTGATTCAGACCAGCGATATAGTATAAGAATATTAGTCTTAAAAATGTTTTCGCTCACACACTTAATGTTTGCTGTCACACATAAACATAACATAAACATAACATTCACACAATCTACGATATGACTGTCTATCATTTAAAATTAAATCAAATGCAATTGCATTTCTCAACCGCTAGATGGCACAATCGAAACACTACTGAGACATGACTACTGGGACTACTGGCATTGCGCGACTAGATCACTTTAGCCAGATCTCGCGATAAACATTTCCGCTATTTTCTATTTTATTTTACACGAGGCAGCTGTCGGAGAGCAACGGGCGAGCGACACTCTGAAAACCTTCAAATTTCTACTTCGATCTTGTAAGTATGCGTGTTATTAGGGCCCAAGCCCTGAAAGGGCGAAGGCCCTATTGTTTTCGGTAGGATTATTATTATTAGGGCCCAAGCCCTGAAAGGGCGAAGGCCCTATTGTTTTCGGTAGGATTATTATTATTATTATTATTATTATTATTATTATTATTATTATTATTTTGTCAACCTTTCGGCCACTTTTGGGGCCCTTAACATGCTCGAAAACTCTTGAAATTTTGCACACAGGTCAGAACCCGCGGCCATCAGGGCCGGACTGAAGCTGGTACCCGGGCGTGGCAGGGGGGCTCGACAGCGCCCCCTGGAACGGGATCCGAACACTTGTCCATAAATCAGACACGCTTGCATGTAATAATATGAAACTCGGTACACATATAGAACTCATCGGGCCGAACAACTTTCGTGCTCTAAGTTTTACGCCAGCCCAACAGGAAGTCGGCTATTTAGGGTTGTTTGGAAACGCATGCTGTGGAATTTAATGTACTCCTCCTAGGGAATTCATCGATTCGCCTCCAAACTCGGTGTGCATGAAGTCAAGACATTGAGGATGCTAAATTGCGGACGGATTTTTGATATCTCGAACGGTTTGGCCGTGGCGAGGAAACGAATTTATGGCGAAAAAATGAAACAGGAAGTGTGTTATAACTTCTGCATACATTAACTGATCTTGATGAAACTTCAGCAGTGTGTTCGTTGTAAGAGGCCGATCGCACAGATGTGACTATTGTGAGTCAAAGTTATAGCGCCACCAACAGGCAGCAGGAAGTACATCACTATTAAAATGCTTTGAAATCACTGTCTTATTTTTACCAGATTTGCTTCAAACTTTATGTGTACAATGTAGACACACGGCAGATGTAAACCTGTGAAAGGATTATTGATATCTTAGATACTGTTGCCGTGGCAACGCATCAAACTTTAATATTCTTTTTTTATGCTTTTGAGACTCTTAACATACTTGAAATTGCATGAAACTCGACAGACACATCACATTTATTATCCAGTAGACATGTGCAAAGTTTCAGAAACGGGCGTGGTGAGGGGCTCAGTAGCGCCACCTTTAGTCATAAGTGGGGGTGTTAGTTTTATCAACAGCAACAAAACTTGGTATGTGTATTGTTCTCATCAAGACGGACAACTTTCTAATTTACATGAACCATCTCTGACCAACAGGAAGAGAGATATTTTGGTTTGAATGTGGATTTTCTGAAGAATTTTCTCTCCCTCTCTGTGTCTGTGTGTGTGTGAGGGGAGGGGGGGATTTGACTATTGCTTTTATATTGTTAATCAAGGTTTCAGGGGCTTTTGGGGTCCTTAACGTGCTCAAAAACTCTTGAAACTTTGCACACAGGTCAGAACCCACGGCCATCAGGGCCGGGCTGAAGCTGGTACCCGGGCGTGGCTGGGGGGCTCAACAGCGCCCCCTTGAACGGGGTTCTAAAACTTGATCCATATATCAAACACGCTCGCATGAATTAATATGAAACTCGGTACACATATAGATCTCATCGGGCCGAACAACTTTACCCCGGTCAAGTTTTACGCCAGCCCAACAGGAAGTCGGCTATTATGGGTTGTTTGGAAAACGCTTGCTGTGGAATGTGAAATACTCCTCCTAGAAAATTCACCGTGCCCCCTTCAAACTCGGTGTGGATGTAGTCAAGACATTGAGGATGCTAAATTGCGGACGGATTTTTGATATCTCGAACGGTTTGGCTGTGGCGAGGAATCGAATTTATGGCGAGAAAAGAGAAACACGGAAGTGGAATAACTTCTGCATACATTAACTGATCTTGATGAAACTTCAGCAGTGTGTTCGTGGTAAGAGGCCGATCAGATGGATGTAGCTATTGTGAGTCAAAGTTATAGCGCCACCAACTGGCAGCAGGAAGTGTGTCACTTTCAACATGCTTTTGACAAAAGTGGGGGGGTTAGTTTTAACTACAGTAAAGAAAAAATAGTTTGTATATTGTTCTCATCAAGCCGGACAACTTTCTAATTTACATTCAATAGCTCTGGCCATCAGGAAGTCAGATATTTTGGTCTGAATGTGGATTTTTTTGCAAAATCAGCCTCTGAATTTTTAGCCACTCCTCTTAAACTATTTATTTTATTCGTACCAAACTTTTTCAACATGATGAAACTACATTAAATATGCTAAATTGTGAATGGATAATAAATATCTCAAACGGTTTTGCTATGGCGAGGGATTAAATAATGTCCAAAAAGGAAACACTAAAAATCTTCTAAAAATGTAATTATATACCATTTATTTCTATATAAAAGTATACAAATATCACAACTAAACCCATTTTATTCTGTTTTTGCAATTCAAGAAGAATGAAAAAGTTAAAACAGGCTATTTAGTGCTATTTGGTTCAACAAAAAAGCAAACATAGGGCTATACTGCCCTCTTGTGTCCAAAAGGACATCAAAATAGTATATAAAACTTTTTACCAGGTAGGCCAATATTGTATTTAAATATACATGTATTAGGTATGTGTCTGAGGATATTTTCCCACCGGTTAATCGACGTGTGACACGAGTGGGTGCTTTTAAATCGCTAATATAATAGTGTAAGAAAAATAATGATAATGTTGCACACACAAATCACACACATGTGGGAAAGAATGATGCTTTTAAACAACACTAAACCGCCATTAGGTGTCGCCAGGCATCCATCTTAATAAGCGAGTCATTGATTCATTCGTTCAAACGATTCGTTCGAATGAGTCGATCATGATTAAGACAGATGTTTATGGATTGATCATTCAATCTTTGAGTCAACCGATTCGTTAAAAATGCTGAATCGTTCAGTTATGAGAAAACACGTGATGCGTGATGGTTCTGCCGTGATCTTTGTTTAACTATTTTCGCTGCTGAAACAGAACAAAAACAGTCAACATTGCATCTAAAATGTAAGTGACTTAATTGTAACTGTTTATTAACCTGTTGTATGAAATCTAGGGGTGGGAGAAAAAATTTATTCTTAGATGCATCGCGATGCGGACGTGGACGATTCTGAATCGATTCACAAATGTCAAAAAATCGATTCTCTAAAAAAATATTTTTCTAATAACGTAATATTGACGGAAGTCAAAAGGCGGAACTCTAAGCGGACGTGCGTGCAGTCTGTGGCGCGCACATAACAGAGAAGTTTCTTCTGCTCACCAAGGCTGCATTTATTTGATTAAAAATACAAACAAAAACAGTAATATTGTAAAATATTATTCCAATTTAAAACAGCTGCTTTCTATTTTAATATATTTTAAACTGTTATTTATTCCTGTGATCAAAGCTGAGTTTTCAGCATCATTACTCCAGTCGTCACTGTCACATGATCCTTCAGAAATTATTCTAATATGATGATTGATACTCAAGAAACATTCATTATTATTTTAAATGTCGAAAACAGTTGTGTACAGTCTTTGATGAATAGAAAGTTCAAAAGAACAGCATTTATCTGAAATCTAAAGCTTTTGTAACGTTAAACACTACCGCTCAAAAGTTTTGGGTTAGTAATAATTAAAATTTTATTTTTTGGGGAAATAAATAAAATAAATCAGTACTTTTATTTATGAAGGATGAGTTAAACTGATCAACAGTTACAGTAAAGACATTTATAATGTTAAAAATATATATATTTGAAATATATGCTGTTCTTTTGAACTTTACATTCATCAAAGCATTTTGAAAAAAAAAAAAATCTGTACACAACTGTTTTCAACATTGAAAATAATAATGAATATTTATTGAGCATCAATCATCATATTAGTATGATTTCTGAAGGATCATGTGACACTGAAGAGTGGAGTAATGATGCTGAAAACTCAACTTTGATCACAGAAATGAATTACTATGTAAAATATTTAAAAATTGAAAACAGCTGTTTTAAATTGGAATAATATTTCACAATATTACTGTTTTTGTTTGTATTTTTAATCAATAAATGCAGCCTTGGTGAGCAGAAGAGACTTCTCCTAAAAACATTAAAAATCTTACTGACCCCAAACTTTTGAACAATAATATATATATATATATATATATATATATATATATATATGTATGTGTGTGTATGTATATATATGTATATATATATATATATATATATATATATATATATATATATATATATATATATATATATATATATATATATAATATAGCTGCGAGCAGCGATGGAGGGCCAAAGCCGGCGGTACCGCCACCCCGGTGCCTTTAGGTAACTAAAGGCACCGGGGTTGCGGTGCCACCGGCTTGGGCCCGTAATCGCTGCTCGCAGCTATATTTATTATTATTAGGGCCCAAGCCCTGAAAGGGCGAAGGCCCTATTGTTTTCGGTAGGATTATTATTAGGGCCCAAGCCCTGAAAGGGCGAAGGCCCTATTGTTTTCGGTAGGATTATTATTATTATTATTATTATTATTATTATTATTATTTTGTCAACCTTTCGGCCACTTTTGGGGCCCTTAACATGCTCGAAAACTCTTGAAATTTTGCACACAGGTCAGAACCCGCGGCCATCAGGGCCGGACTGAAGCTGGTACCCGGGCGTGGCAGGGGGGCTCGACAGCGCCCCCTGGAACGGGATCCGAACACTTGTCCATAAATCAGACACGCTTGCATGTAATAATATGAAACTCGGTACACATACAGAACTCATCGGGCCGAACAACTTTCGTGTTCTAAGTTTTACGCCAGCCCAACAGGAAGTCGGCTATTTAGGGTTGTTTGGAAACGCATGCTGTGGAATTTAATGTACTCCTCCTAGGGAATTCATCGATTCGCCTCCAAACTCGGTGTGCATGAAGTCAAGACATTGAGGATGCTAAATTGCGGACGGATTTTTGATATCTCGAACGGTTTGGCCGTGGCGAGGAAACGAATTTATGGCGAAAAAATGAAACAGGAAGTGTGTTATAACTTCTGCATACATTAACTGATCTTGATGAAACTTCAGCAGTGTGTTCGTTGTAAGAGGCCGATCGCACAGATGTGACTATTGTGAGTCAAAGTTATAGCGCCACCAACAGGCAGCAGGAAGTACATCACTATTAAAATGCTTTGAAATCACTGTCTTATTTTTACCAGATTTGCTTCAAACTTTATGTGTACAATGTAGACACACGGCAGATGTAAACCTGTGAAAGGATTATTGATATCTTAGATACTGTTGCCGTGGCAACGCATCAAACTTTAATATTCTTTTTTTATGCTTTTGAGACTCTTAACATACTTGAAATTGCATGAAACTCGACAGACACATCACATTTATTATCCAGTAGACATGTGCAAAGTTTCAGAAACGGGCGTGGTGAGGGGCTCAGTAGCGCCACCTTTAGTCATAAGTGGGGGTGTTAGTTTTATCAACAGCAACAAAACTTGGTATGTGTATTGTTCTCATCAAGACGGACAACTTTCTAATTTACATGAACCATCTCTGACCAACAGGAAGAGAGATATTTTGGTTTGAATGTGGATTTTCTGAAGAATTTTCTCTCCCTCTCTTAGTCCATGGGCCAGACCAGATATTGGTACCATCTGGGTGGGCAAAACCATACCTATACTAAATTGTTTATGGGGTTAATATAAGTTAATTATAATATGATAACCTTTCCACAGGCCCAGCTTTTTATACTTTTTTTAGGATTAGTCATTTTCCTACTTTTATGTATTAGAATTATTTTTGAAAAATACACAAACGTCCAATACCGTAATAACAGTGATCTAATATTAATCCCAAGCAAACTAAAATATATTGTACATATTAAAAGGCATAATAAAGTCGATATCTTTGAATTGAACATTGTTTTGAGATGTAAAAAAATAAATAAAAATAAAATAACATGTATTGTCGACTCTACACTGTCTACTATTGGAAAGTCATAAAATGTACAGACGATTTGTTCTTAATCTTTGTATAATATATTTGAATTAGTTTTGTTATCAGGTTTATGTGTAATGTATTAGGTTTCAGCTTTGTAACACAAGAAAAGAAGAAACGTTGAATTTCAGGTAAATATTAACACATATGCCCCGAAAACCCCATTATATTCCAAAATCTGTGTTTATATTGGTCACAACCTTCATTGCTGTTATATTGCCGTTTTCTAACCACAAAATAAACACACACCCAGCTAACAGGGAACGTTCCCAGAACATTCACTAACGTTCTTTAAAAGTTGTGTAAATGTTAGTACAAAACGTTATTAAAATAATGTTTTCGGAACATTCATATAACGTTATTGACGTTCTTGTCTTTATGACGTTATTTGTGATTGCTGAACGTTCTCATAATGTTAAGTACACTTGTTAACATGCACTTCTTAACATTAGTTTACAATCACTAGATTTGTATATACAGTACAAGTTGCATTTGAACCAGATTTGAACTGGAGTTACCATGGAAACGGGCAGGGAGCTCAACTGACGACAAGCAGCAACTTCATCTCTCACTGTTGTTTTTGCTAATTTCAGGTAAGTTTAGTCCCCAAAATTACACAAATAGTACATAAAAATGTTTCTGACACATTCTTTCATGTAAATAACACGCTTCCGTTGAATATTTACTTTATAGAAATGGTTTAGTGTCTTTGGGAAAAGTCCGTTAGCATCTCAACTGTTAGGCTAACTAACTTAGAGGTAACGTTAGGTTGACTAGACTTTAGCTGTAAGTTTAGGCTTTAGGTTTTTAATCTTGATTAGAGGTTTTGTAAAGGTTTTGGTGGCAACTTTTAATGTGAATGGAAGTAAACTAAATTATCTTCAAATTAATTAACTTAAACTGGACTAAACTCACTGGACGGTTATTTCATAGTTTTCACGTGATGGAATGCCCTCCTGGAGGGCAAATTAGGGTTTTATAATGCCAGTAGTATTAACATGAATGTCACACAACCGCTTAATTCACAGGTAACATTAACGTTAGTCAGTTGAATCAACGTTTTATATGAATGTACTCTTTTAATTTGATGTTAAGCGTACAGCCGCACACACACATACGTTACACACAGATGAAAACGGACCAAAAAGGGCTTAGTCCCCAGAGGGTTAATATTAATTATTAGTACTTAAGTTTCGGCAGCTATCATTAGACAAGTAAATTATCTTTCATTTTGTGAGATGTGTTCCATATAGTAGACGTCCTCACTTATTTTGTTATTCCTGTAGGTTGTAAGGTTTGATGGTTCTCTGAATAAGTGATGGATTTGGCAAGTCCCTGCAAAGGCATCCTGCCAAGGAAGCGGTCCCGCATGGATTGCATCATCCACTGCTCTGACGAGGATTCCGACTCACACTTGGTGTCACCCAAGAACCTGGCCTCATGGAAAACTTTGTTGAGAGCAGCAGAGATAAGAGGACATATCCAAATTCTGGACATTGCCAAAGAGTTGAGCGAGCAAGAAATTCCACCAGTGCTATATCATCGCCAATGCCGCAGCATTTTCACGATGAAGAAACTCTTAGATGCTATCACAAGAGAGCCATCTTCCTCAGCTTTTGAGAATGCAGAAGAAGGGACTTCAAGGAGGGCATCTCGGGGTGTTCCAAGCACGTCAAGAGTTTATGATGAACTGTGTATCTTCTGTGTGAAATCAAGCAAGTACCAGAAGGGCCAAAACACGAGGGAACCTCTCATACAATGTTCTGAGTTACGTGCTGATGACCGGATCCGGAAAGCAGCAGGCATCAAGTTAGACCAGCGGATGCTTGCTATCACTAGTAGAGAGCTTGTTGCTGCTGAGGGACATTATCACAGATCCTGCTATCGAGCATACACGCGTGTCGCCGAGCCTGCCACCAGCTCCAAGGCAAAGGAACAAAGTGGGAATGCAGAAGAACTATATCAGACAGCAGAAAAGTATTCCTATGAAGAACTGTTCTCGTACATTCGGAACAAACTCTTTACAAACCCACAGGTACTGCCAATGACATACCTTGCATCAAGATTCGAGTCATCCATGAAGGCCCTTGCTGTCACCGAGATCAAGCCCTCAACCAAGAAACACCTTCGCCGTAGAGTGGAAAGTGAGCTGGCTGAGTCCATTCATATCATACCTGATGACAATGGGAGGCTTCTTCTCTATCCCGACAGCCTGACCATGGCCGAGCTTGTGAAAACTGCGCACTCTTTAAAGATGGAACTACAGCAAGCCAGATCTATCGAATCTGAGGATGTTGTAACGAAAGCGGCGGTGCTGATGAGAAACGACATAAAAAACCAAGACACCAAGCAGGAGTGGCCACCAAATGTAGAACGAGATGAAGCCATCATTCCTGAATCCGTGACCCACTTCATGCACACACTTCTGACTGGAGGCAGTGAGCACGGAAATCCCCCTGAAAGAGTCCAGCGACTTGCTACCTCCTTTGGCAGCGACCTAGTCTTTGCTGTCACTTGTGGCCGGATCAAGCCGCCGAAGCACGTTCTTCTGCCATTTGCTGTGAAGTCTTTGACGGGTAACACAGAACTGGTGCACACTCTGAATCGGCTCGGTCACTGTGTTTCCTATTCTCAGTTGGAAGAAGTTGACACGGCTCTGTGTCTTCGGAAGATGGAGCTGTCGAAGGATGGTATTCCATTGCCAGCGAACATCTATCCAGGCATCTTCACCACGCTGGCGTATGACAACATTGACCGACTGGAAGAGACCATTAGTGGAGTAGGAACTTCTCACAGAGTGAATGGTATTGCCATCCAGTCGAAAGCGATCGTACCGGCTGCACCTGAGAGGCATGCAACAGCAGTCATGAAGTCAAAGAGGAGAAGCATCACCCCCACACATCAGATGCTACCCATCTACAATGCTGGCCAGAGAGTTGGACCACCAAAGATCGCAACTGCTGACGCCGACTATGGTGCACAGGTCCAGGAGGCAAAGGCAAAGAACATAGCCTGGCTGCTTGCTAGGATGTCTGCCCCCGAGGCTCAGACTGTGAGCAGCTGGACTGGATTTAACATCCAGACCCGTGACCAGGTTGAGGTGGTACAAGACACTGTGGGTTACCTGCCAACCATCAATGCGCCTCCTACAGAACTATCAACTGTCTACGAGGTACTCAACCAGACATTAGGCATAATGGAGTCCCTGCAGTTGAAGACAATTGTTTGTGTCTTTGACCAAGCCCTGTATGCCAAGGCAGCAGAAATTGTGTGGAAGCATGAGAAGTTCAAGAACATTGTCATCAGGATGGGTGTCTTCCACACCATCTTCAACCTGCTCTCCATTCTGGGGAAGCGATTCCAAGATGCAGGGCTGCGGGATCTGTGTGTGGAATCTGGCGTGATTGCTGAAGGATCGGTCTCAGGTGTAATGGAAGGCAGAAAGTATAACAGAGCCGTCCGGCTGCACAAGATAGTCTATGAAGCACTTATGCGCCTTGCCTGGAGAGGCTTCCTACCATGGCTAGAGGTCAAACACCCGACACAGCTCCCTCAGCTGGAGGAAGCCCTGGAGAGCATTGCCAGCTTCAGCGACGATATCAGGCAGGAGGCATTCACCAAACTTCTTGATAATGCAGCATGCGTCCGCACCATGCAACTGTTCCAAGTCTACCTGGAATCTCTGCGAAACCAGCATAACCTTTCATCCTTCTGGATGTCCTACATTGACATAACAGAGATCATGCTTGGACTGATTCGCGCTTCCAGAGAAGGCAACTGGATGCTGCATCTTGCATGCATCCGAGAAATGATTCCCTGGTGCTTCGCTTATGACAAGCTCAACTACGCCCGCTTCCTGCCCTACTACTATGCCACGATGAAGCATCTGCCTGTTGACCACCCAGATGTCCATGAGCACTTCTCACAAGGAGGCTTCTCTGTCCAGATTGGCTGCAAAAACCCCTTCGGGCGTATACCAGTCGACCAGACCATTGAGGAGACCGTCAACAAGGACACGCAGACAGCAGGAGGAACAAAGGGCTTCAGCCTCAAGCCCGGAGCTGTCTCGAAGTACTACCTGACAGCAGAGTACCGCAGCGCATACCTAAGAAAGCTGAGAGAGATGGTCGGTCGGGGTGATTCTCAGCTGAATCATCCAGACCTACAGCCGCCCAGGATCAGAAGAGATGAGGCAGATGTCCAGTCCATCGTTGATCTCCTGGAAAATTGCTGGCAGAATCCATTCAGTCCAGAACAAGAAGAGTTTGTCAGTCTGTCAACTGCAACTGTAGCCCCACCTGATGTGGCAAATGACCTCCTTAAGGCCAAGAAGATTGGAGAAGAGGCTTACCAAAATTTCAAGACAGAACGTCTGGAAAAAAGAGTGACACATTTCTACAACACGATGACCAAGAAAAAGCTGAAAACATTCTCAGAGATCAAGAAGAAGCAATGTAGCCAGGAGCAAGCCAAGCAGGTAGTCTTGAAGGCCGACAGAAACCTCTTTGGTCACATGATCTTGGTGGCACAGAGCCGACAACTACACATGAGTGATGTCTTGGCTCATCCTCTGGGACCTCTGCCTTGGGCCCTAGCTAACGGGGATGGGTCTCTACGCAAGACAAACAAGGCAGCTTTGGCCAGAGAGTTGGAGAAGAGCGTGTCCCCAGCTGAGGAAATCCCAGAGCCATCAACAACCGTCATTGATGGAATGAGCCTGTTACAGAAACTGAAGGGACAAGACAAGACCTTTGCGCAGTTGGCTGTCACAGCTCTGGACAAGGTGCTGCACGAAGGGGGGAAGAGCCAGCGTATAGATGTCATCTTCGATGTGTACAAGGACATGTCAATCAAAGATGCTGAGAGGGCTAAGAGAGGCGCAGACACAGGGATTCAGTTCAAGAACATTGTGTCAGGCCACAAGATCCAGCAGTGGAGGAGACTGCTCTCCAGTGCTACCAACAAGACAAGCCTGATTGCCTACTTGGTTGAAGAATGGAAAGAGCCCAAACACAGAGAGAAGCTCCAAGACAAGACTCTGTACCTCACATGTGGCGAAGACTGCTTCAAGCTGGATAAAGAGCACTGGGAAGAGGCAACAGAGCTGAAATCATCACAGGAGGAAGCGGATACGCGCATGCTTTTGCATGCTCTTCATGCAGCAGAGTCAGGCTACAAAGCTGTGATCATCACAGCTGACGACACAGATGTTCTGGTTCTGGGTGTGGCCTTCAGCAGAGATATCCCATGCCCACTGTTCCAGAAGAGCGGCACCCAGAACAGAATGAGGTACATTGACATATCCAAATTGCGCCAGTCTCTCGGCAGCAGTTCCGCAGATGCCCTGCTCGGCATGCATGCCTTCACTGGCTGCGACACTGTCAGTGCATTTGCGGGACGTGGCAAAGTGGGTGCCCTGAAACAGATGAAATCACAGGAAGATTGCCGAGAAGCCTTCCTGGAGCTCGGTCGGTCATGGGCTGTGTCTGATGAGCTGTTCGAGAAGCTGCAGGCAACCACCTGTAAGATGTATGTGCCATCAACCAGCACTGCAGAGGTCAACGCTCTTCGCTACCAACTATTCTGTGTCAGGCGAGGAGAGGTTGAATCCAGCCAGCTTCCTCCATGCGAAGATTGCCTCCTCATGCACGCCATCCGAGCCAACTACCAGGCTGCTATCTGGAGGCGGTCTCTGCAAACCATGCCGGCTGTGCCGAGTCCCGAGGAGCATGGGTGGAACACAGATGAAGACGGGCAGCTGACAATACAGTGGATGCGAGGCACCCCAGCACCTGATGCCGTCCTGCAGCTATTATCCTGCAAGTGCACCAGGTCATGCAAGCTACCTGATTGCACGTGCCTCGCCAACAGCCTGCGGTGCACCAACCTGTGCAAGCTGCAAACCTGTACTAATCAACCTTGTGAGGAGGAGCCCGCTCCACAGCTGTCAGAGTCTGATACCGAAGACGATGATGACTAGTACTTTATTGAAATTTTGTGATGATTTTGTAATGACCGTTGTTTTCACCATACATTAAACATTGTGTTTTTTCTAATTTTTGACTGGCTCATCAATCATTGTCTCAATGCTTTCATGATATTGTGGTATTGCGGTGTGACATGCTAATACTCCCAAATTTAGCCATGTTTTTTGGAATTATTGCCTTTATCTCATTATTTCACTAATTTAGAACCTACTTTATTCGTGATGAATGAACCACTTGATAAATTATCATCTGGATGAACCAGATTTTATTTATGGAAGGTACTTTTACTACTTATTTCACTGACAGGGGTCAGTCACTTCAAGCGGTCATAACCACTACTAATCTGCCAGTTGGCAAGGGTTATCATGTCAAAACATCATCTAGGGGTGCATAGGATATAAAAAATCGCAACTAGAATTTGCCCACCCAGATGGTACCAATACGTGAAATTTTGGGTTTTGGCCCAAGGATTAAAAGGGCTTCCCGAAGTATTACCTGACAGCAGAGTACCGCAGCGCATACCTAAGAAAGCTGAGAGAGATGGTCGGTTGGGGTGATTGGATGATGACAGGTGTCGGTGATCATTCTCAAGTGTCGTGGTCAGCACTGCTGCTGTTGCTGTTGCTGTTGTATCAGTCAGTGGTTTATCAGCTTGTCAAAAAACGGGACACGGGAGGTCACGCACGGGACAAATAAATTAGGCCCAAAATTCGGGACGTCCCGCCTAATTTGGGACAGTTGGCAACCTTAGTGACAGTATCATCCTAAACCAGCAACCCTCCGCGCAACACCACCATCTACAGGCCGATGAGTGTACAGTCACTAAATGTGCACATAAATGAATTTATTTTATACCTCCCCATGGATTAAATTCTATGAAACTTAGCATACCCCCAGAGGATGTCAAGTTAATCATACACATGAAATATGGTGCAGTTCTGAACATCTCAACTGAAGATAGGAGCGATTAAAGCAGAATAATATTGCATTTTCATTTTTTATGGGAGGGGCGCAAATCACAAATGAGTGATTATGGGCTAGGTTGATGTGGGCCCTTAAGACCAACATACCATAAAACTTTCTTCATCCTCGGTGCCACGGTTCAGGTAGTTAATTAGGAAAAACTGCATTTTTTGGGTTTGGGGGGGCCCAGCGCGGGGGGGGGGGAGTGGCCCCCGGGGACCAAACAAAATTTTTCCCTAAAAGTCTAGTGGGGCTACATGCCCACCAAATTTCATGTTCCCCGGTGTTTCGGTGTCCCTGGTATCGTTGACGAAAAATTCAGTAGATGACGAAAAAAAAAAACAAAAAAAACTGACAATCCCTATATGACCGCTTTTAGCGTAGCTAGCGGCGGTCATAATAATGCTAATTATGCTAATCATGCAAATTGCTCAACATAATTATGCAAATTAGCATCCGGCAGTTTCTGTATGCTGGGGACCCATACTTCACATTTCTGCAATAAAACTTTGGTGTACTCAACATTTCCGGGTTCACCTAGTTGGCTACTAGACTATTTCATGACATTGGGGTATTACGGTTTGACATGCTAAAACTCCCAAATTTACCAATTTTTAGTAATTTATTTTGGAATTATTGCCTTTATCTCATTATTTCACTAATTTGGAACCTACTTTATTTGTGATGAATGAACCACTTGATGAATTATCAACTGGATGAACCAGATTATTTCCATGGAAGGTACTTTTGCCATTTTTTCCGCTTACAGGGGTCAGTCACTTCAAGCGGTCATAACCACTACTAAGCTGCCAGTTGGCAAGGGTTATCATGTCAAAACATTATCTAGGGATGCATATGATGTAAAAAATCGCAACTAGAATTTGCCCACCCAGATGGTACCAATACGTGAAATTTTGGGTCTTGGCCCAAGGACTATCTGTGTCTGTGTGTGTGTGAGGGGAGGGGGGGATTTGACTATTGCTTTTATATTGTTAATCAAGGTTTCAGGGGCTTTTGGGGTCCTTAACGTGCTCAAAAACTCTTGAAACTTTGCACACAGGTCAGAACCCACGGCCATCAGGGCCGGGCTGAAGCTGGGACCCGGGCGTGGCTGGGGGGCTCAACAGCGCCCCCTTGAACGGGGTTCTAAAACTTGATCCATATATCAAACACGCTCGCATGAATTAATATGAAACTCGGTACACATATAGATCTCATCGGGCCGAACAACTTTACCCCGGTCAAGTTTTACGCCAGCCCAACAGGAAGTCGGCTATTATGGGTTGTTTGGAAAACGCTTGCTGTGGAATGTGAAATACTCCTCCTAGAAAATTCACCGTGCCCCCTTCAAACTCGGTGTGGATGTAGTCAAGACATTGAGGATGCTAAATTGCGGACGGATTTTTGATATCTCGAACGGTTTGGCTGTGGCGAGGAATCGAATTTATGGCGAGAAAAGAGAAACACGGAAGTGGAATAACTTCTGCATACATTAACTGATCTTGATGAAACTTCAGCAGTGTGTTCGTGGTAAGAGGCCGATCAGATGGATGTAGCTATTGTGAGTCAAAGTTATAGCGCCACCAACTGGCAGCAGGAAGTGTGTCACTTTCAACATGCTTTTGACAAAAGTGGGGGGGTTAGTTTTAACTACAGTAAAGAAAAAATAGTTTGTATATTGTTCTCATCAAGCCGGACAACTTTCTAATTTACATTCAATAGCTCTGGCCATCAGGAAGTCAGATATTTTGGTCTGAATGTGGATTTTTTTGCAAAATCAGCCTCTGAATTTTTAGCCACTCCTCTTAAACTATTTATTTTATTCGTACCAAACTTTTTCAACATGATGAAACTACATTAAATATGCTAAATTGTGAATGGATAATAAATATCTCAAACGGTTTTGCTATGGCGAGGGATTAAATAATGTCCAAAAAGGAAACACTAAAAATCTTCTAAAAATGTAATTATATACCATTTATTTCTATATAAAAGTATACAAATATCACAACTAAACCCATTTTATTCTGTTTTTGCAATTCAAGAAGAATGAAAAAGTTAAAACAGGCTATTTAGTGCTATTTGGTTCAACAAAAAAGCAAACATAGGGCTATACTGCCCTCTTGTGTCCAAAAGGACATCAAAATAGTATATAAAACTTTTTACCAGGTAGGCCAATATTGTATTTAAATATACATGTATTAGGTATGTGTCTGAGGATATTTTCCCACCGGTTAATCGACGTGTGACACGAGTGGGTGCTTTTAAATCGCTAATATAATAGTGTAAGAAAAATAATGATAATGTTGCACACACAAATCACACACATGTGGGAAAGAATGATGCTTTTAAACAACACTAAACCGCCATTAGGTGTCGCCAGGCATCCATCTTAATAAGCGAGTCATTGATTCATTCGTTCAAACGATTCGTTCGAATGAGTCGATCATGATTAAGACAGATGTTTATGGATTGATCATTCAATCTTTGAGTCAACCGATTCGTTAAAAATGCTGAATCGTTCAGTTATGAGAAAACACGTGATGCGTGATGGTTCTGCCGTGATCTTTGTTTAACTATTTTCGCTGCTGAAACAGAACAAAAACAGTCAACATTGCATCTAAAATGTAAGTGACTTAATTGTAACTGTTTATTAACCTGTTGTATGAAATCTAGGGGTGGGAGAAAAAATTTATTCTTAGATGCATCGCGATGCGGACGTGGACGATTCTGAATCGATTCACAAATGTCAAAAAATCGATTCTCTAAAAAAATATTTTTCTAATAACGTAATATTGACGGAAGGCAAAAGGCGGAACTCTAAGCGGACGTGCGTGCAGTCTGTGGCGCGCACATAACAGAGAAGTTTCTTCTGCTCACCAAGGCTGCATTTATTTGATTAAAAATACAAACAAAAACAGTAATATTGTAAAATATTATTCCAATTTAAAACAGCTGCTTTCTATTTTAATATATTTTAAACTGTTATTTATTCCTGTGATCAAAGCTGAGTTTTCAGCATCATTACTCCAGTCGTCACTGTCACATGATCCTTCAGAAATTATTCTAATATGATGATTGATACTCAAGAAACATTCATTATTATTTTAAATGTCGAAAACAGTTGTGTACAGTCTTTGATGAATAGAAAGTTCAAAAGAACAGCATTTATCTGAAATCTAAAGCTTTTGTAACGTTAAACACTACCGCTCAAAAGTTTTGGGTTAGTAATAATTAAAATTTTATTTTTTGGGGAAATAAATAAAATAAATCAGTACTTTTATTTATGAAGGATGAGTTAAATTGATCAACAGTTACAGTAAAGACATTTATAATGTTAAAAATATATATATTTGAAATATATGCTGTTCTTTTGAACTTTACATTCATCAAAGCATTTTGAAAAAAAAAAAAATCTGTACACAACTGTTTTCAACATTGAAAATAATAATGAATATTTATTGAGCATCAATCATCATATTAGTATGATTTCTGAAGGATCATGTGACACTGAAGAGTGGAGTAATGATGCTGAAAACTCAACTTTGATCACAGAAATGAATTACTATGTAAAATATTTAAAAATTGAAAACAGCTGTTTTAAATTGGAATAATATTTCACAATATTACTGTTTTTGTTTGTATTTTTAATCAATAAATGCAGCCTTGGTGAGCAGAAGAGACTTCTCCTAAAAACATTAAAAATCTTACTGACCCCAAACTTTTGAACAATAATATATATATATATATATATATATATATATATATATATATATATATATACATATATATGTATGTGTGTGTATGTATATATATATATATATATATATATATATATAAATAAATAAATATAGCTGCGAGCAGCGATGGAGGGCCAAAGCCGGCGGTACCGCCACCCCGGTGCCTTTAGGTAACTAAAGGCACCGGGGTTGCGGTGCCACCGGCTTGGGCCCGTAATCGCTGCTCGCAGCTATATTTATTATTATTATTATTATTTTGTCAACCTTTCGGGCACTTTTGGGGCCCTTAACATGCTCGAAAACTCTTGAAATTTTGCACACACGTCAGAACCCGCGGCCATCAGGGCCGGACTGAAGCTGGTACCCGGGCGTGGCAGGGGGGCTCGACAGCGCCCCCTGGAACGGGATCCAAACACGTGTCCATAAATCAAACACGCTTGCATGTAATAATATGAAACTCGGTACACATATAGATCTCATTGGGCCGAACAACTTTCGTGCTCTAAGTTTTACGCCAGCCAAACAGGAAGTTGGCTATTTAGCGTTGTTTGGAAACGCATGCTGTGGAATTTAATGTACTCCTCCTAGGGAATTCATCGATTCGCCTCCAAACTTGGTGTGCATGAAGTCAAGACATTGAGGATGCTAAATTGCGGACGGATTTTTGATATCTCGAACGGTTTGGCCGTGGCGAGGAAACAAATTTATGGCGAAAAAATGAAACAGGAAGTGTGTTATAACTTCTGCATACATTAACTGATCTTGATGAAACTTCAGCAGTGTGTTCGTTGTAAGAGGCCGATCACATGGATGTGACTATTGTGAGTCAAAGTTATAGCGCCACCAACAGGCAGCAGGAAGTACATCACTTTCAAAATGCTTTGAAATCAGTGTCTTATTTTTACCCGATTTGCTTCAAACTTTATGCGTACAATGTAGACACACGGCAGATGTAAACCTGTGAAAGGATTATTGATATCTTAGATACTGTTGCCGTGGCAACGCATCAAACTTTAATATTATTTTTTGATGCTTTTGAGACTCTTAACATACTTGAAATTGCATGAAACTCAACAGACACATCACATTTATTAGCCCGTAGACATGTGCAAAGTTTCAGAAACGGGCGTGGTGGAATGGCTCAGTAGCGCCACCTTTAGTCAAAAATGGGGGCTTAGTTTTTCCTAGAATCACAAAACTTGGTATGTGTATTGTTCTCATCAAGACGGACAACTTTCTAATTTACATGAACCATCTCCGACCAACAGGAAGAGAGATATTTTGGTTTGAATGTGGATTTTCTGAAGAATTTTCTCTCCCTCTCTCTGTGTCTGTGTGTGTGTGAGGGGAGGGGGGGATTTGACTATTGCTTTTATATTGTTAATCAAGGTTTCAGGGGCTTTTGGGGTCCTTAACGTGCTCAAAAACTCTTGAAACTTTGCACACAGGTCAGAACCCACGGCCATCAGGGCCGGGCTGAAGCTGGTACCCGGGCGTGGCTGGGGGGCTCAACAGCGCCCCCTTGAACGGGGTTCTAAAACTTGATCCATATATCAAACACGCTCGCATGAATTAATATGAAACTCGGTACACATATAGATCTCATCGGGCCGAACAACTTTACCCCGGTCAAGTTTTACGCCAGCCCAACAGGAAGTCGGCTATTATGGGTTGTTTGGAAAACGCTTGCTGTGGAATGTGAAATACTCCTCCTAGAAAATTCACCGTGTCCCCTTCAAACTCGGTGTGCATGTAGTCAAGACTTTGAGGATGCTAAATTGCGGACGGATTTTTGATATCTCGAACGGTTTGGCTGTGGCGAGGAATCGAATTTATGGCGAGAAAAGAGAAACACGGAAGTGGAATAACTTCTGCATACATTAACTGATCTTGATGAAACTTCAGCAGTGTGTTCGTGGTAAGAGGCCGATCAGATGGATGTAGCTATTGTGAGTCAAAGTTATAGCGCCACCAACTGGCAGCAGGAAGTGTGTCACTTTCAACATGCTTTTGACAAAAGTGGGGGGGTTAGTTTTAACTACAGTAAAGAAAAAACAGTTTGTATATTGTTCTCATCAAGCCGGACAACTTTCTAATTTACATTCAATAGCTCTGGCCATCAGGAAGTCAGATATTTTGGTCTGAATGTGAATTTTTTTGCAAAATCAGCCTCTGAATTTTTAGCCACTCCTCTTAAACTATTTATTTTATTCGTACCAAACTTTTTCAACATGATGAAACTACATTAAATATGCTAAATTGTGAATGGATAATAAATATCTCAAATGGTTTTGCTATGGCGAGGGATTAAAGTAATGTCCAAAAAGGAAACACTAAAAATCTTCTAAAAATGTAATTATATACCATTTATTTCTATATAAAAGAATACAAATATCACAACTAAACCCATTTTATTCTGTTTTTGCAATTCAAGAAGAATGAAAAAGTTAAAACAGGCTATTTAGTGCTATTTGGTTCAACAAAAAAGCAAACATAGGGCTATACTGCCCTCTTGTGTCCAAAAGGACATCAAAATAGTATATAAAACTTTTTACCAGGTAGGCCAATATTGTATTTAAATATACATTTATTAGGTATGTGTCTGAGGATATTTTCCCACCGGTTAATCGACGTGTGACACGAGTGGGTGCTTTTAAATCGCTAATATAATAGTGAAAGAAAAATAATGATAATGTTGCACACACAAATCACACACATGTGGGAAAGAATGATGCTTTTAAACAACACTAAACCGCCATTAGGTGTCGCCAGGCATCCATCTTAATAAGCGAGTCATTGATTCATTCGTTCAAACGATTCGTTCGAATGAGTCGATCATGATTAAGACAGATGTTTATGGATTGATCATTCAATCTTTGAGTCAACCGATTCGTTAAAAATGCTGAATCGTTCAGTTATGAGAAAACACGTGATGGTTCTGCCGTGATCTTTGTTTAACTATTTTCGCTGCTGAAACAGAACAAAAACAGTCAACATTGAATCTAAAATGTAAGTGACTTAATTGTAACTGTTTATTAACCTGTTGTATGAAATCTAGGGGTGGGAGAAAAAATTTATTCTTAGATGCATCGCGATGCGGACGTGGACGATTCTGAATCGATTCACAAATGTCAAAAAATCGATTCTCTAAAAAAATATTTTTCTAATAACGTAATATTGACGGAAGGCAAAAGGCGGAACTCTAAGCGGACGTGCGTGCAGTCTGTGGCGCGCACATAACAGAGAAGTTTCTTCTGCTCACCAAGGCTGCATTTATTTGATTAAAAATACAAACAAAAACAGTAATATTGTAAAATATTATTCCAATTTAAAACGGCTGCTTTCTATTTTAATATATTTTAAACTGTTATTTATTCCTGTGATCAAAGCTGAGTTTTCAGCATCATTACTCCAGTCGTCACTGTCACATGATCCTTCAGAAATTATTCTAATATGATGATTGATACTCAAGAAACATTCATTATTATTTTAAATGTCGAAAACAGTTGTGTACAGTCTTTGATGAATAGAAAGTTCAAAAGAACAGCATTTATCTGAAATCTAAAGCTTTTGTAACGTTAAACACTACCGCTCAAAAGTTTTGGGTTAGTAATAATTACAATTTTATTTTTGGGGGAAATAAATAAAATAAATCAGTACTTTTATTTATGAAGGATGAGTTAAACTGATCAACAGTTACAGTAAAGACATTTATAATGTTAAAAATATATATATTTGAAATATATGCTGTTCTTTTGAACTTAACATTCATCAAAGCATTTTGAAAAAAAAAATCTGTACACAACTGTTTTCAACATTGAAAATAATAATGAATATTTATTGAGCATCAATCATCATATTAGTATGATTTCTGAAGGATCATGTGACACTGAAGACTGGAGTAATGATGCTGAAAACTCAACTTTGATCACAGAAATGAATTACTATGTAAAATATTTAAAAATTGAAAACAGCTGTTTTAAATTGGAATAATATTTCACAATATTACTGTTTTTGTTTGTATTTTTAATCAATAAATGCAGCCTTGGTGAGCAGAAGAGACTTCTCCTAAAAACATTAAAAATCTTACTGACCCCAAACTTTTGAACAATAATATATATATATATATATATATATATATATATACATATATATGTATGTGTGTGTATGTATGTATGTATATATATATATATATATATATATATATATATATATATATATATATATATATAAATATAGCTGCGAGCAGCGATGGAGGGCCCAAGCCGGCGGTACCGCCACCCCGGTGCCTTTAGGTAACTAAAGGCACCGGGGTTGCGGTGCCACCGGCTTGGGCCCGTAATCGCTGCTCGCAGCTATATTTATTATTATTATTATTATTTTGTCAACCTTTCGGCCACTTTTGGGGCCCTTAACATGCTCGAAAACTCTTGAAATTTTGCACACAGGTCAGAACCCGCGGCCATCAGGGCCGGACTGAAGCTGGTACCCGGGCGTGGCAGGGGGGCTCGACAGCGCCCCCTGGAACGGGATCCGAACACTTGTCCATAAATCAGACACGCTTGCATGTAATAATATGAAACTCGGTACACATATAGAACTCATCGGGCCGAACAACTTTCGTGCTCTAAGTTTTACGCCAGCCCAACAGGAAGTCGGCTATTTAGGGTTGTTTGGAAACGCATGCTGTGGAATTTAATGTACTCCTCCTAGGGAATTCATCGATTCGCCTCCAAACTCGGTGTGCATGAAGTCAAGACATTGAGGATGCTAAATTGCGGACGGATTTTTGATATCTCGAACGGTTTGGCCGTGGCGAGGAAACGAATTTATGGCGAAAAAATGAAACAGGAAGTGTGTTATAACTTCTGCATACATTAACTGATCTTGATGAAACTTCAGCAGTGTGTTCGTTGTAAGAGGCCGATCGCACAGATGTGACTATTGTGAGTCAAAGTTATAGCGCCACCAACAGGCAGCAGGAAGTACATCACTATTAAAATGCTTTGAAATCACTGTCTTATTTTTACCAGATTTGCTTCAAACTTTATGTGTACAATGTAGACACACGGCAGATGTAAACCTGTGAAAGGATTATTGATATCTTAGATACTGTTGCCGTGGCAACGCATCAAACTTTAATATTCTTTTTTTATGCTTTTGAGACTCTTAACATACTTGAAATTGCATGAAACTCGACAGACACATCACATTTATTATCCAGTAGACATGTGCAAAGTTTCAGAAACGGGCGTGGTGAGGGGCTCAGTAGCGCCACCTTTAGTCATAAGTGGGGGTGTTAGTTTTATCAACAGCAACAAAACTTGGTATGTGTATTGTTCTCATCAAGACGGACAACTTTCTAATTTACATGAACCATCTCTGACCAACAGGAAGAGAGATATTTTGGTTTGAATGTGGATTTTCTGAAGAATTTTCTCTCCCTCTCTGTGTCTGTGTGTGTGTGAGGGGAGGGGGGGATTTGACTATTGCTTTTATATTGTTAATCAAGGTTTCAGGGGCTTTTGGGGTCCTTAACGTGCTCAAAAACTCTTGAAACTTTGCACACAGGTCAGAACCCACGGCCATCAGGGCCGGGCTGAAGCTGGTACCCGGGCGTGGCTGGGGGGCTCAACAGCGCCCCCTTGAACGGGGTTCTAAAACTTGATCCATATATCAAACACGCTCGCATGAATTAATATGAAACTCGGTACACATATAGATCTCATCGGGCCGAACAACTTTACCCCGGTCAAGTTTTACGCCAGCCCAACAGGAAGTCGGCTATTATGGGTTGTTTGGAAAACGCTTGCTGTGGAATGTGAAATACTCCTCCTAGAAAATTCACCGTGCCCCCTTCAAACTCGGTGTGGATGTAGTCAAGACATTGAGGATGCTAAATTGCGGACGGATTTTTGATATCTCGAACGGTTTGGCTGTGGCGAGGAATCGAATTTATGGCGAGAAAAGAGAAACACGGAAGTGGAATAACTTCTGCATACATTAACTGATCTTGATGAAACTTCAGCAGTGTGTTCGTGGTAAGAGGCCGATCAGATGGATGTAGCTATTGTGAGTCAAAGTTATAGCGCCACCAACTGGCAGCAGGAAGTGTGTCACTTTCAACATGCTTTTGACAAAAGTGGGGGGGTTAGTTTTAACTACAGTAAAGAAAAAATAGTTTGTATATTGTTCTCATCAAGCCGGACAACTTTCTAATTTACATTCAATAGCTCTGGCCATCAGGAAGTCAGATATTTTGGTCTGAATGTGGATTTTTTTGCAAAATCAGCCTCTGAATTTTTAGCCACTCCTCTTAAACTATTTATTTTATTCGTACCAAACTTTTTCAACATGATGAAACTACATTAAATATGCTAAATTGTGAATGGATAATAAATATCTCAAACGGTTTTGCTATGGCGAGGGATTAAATAATGTCCAAAAAGGAAACACTAAAAATCTTCTAAAAATGTAATTATATACCATTTATTTCTATATAAAAGTATACAAATATCACAACTAAACCCATTTTATTCTGTTTTTGCAATTCAAGAAGAATGAAAAAGTTAAAACAGGCTATTTAGTGCTATTTGGTTCAACAAAAAAGCAAACATAGGGCTATACTGCCCTCTTGTGTCCAAAAGGACATCAAAATAGTATATAAAACTTTTTACCAGGTAGGCCAATATTGTATTTAAATATACATGTATTAGGTATGTGTCTGAGGATATTTTCCCACCGGTTAATCGACGTGTGACACGAGTGGGTGCTTTTAAATCGCTAATATAATAGTGTAAGAAAAATAATGATAATGTTGCACACACAAATCACACACATGTGGGAAAGAATGATGCTTTTAAACAACACTAAACCGCCATTAGGTGTCGCCAGGCATCCATCTTAATAAGCGAGTCATTGATTCATTCGTTCAAACGATTCGTTCGAATGAGTCGATCATGATTAAGACAGATGTTTATGGATTGATCATTCAATCTTTGAGTCAACCGATTCGTTAAAAATGCTGAATCGTTCAGTTATGAGAAAACACGTGATGCGTGATGGTTCTGCCGTGATCTTTGTTTAACTATTTTCGCTGCTGAAACAGAACAAAAACAGTCAACATTGCATCAAGTGACTTAATTGTAACTGTTTATTAACCTGTTGTATGAAATCTAGGGGTGGGAGAAAAAATTTATTCTTAGATGCATCGCGATGCGGACGTGGACGATTCTGAATCGATTCACAAATGTCAAAAAATCGATTCTCTAAAAAAATATTTTTCTAATAACGTAATATTGACGGAAGGCAAAAGGCGGAACTCTAAGCGGACGTGCGTGCAGTCTGTGGCGCGCACATAACAGAGAAGTTTCTTCTGCTCACCAAGGCTGCATTTATTTGATTAAAAATACAAACAAAAACAGTAATATTGTAAAATATTATTCCAATTTAAAACAGCTGCTTTCTATTTTAATATATTTTAAACTGTTATTTATTCCTGTGATCAAAGCTGAGTTTTCAGCATCATTACTCCAGTCGTCACTGTCACATGATCCTTCAGAAATTATTCTAATATGATGATTGATACTCAAGAAACATTCATTATTATTTTAAATGTCGAAAACAGTTGTGTACAGTCTTTGATGAATAGAAAGTTCAAAAGAACAGCATTTATCTGAAATCTAAAGCTTTTGTAACGTTAAACACTACCGCTCAAAAGTTTTGGGTTAGTAATAATTAAAATTTTATTTTTTGGGGAAATAAATAAAATAAATCAGTACTTTTATTTATGAAGGATGAGTTAAACTGATCAACAGTTACAGTAAAGACATTTATAATGTTAAAAATATATATATTTGAAATATATGCTGTTCTTTTGAACTTTACATTCATCAAAGCATTTTGAAAAAAAAAAAAATCTGTACACAACTGTTTTCAACATTGAAAATAATAATGAATATTTATTGAGCATCAATCATCATATTAGTATGATTTCTGAAGGATCATGTGACACTGAAGAGTGGAGTAATGATGCTGAAAACTCAACTTTGATCACAGAAATGAATTACTATGTAAAATATTTAAAAATTGAAAACAGCTGTTTTAAATTGGAATAATATTTCACAATATTACTGTTTTTGTTTGTATTTTTAATCAATAAATGCAGCCTTGGTGAGCAGAAGAGACTTCTCCTAAAAACATTAAAAATCTTACTGACCCCAAACTTTTGAACAATAATATATATATATATATATATATATATATATATATATATATATATATATATATATATGTATGTGTGTGTATGTATATATATATATATATATTATTGTAACTAAAGGCACCGGGGTTGCGGTGCCACCGGCTTGGGCCCGTAATCGCTGCTCGCAGCTATATTTTTTGTTATGTTCATTGTTTAAATTAGTTAGTTGTTATAATGTGTAGAAACCGTGACATTAACATTATCATTGCAGAGTACTATTTTTCTCCAACAAGTTAACGTTACCTGCACGTGTTATTGCAACTGTGTGCCCTTAATCTAAAATGTATCTAAATTCAAGGTGGTAAGCATGAAACTATGAAACTTATCATTATCATTTTTTATTATTATTAAAGATACCAATATATTTTTGTTTTTAGATTAGAGTAAGAAATAATAGTTTTTGATTCAATGCAAATTTTCAAAGTATACTTTACATAAAACTTAACAGCAACATAGTGCAACATGACAAAAAAAAAAAAAAAATCCTTTCCGATTAATAAAAGGTAGTGTCAAACAGTAAAGTCTTTAAACTTGATTTAAAATAATTAAAATATGCCGCATACATTAAGTTTTCAGTGAATTTGTTTCAGATATATGGTGCATATAAACTGAATTCTGCCTCTCCATGTTTTGTTTTGACTTTGGGGATATAAAAGTAGCTGGCTACTGTCCCAGATGACCTGAGAGGTCTGCTCTGGATGGTTCATAATGCATCAGAAGATTAGAAATTTACTTTGGCCTTAAAATGTTAATTAATTTAATAACCAGCTGTAGTATTTTGATATGAATTCTTTGACAGACAGATAGCCAGTGTAAAAACCTCAGAACTGGAGTGATGTAATCCACTTTATTTGATTTAAAGACACTGTTTATTGCAAATTATCCAGCAATCAGACAACAAAGTACAGCAACTGAATATACAGAACACTTGTCAATGACTACCATTAAATTTCTTGTTACCAACATTCTTCAAAATATATATTTTTTGTGTGTGTTCAACAGAAGAAAGCCATACAGGTTTGGAACCAAGTGAAAGTGAGTAAATGCTTATGTGATTTTTTTTTTTTTTTTTTTTTTTTTAAGTGAACTACCCCTATAAGTATATTTTTATGTTCATTAGAGTTATATGAGTAAGTGATAAAGAATGATTTGTATGGATAGTTCACTTTGAAATTTTGGTATGTTTTAGCTTACCTTAAGGGCATCCAAGATGTAGGTGTGTCTGTTTCTGCAGTAGTTTCAATTTTGATATTTTTAGGTCAAACTGTTCTTGTCTGTCAGTCAGTCATATAATGCAGGTCTATATGGTCACTACCTGAAAGAGCACAATTGTTGTCACGATTTGTTATGATTTCTCTTACATTTGAGCGTGCTTTTTGACGTGCCTACATTTGTAATTAAAAAATTTTGGTCAGCAGGAAAAATTGTCTAATGAACATTTCTTCTTAAAAATCCGTACTGAAATCGAACCGAAAGCCTCCTACAGAATGGTTCAATACGTGTATCGTTACACCCCTAAAATATATATATGTATGTATGTGTGTATATATATATATATATATATATATATATATATATATATATATATATATAATTAGTGCATCACCATTATGCAGGCAAAAATTTTCAATTATTGATATTAATTTATTAATAATATTGATATAAATTGTTGTCTATATTGATATAAATTATATAGTCTCAATCTATATTCCGTTAACTCTATATTGGCCAGCTTTAGTGTGCATCCTAGCAAAAGTGAATGACTGTAATTAGTTAAAAATGATTGTCAACAATGCTTTTCTTGAGCAATAATTTTTTTCTTTTTCTCATTTGGCAGACGCAGTGATGACCAACTTTCCTTCGGCGACTGAATGGGAAATAAAAAATGCAATTTCTGGTAATTTTAAACAAGCACCAGGGAGAGCAGGGGGTGGTGGTTATGGATATAAAGCTAACAGTTAATTCTTACAAATTTTAGTATCTTAAGTTGTTTTACATATTTTCCAATATTTTATTTGTTAATTTTTATGTTTGAATGTTGTCTAAGTTGTTAATAGAATTGTTCTAAATAAATCCTTTATATTCAATTAGTTTGGATGGATTTTCATTTATGAGAACCTGTTATATTTGAGTGAAAAGAATCCTTATGCCTCATTTTGTTGTCTATTACATGTATATGTAGTGTAATTGATGACTAGTCTATTCTTGGGCTATGGTTAGACGTCTATTAGATTTTCACTGACAGCCCAAAATCAGCCTTGTTTTAGCCTAGACCCATATTGCCTGTCTATTAGACGTATATATGTAGTCGTTTAATAGCTGTCTAATTGATGACTGGTCTAGTTTTGGGCTATGGTTAGACGTCTATTAGACGTATAAATATAGTCATTCAATAGCTGTCTGATTGTCTATTCTTGGGCTATGGTTAGACGTCTATTAGATTTTCACTGACAGCCCAAAATTAGCCTCGTTTTAGCCTAGACGTCTGGGCTGTGTTTTGACGGCTATTAGACGTCTATTAGACGCAAAATTGCTTGCTGGGTTAGGTTATCTCTAAACACATTTTTCCACAGTAAATTTTAACCAAACTTTATACATTTTTGTATACAACTTTGAAGAAACTATTTAGATCTATAACTTCTAACAGATTCCCACTTGGGCTACATGAGGAATTCAAGAGGCACGGAACCTAGGAATAGCAAAACAATGGCAGAGAAAGAGCAATCAAAATTCACATTACCGGCATATGCAGTTAGCGAAGGCAAACAAGGCAAAAAGAGGAAGACAGTACTAGAAAAGGTAATGAACAAAAAGTGTTTGGATAAACAAAGAAATAAAACGCGTGTCAATATCCTCGGACCCTAGTTGCACGGCCTCTTGCACGACCTCCTCTGCTTCGCCCTCGACCCCGGACCTGTCCTCGAGCTGACGATGCGGTACTTGTCTCTGGAGTGTAGTCCTCATCAGAGTCAACAATGCTTTCATCATGGAAACTCTTACATGCAGAACACCATATATGTTATGAATCTTACACGAAATTCACCTTCATCACAGTGTAACTGATGGTAATGGAAAAACGTGTATCAATGCAACCTGTTTTTAGCTTTGCCTTATAAATATAACTAGCTCGTTAGCGAAATTTGTTTTTTTTTAAACTTTACCAATATCAATATGCTAGATAGTGAGTACTAAAATACATCTTATTTGTTTATATTCATAATGATAAAGTTAGATTTTTTTATTACATGTGATTCTGACATGATGCACTGCGCTCCTCTATGGAATTCTATATCTCTGTCTGTCTGTCTGTGTCTGTCTATATATGTCCGTCTATCTATCTATCTATCTATCTATCTATCTATCTATCTATCTATCTATCTATCTATCTATCTATCTATCTATCTATCTATCTATCTCTCTATCTATCTCTCTCTCTCTATCTCTCTATCTCTATCTCATCTCTCTATCTCTATCTCTCTATCTCTCAATTCAATTCAGAAAGCTTCATTGGCATGACAAAAAAAATACATTTTGTATTGCCAAAGCATTAAAAAAAAAAAAAACATAGAAATTGATTTTGAACATTAAGTACACAAAATTATAATAATAGTTAAATTAAATAAAAAAAGATAATATTATAAGATTAATAAATAAAATAAAATAAAGGATTATAATGCAGTGTTAGGCTGTGAGTGTGTGTAGGTCTGATTGGGTGTGTTAGGCTGTGAGTGTGAGTGTGTTTGCTGCTCTGCTCGTCCCTCAGGATGTGGAGAGATGCTACTAGTCTCGCTGCTATATTGGAGCATTTGGCTTCTTCGCCAAGGATGAATCTGAGTTTTTGGGTTGGATTACAGGTGTTAAATTGGGGAAATATTTTATTAATTTTGGGGTAATATTGGTCTCTGATGTGTTCATATTTTGGGCATTCTGTGAGAAAGTGCAGCTCGGTCTCTGGCACTCCCAGAATGCAGTTTGAGCAGAGTCTGTCCTCGCGGGAGAGCCAGGTCTGTCTGCGCCGGCCCGTCTCGATGGCCAGGCTGTGCTTGCTGAGTCTGTACATCGTCAGGGTTTTCCTGAGCTTCACATCACTCACTGTGCTCAGGTAGTTCGCAATAGTGTACTCTCGATTTAGTACCGAATAACATTCCAGTTTGTGTTGGTTTTGAATGGTGTTCGTCCAATGGGTGATGTACTTGTCTTGTTGTGTTGATAATTTGTGCAGGCCGAATGTGTGTGAGTGTGTGTGTGTGCTGAGGCGTGCTGATCTCTGCCGGAGAGAGCTCAGTCAGTCTCAGCACCAGCTTGCACAGGGGACTCCTCGCTACGCTCAGCTCTTGGTGTTTGAGGGCTCTGTAATGGTATGTGTTGGGGTCGCTTGTTTTCAGGTGTTTCCAGAATTTGATGGCTCTTTTTTCGATGTTTAGAAGGAGAGGGTATTGGCCTAATTCTGCCCTGCATCCGTTGTTTGGTGTTTTTCTTTGGACTTTGAGTATTCTTTTACAGAAATCTAAATGTAGAGTTTCAATCGGATGTTTTTCCCAATTTAAAAAATCAAATTTTATAGAAGGACCCCACACTTCACTGCCATATAAAACAATTGGTTCAATTATTGATTTGAAAAGTTTGAGCCAAATTTGGATTGGGATGTCAATTTTGATTGATCTTTTTATGGCATAGAAAGCCCTTTGAGCTTTCTCTTTGAGTTCATTCACAGCCAAAGTAAAGTTACCAGTTGGAGTTATTTTCAGGCCGAGGTAAGTGTATGCTTTTGTGCTCTCAATGGTTCTGTGTGAGAGTGTGAATGTGTGTGTTGGTCCCTGAGATCTGGAGCGTTTCTGGAACATCATGACTCTAGTCTTCTGGAGGTTGACGGTCAGGGCCCAGGACTGACAGTAATCCTCCAGCAGATCCAGGCTGTCCTGAAGCCCCTCTTTAGTGGGCGACAGGAGGACCAGGTCGTCTGCGTAGAGTAGACACTTGATCTCTGTGTCGTGGAGAGTGAGACCTTGAAAGGGAGCATGTTCTAACGTATTGGCCAATTGGTTGATGTAGATGTTAAAGAGGGTGGGGCTTAAACTGCAGCCCTGTCTCACTCCGCGCCCCTGGGGGAAAAATTCGGTTCTTTGGTTTCCAATTTTAACAGCGCATTGGCTGGCTGTGTACATCGATTTGATCAAATCATAGAATTTCCCCCCTACTCCACTGTCGATGAGTTTTAGGTATAATCCTTCGTGCCAGATTGAATCAAATGCTTTCTTGAAATCAACGAAACAAGCAAAAATTTGTCCTTTGTTTTGATGTACATATTTGTCAATTAGTGTTTGTAATGTAAAAATGTGATCGGATGTGCGACATTTTGGAAGAAAGCCAATTTGGCATTTACTCAAGGAATTGTGGTTCATAAGGAAGTGTAAAAGTCTGGCATTTAAGATGCTGCAGAGAACCTTCCCCAGGTTTCTGTTCACACAGATGCCTCGGTAGTTGTTGGGGTCTAGTTTGTCTCCGGTCTTGTGGATGGGGCTGATGAGGCCCTTGTTCCAGATCTCAGGGAAGAACCCTACGCACAGAACATCATTGAACAGTTTTAGCATGGCCAGTCTGAACCTTTGGTCTGTGTGTTTCAGCATCTCGTTCAGGATGCTGTCAACACCACAGGCTTTCTTGGACTCAAGGACTCCTAATTTTTCTTCCAATTCTTTCATTGTTATGGTGAAATCTATAGGGTTTTGTTTTGTTTTAATTGATCTTTCCAAATTGTCTAGTTTATTAATTATTTCATTTTGATTAGAATTTTGAATTTCAGTTGGGCTGTATAGTTCTTGGAAGTGGTTCTTCCACTTCTCCCCGTCTTGAATTGCCAGAACTTCTTGATTTGGTTTGTATAACAATTTCCATTTATCCCAAAATTTGTGTGAGTTTATAGATTTTTCGATTTCTTCTAACTGGTTTTGCAAAAACTGTGCTTTTTTCTGCTGGAGTGTGGCTTTATATTGTTTTAGTGCCTCACAGTAAAGAAGGCGGAGGTCCGGATTATCTGGTTGTCTGTGTTTTTGATTTGATAAATTTCTGAGGTTTTTTCTCAGAGCCTTACAGTCCAAATCAAACCATTTGTCAGTATCTAAATATTTTTTCTTTGGTTTAACAATTGTCAAATTACTTTTTTGTGCTGTTTTGTAGAATATGTTGTTTAGGTCTTGTACTTCCTGATTGATGCCGAATTGGTTTTTAGGGTATACCTGTATTTGGAATGAATGTATGAGGGATTGTATTTCTGAGGATTCGACTGCAGTGCTGTAATTACTGGCACTGGTTTCTGTCCATTTGAAAGACATTATTTTGCTCATTTGATATGGGGTCCTAATTGGTTTGTGTGATGTTTCAGATTGCTTTATTTAGAGGATGATTTGGCTGTGGTCTGAGAAAGGTTTCAGGGGTTTAACTGTGAATGCTCTCAAAGAGGAAAGGTCGAGATCTGTGATGCTATAGTCTACAGTGCTGTTCCCCAGAGCTGAGCTGTAGGTGTATCGGCCGAGCGAGTCCCCTCGCAGTCTCCCGTTGACGATGTACAGAGCCAGGCCTCGGCAGAGCTGCAGCAGCTGCCGTCCGTGAGCGTTCACGGTTTCATCGCAGTTTAGTCTGCTGGGGTGAGAAGGGTACAAGTCGTTATTGCCTGTGATGAATCTGGTACCGTGCGATTCGATGTAATCTAGTTCTGCTCCTGTTCTAGCGTTTAAGTCACCCATAAGCAGCACATTTCCCTGGGCCTGGAAATGGCTGATTTCTCTCTCTATGTTCTGGAAAGTTTCCTCTTGGAAATACGGAGACTCGAGGGGTGGAATGTAAACTGCACAAAGGAAAACAGGCTTAGGGCCCTTTCACACCTACCTTGTTTGGTCCGGACTTTCGGACTTTTCAGTTTGGTCCGAATCAAAATTACAGGTGTGAAACCTCCCCCGGACCACGGTCCGGACCAAACAGACGAAATTTGGTCCGACGAAAAGAGGTGGTCTCGGTCCGGATCAAACTGTTCAAAGGTTTGGTTCGTTTCTAGTGTGAAAGCATTTTCTGTATGGTTCGGACTTTCGGACTATTTACAGGAAGTCCCAGTGGTTCCCGCGTAGCCTAAACAACTGAAGAAGAATATTTATGTGCAGATCTGTCAGTCCTGCCCACAGCGTTTCTTTCAGCTGATTCGCGTGCGCGCGCGCGCACACACACACACACACACACACACACACACACACACACACACACACACATTTGGCCAGCGTCCTGCCGGCGATGATAAAATGTTCGCACAACGAGGACGTTCATTTGGCGAATTTGAACTAGCGTCGAGTATAGTTGGTGCTGGAGGGAGTAATGCCGTAATAATAACAGTAGGCTATAGGCAACGATATGCGTCTGTTCATTCATTCTTGTCAAAGTTACCCGCCGAATTGACAACACGCTGACGTCAGACGCACGTCCGTTTACAAACCAATCAATGTCAATATGCAGCCATGTAGATGATGACGACAGGACGCAAGTACGTCATGAAAAGTTCTTTAGTGCGCTCGCATAATTGCAATGTGAAACCAAACCAAAACTAACCAAATGTATACAAAGTATCAAAACATGAACTCTGGTTCGGACCTTGGTGCGGACTTTCAGGTGTGAAAGGGCCCTTAGATGCTGATATCATTCCTTTTTGTATTTTTAGCCACAAGTGATGTTGTTCTTTTTTTATTAGTTCTATGGGCAGTTCAGATTTAATCCATATTATCATCCCTCCCAAGTCTCTCCCTTGTGTGACTGATGTGAGTTTGAAGGATGGTAATATTATCTCTCTGTATCCTGAGGGACAGCCAGTGAACGCATCTCCTCTACACCAGGTTTCCTGTAAGACGATGACATCTAGGTCTTGAAGTTCTTTCATAAAATCAGAATTTCTACTTTTTAGGCCAAAGACTGAGGAGTTTAGACCTTGAATATTTCACGTAGAAAAACTAAGTGATTTCATCGTAAACTTTTAAAATAATGTGTATGGTTTGTTTGCTATTTTGAGAAAAGAGAAATGCTACAGATTAAATTAAAACAATGAATGATGAAAGTTTGATGAAGATGAAAGATTAAAGTTATGGTAGGAACTCAAAACATCAACAATTCCATATTAAATGTACATCAATACCACAGAATAAGGTGGGGTTTTTTTTATTGTTTTTTTTTTAACCACTGTCCACTGTGTGTTAGTAGGTGAGAGCAGATGATACTCAGCATGTGTTGGATGTCGTGGAGTTCAGCGTTAGGGTGGTCTGCTCCTCTGCTGACAGCTTGGGCGTAGCTCGGTCTGCCTGGCTGGGCCGGACTCTGCTGTGGATGGGCTTCAGCTGCTGGCGCTGTGGGGCTGTTGTAGGACAGTCCCTGTCTGTAGGGGTCCTGTCTGGGTGCTGGAGCTCTGGGCGGTGGACCTCTGGGTGCTGGAGCTCTGGGCGGTGGACCTCTGGGTGCTGGAGCTCTGGGCGGTGGACCTCTGGATGGAGGTCTGGGTGGTGCTCCGGTCGGTGCTCTAGATGAGCTGTGGGCTGGGATGTAGTTTGCTGGAGTGTGTCTCGATGGATTGACTGGGTTAGGGCTGGTTCTGCTCCACCTGGGGCTGGTCTGGTTGGTCCTGTTTAGAGTGACATCTTTGAGTCTCTTGGCGAGGATATGTACCAGGTTCTTATAAAGGTGGACGTGGTCGTATAGACATTCAGTGTCCAGGTCTGGATGGTGGGCCAAGTGGACGTTGGGCAGGAGGGCACAATGTCTAGAGATGCTGGAGTTTATTTTATTGATTGTGTTGGGGTGGAAATCTGTCCTCTGAAGTAAAGTAGACAGGATGATTTTGGAGTTGGGGAAGGTTTTTCTAACTATCTCTCTCTCTCTCTCTCTCTCTCTGTTGCATGCTGGGAGTTGTGGATAGTAGTGGTGGTGGTGAGAGCTGTTGTGTGAGGGTGAGAACTTTCTTGTTTTATTATTTACATTTTCTTTTTCCTTCCAGAAAATACATGGTATAGGAAACAAATTGTAAATATAGTGGTGGTTGTGTGGCAGGATGGCGTCTCTTGATGAGACGCCGTCATTATCACTCCGTAATGGTTTTAGATGTGTTCCTGAGGATAATGTCACAGTGGAGGATGTGTTAATTGCAGTTGGCGATCAAATTGGTCACGAGAACATTGTATCTGCATCACGGATGAATCAGGCTGTCGTCGTTTTTTTGAAGGAACAAAATTTAGTGAATCGTTTGATAGTAAGTGGCCTTACTGTTAAAGATGCTTTTGTGCAACTTTCTCCAATGTATATATCGACAACAAAGCTAACAATTTCAAATATCCCGCCTTTCGTATCCAATGACGTTTTGCAACGTGAGTTAGCGCGTTTTGGAAAAGTTGTCAGTCCCTTTAAAACTGTTGCGCTTGGATGTAAACATCCGGCTCTGAAGCACGTTGCGTCTTTTAGACGGTACGTCTACATGGTGCTAGAATCGCCTGAGAACACACTGGATATTAATTTTCGTGTGAAACACGAGGGAAGATTATATATGGTGTATGCAACGACTGGCAGCATAAGATGTTTCGAGTGTGGAGACATCGGACACAAGCGCCTGATGTGTCCACATAAGAAAACAGGTGCAGAAAACGCGACAGGAGCAGAGGACGAGGGCGAAAGCAATAGCGTTGATGCGGCCCAAGATGAGGTTGTTCCACTAGTTGAGGTGAGTGATGTGAATTCAGATGCTGTGTTACCGGCTGTTGACACTGAAAATGAGGATGTTGTAGCTTTTGTAGCCCCAGAGATTAGCATAACTGATCTAGTTTCTGATGTTAACAAAGAAGTAGCTAGTACCAGTGGTACTAAAACGGGGGAGAGTGCAAGTGATGGAATTGAATCGTTTTCAAGCGTTGTGAATAATGAGGAAATGGAGGAGGAGCAGTCTGATGATACTGAGTCACAAGTTTCTATGTGTGAAAATGATGGTAGTTCACAGGGAAGTGTATTTAATGCATCTCAGACAGTTTTTTCGGGAGTTTTCAATAAAGATTCGTTGTATAGTCTGGAAGAAATTAACAATTTTTTGGACGAAACGTATGGTAAACAAATCAACATAAATGATTTCTTCTCTGATGTAGACAAGTTTGTTCACTCTGTTATTTTTTTATCAGAAGACTGTTGGAGTTGATGAACTTTGTGAGAAGAAGCGTTTTCGTTTGAAAAAGCTTCTTACCACTATCAGAAAAAGTAAAGCAACGAGTAAGAGAGAGTAAATCAAAACAATTGTAAACCACACGGTGTCTTTTCTTTGCTTTTCTATCATGCTTTGTTCTTTATTTCCCATCTTAATTTTGTATATGGAGGCTTTGAGGATAGGCTCTTTAAATATTAATGGTGGGAGGGATAGTGTAAAGCGTGCTACAGTCTATGAAATAATTGAGCAGAAAAAGCTTGATATCGTTTTTCTCCAAGAAACTCATAGTGACTTGATGAATGAAGTTGAGTGGAATTTATGGTGGAAAGGACATAAAATTCTCAGTCATGGTACAAATTTAAGTAGAGGTGTGGGCATCTTTTTTTCTTCAAAAATAAGGGTGGATATTAGAGGAACCAGTGAAGGGTCGATTGTTGGTGGTTAAAGCTCAAGTTCAAGAGATGCTTGTTTCTCTGATAAATATTTATGCACCAACTGTGGGACAGGAGCGCCTACGTTTTTTAGATATGTACGTTTTCTTTGTACAATATGAGAAAAATGCAACAACAAAAAATTAGAGCATGTAATTTCAGTTTAGTAATTATGCATTTATTAGTAGTGTATTTATTATTGCCTATTTATTTATTTAAAACTATTTGAATCTATTTTACCAGATGCCACTGCCAAGCGAAAAAATTCTGACCCTGCAGCAAGAGCGGAGTACCTTGATAGGAGAATAGTGAAATATTATTACAGTATAAAATATCTGTTTTCTATGTGAACATATAGTAAACTGTAATTTATTCCTGTGATCAAAGCTAAATTTAATCTTCAGCATCTTTAATCCAGTCTTCAGTGTCACATGATCCTTCAGAAATCATTCTAATATGTGACCCTGGACCACAAAACCCTGGTCACATGGGTCAATTTTTTTAAATTGAGATTTATACATCATATGAAAGCTGAAAAAATAAGCTTTCCATTGATGTATGGTTTGTTAAGATAGAACAATATTTGGCCGATACAACTGAAAATCTGGAATCTGAGGGTGCAAAAAAATCGAAACATTGAGAAAATCGCCTTTAATGTTGTCCATTTATGTTACCGATATTGCTATATTCACTCATCAAAAATACATATTTTATATATTTATGGTAGGACATTTACAAAATATGAAACAAATCTTTATCTAATATCCTAATGATTTTTGGAATAAAAGAAAAATCGATAATTTTGACCCATACAATGTATTGTTGGCTATTGCCACAAATATATCCTGTGTGACTTGTGACTGTTTTTTGTGATCCAGGGTCACTAATGATTTGCTGGTCAAGAAACACTTCTGATTATTATCAATGTTCATATTTTTGTGGAAACTGTGATACATTTTATATGTCAGGATTATTTGATGAATAGAAAGTTCAAAAGAACACCATTTATTTGAAATAGAATCTTTCGTAACATTATAGCCTAAATATCTTTACTGTCACTTTTTATCAACTGAATGTGTCCTTGATTAATAAAAGTATTAATTACTTAAAAAACTATTGACCCCAAATGTTACCTGTATACAATAATTTTATGAAATAATTTATATCTATAACATCATTATTTGTTAGAAAGAAATTCTAAGTCAAGTTAAAAGAAATGGTGCACTTGTGTTTGTGATGTGATTTTTATTTAAAAAAAAAGTTTATGTTCAGGAAAATTCTGTGAAATTTGTATGAAATCTGGTTTAAATAAAAAAAAATTGTATAAAATGTATTGTTCATTGATCTCTTTAAATAGATTTTTAACTATATAAGGTCTTCGTATCATTTGGAGCGACCACTTATCATGTGGTGTGACCAATAAAAGCAATCACTGTATTAAATGTAAAATAAAATATCTTATTTCTGTGGCTGAAATATGAATCACTGATACAGTATGCTTTAGTAAATTATATTTTTAAAACATTTATATCAGTTTTATGTGATTTACAGGAAAAGTAAGTCTGTTAACTAGATTTAAGAAGGCAACTCAGAAATTATAGAACAAAAAACGAGATCATTATTTACAAAAACTCAAAAGAAATGCAAAACTTGGTTTCTAAACACTTTAATTACTAAGAACTTGTAAAAAAAATGTTTAAGCATGTTAAGGAAATTAATTAATTTTAAGATAAATCACGGTCGCACCACATGACATTTTTTAAGGCTACGGACAATTCATCTAGATGAAAAAACACTAAAATCACTTAAATTAATTTTTTTTAATGAATTTAGGTGTACACAACATCCTTAATGTTTGAACAATTGCAACAGGTATTATTATTTTTAGTATTTTAAAATTGACCTGTCGAAAATCCTTATACGTCATTGACCCATACTTAGTGAGAGTCTTAAAAAGTGTCTTAGTGAAGGATGTGTTGTTATTGGTGGAGATTGGAATTGCACTATTAATTTTACTATAGATCGTAATACTGAGGAACCTCATATACAGTCCTCAAGTGCATTGTCAAAACTCATTAAAGATTTCCAGCTCTTGGATATGTGGAGAATCAAACACCCAAATGATAGACAGTATACATGGATTAAGGCTTTTAATAATCGAGTTAGTGCTGCCCGACTAGATAGATTCTATGTGTCAAAGTCTTTTAACAGTAGAGTAATTGAGTGTTGCATTTGTCCTGTAGGTTTTTCTGATCATCATTTAATTATTATGACAATGAACATGTCAAATACACCTAGAAAATCTGTTTACTGGCATTTTAATGTAAAATTGCTGCAGGATGCTGTGTTTTGTGAAAATTTTGTTTTCTTTTGGGATGATTGGAAAAGGGAAAAGAGTTCTTTTGAAAACTTGAAACAGTGGTGGGATGTGGGTAAGACTCAAATAAAAAAATTCTGTCAGCAGTATACAGCTAACTGTAGTACTAGAATAAAGAATGTGATTGAAACACTTGAAAAGCAAATTCATTTAATGGAATTGCAGTTGGTTGATGCACACAATTCTATATTGTACAATGATTTGCAAACAAAAAAGAGAGAGCTTGGTCTAGTCTTAAATGAGAAAGTTAAAGGAGCCTTGATAAGGTCCCGTTTCATGTCATTAGCAGAAATGGATGCCCCAACTTCTTTTTTCTTTAATCTGGAATATAAGGCGGCTCAACAAAAACAAATGCCATGTCTTAAACTCCCTGATGGGAGGATAACGTCTAAGACTGTAGAAATGAGAACGCATGCTGTGGATTTCTATTCAAGCCTTTATGCTGCAGAGAACTGTGAAAATAGTGACTGTATGACACAGCTTCTTCAGGGTCTTCCTCAGCTGGACTCTGGTTCTAAAGCTGTATTGGATGCTGGTATAACATTTGAGGAAGTTACTGCTGCTGTGGGACAACTTAATTCAGGACGATCCCCTGGAATAGATGGACTGCCAGCAGACTTTTATAAAAGTTTTTGGAATTGCATTGGACAAGATTATTTTGATGTTTTATGTGAATCGATAAGAGAAGGTGTTTTACCAACTTCCTGTCAATATGCGGTCTTATCACTGTTACCCAAAAAGGGTGATTTAGCCCTTTTAAAGAACTGGCGTCCTGTTGCCCTTCTTACAACAGAATATAAAATATTCTCAAAATGTCTGGCAAATAGATTAAAACATTTTTTGGGTTTGGTTGTAAACAAAGATCAGTCATATTGCATTCCAAAACGGTCCATTATGGATAATTTGTTTTTAGTGCGAGACATTGTGGATATTTGTAATGAGTTCAATGTGAATGTTGGGTTAATTGCCTTGGATAAAAAAAAAAAGGCTTTTGATCGTGTGGATCACAAATATCTTTTTAATGTATTGAAGGTTTTTGGTTTTGGCGAAACATTTTTAAATTTGATACAGTTGTTATATAATGGTGCATCATGTATGGTGAAGATAGGGGGCACTTTGAGTCGGCCAGTTCCTATTTTAAGGGGTATTAGGCAAGGCTGTCCATTGTCTGGTCAACTATACAGTCTAGCAATTGAGCCGCTGCTTTTTAGACTTCGAAAAAGACTGTCAGGTTTTAATGTACCTGGTCTTTCTTTAGACTCAAGAATGCATCTCTCTGCCTATGCTGATGATATTACAGTTTTTGTAAACAATGCTGAAAATATTAACTGTCTATCTGAGGTACTCAGTCTGTATGAGAAAGCTTCATCAGCTAAAGTGAACTGGGCAAAAAGTGAAGCTTTTTGGGCTGGTAAAGGGGAGTTTGAGAGTCTTCCAAAGTTACCCGGAGACCTAAAGTGGGGAAGAGAGGGACTTAAATTATTGGGAGTTTTTTTGGGGTCAAATGATTATCAAAAGAAAAATTGGGAGGGGCTAGTGGAGAAAGTGTGCAGCAAGTTGTCTAAATGGAAATGGTTGCTACCGCAGTTGTCCTATAGGGGGAGGATTTTAGTGACCAATAATTTGGTTGTTTCTACCCTGTGGCATAAAATAACTGTGCTACAGCCACCTGTTGGACTTATTGAGGAGATTCAAAGGCAACTTGTTAATTTTTTTTGATCTGCTGCTTTATACCTTCCGGTTCAAGAGGGAGGTCAAGGATTGATTGATATCAGATCCAGAATTATGGCTTTCCGGTTGCAAGCAGCTCAGAGACTGTTGTATCACACGGATGCTTCATGGTTAAAGACGGCTTCTGCTCTACTCAGGAGGGTCAGAGGTATGGGATTGGACAAACATCTGTTCTTAATGGAGCTCCAGAATGAGGACCGTGTGAATTTGACTGTTTTCTATAAGTCAGTTCTGGAGGCATGGAAGGTGTTTGCCATTTCACGTACACTGAACACACATGCTGGATTATGGCTTTTTGAAGAGCCACTTTTTCTTAATGACTTTTTACCATCAAGACTTGTGTCTGGACCCAGTTTGCGTGCATGTTTCACTGCTGCGGGATGCACAAAGCTGGGACATATTTTGACCAAGAGCTTAGAGGAATTGAGTGAAAGGACTGGAGTGAGATCTCTGAGGCTGCTGAAACAAGCTACAACTGGAATTTTAAAGTCTGTGCATGCGGACCATAAGATTTTTACAAATGACTCTGTAGCAACTGATCAATGGAGAAAGGGGGTTCCTTATGTTTTCCCTTCTCTGAATGTGACTATTGCCGTGGGAGAATGGCAAGATGATGAGAATTGTCTTTTGTCTTTTGAAACCCCTCAGCTTGGAGTTTTTGAGGAAGTGGGGAAAAAAGCCCTCTATATCTCCTGTGTGAAGGCATCTAATGCTGGTCGCTTGCATGGACTTGCTTCAAATAAATGGACTGATTTTTTTGGAGTTCTTTCCTCCCCTAGAGGCTGCTGGCGGTCCTTATACAAACGCCCCATTGACAAAAGAACGGGAGACCTTCAGTGGAGGATCATTCATTGGGCGATAGCCACAAACAGATACGTGGTGCACATTGATCCTTCGGTAGGGGTGGGCTGTCCCTTCTGTAAAGAGGTTGAAACGTTTTTTCATCTATTTGTACAGTGTGCTTGGCTAAACGATTTGTTTTCACTTTTATCTCAATGGTTCGTTGAAATTGGTGAATCTTTCTCTTATGAAATGTTTATATATGGTCCAAGGTATACGGAAAAAAAGAAAAGTCAGTTGATTTTACTTAATTTTTTGTCTGGTACAGCAAAACTTGCTATATGGAAATCCAGAAAGAATAAGTTGTTAGGACAGGGTTCTGTGGATGTTTTGATGATCTTCAAAGGCTTGGTGGCGGCTCGGCTTAGAATAGAGCATGCCTATTATAAAATGGTAAATTGTGTAGAATCGTTCATGTACATTTGGGGGATAAATGAGGTCCTTTGCACAGTAGATGATGATGATGATTTAATGCTTGCTTTTTAAAATGTTTGTCATTTTAACATGAATATTATATTTATTCTTGTTCTGTAAGTGTGTAATATTACTGTGAACACCTTATTGTTTTAAATAAAGGTGTATTTAAATTCAAAATTCTCTCTCTCTCTCTCTCTCTCTCTCTCTCGGTGCATGCTGGGAGTGTTTGGGTGCGTGTGAGGGTTCTCAAGAGGGGAGGGTGAACGTGTGTTTGTTTCGAACTTTTCTAAAACGTTTGTTTCTTTTTTCCTGATTAAACTTAATTTCGTAGTGATAAGAGTTTTTTGAGGATAGTTTTTGGGAGCGGGATGGCGTCTCTTACGCCACCTGTTTCCCTTCGCCATGGAGTTAGGTGTGTGACGGCGAACGGGGTGAATGTGGAGGAAGTGTTACTTTCAGTAGGAGAGGAGATCGGCTATGAAAACATTTCATCTGCTTCGCGAATGAATAAAGCTGTGGTTGTGTTTGTGAAGGAAGAGAACCAAGTGAATCGTCTTATAAGCAGTGGAATAGTGGTAAGTGGAGATTTTATTACTGTTTTGCCGCTGGTTGCTCCAACTATCAAAGTCACCGTTTCAAATGTGCCGCCTTTCATCCAGAGTCATGAGATAGAACGAGAGCTGTTGCGTTATGGTAAGTTAGCTAGCGCGATTAAAACCGTTCCCCTCGGATGTAGAAATGAAGCGCTGAAACACGTAATGTCGTTTAGAAGGCAGGTTTTTATGTTCCTAAACGAACAAGAGCTAGATGTGTCGTTTAAAGTTTGGCATGAGGGAAGGGCGTACATGGTTTACGCAAATACTGGGAACATGAAATGTTTTGAGTGTGGAGATGTTGGCCATAAGCGTTTAGCATGCCCACATAAAGTTCAAGTTCAAGCTGCGGTAGAAGCCGCTAGACAAACTGATGAGGTTGATCTTGTGAATGATCCTGAAAATGTGCAGCCTGTAGATGTGGAAGAGAATGAGCCTCAGGGAGCTGAGGAAGTTGTAGAGGAAAATGAGACCCAGGGAGTTGAGGAAGCTGTTGAATTAAATGAAGAAAATGACAACCAAATTGAGGAAAGTGTGATTGAGAATAATGAAATAACTGGAACGGTTGTGAATAATGTAAGGAGTGAAGATATGGAACATGTTGCAAGTAGCAGAGAAAATGAGGTTGGAAGTAGTAAAAGTGAGATCACTGGTGATGCAGAAATGAGAGACGAAGATGTACTTTCTGAGTTTTCGGACATTGGGTCACAAGTGATGGAAGACATGTACTCTTTAGAGGAAATTGATGACTTTCTTGAGACAACATTTGGTAAAGTTGTAGAGGTAGAGCAATTTTTTCCAGATGTGGACAAATTTATAATATCAGTGTTGTGGCTGCAAAAAAAAGTGAGTTATGAAGTTTTGGATAAAAAGAAAAGATTCCGGCTGAAAAAGATGATAACGAAATTAAGGAGAAGAAAAGTGAATGTTTCAAAAAATTGATATGAACAAATCACAAGTGGTGTTCTTTACTCTGTGCTTTTTCTTTTCAGTTTCTGTCTATTTCTTATTTCTCTATATGGATGTGTGGAGAGTGGGATCTTTAAATATTAATGGAGGTAGGGACAAGAATAAATTAGCACAGATTTCAGAGTTGTTAAGAATAGAAAAGGTTAATGTTTGTTTTTTACAAGAAACACATACAGACACTGATAATGAAGTAGAATGGGGATTATGGTGGAAAGGAAATTTTGCCTTGAGTCATGACACAAGAAATAGTGCTGGGGTAGCTATTTTATTTTCTGAAAGTGTGAATATTTTAAAGGTAGAAGAAATTGTTAAAGGACGATTACTATTAACACAAATTGAGTATAAAGGAATAGAATCTGTATTTGTTAATGTTTATGCTCCTAATAATGGTCCAGAAAGGCTGGAATTTTTTATGGAATTACGAAATGTGATTGAAAAATATGATGATAATGTTTGTCTAATACTTGGAGGTGATTGGAATTGTACAATAGACTTTGTTGTTGATCGAAATGGAGAAGAGCCCCATAATAAGTCAAGTGATGCATTAAAAAAAGTTATCAATGAATTCCAGTTAACAGATGTATGGAGAATGAGAAATGAAGGTGTAAAGCAGTATACATGGTTAAGAGTTGTTGATAATAGAATTAGTGGAGCGAGATTGGATAGGTTTTATTTAAAAAAGACATGGAACAATAAGGTGATGAATACTTTTATTAGACCTAATGGTTTTTCAGACCATCACATGGTTATATTAGATGTTAATTTGAAGAAGACACCCAGATCTAATTATTACTGGATTTTTAACATTAAGTTATTACAGGATGTCTCTTTTTGTGAAAAATTTAAATTGTTCTGGGATATTTGGAAATTGAAGAAAAATTCATTTGAAAACCTAAGCCAATGGTGGGATGTGGGCAAGACAAATATAAAAATGTTTTGTCAAAATTATGCTTTCCACTCATCAAATATTTTGAAAGCAACAGTGAAAGCTTTACAAAATGATATTGAGTTCATTGAAAGACAAGTTGTAAATAATGATGAAGTTGTAAACTGTAATGGGTTAAATAAGAAAAGACAAGACCTGAGCTTTCTCCTACATGAGCAAGCAAAAGGAGCATTGATAAGATCAAGATACTCTTCCATAAAAGAAATGGATGCTCCAAGTACTTTCTTTTTTAACCTTGAAAGAAAAAATGTCCAACAAAAGATGATGTGCCATCTTCGTCGTTCGGACGGATCCGTTACATCAGATCCTACAGAGATGAGGAGATTGGCAGGAGACTTTTATAGACAATTATACAGAGCTGAGAGTTGTGACATTGACTGTACTGAAGACTTGCTTAAAGAGTTACCTCAGCTTGGAGAAGAACAAAAGCAAGCATTGGACAATTTAATCACATTTCAAGAGTTCACAGAGGCTATGCGGCAACTATCTAAAGGGAGATCGCCTGGAATTGACGGATTACCGGTGGAATTTTATCAACAATTCTGGGACCTAATAGGACCAGATTTATATACAGTAATTTTAGAATGCATCAAAATTAATTCACTTCCAATAAGTTGTCGTCGAGCAGTTTTGTCATTGCTTCCAAAAAAAGGAGACCTCGGACTGCTAAAAAACTGGAGACCAGTATCTCTTTTGTGTCTGGACTATAAGATTTTTTCGAAGTGTTTAGCAAATAGACTAAAGCACTGTCTGGATTTGTTGATAAAAAATGATCAAACATATTGCATTCCTAAGAGATCTATTATAGATAGCCTTTTCTTAGTGAGAGATATAATTGATTTTAATCAGAATAATAAGAATGATTTAGGAGTGCTGTCGTTAGATCAAGAAAAGGCATTTGATCGTGTTGATCATGAATATCTATTTAAAGTGTTAAAGAGTTATGGATTTGGTGATGTTTTTATTTCTTATATTCAGTTGTTGTACTCTAATGTTTATGTGATGGTGAAAGTAGGGGGTGGTTTAAGTGCTCCAACACCGGTGACAAGAGGCATAAGTCAAGGTTGCCCAATTTCTGGACAATTATATAGCCTAATTATTGAAACCTTATTATGTAGGTTGAGGAGGAATTTAAATGGAACTTTAATCCCTCATGTTAATGGCCATTCTAAGGTGGTTTTATCAGCATATGCAGATGACATTACGGTTTTTATTACAGGACAAGAAGACATTGAAATTTTAACAAAAATTATTGAAGTATATGAAAAAGCCTCCTCTGCTAAGGTTAATTGGACAAAAAGTGAAGGATTTATGATTGGTAAGTTGGAAAATTTTCCAAAACTTCCAGGAGGGTTGCAATGGAGAAAAGACGGACTAAAGATTTTAGGTGTTTTTTTTGGAAATGAACAATTTCAAAAGAAAAACTGGGAGGGTTTGATAGAAAAGGTGTCTGCCCGATTGTCGAAGTGGCGATGGCTATTACCACAATTGTCATATCGAGGAAGGGTTCTGGTAGTAAACAATCTGGCTGCTTCTGTTCTGTGGCATCGGACTGTTGTCATGGAGCCACCAGAGGAATTGATCTCCAATATACAAAGGACAATAGTGAACTTTTTCTGGAATGGACAACATTGGTTGCGTGCTGCAGTATTATACCTACCAGTACAAGAGGGTGGACAAGGACTGGTGGATGTGAGAAACAGAATCCGTGCTTTTAGGTTACAAGCTGCACAGAGATTTCTGTATGATAAAGAGGTGCTTTGGGGAAAAACTGCAAGTGTGATCATGAGGACAGTTGGTGGCTTTGGACTTGATAAACAACTATTTTTAATGAAGCTTGAAGAGATTAACCTGTCTGAGCTCACTGTTTTTTATAGAGCTATGTTGCAAACATGGAAAACTGTTATACGAACAGAACGGAGTATGGACAATTTGGAACTTTGGGCACCAGAGGAGCCACTTTTTTTTAATCCACTGATTCAAACTAGACTGTTGTCCTCTGTGACTATACGACAATGTTTATTAAGGAATGGAATCGTAAAGCTGGATCATTTATTGAATGAAGATGGATGGAAGTCAATTGATGAACTTCAAGAAGCAACAGGCTTGAGATCTTCACGTCTAGTGTCAAAGCTAAAGGAAGAAATCTGCAATGTACTACCAAGTGGATACAGAACATTTATTGCACAAAGACATGAGAATACCCAGGACATGGGGAATAATGTGCAATTTCCAGAACTGGTAATTTCTCCAGCAATAAAGGAGGATGAAGAAGAAGTGGTGGATGCCATTTTGTCCTTCAAGAATCCTCAATTTTATTCCCTTAAAGGCATGTCAAAGAAAGAACTGTACAACGTCACAGTAAAAACAATACATCAAGACTCTTTGAGAAAACAAAAAGTTTCCAAGTGGCCAGATTTGTTGACCCCAGACTTCCTGATAAGAGACAGGTGGAGAGCCCTATATAAACCCCCTGTAGAGAAGCGTTCGGGGGATCTGCAGTGGAGGATTATTTATGGGGCGATAGCAACAGACGGACATGTGGCACACCTAAATGCAGCCGTAAAAGGGGAATGTCGATTCTGTGGGGAAAAAGAGGATTTGGAGCATTTGTTTTTGAAGTGTGGGAGATTAAAAGGCATTTTTAAATTGCTTGGGAGCTGGTTTGGTAAATTTGATGAGAATTTTTCAGATAAGGTGTTTATTGGAGGAATAAAATATACATTTTCAAAAAGGGAAAAAATGTGTTTATTAAATTACTTGATTGGAACAGCTAAACTGGCAGTGTGGAAAACACGAAAAAACAAAGGTTTACAATTGGCAACTATAGATCCTGAAGAAATGTGCAAGTGGCTTATAGCGAGGAGGCTTAAGATTGAATTTGCATATTATAGGTTGACAAATAATTTATTAGGTTTTTGTGATATATGGTGTGTTAATGAAGTGTTATGTATGTTACATGAGGATCAGTTTGTTTTAAATTTTTGAAAGATTTTAAAGGGAGTTTTTTTTAAAGGAGGTTTTATAATAGTAAGAATGCAAATGTATTTATAGTAGTGAATATTTTGTTGAAAAGTGTGAAGTAAAAAATGTATAAATAAAGGTATTGTTAAACCTCTCTCTCTCTATCTCTCTCTCTATATCTCTCTCTCTCTCTATCTCTCTCTATCTATCTCTATCTCTCTCTCTCTCTCTCTCTCTCTCTCTCTCTCTCTCTCTCTCTCTCTCTCTCTCTCTATCTCTCTCTCTATCTCTCTCTCTATCTCTCTCTCTCTCTCTCTGCTTCCGGCGTGAGTGTTGGGTGCGAGTGGACGGGTGTGAGCGTGGGTGGTTTACTCGAGTGGCTTTTTCTTTCTTTCTTTCTATTTTCTTGTTGTTTTACTGTTTGTTTGTGTTTTTTTTTTTTTTTGCCTTTGGGGCCTCGTGCTACCTGTTTTATCAGGGAAACATGACGGCCCAAAGTGCGCAGGGTTTGGGTTCACTCACGCGGCGCCATGCGGTTAAAGTGGCGTCCGCTGCAGGTGTTGAGGAATGTTGCATGGCTGTCGGAGTGGTTGTGGGGCATGAATGTATTGTTTCTGCCTCGAGGATGAACAATGCCATGGTGATTTTCCTCAACAGTATTGAAAAAGCAAACGAATTAGTTGAGCATGGAATTGTGATCAGCGATGAGTTTGTCACTGTGCTTCCCCTCTTACTACCATCAAAAAGAGTTACTTTATCCAACGTTCCCCCTTTTCTTAGCGATGAAATATTAACTCAGGCGTTGTCTCGTTACGGAAAACTGGTATCCCCAATCAAAAAGATTGCGATCAGTAGTGAATCCCCTCTTTTGAAACACGTTGTTTCTTTTAGGCGTTTCGCATATATGGTAGTTAAAGATGATGCCGAGTTGGAATTTTCACTTAATTTTCGAGTTGAGGGATTTGATTACGTGATTTTTGTTACAACCGCGAAAGCAAAGTGTTTCAGTTGCGGCAAATCAGGACATGTAATTCGGAATTGTCCGGATAAATTAAAGGAAACCGATGCTAATAAAGAAAACAATGTTAATCTGTTCCCGGTGCGAGTGAAGCAACCGAGGCTGTTTTGTTGAACTGTGAGGCGCCGGGGGTGAGTCGGGCCGAGCCGGAGTCGGTGGTTACGGGGAAGGAACCCCCCGGTGAGGGGCTGGATGCTGCTGGCTTCGCCGAGGCTGGTTCAACTTCGACGCATCGAGAGCACTCAGGTATGACACGCGTTGAAACAACTATTTGCAATGATGGAAAAGTGATTGGGGTACAGTTTTCTGGGAACACGGAAGGCAAAAAATCATCTGGTATTGCAGATAATATGACTTTGCAGAGTGTATGTGAGGCGGATTGTGTTGTTACAGAGATGGAAAACAATATTTTCAAAGTACCCAAAAAAAGGGAAAAGCCTGTTCAATTGCAGGATGAAAAAGCTTGCAAAAAAATGGATGTACAAGTTAGTGAGGATCAGGAGACTGAAAGTGATAGCGAGTTGTCTGACTCCAGTGTAGTGCTTTCTCAAAGTGATTTTTCTGGTCGAAGTTACGATAATGAGGATATAAAGATGTTTCTTAGGGCAACAAAAAACAAAAGTGGTGTTTGTGTTCAAGAATATTTCCCTGACATCAAGCAGTTTGTTGAAAAAACGAGAAGCCTAATGGCAGAAGGTTGTTTTACTAATAGAGAAGTGTATCGTTTGAAGAAGATTGTGAGGAATTTAGACAAGGAGTTGTATAATGATGTTTAAAAAATTAAGAGATACCACTTTTAATGACTTGTTGTGTGTTGGAGGGCTGTTCTTCTTTTTTCTGCTTACTTTTGTCATGAGTGAAGTACGCCTGGCTACCTTGAATGTGAACGGTGCCAGAGACATTAGGAAAAGAGCCATGCTGAATGAAGTGATGAAACAGAAGAACTTAGATGTTATCTTTCTACAAGAAACACACAGTGATGGAAGAAATGCTGCTGATTGGGCGAGGGAGTTTGAGGGTATTTCGGTACTGAGCCATCATACTTCAACAAGTGCTGGAGTTGCTGTTTTGTTTGCAAAAAGTTTTAGTCCAATTTCATATGTTGTTGATGAAATAATAAAAGGCAGACTTTTAAAAGTAAAAGCTTGTTTCGAAAATAATGTGTTTGTTTTCATCTGTGTTTATGCTCCAACTGCTGCAGTTGAAAGGATGGTTTTTTTAGACACATTATGTTCTATCTTGCAAAGTTGTTCTTCTGAAGAATATTTATTTTTGGGGGGTGATTTCAATTGTACTGAACATGTACTGGACAGAAATCACATTGAACCTCATTTGCCTTCCCAAAAACGTCTCATCCACATAATAAAGAAGTATGAATTATGTGATATCTGGAGGCAATTAAATGGAACTGAGAGACAATACACATGGGTTCATACAAGAGATAACGTAATGTCGCTTGCTAGATTGGATAGAGTTTATGGATTTAAGCATCATCTTAATATTTTTAATAAATGTTCAATTATTCCTATAGGCTTCTCAGATCATGGAATGGTGCAATGCTGTTTTATTTTAAGCTCTCTCAAACCTAGAAGTGCTTACTGGCATTTTAATATTTCTTTGTTGAGTGACAAGTTTTTTAGGGGCTCTTTTAATTTTTTTTGGGAGGAATACCGAAATACAAAGCACGAATTTCAATCAGTACAACAGTGGTGGGACTTTGGCAAGGTTCAAATCAGGCAGTTCTGTCAGCAGTACACTCACAATGTTACTAGAGAGATGAGAAGATCTTTGGAGAATTTAGAAAATGAAATAAGTGAATGTCAACAGTTAGCGGAATCCACTGGAGATAATCAATATTTAGAAATTGGGTTAAGGAAAAAGGCTCGGTTAGATGATTTGCTGGGGTATAGAATACAAGGGGCACTGGTCCGGTCAAGATTTCAGAGTATAGCCCAAATGGATGCGCCGTCCAAATACTTTTTCAGCCTTGAGAAAAAGAATGGGCAAAGACGCTTAATTCAAGCTTTGCGCTCTGAGAATGGGGAGTTGTTAGTAGAACCTGGTGATATCCGAAGGAGAGCAGTTGGTTTTTATCAGAATCTATACAGAAGTGAGTCTGAGTCGGGGAGCAGTGAAGGAAATGCCTTTTTCACTTCCTTACCCCAGATGTCTGAAGAGGGTAATGCAGCCCTTTCAGGTGCGCTGAGCTTGGGAGAGCTGCATAAGGCCCTTCAAGGCATGGAGTCTGGGAGGGCTCCTGGAGTGGATGGTCTCCCAGTTGATTTTTATAAATCATTCTGGACGGAGCTGGGAGTGGATATATTACAGGTACTGAATGACAGTTTGTCTGAAGGTATGATGCCGCTGAGTTGTCGTAGAGCAATAATCACCCTCATACCGAAAAAAGGGGATCTCACTGAAATAAAGAGCTGGCGCCCCGTCTCACTTCTGTGCAGCGATTACAAATTGCTCTCCAAGGCCTTAGCTAACAGACTGGCTGGAGTGTTGGACGAGGTCATCCATCCGGACCAGACCTATTGTGTTCGTGGTAGATCAATGTTTGATAACATTTCACTAATTCGTGATGTATTAGAAGTTTCAAAATTGTTAAAGTTAGACGTTGGCTTGATTTCTTTGGATCAAGAAAAAGCATTTGACCGAGTCGAACATTCCTATTTGTGGGGGACTTTGAGAGCTTTTGGTTTTAGTCAAGATTTTATAGACAAAGTCAAAGTACTCTATAGTAAAGTTGAGAGTGTACTGAAGATAAATGGCGGCTTTTGCGCTCCTTTCCAGGTTCAAAGGGGTATAAGACAAGGATGCTCCTTATCTGGGATGCTATATTCTTTGGCCATTGAACCATTGTTACAACAAATAAGACAAAAGGTGTGTGGCTTATGTTTACCCAATTGTAAAAATAACATTGTTTTGTCAGCTTATGCTGATGATGTGATGGTTTTAATTAGTGGACAAAATGATGTACAAATTTTACTTAAATTAATTAGAGATTTTATGTTGTTATCCTCTGCTAAAGTCAATTGGTCAAAATGTGAGACACTGTTGGTTGGTCAGTGGGTTGATGGCAAACCAAACCTTCCTGATGGGTTAGTTTGGGGTAAAGGAGGGATTAAATATTTAGGTGTTTTTTTGGGTGATGATGTAACTCAACAGAAAAATTGGGAAGGGGTGTGTGAAAAAATTAAGGGGCGTCTGGAAAAATGGAAATGGTTGATTCCAAATATGTCTTATAGAGGACAAACTCTTGTTGTAAACAATCTGGTTGCCTCCTCTCTGTGGCACAGGTTGGCTTGTGTGGATCCTCCAAAGCAACTTCTAGCGAAAATTCAAGCTGTTCTTGTGGACTTTTTCTGGGACAAATTACACTGGGTACAACAGAGTGTTCTATACCTGCCCAAGGAAGAAGGAGGACAAGGACTCATGAACTTACAAAGTAGAACCGCTGCTTTTCGGTTGCAGTTTCTACAGAGATTTTTTGATGGTGCGTCTGATGTGAGTTGGAGGGCTGCTGCCTCTGCCATATTGCAAAACTTTGGGGGGTTTGGGTTGGATAAACATCTTTTTTTGATGAACCCCTTAAAAATGGACTTTTCAAAGATGCCGTACTTTTATAAAAACCTTTTTAAAGTGTGGAGTTTGTTTCATATTCAAAAGACTGAAAGCTCATACTCTCTTCATTGGCTGTTAGAGGAACCTTTGATATTCGGAGCACGTCTGGATATAACGAACAATTGTAATTTACATGGGTTCAGTTCTACTCTCCAAAAATCCAGGGTTGTCACTTTAGGACAGATGTTGACTTTGGCTGGCTCAAATTTAGAGAATGCAGAGATGGCATCCCAATATTTGGGTATTAAATCTGTTCGCCTTGTTTCTTTGTTTTTGTTTAAACTGAGATCAGCTCTCACAGATGAAGAGAACCAAATGTTAAAAGATTACAACTCTGGGACATGTACTCCCAATGCTCAGGACTTTTTTCCCTGTCTAGAGTTTTTACCTAATCTTGATGGGTGTACAGGTGTTTTTCTAAAGAATTGGCAATCTTTGTGGTTGGATTTATTGTCAACTAAAGGTAATTTGTTGTATAGAGCTTGTGTTATGGCTTTTAATAAGACATATTTTGAAAGAAAGGTTGATACACCATGGCGCTCTTTTCTGGGGCTAGATGAAAATGTAAAACCTGAGTGGAGATCGCTATATAAGCCGCCATTATCAAAGAGGGCAGGAGATTTACAGTGGAGAATCCTTCATGGTATCATTGCTGTAAACTCTTTTATTTCTGTTTTAAATCCAGAAGTTAGTTCAGAATGTCCCTTTTGTTTGCAAAGGGAAACAGTGTTTCATGCGTTTATGCAATGTTCTAGATTACAACTTTTATTTATGTTATTAAAAGGAATATTTAACTGTTGTAAAGAGATTTTTTCTGAAAAAACTTTTATTCTGGGTTTTAAATATAGTCGGAACAAGAGGTATGCCTGTCAACTTTTGAATTTTGTTTTGGGCCAAGCAAAATTGGCAATATATACCAGCAGGAAAAGGAAAATTGAGCAAAAGCCTTGCCAAAGCATCACTTTTTTTTTTGTAATGCTGGTGAAATCAAGGGTGGTGATTGATTTTTAAATTTTATAAAACTATGGATGACTTGTCTAATTTTGAGATGATTTGGTGTTGTAATGGAGCATTGTGTGTTATTTCTGAAGATGAGCTAGTTTTTTCTTTGTAATGTCCCCCTCTTTTGTGAGGCTTGATGGTATCTGTTATTGTGTGTTGGTTTAAGGTGTGTTGATTAGTTTTTTTTTCCCCTTCTGTGGTAATAGTTGTGTGAATTATTGTGAATAAAGGTTTTTTCAAAATTAAATTCTCTCTCTCTCTCTCTCTCTCTCTCTCTCTCTCTCTCTCTCTATCTCTCTCTCTATCTCTCTCTCTATCTCTCTATCTCTATCTCTATCTCTCTCTCTCTCTCTCTCTCTCTCTCTCTCTCTCTCTGTGCGCATGTGCGGAGTGTTCGGGAGGAGTGTGTGAGTGACTGAGCGGTGCGTTTGAGTGAGTTTCAAACTTTTTCATTTTTCCTCTTCATAGTAGGCTACATATTGGTTGAGTTAGGTCTTTTATTTTTTGCTGACTTCGTCGGCAGAAAAGTGCGGCAATGGGGTCGAATTCTGATGGATTTGCGTCCTTGACTGCACGCCACGGATGCAAATGTTTATCAGACGAGACGGTGTCAGTGGAAAATTGTTTAGTTGCTGTTGGTAACGCAGTTGGTGCGTCGAACATCTTGTCTGCATCGAGAATGAACAAGGCAGTTGTTATTTTTTTGAGGGAGACGTTTATGGTTGATGATTTGGTTGAACATGGTTTATCGGTGAGAGATGCTTTTATCCCGGTTTTGCCGCTGTCTAACCCCTCGAAGAAAGTTATCCTTTCAAATATACCTCCGTTCATTCCAAATGACACACTTGAGCGCATTCTTTAAATATGGAGGCTGAGAAAGTAAGTGATTCTGTAACGGAACAGGTGAATACCGCTGATAGCATTGCAGAAATGCCGACTGACTGCGTACAGCCAGATGAGACGGTAGTTGTATCTAATAATGGAGAGGGTTCTGCTGTGCTAGTAGCTACGGATGGAGCCTCTGTTGTTAGTACACATGAGGATGACAATGCTCAAGTTGATGAGGATGACGAAGCTCAAGTTAATGAGGATCTCATTGCTGCAGCAGGGGTAGTTAGTGTCAGTGATACAAAATACCCAGAAAAACAAAGTGAGTTTGAATCAAGGCCTGTTCAAGGCAGCAGCCTACAGGGTGATATGGAGCTGTCACAGAGAACTGATGACTTATCTGAAGATGACTCTGAAAGCGAATGTCTAGATACTGGAGAAGAACATGATGTAGGCTTAAATTCAGAAGGAAATTCTGTGGGGGATTATCTTACTCCCCATTTAAAACATCCTTTTTACACAGTTCATGAGCTGAGTAATTTCCTAGACGTTACTAAAAATCAGAGAAAACCTAGATTGGAAAAACATTTTCCTGATTTGGAACTTTTTGTGGAGTCTGGTGCCATTGCTATGCGAAAGGCAACCTTGGAGGAATTAGATCAACCAAAACGCTACAGGCTTAAAAAACTTGTTAGCACGGTTAGGAAAAGTCTAAATTCGCGTTTGAAAAAATATTGACCTTATGAAAAGTGTTAAAAGACAGATGTGGTGGGTTGCTTTATACCCCTTTATCATTTTTGTCATGACTTTTTTCAATATTGGGTCTCTAAATATTAATGGATGCCGTAGTACAGTAAAGAGAAACGATCTTTTTAATTATTTAATTCTAAAAAAGTCTGATGTGATCTTACTTCAGGAAACGCACACAGTCACAGTGGTTTAGTGACTGGAAGGGTAATGTTCTTCTGAGCCATGGCACAAATGTCAGTACAGGGGTAGCTTTTTTGTTTTCACCCCGGGTTGGTGGTATCTTAAACAGCATTGAGATAATACCAGGAAGAATGTTACGAGTAGATGTTACTTTAGGTGACACGGTTATTTCTCTGTTCAATGTGTATGCTCCAAATGATGGCCGGGAGCGCATTGCTTTTTTAAAAAAATTGTCTGATGCGTTATCGCACTGTCCTCGGGATAACATTGTTATACTGGGGGGTGATTTTAATTGCACTTTAAATCAGCAGTTGGATCGCAATCATAATGAACCATATCCTTCTTCAGCCAAGAGTCTGAAAAGTGTAATTGATTATTATGATTTAGTTGATTTGTGGAGAGATGCATTTCCTGGGCTTAGACAGTATACTTGGATGAAAGTGAACTCAAATATAATGTCTGGAGCTAGACTTGACCGTTTTTATACCGATTTAAGCAATAGGGGAAGGTTTTTTAGGAATTCTATTTCGCCTACTTTTCTCTCAGACCATCATTATATTTGTATGGCTATTTCTGTCGAGACCACTAAGTCTTATAACTCACTTTGGCACTTTAATAACGGGTTACTTCAGGATCAATGCTTTGTCCACTCTTTTCACATTTTTTGGGATTCTTGGAGAGAGGAGAGAGTTAATTTCCCATCCTTAAGTCAATGGTGGGATGTGGGCAAGGTGCAGATCAAGATATTTTGTCAGCAGTTTACTGCACATACCAGGGGTGTCCTAGTGGAGAAGATGAAAGCTCTTGAACAAGAAATCCTTGGAGAAAGCAGTCTCAGTGCCACAGGATCCATCTCCAATGACTCTTTTGAACGAAAGAAATTTCTTTTACGCAGCTTAGCGGAGGAACAAGGAAAAACTGCCCTTTTAAGGGCCAAGTTCACCCGCCTAAATAATATGGATTCTCCTACTGCTTTTTTCTTTGGACTTGAAAGAAAGCCAATGGCGCATAAGCATCTTCATCAATTGAAGCTTCCAGATGGAAGAGTATTAACAACACAAACAGAATTAAATGCTTTTGCTATTTCTTTTTATGAAGATTTATACCGCTCAGAGCCATGCAATGGAGTAGAAGCTGATGTTTCGGAGTAGAAGTGACTTGCCTCAATTGTCAAACAGGGACAAGATGGATCTTGAGAGTCCTTTGACAATGGCTGAACTTTCGAGAGCTGTCCAGGAGTTGAATCCTGGAAAGGCACCTGGTTTGGACGGACTTTCATCCAAGTTTTATAAGGCTTTTTGGAACTTAATTGCCCAGGGCATGTTTGATGTTTTAGTGGAAAGCATTGAAAGAGAGACACTTCCCCTGAGTTGTCGGAGAGCGGTTTTAACCTTAATCCCCAAAAAAGGAGACCTTGGTTTCTTAAAAAACTGGTGCCCCGTCTCCTTGCTGTGCGTTGATTTAAAAATCTTTTCAAAAGCCTTAACCAACAGATTGAAGAACTGTATAGAAACTGTTATTCATAATGATCAGTCTTATTGTATTCCTAATCAAACTATTTTTGACAACCTTTTTTTGGTTAGAGATATCATTTCAGTGGCAAAAAGACATAACTTGGACATTGGTCTTCTCTCTTTGGACCAAGAAAAAGCCTTTGATAGAGTGGACCACTCTTATTTATTTAAGACTCTTGAGGCTTTTGGTTTTGGTCATCATTTTGTGTCTTTTATTAAGCTCATGTACAGTGATATTTATAGCATGTTAAGAGTAAATGGAACACTAACAAGACCCTTTTCAGTGACAAGAGGAATAAGACAAGGGTGTCCTCTATCAGGTTTACTCTAGTCTATGCTATTTCTATTGAGCCTTTTTTAAGCCTGTTGAGAACCAGATTATGTGGTATTGGTGTCCCTGGCTGCCCAAAAGTTCCCCAAGTAAAACTTTTAGCATATGCAGATGATATAACTCTGATAATTAGGAATTCAGATGATATTGACAATATTAGTTCATTTTTGAATATTTTTCAGAAAGCTACCTCTGCACGTATAAATTGGGAAAAATGTGCTTCTTTGTTGATGGGGGATTGGCATATTTCAGGACCTCCTAATTTGCCAAATCATTGTAAATGGGCACAGGATGGTTTAAAAGTTCTAGGCATTTATTTTGGAACTGAGCAGTATATGGAGAAGAACTGGGATGGAGTGGTTGACCGGGTTATCGGTAAAATTCAAAAGTGGAAGTGGATTCTCCCACAGCTTTCATATAGAGGGAGATGCCTGGTGATTAATAATCTGGCCTCTTCAATGCTGTGGCATAAGGTCACAGTGTTGGATCCCCCTAAAGAATTGCTTTTAAAGGATCAAAAGGCATTTGTGGATTTCTTTTGGAATGGCCATCATTGGCTTCCTCCTGGAGTGCTTTATCTTCCCGTTGCAGAGGGAGGTCAAGGCCTTATACATGTTCAGTCCAAAATTGCAGCAATGAGACTACAAACATTGCAAAAACTGTTGTACTGCTCTGATGGTATGCCATGGATTGATTATTGTTTGTATATTCTTAAAGAACTTGGAGGAACAGGCCTTGACAAAGAGCTATTCTTAATTGAGAAGCCTTGTGTTAAAAATGTGAATTGTTCTCTTTTTAAGTTCTATGAATCCATTTTTCAATCATGGAGTTTGTTGAAATTTTCAAGAGTGGGTGATGAAAATTATGGAGGTGCAGAACCTTTGTTTTTTAACCCTCTTTTTAAGCTACAGCCTCCAGTATCAGATTCTGTCATTGAAATGTTTTTGAATGCTGGAATAACCAGAGTTCTAGATCTGCTTGATGTACCAAGAGGTCAGTGGCGAACCGCTCAGTCACTTGCTGATCAGGTTGGGCTGAGGTCAGTGAGAATAGTGGAAGGGGTAGTTAAGAGCTTTAAGGCTTGTTTCCCCCCAGAATTCACATTATTTGTAGATTATGTTCTAAATAATGGCTTGTTTTCAAAGCCTTTTCCAACATTAAAAGTTGTCCCAAAGAATTTGGAATTTGAAGAGAGCACAAAGGTTCTTTTGTTAAAGGGGTTTGAATATTTGGATTTCCAAAGTATGGGGAAGAAAATGGTTTATCATGTTTGTGCTAAATCGGCACACTTTGGACAGTTGAAGGAAAGGATAGATACTAAATGGAGGACGTATCTTTCAGTGCCCAGAGAAGTAAATCCCTCATGGAGGCTGTTGTACAAGCCTCCTATTCCAAAAAGATGTGGCGATCTAGAGTGGAGAATACTTCACGGTGTGTTGGCTACAAACAACTTTGTTTCTAAATTTAATGAAGTGGTTTTACCTGAATGTTCGTTCTGTAAGACTTCTGATACTGTTTTACAACTATTTTGTGAGTGTTCAAGGCTGGCTCCACTTTTTGTACTTTTGGAAAAACTAATTGTGAAACTGGGTTTTGCTTTTACAAACACCCTTTTTATTTTTGGTTGTAAGTATAAACAGTCATGGCGTGAACAGTGTGTGCTTGCCAATTTTTTTATTGGTCAAGCCAAGTTAGCAATCCTGAAAACACATCAATGTAAAAATGCTGGTCAAGATGTTGATTTGTTGATTCTTTTTAAATCATTGGTTGAATTTAGGATTGCCATTGAATTTGCATACTATAAACAAACTGATAATGTACCTTTTTTTACAATGAGGTGGGGTGTGAGAGATGCTTTAGTGACAATTAGTGATTTTGGGAATTTGGTTTTTAATTGGTAAAATTACCAATTAATTTTGTGTGTGTTTGTCTGTTTTTAATTTATTTATTTTGTGTGTGTTTTTGTATACTAGCTCTGTGATGTTCTAGAAAATGGGGTGAATTAAAAGGGTTTCAAAAGTCTCTCTCTCTCTCTCTCTCTCTCTCTCTCTCTCTGGGGATTGTGGGTAGTAGGAAGTGGGAAGAAGAGTTCAGGAGCACGCTTTTGAGAGTTTGTTTACTTTAATCTTTTTTCGTTTCTTTCTTTTATTCTTTGTAAGATTTCGTTAAAGGATTTAGGTTAGTTAACAAACTTTAGTTGAGCGCCGACTGAGGTCGGACAACATAATGGGGTCAAGCGGAGATTTCTCACGCTTGACTCTTAAGCATGGATTGAAATGCACACCTGATGATTCAATATCTGTGGAAGATGTGGTGGTTGCAGTCAGCGAACAGGTTGGTGGGTTAAACATTAAGTCAGCTTCAAGGATGAATAAAGCTGTTGTTGTTTTTCTTGCTGATGTTCAGTTGGTTGATGGTTTGGTTGAAAACGGGATTACGATTAATGACACGTTTGTGCCAGTTATGCCGTTATCGAGTCCGTCAAAGAAAATTGTACTATCGAACGTTCCTCCGTTCATTAAGAACGAAAGTATCCAAGGCGTTCTCGAAAGATATGGCAGATTAACAGCACCTATAAAAATGATTCCGCTGGGTCTGAAAAATCCGAATATCAAGCACGTTATGTCTTTTAGACGATTTACGTACATGATATTGAACGAGCAACAAGATCCGCTCAACTTAGCTGTGAAACTTACACACGAAGGCAAAGATTATACAATCTTTATTAGCTCAGATCACATGCGGTGTTTCTCGTGCGGAGAACACGGGCATGTTAGACAAACATGTCCAAATAAACAAACCGATAAGCCGTCTAATTTGCAAACAATTGAGCAACAAGTTGAACAAAACAATATTCTAATCCCCGTTCCTGTTGTTGAAACAGCACAGGAAAACACTGATGGAAGCTTAAGAAATGTAGAAAATCATGATAGCCTGGCTGAAGAGATTGTAAATCTGGCAAGTAGCGGAGAAAAATCTACACTGACAATAAATGAAGAAGATAAACAATCAGAAAAAGAGCAGACAGTTATAGAAGATGATAAAGCAGAAGGGGGAAGAGAGGTAGCTGAAGAAGAAAGCTACACTCAGATGTCCTTTGTGAGTTCAGGATATGCTATTTCTGAAAACGATTCAGATAACGACCTTGAGAGCATAGATCTTTCTGATGTAGATGATGCTGAAAGAGCAGAGTCTTTTGGCTCTAGATTGTATACAGTAAAACAAATTAACGACTTTCTAGACAGTACTAAAGGAGTTCGCAAACCACAAATTGAGACATTTTTCCCTGATTTGAAGCGTTTTTTGGTGTCGTGTAAAATGGCAATGAACAAAGCAACCTTTGAAGAACTAAGCAGACAGAAGCGTTATCGCCTTAAGAAAATAATGACAAAAGTAAAGAACACGGTAAATCGTAATGTAAAGAAGGTTTGAAAATTTTCTTTTCATTTTTGATGGAGAGAAAAGAATTTACAACCTGTGTTTAGACGTCTTTTGTCTCTTTATTAATAGTCAGCATCATGGCATCCTTACATTTTGGATCTTTGAATGTTAATGGGTGTCGTGGTGCTGAAAAGAGGTGTGCTTTGTTTGATTTTTTTAATTGGAAAAAATCAGGTATCGTTTTTCTGCAGGAAACCCACACAGACTTGAATAATCAGGTGCAATGGCAAAGTGAGTGGAAAGGTAAATCTTTCCTTAGCCATGGTTCGAATGTTAGTGCCGGTGTAGCAGTTCTTATTTCTTCAGATATACAAATACAAGATAGTAGAGCTGAAGAAATAGTACCTGGCAGAATGCAAATTATAGAATTTAAGTTATATGAGTTATTTTTTTCTCTTATTAACATTTATGCTCCGAATGATGGTGTAGAAAGAGTTCCCTTTTTAAAAAAATTAAAAAGTGTTATTTCAAAAATTCCAGGAAATAGAATAATAATTTTAGCTGGTGATTTTAATTGTACTCTTGATTACACTATGGATCGGAATCATGTTGAACCTAATCACAAATCGTCTGAAACTCTCAAAACCGTTGTTCAGTTTCACAATCTTGTTGACGTTTGGAGAGAAGCCTTCCCTAGAGATAAACAATACACATGGTTGAAAATTAATTCTAACACAGTCTCTGGTGCAAGACTTGATAGATTTTACGTTCAAAAGAACAATAGAGGAAGATTTCTTAATAGTAAAATTTTGCCAACTTCATTTTCTGACCATCATTATATTGTAGTATCTATGACCATAACACAGAGCATTTCCCACCGTAATATCTGGCGTTTTAACAATAGATTATTGCAAGATAAGTCTTTTGTACAATTTTTTACTTTGTTTTGGAGAGAGTGGAGAGAGAGAAAGTTAAAGTATAAAACTTTAGGCCAGTGGTGGGATATTGGAAAAGTACAGATCCAGCTCTTTTGTCAACAATATTCAAGAAGTCGTATGATGGAACTCAAAGAAAAGGTCCAGTTCTTGGAAGAGCAAATTCTCAAGTTAAGCAGCTCCATCACTGATGGTGAAGAGACAGAAACTGCAAAAATGCTGAAAGAGTACAATCTGATTTTAAAGAATTTGTATGAAGAAAGAACTCGTTGTGCATCCATACGGGGAAAACATCTGCATTTAAACAGTATGGATTCTTCTACGACTTACTTTTTTTCATTGGAGAGGAATATCAGAGAAAAGAAAAATATAAACTATCTTAAATTGCCAAATGGAAAAGAGATAATGGAAAAGAAAGAAATAATTTCACAAACTTTACGTTTTTATGAAGATTTATATACAGCACAACCTTGTGACCTAGAAACGACAAATCAGCTTTTAGATGGACTTCCACACCTTAAAAAAGAAGATAAAGCTGAGTTAGATAAAGCCTTGTCATTTCACGAGTTAACTGAGGCCGTTCAACAACAATCCTCAGGAAAATCACCAGGGTTGGATGGTTTGACTTCTGATTTCTACAAGGCCTTCTGGTCCCTCATCGGACATGATTTGTATGATGTGTTTTGTGAAAGTTTTGATTCAAAAATCTTACCCCTGAGTTGTAGAAGAGCTGTAATCACTCTTTTACCCAAGAAAGGAGATCTTGGCCTATTAAAAAACTGGCGACCAGTTTCTCTTTTGGGGACTGATTATAAAATATTATCTAAAGCTCTGACAAATCGTCTCAAGGAATTTTTAGCATCTATTATTCACGAAGATCAGTCCTATTGTGTACCAAAGCGGTCTATATTTGACAATCTTTTTCTTGTGCGGGACATGTTGTACTTAACCGAACTGCATAAGGTTGATCTTGGCCTTGTTTGTCTGGACCAGGAAAAAGCCTTCGATAAAGTTGACCATGAATATCTGTTCAAAATACTTGAAGGCTTTGGCTTTGGAAAACAGTTTATTTCATGGATAAGACTTTTGTATATGGATGTTTATAGTATGCTGAAAATTAATGGAAGTCTGACAAGACCTTTTTCTGTACATAGAGGAGTGAGACAAGGTTGCAGTTTATCTGGCCTCTTGTACACAATTTCCATTGAACCCATGTTGAGGATGTTGAGAGAAAAGTTGCAAGGGTTGTCGGTTCCATCATCTTGCTTCTCAAATACTTCATCAGTGAAACTAACAGCTTATGCTGATGACATCACAGTGATCATTAGATCTGAAGATGATGTTAAACATCTAATCTCATGCCTCAACATTTATGAGAGTGCTTCTTCAGCACGTGTCAATTGGGAAAAAACAGACACTTTATTATTAGGTCATTGGTTGAATCAGAATCTACCACAACTTCCACATCAGTGCCTTTGGAATCAAGAAGGTGTAAAGATACTTGGACTGTTCTTTGGGACTGAACAGTTTATGAAAAAGAATTGGGAAGGAATTCTAGAAAAAGTGACTGGCAAGCTCCAGAGATGGAAATGGATTCAAGCCCAGCTATCTTACAGAGGCAGAGTATTAGTAGTGAACAATCTAGCCGCCTCGATGCTGTGGCATCGTCTAACAGTGTTAGACCCCCCGAAAGAGCTTTTATCGCAACTTCAAAAAGCCTTTGTTGATTTTTTTTGGGGGGGCCATTATTGGCTTCCTTCAGGGGTTCTTTGTCTTCCTGTTAGTGAGGGCGGTCAAGGACTGATTCATCTAACCTCTAAGGTGAAAGCCATGAGGTTACAAACTGCCCAGAAACTGCTTTTCTCTTTGGACTCTGTACCGTGGATCAGTTTTGGTCTTTCCATTCTACGGGGAAAAAACAAGATGGGTTTTGATAAACAAATGTTTCTGATGTCAGAAAATGTTGTAAAGGATATGTTTAAGATCAAGTTTTATGGATCTGTGTTTGAAGCTTGGAGTTATTTTAAGCCAGAGCGAAAAGAACATTTTGGCTTTAATGAACCACTTTTTCATAATCCTTGGTTTTCCAATACTTTTATGATGTCTAGCGTTGATATTTCTAGCTTTGGTTTAGCTGGTGTAACTAGAGTTGGAGATTTGATTGATTTGACAAATAGAGAGTGGGTTTCAGTACAACATTTTACTACAAACATTGGGAGTAGATCAGAGAGAATTGTTGGGAATATATTAAAGAATTTGAAAACATCTTTTCCTAAATCCTTGTGGGAATATATAACAAATTTTATGTCTGGTAATAATTATTCAGAAGTTCTTTTTCCAGAAGTGTATATAACATCGCAGGTAGACCAACATGGGAATGATAATGACAATAATGTGAATTTGTTGCTCTCTTTTAAAGGTTTACAAAGCCTTCCTTTTTCTATAATGAACAAACAAAATTTATATAATGTTTGTGTAAAGTCTTTCTTTGCTGGTCAGTTAAGAGAGAGGAGAGATACAAAATGGAGATCTCATCTCTCGGTGACCGAGAATAAATCACCTTCATGGCGGTTATTGTATAAAAACCCCCTACCAAAAAGGTCTGGTGATTTACAGTGGCGCATTTTACATTGTGCATTACCAACAAAAGTTTTTCTGTTTAAATGTGATTATTCAGATTCTTCATTTTGTACTTTGTGTAATGAACTTGATACAGTTTTTCATGTTTTTTGCGAATGTTGTAAATTATCTCCGCTTTTTAATGTTTTGGATAGAATTTTGAGTAGTTTAGGGATATTTTTTTCAAAAACAGTGTTCATTTTTGGATGTAAGTATTCTCGCGATAAGTGGGAAATCTGTACTTTTTCAAATTTTTTGGTAGGTCAAGCAAAATTAGCCATTTGGAAGACTTATAAAATTGAAATGGAGGGACAAAAAGTTAATATGGTTAATTTATTCAAGGCCTTGGTTGAATCTAGGATAAGATTAGAATATGAATTTAATAAAATGAATTGTGATATTCTAACTTTTGAGAAGAAATGGTGTGTAAATAGAGGTTTAATTTTTTATAGAAGGAGAAGATCTCTTTTTTAAATGGTAATGTTGTGATAAATTATGTTTTTTAGAATGTTAAAAATAAATTGCTTTAAAAGTCAAAGTCTATCTCTCTATCTCTCTATCTCTCTCTCTCTCTCTCTCTCTCTCTCGGTGCATGCTGGGAGTGTTTGGGCGCGTGTGAGGGTTCTCACGAGGGGAGGGTGAACGTGTGTTTTGTTTTAACTTTTCTAAAACTTCTGTTTCATTTTCCGGATAAAACTTAATTTCGTAGTGATAAGAGTATTTTGAGGATCAGTTTGGGAGCGGGATGTGTGATAACAAAGATGATAACGAAATTGAGGAGAAGAAAAGTGAATGTTTCCAAAAAATTGAAATGAACAAATCACAAGTGGTGTTTTTTACTCTGTGCTTTTTCTTTTCAGTTTCTGTCTATTTCTTATTTCTCTATATGGATGTGTGGAGAGTGGGATCATTAAATATTAATGGAGGTAGGGACAAGAATAAATTAGCACAGATTTCAGAGTTTTTAAGAATAGAAAAGGTTAATGTTTGTTTTTTACAAGAAACACATACAGACACTGATAATGAAGTAGAATGGGGATTATGGTGGAAAGGAAATTTTGCCTTGAGTCATGACACAAGAAATAGTGCTGGGGTAGCTATTTTATTTTCTGAAAGTGTGAATATTTTAAAGGTAGAAGAAATTGTTAAAGGAAGATTACTATTAACACAAATTGAGTATAAAGGAATAGAATCTGTATTTGTTAATGTTTATGCTCCTAATAATGGTCCAGAAAGGCTGGAATTTTTTATGGAATTACGAAATGTGATTGAAAAATATGATGATACTGTTTGTCTAATTCTTGGAGGTGATTGGAATTGCACAATATACTTTGTTGTTGATAGAAATGGAGAAGAGCCCCATAATAAGTCAAGTGATGCATTAAAAAAGGTTGTCAATGAATTCCAGTTAACAGATGTATGGAGAATGAGAAATGAAGGAGTAAAGCAGTATACATGGCTAAGAGTGGTTGATAATAGAATTAGTGGAGCGAGATTGGATAGGTTTTATTTAAAAAAGACATGGAACAATAAGGTGATGAATACTTTTATTAGACCTAATGGTTTTTCAGACCATCACATGGTTATATTAGATGTTAATTTGAAGAAGACACCCAGATCTAATTATTACTGGATTTTTAACATTAAGTTATTACAGGATGTCTCTTTTTGGGAAAATTTAAATTGTTCTGGGATATTTGGAAATTTAAGAAAAATTCATTTGAAAACCTAAGCCAATGGTGGGATGTGGGCAAGACAAATATAAAAATGTTTTGTCAAAACTATGCTTTCCACTCATCAACTATTTTGAAAGCAACAGTGAAAGCTTTACAAAATGATATTGAGATCATTGAAAGACAAGTTGTAAATAATGATGAAGCTGTAAACTGTAATGGGTTAAATAAGAAAAGACAAGACCTGAGTTTTCTCCTACATGAGCAAGCAAAAGGAGCATTGATAAGATCAAGATACTCTTCCATAAAAGAAATGGATGCTCCAAGTACTTTCTTTTTTAACCTTGAAAGAAAAAATGTCCAACAAAAGATGATGTGCCATCTTCGTCGTTCGGACGGATCCGTTACATCAGATCCTACAGAGATGAGGAGACTGGCAGGAGACTTTTATAGACAATTATACAGAGCTGAGAGTTGTGACATTGACTGTACTGAAGACTTGCTTAAAGAGTTACCTCAGCTTGGAGAAAAACAAAAGCAAGCATTGGACGATTTAATCACATTTCAAGAGTTCACAGAGGCTATGCGGCAACTATCTAAAGGGAGATCGCCTGGAATTGATGGATTACCGGTGGAATTTTATCAACAATTCTGGGACATAATAGGACCAGATTTATATGAAGTAATTTTAGAATGCATCACAAATAATTCAAGGTTGTCGTCGAGCAGTTTTGTCATTGCTTCCAAAAAAAGGAGACCTCGGACTGCTAAAAAACTGGAGACCAATATCTCTGTTGTGTCTGGACTATAAGATTTTTTCGAAGTGTTTAGCAAATAGACTAAAGCACTGTCTGGATTTGTTGATAAAAAATGATCAAACATATTGCATTCCTAAGAGATCTATTATAGATAGCCTTTTCTTAGTGAGAGATATAATTGATTTTAATCAGAATAATAAGAATGATTTAGGAGTGCTGTCATTAGATCAAGAAAAAGCGTTTGATCGTGTTGATCATGAATATCTATTTAAAGTGTTAAAGAGTTATGGATTTGGTGATGTTTTTATTTCTTATATTCAGTTGTTGTACTCTAATGTTTATGTGATGGTGAAAGTAGGGGGTGGTTTAAGTGCTCCAACACCGGTGACAAGAGGCATAAGACAAGGTTGTCCAATTTCTGGACAATTATATAGCCTAATTATTGAAACCTTATTATGTAGATTGAGGAGGAATTTAAATGGAACGATAATCCCTCATGTTAATGGTCATTATAAGGTGGTTTTATCAGCCTATGCAGATGACATTACAGTGTTCATTACAGGACAAGAAGATATTGAAATTTTAACAAAAACTATTGAATTATATGAAAAAGCCTCCTCTGCTAAGGTTAATTGGACAAAAAGTGAAAGATTTATGATTGGTAAGTTGGAAAATTTCCCAAAACTTCCAGGAGGGTTGCATTGGAGAAAAGACGGACTAAAGATTTTAGGTGTTTTCTTTGGAAATGAACAATTTCAAAAGAAAAACTGGGAGGGTTTGATAGAAAAGGTGTCTGCCCGATTGTCGAAGTGGCGATGGCTATTACCACAATTGTCATATCGAGGAAGGGTTCTGGTAGTAAACAATCTGGCTGCTTCTGTTCTGTGGCATCGGACTGTTGTCATGGAGCCACCAGAGGAGTTGATCTCCAATATACAAAGGACAATAGTGAACTTTTTCTGGGATGGACAACATTGGTTGCGTGCTGCAGTATTATACCTACCAGTACAAGAGGGTGGACAAGGACTGGTGGATGTGAGAAACAGAATCCGTGCTTTCAGGCTACAAGCTGCACAGAGATTTCTGTATGATAAAGATGTGCTTTGGGGAAAAACTGCAAGTGTGATCATGAGGACAGTTGGTGGCTTTGGACTTGATAAACAACTCTTTTTAATGAAGCTTGAAGAGATTAACCTGTCTGAGATCACTGTTTTTTATAGAGCTATGTTGCAAACATGGAAAACTTTTATAAGAACAGAACAGAGTATGGACAATCTGGAACTTTGGGCACCAGAGGAGCCACTTTTTTTTTATCCACTGATTCAAACTAGACTGCTGTCTTCTGTGACTATACGACAATGTTTATTAAGGAATGGAATCGTAAAGCTGGATCATTTATTGAATGAAGATGGATGGAAATCGATTGATGAACTTCAAGAAGCAACGGGCTTGAGATCTTCACGTCTAGTGTCAAAGCTAAAGGAAGAAATCTACAATGTACTACCAAGTGGATACAGAACATTTATTGCACAAAGAAGACATGAAAATGCCCAGGACATGGGGAATAATGTGAAGTTTCCAGAACTGGTAATTTCTCCAGCAATAAAGGAGGATGAAGACGAAGTGGTGGATGCCATTTTATCTTTCAAGAATCCTCAGTTTTATTCCTTTAAAAGCATGTCAAAGAAAGAACTGTATAACGTCACAGTAAAAACAATCCATCAAGACTCTTTGAGAAAACAAAAAGTTTCCAAGTGGCCAGATTTGTTGACCCCAGACTTCCTGATAAGAGACAGGTGGAGAGCCCTATATAAACCCCCTGTAGAGAAGCGTTCGGGGGATCTGCAGTGGAGGATTATTTATGGGGCGATAGCAACAGTTACAGATATAAAGGGGGAATGTCGATTCTGTGGGGAAAAAGAGGATTTGGAGCATTTGTTTTTGAAGTGTGAGAGATTAAAAGGCATTTTTAAATTGCTTGGGAGCTGGTTTAGGAAATTTGATGAGAATTTTTCAGATAAGGTGTTTATTGGAGGAATAAAATATACATTTTCAAAAAGAAAAAAAATGTGTTTATTAAATTACCTGATTGGAACAGCTAAACTGGCAGTGTGGAAAACACGGAAAAATAAAGGTTTACACTTGGCAACTATAGATCCTGAAGAAATGTGCAAGCGGCTTATAGCAGGGAGGCTTAAGATTGAATTTGCATATTATAGGTTGACAAATAATTTATTTGGTTTTTGTGATATATGGTGTGTTAATGAAGTGTTATGTATGTTACATGAGGATCAGTTTGTTTTAAATTTTTGAAAAGGAAAGATTTTTAAGGAGGTTTTAATAGTAAGAATGCAAATGTATTAATAGTAGAGGTTATATTGTTCATAATTGTGAAGGAAAATGTATAAATAAAGGTATTGTTAAACCTCTCTCTCTCTCTCTCTCTCTCTCTCTCTCTCTCTCTCTCTCTCAATTCAATTCAATTCAATTCAATTCAGAAAGCTTTATTGGCATGACAAAAAAAGTACATTTTGTATTGCCAAAGCATCACAACAACATAGAAAATGATTTATAACATTTAGTACACAAAATTATAATAATAGTTAAATTAAATAAAAAAGATAGTATTATATATATATATATATATATATATATATATATATATATATATATATATATATATATATATATATATTATCTTGGCTAGTTATTGCAAAAATAATAATACAGATAACATAAAGCAATAATAATAGTGTAAACAAAGATTAATAAATAAAATAAAAAGGATTAAATTGCAGAAATCATGTATATATATATATATATATATATATATAAAAAAAAAAAGAAAACACTGAACTTGAGCATTATAGATGTGTGTAGGTGTGATGGGATGGGTTAGGCTGTGTGTGTGTGATGGGGTGTGTTAGGCTGTGAGTGAGTGTGTGTTTATTGGGTGTTTGCTGCTATGCTCGTCCCTCAGGATGTGGAGAGATGCTACAAATCTTGCTGCTATATTGGAGCATTTGGCTTCTTTGCCAAGGATGAATCTGAGTTTTTGGGTTGGATTACAGGTGTTAAATTGGGGAAATATCTTATTAATTTTGGGGTAATATTGGTCTCTGATGTGTTCATATTTTGGGCATTCTGTGAGAAAGTGCAGCTCGGTCTCCGGCACTCCCAGAATGCAGTTTGAGCAGAGTCTGTCCTCGCGGGAGAGCCAGGTCTGTCTGCGCCGGCCCGTCTCGATTGCCAGGCTGTGCTTGCTGAGTCTGTACATCGTCAGGGTTTTCCTGAGCTTCACATCACTCACTGTGCTCAGGTAGTTCGCAACAGTGTACTCTCGATTTAGTGCCGAATAACATTCCAGTTTGTGTTGGTTTTGAATGGTGTTCGTCCAATGGGTGATGTACTTGTCTTGTTGTGTTGATAATTTGTGCAGGCCGAATGTGTGTGAGTGTGTGTGTGTGCTGAGGCGTGCTGATCTCTGCCGGAGAGAGCTCAGTCAGTCTCAGCACCAGCTTGCACAGGGGACTCCTCGCTACGCTCAGCTCTTGGTGTTTGAGGGCTCTGTAATGGTATGTGTTGGGGTCGCTTGTTTTCAGGTGTTTCCAGAATTTGATGGCTCTTTTTTCGATGTTTAGAAGGAGAGGGTATTGGCCTAATTCTGCCCTGCATCCGTTGTTTGGTGTTTTTCTTTGGACTTTGAGTATTCTTTTACAGAAATCTAAATGTAGAGTTTCAATCGGATGTTTTTCCCAATTTAAAAAATCAAATTTTATAGAAGGACCCCACACTTCACTGCCATATAAAACAATTGGTTCAATTATTGATTTAAAAAGTTTGAGCCAAATTTGGATTGGGATGTCAATTTTGATTGATCGTTTTATGGCATAGAAAGCCCTTTGAGCTTTCTCTTTGAGTTCATTCACAGCCAAAGTAAAGTTACCAGTTGGAGTTGTTTTCAGGTAAGTGTATGCTTTTGTGCTCTCAATGGTTCTGTGTGAGAGTGTGAATGTGTGTGTTGGTCCCTGAGATCTGGAGCGTTTCTGGAACATCATGACTCTAGTTTTCTGGAGGTTGACGGTCAGGGCCCAGGACTGACAGTAATCCTCCAGCAGATCCAGGCTGTCCTGAAGCCCCTCTTTAGTGGGCGACAGGAGGACCAGGTCGTCTGCATAGAGAAGACACTTGATCTCTGTGGAGCATGTTCTAACGTATTGGCCAATTGGTTGATGTAGATGTTAAAGAGGGTGGGGCTTAAACTGCATCCCTGTCTCACTCCGCGCCCCTGGGGGAAAAATTCGGTTCTTTGGTTTCCAATTTTAACAGCGCATTGGCTGGCTGTGTACATCGATTTGATCAAATCATAGAATTTCCCCCCTACTCCACTGTCGATGAGTTTTAGGTATAATCCTTCGTGCCAGATTGAATCAAATGCTTTTTTGAAATCAATGAAACAAGCAAAAATTTGTTCTTTGTTTTGATGTACATATTTGTCAATTAGTGTTTGTAATGTAAAAATGTGATCGGATGTGCGACATTTTGGAAGAAAGCCAATTTGGCATTTACTCAAGGCATTGTGCTTCATAAGGAAGTGTAAAAGTCTGGCATTTAAGATGCTGCAGAGAACCTTCCCCAGGTTACTGTTCACACAGATGCCTCGGTAGTTGTTGGGGTCTAGTTTGTCTCCGGTCTTGTGGATGGGGCTGATGAGGCCCTTGTTCCAGATCTCAGGGAAGAACCCTACGCACAGAACATCATTGAACAGTTTTAGCATGGCCAGTCTGAAGCTTTGGTCTGTGTGTTTCAGCATCTCGTTCAGGATGCTGTCTACACCACAGGCTTTCTTGGACTCAAGGACTCCTAATTTTTCTTCATTGTTATGGGGAAATCTAAAGGGTTTTGATTTGCTTTAATTGATCTTTCCAAATTGTCTAGTTTATCAGTTATTTCATTTTGATTAGAATTTAGAATTTCAGTTGGGCTGTATAATTCTTGGAAGTGGTTCTTCCACTTCTCCCCGTCTTGGATTGCCAGAATTTCTTGATTTGGTTTGTATAACATTTTCCATTTATCCCAAAATTTGTGTGAGTTTATAGATTTTTCAATTTCTTCAAACTGGTTTTGCAAAAACTGTGCTTTTTTCCGCCGGAGTGTGGCTTTATATTGTTTTAGTGCCTCACAGTAAAGAAGGCGGAGGTCCGGATTTTCTGGTTGTCTGTGTTTTTGATTTGATAAATTTCTGAGTTTTTTTCTCAGAGCCTTACAGTCCAAATCAAACCATTTGTCAGTCTCTAAATATTTTTTCTTTGGTTTAACAATTGTCAAATTACTTTTTTGTGCTGTTTTGTAGAATATGTTATTTAGGTCTTGTACTTCCTGATTGATGCCGAATTGGTTTTTAGGGTATTCCTGTATTTGGAATGAATGTATGAGGGATTGTATTTCTGAAGATTCGACGGCAGTGCTGTAATTACTGGCACTGGTTTCAGTCCATTTGAAAGACATTATTTTGGTCATTTGATATGGGGTCCTAATTGGTTTGTGTGATGTTTCAGATTGCTTTATATAGAGGATGATTTGGCTGTGGTCTGAGAAAGGTTTCAGGGGTTTGACTGTGAATGCTCTCAGAGAGGAAAGGTCGAGATCTGTGATGGTATAGTCAACAGTGCTGTTCCCAAGAGCTGAGCTGTAGGTGTATCGGCCGAGCGAGTCCCCTCGCAGTCTCCCGTTGACGATGTACAGAGCCAGTCCTCGGCAGAGCTGCAGCAGCTGCCATCCGTGAGCGTTCACGGTTTCATCGCAGTTTAGTCTGCTGGGGTGAGAAGGGTATCACAGGCAAGTCGTTATTGCCTGTGATGAATCTGGTTACCGTGCGATTCAATGAAATCTAATTCTGCTCCTGTTCTAGCGTTTAAGTCACCCATAAGCAGCACATTTCCCTGGGCCTGGAAATGGCTGATTTCTCTTTCTATATTTTGGAAGGTTTCCTCTTGGAAATACGGAGACTCGAGGGGTGGAATGTAAATTGCACAGAGGAAAACAGGCTTAGATGCTGATATCATTCCTTTTTGTATTTTTAGCCACAAGTGGTATTGCTTTCTTTTTATTAATTCTATGGACAACTCAGATTTAATCCATATTATCATCCCTCCCGAGTCTCTCCCTTGTGTGACTGATGTGAGTTTGACTGATGGTAATATAATCTCTCTGTATCCTGAGGGACAGCCAGTGAACGCATCTCCTCTACACCAGGTTTCCTGTAAGACGATGACATCTATGTCTTGAAGTTCTTTCATAAAATCAGAATTTCTACTTTTTAGGCCAAAGACTGGGGAGTTTAGACCTTGAATATTCCACGTAGAAAAACTAAGTGATTTCATTGTAAATTTTTAAAGTAATGTGTATGGTTTGTTTGCTATTTTGAGAAAAGAGAAATGATGCAAAATTACTACAGATTAAAATTAGAACAATGAATGATGGGGTTAAAGTTATGGTAGGAACTCAAAACATCAACAATTCCATATTAAATGTACATTAATACCACAGAATAAGGTTTTTTTTTTTTTTTTTTTTTTTTTTTAACCACTGTCCACTGTGTGTTAGTAGGTGAGAGCAGATGATACTCAGCATGTGTTGGATGTCGTGGAGTTCAGCGTTAGGGTGGTCTGCTCCTCCGCTGACAGCTTGGGCGTAGCTCGGTCTGCCTGGCTGGGCCGGGCTCTGCTGTGGACGGGCTTCAGCTGCCGGAGCTGTGGGGCTGTTGTAGAACGGTCTCTGTCTGTAGGGGTCCTGTCTGGGTGCTGGAGCTCTGGGCGGCGCTCTGGGTGCTGGTGCTCCGGGTGGAGCTCTGGGTGGTGGAGCTCGGTGTGGTGCTCTGGGCGGTGCTCTGGTCCGGGCTCTAGATGAGCTGTGGGCTGGGATGTAGTTTGCTGGAGTGTGTCTCGATGGATTGGCTGGGTTAGGGCTGGTTAGGGCTCCACCTGGGGCTGGTCTGGTTGGTCCTGTTTAGAGTGACATCTTTGAGTCTCTTTGCGAGGATATGTACCAGGTTCTTATAAAGGTGGACGTGGTCGTATAGACATTCAGTGTCCAGGTCTGGATGGTGGGCCAAGTGGACGTTGGGCAGGAGGGCACAATGTCTAGAGATGCTGGAGTTTATTTTATTGATTGTGTTGGGGTGGAAATCTGTCCTCTGAAGTAAAGTGGACAGGATGATTTTGGAGTTGGGGAAGGTTTCTCTAGCTTTATCCACGACGGCTCTGAGGGAGTCCGACACTCGGTCCTGCTGGCTCGGCAGGTCGTTGGTGCCCGTGTGGATAATGATATGACTGGGCCGGCCTAGCTGGGACTCTGTCAGGAGCTCCAGGGCTTTGTCAGTGGTGGGACACCAGAGTTTAACAGCTCTGTGCTGGGGGAAAAGTTTCTTAATATCGATGAATTTGCCGTTTGAATCGATGAGTAGAGCTATTTCGGGTTCCTCTGTACTGACTGGTGCTGGGCTGCTGTGAGACAAGGGCTGCTCTGCTGAGGAGTCTGATGGGGGTGCTGTGACGGCTGCGAGCGGGCTGGGTCGGGTCTCTCTGCGCTGAGGGCTGGGTGTTGACTCCCTGTGTTCGGCAACTCTGGGCTGGAGGGCAGTGTTTGAGCTCTGTGGGTCTGCTCTGGCTCTTCTCTGGCCAGGAGGATCTCTCTCAGCTCTTCTCTCAGGGCCTGGATCTCGCTGCGCTGCTGCTCTCTCTCCTCCTGTATCTCTCTCAGCTGCTGCCTCATCTCTGCTGTGGACTGCTCTCTGTCCTCTAGCTGGAGTCTCAGTGCGGTCAGCTCACACTGATAGCTGTCCTTCTCTGTCTGAAGCTTTCTCATGTGCTGTGTGAGGGCTGACAGTCTCTGTGTTAAGTGCTCTGTGTTCTGCTGGAGTTCAGTGTGAGCTGCACATGTGTCCGACTGCTGCTGTTTCAGCACAGTCTCTCTGAGCTGCACCATCTCCATCTCCAGCTTGGTGAAGTGCTCCTGTAGGAGAGGGATAGCTCTGAGCAGGGAGGGGGAGATGTGCTCAACACTTTCTGCAGGAGTGGGTCTGGGATCTGAGGTGCTGATCGGTGGATTCTGCTCAGATGACGAGCTTTCAGATAGTATAGCTTTCTCATGTTTCACAATTTCACCTATTGTTCTGTAGTCCGCCTGGAATGTTTTCAGGTCCCCCTGTACCATGACTGTGCCATTTTTGTAGATGTTCACAGTCATCACTGTGCTGTCAGGGTCATGCGGTTCTCTGATTTTGACTTTCCAGCCATTACAGATGCCTTCTTTCTTTACAGAGGGGTAATGGTTGATGATGGCTTTATGCCAGGCGCTGGGGTGATCAGAGAAGTAAATGAGGTTGCAGACTTCTCCAGTTTTGAATAGATCTGCAAACAGAGTCTCTGGATTGTTTGTCAGAAGTTTCTGCTTATAGGTTTTCCTTGCAGTGTCAGATTTCACCTCAGAGGGGTACTCTCTCTCTCTCTCTCTCTCTCTCTCTCTCTCTGTGTTGAAAGGCTACTGTTCTCTGCTTTAAAACAAATAATTTGCACACACATTTCTGTCATTTTTTTCTATCTGAAGCTTTGCCTACATGCTACATTTACGGTCTCTGTGTTTAGCGTGAAAGCTCACGTGATTGCTGCCGGCTCGGGATAAAATTCGTGCAGGACAGTCGTGCCGTGTACCAGCTGCTTTGACGCGATTATCAGTTAAACTGACTCGCAACGTGTGCAATATTTCACAACCTCCCGAGTGTCCGAACCTGGTCCGAACTTGCACCGTGTACGCCCGCCTTTAGTCGCAGCAGTCAGCTGTTTAAATTGGATCCGATTCTTCAAGATGGCACGTTAAGGGTTGGCGGAAGACTCAATAAGTCTGCCATGCCAGAAAGTGCTAAACATCCAGCAATTATTTCAAAGCACAGCAGAGTTGCTACATTGATTTTGAGAGATATACACCAAAGAACAGGACACTGCGGACGCAGTTATGTCTTGGCACAACTGAGATGCAGGTACTGGATCCCACAAGCCAATTCTGCAGTTCGAAAGATAATCAACAAATGTACAGTCAGGGTTCTTGCAGGTTTCATTAAGTCAAATTTAAGACCTTTTTAAGACATTTTAAGACCATAAAGATTGAAATTTAAGACCTACACGACGCATTACCAAATAAATATTCAAATCAAAGAATTAATTTTATTTTAATGAATTCAGTAATTGAAAAAGCATTAATTTAATTTACAGATAAATCACATTAGTAACCTTCCACACCGATATAATAATGGATGTTATAATTATATATATATATATATATATATATATAATTAGATATAATTTTTTTATAGAAAATTGTACTTTGCATAGTATACTGTAAAAAACACATAATTAGTTGATTTTAGTTGATCATAGTTGATCATAACTAGAGATGAAATGGCATGAACATTTAATTTCATGATTATAGTGACAAAAATGATCACGGTTACCACAGAATCCTGTTCAAAAAGTACTAATACTACACAATGAAATCAATTCACCAAGTTTTATGTAAAAAACAGCAAATAACAAATAAATTTAGCATCAATATGCACTTTTTGTTTACATAAACATTAAAATAATACCATTAAAAATGAACATTTTTAAAGTGTCTTGCATGTTATATACTAAGTTAAAAGTAAAAAAAAAAGGTTTGACAAAAAAGGTTTTATAAAAAGATAAACCTCACATATTTCAGACTTTAAATATTTTTTTTATAAAAAGAATGAGTCCAAAAAGATAAATTACTGACACTTACAATGCACTTTAGCTTATCTTTTATTATTAATAGTAAAATTAGGTCAGATTTTCCCGTGGCGTCTGTCGTTGCTATGCAACGTGCCCTGCGCTCTCCACAACGACAAAGACGTTTTAGTGGCTAATGGATTTCCACCGGCGAAAAACGCCTGCTGTAGCTCTGCCACAAGATTTATTTACGGAGAAGAGAAAAACACCCGTAGTGTTTGGGTGCACCCCCATCCTTCATGTTGATTAAGCTTTCAGACAGCGCCTGGAAAAAACGAGCGCGTCGCTTCAATTATGAGCACGCTTACCGCGCGCCTACATTTGAACGAACTTGAGCGCGCAAAAGACGCGATATGTGAACGGCCTCTTGGCGAGCTAACTCCAATCAGGCCGCGAGCGACGTGTTGGAGACCCCAGCTCTAGAGCTCCGCTTTGTAGGCTACGACTCGATACTTTTTTGCTACTTTGTAATAACTTTCTGCGGCCAGCGTTTCTGGAAATAAACGAGGGTAAACCCTTTTTAAGACCTGACTAAATGAAATTTAAGACCGCGGATGAAAATCTGGCCGTTTTTAAGACTTTTTAAGGCCTTAAATTTAAAGTTCAGAATTTTAGACTTTTTAAGACCCCGCGGGAACCTTGACAGTGTGTCGCAGGATTAATGGAAAGGTTGGCGAACAAAAGATGGCAAACCTGCCTGAAGATAGGCTCTTGCCAGATAAGCCTCCTTTCACAAATACCGGTGTTGATTTCTTCGGGCCGTTTGATGTCAAGCGGGGCCGGAGTACAGTCAAAAGGTACGGCGTGATGTTCACTTGTCTCACTCTCAGAGCGGTGCACATCGAGGTTGCAGATAGCCTTGACACAGACCCTTGCATTAATGCAATTCGTCGCTTTATGTGCAGGAGAGGTCAAGTTACCATCATGCGTTCTGACAACGGCACAAATTTTGTGGCTCAAAGAGAGTTGAGAGAAGCCATTCAAGGACTGGATAATGTCAAGATTGAAAAGGCCTTGCAACCAAAGGGAATAAAGTGGATATTCAATAGCCCAGCTGCTTCTCACCAAGGCGGTGTTTGGGAAAGACAAATTCGGACTGTGCGAAGAATCCTTAACTCCCTTCTGAAAGAGCAAGCAGGGAATGATGATTGTCTTCTGACAATAATGTGTGAGGTCGAAAGCATTATCAACGGTAGGCCGCTTACAACTGTTTCAGATGATGTGAATGACGTAGAACCTCTAACACCCAATAATTTACTGCTGTTGAAATCTCAACCCAACATGCCTCCAGGGATTTTCAGCAAAGATGACATGTACACAAGAAAGAGATGGAAGCAAGTTCAATATCTTGTGGATTTATTTTGGACTAGATGGACGCGTGAATACCTTTCACTTCTTCAGGAACGCCAGAAATGGCTAAAGCCAAGAAGAAACTTCATGACAGGAGATGTTGTGTTACTAGTGGATAGTTCTTCCCCACGGAACTCCTGGCTCATGGGAAAGGTAGTTGAAACGTTGCCGGATTCCAATGGAACAGTAAGAAGAGTCAAGATAAAGACCAAGACCAACACTCTGGAAAGGCCTGTAAACAAACTGTGCTTGTTGGAAGAGGCGATGTCTGAAGAGTGAAGAAAGAAGAAACAAGTTGATAGTTTATGGACATTTAGAAATGGTTTGGCTCTCAGTGTTTAAGTTTATAATTGCTTAGTCATCCTGCCTAACCAATTAGGGGTCGGGTAATGTAAGAGCCACATGGGGATTAGTTCATCTGAAATAATAATTTGGTAAAAATAATAAGAAAATATTTCATGAAAATTTATAAGAATTATTTTAGTTTAAAATGCATATTTAGTAATGTTTAGATCTGATTATATTTAATTATTTTGAGCTTCCAGTCAGATCGCATTACGTCATAACGCAAGCGATTGGATAGTTTCAGTTTGAAGTTAGAGACGTTGGAAGCAACACAGTTTTTTGACCGTGCGTACCATGTCTATGTAACAGTTTTTGTTTAATGTTTTTGAAGTAAACATTTAAAAAGAAGATCGTGGTTTGCTCGTGTTTCAAATACTGGTTACAATTTGACTGACTTCAAAAGGTGGTACAGAAGAATTAGACGCAAATAGGTGCCACTGCCACTACATTCTCCACTCGCGGTCCCAGCCGACTCCCTCCTCTCAATTGACGAAACTGTACATCCAAAACTGTGGGAAGTGTACTATGAACACACAACTGGCATTAGAGGCTTCAAACCAGATTTCAATAAACTCCGGAGCAGTTTCACCAAACTGTTGTATATGGCGGGTACTGAAAGCATTAGGTTTCCTATTAAGAATTACAGATGACACTTAACTTAAGTTACAAGTTAAGATTTGTGTAAGATCTGTAAGTGTAACTGTAATTCACTTCCTCTGAGTGGCGCAATCTGCTAAACCATGTATCTCGAATCCCGAACCATTCTGGTCGTGTGTTCGAGTCCCATGTGGGACGACTTTAAAGTTGTCATTTAAATTCCTTCCGGCTCTGCACTGCTGTTGGTGCTTAAATGCTCGCTGTGCTTCATTTACATTTATATTTAATTTCTGCTGTTTTTGTTCTTGCGGCTCTGCACTGCTGTTGGTGCTTAAATGCTTGCTGCGCTGCTGTGCTTGATGTACATTTACATGTATATTCAATTTCTGCTCTTTTTGTTCTTCTGGCTCCGCACTGCTGTTGGTGCTTAAATGCTTGCTGCGCTGCAGTGCTTACAGTACTTGCTGTGCTTGATGTACATTTACATTAAATTTCTGATGTTTTGCTCTTCTGGCTCCGCATTGCGCTACAGCGGCTTTTGCTTGCTGTGCCTTGCAGGGCTTGGCCCCGTATTGCTGCTTGCAGCTATATTATTCTTGATTGTTTCTGTCTAAATGCTCACATTACGAAGTCAATTAAATGTTTGATCCAAGCTACAAAGCTTTACAATTTGTTACTATTTCAGTAACCTAAATCTTATAACAAGAAGGTGATTTTTCGTGGCCATAAAATAGCTTTCTTCGAATTATAAGAAAGTTTTGTTGAAAATTTGATGAGTTAATCTTACGGCCGTTTGCTGGACAAACAGACTGTTCGATAACTAAATTAATTCCATTAAAGGTTATCTCATACAATCGATCTGTAAAAGACTATTGATATATTAGTGACGAACCATAACACGTTGTTGTAATCATTCATATATACAATCGATCTATTTTCAGCTTCGATAATTTAATGTAACTGTAATATGTGATATATATTAATCATATTCCTGATTGGTTATTAAAATTCCCTATATATCATTTGAGCTAATGTTAATGTAATACCTAGATTCCTTACTATTAAACATCGTATAAATTTTAAAATATTGCTGATTACTTACAAAGCACTAAATGGTTTAGCTACGCAGTACTTGAGCGAGCTCTTAACGCATTATAGTCCTTCATGTCTATTGCGATCTCAAAATTCTGGCCAGTTAATAATACCTAGAATATCAAAATCGACTGCTGGTGGTAGATCCTTTTCCTATTTAACACCAAAACTTTGGAACAGTTTTCCTAACATTGTCCGGGAAGCAGACACAGTTCAAAGCTAGATCAAAGACACATCTCTTTGACCTAGCATTCACATAATACATTATAGACTTTTATAATTCAATGTTAGGCTGCATAGATTAGGTCAGCCGGAACGGGAAACACTTCCCATAAATCCTGATGTACTCGTTACATCATAAGAAGAATGGCATCTACGCTAATTTTAGTGTCTTTGTTTATCCCAAGGTTTTCCCGCAGCCAGCCGGATCCAGGCTATCTAGATCTGACGAAGGACCATCGCCTGGACCCGATGACTACGCAGTGCTGAAGCGCCAACTAGTCTCTCCCTAAGGAGAGGATCCCTTTCCCACTCTACAGATAAAGCGTTGTCGGGAAAATTCATTTCGCGTACCTACCCCGAAGTGATAAAATAAAATTAAATTCTGTATCAAAATTTATAAGGAAAGACCAGTACTTTGTTTAGGCTTGGTTTGTAGGGAATTACAAACCTGCACACATATATTCAAACGTACATAACTATAGAATCAATTCTTAATGCTCATGTGAACGCCATCAGCGTTTATCACAGGTTCGCGTTTAAAGTCTGTGTAGAGAGAATGGTGTCGTCTTGGTGGGCCCTAATTTAATAACAAATGATAGTTGTGACGGAAGCGAATCAATCAAAACTAACCTTAGCTGGAAAATAACTTTATTAAAGAGCCGATATAAAGCCAAAACAATCTCTGTTACCTTAAATTATACGTTTATCTCTGTAAAGCTGCTTTGAAACAATCTACATTTTTAAAAGCGCTATATAAATGAAGATGACTTGAGTATGTTTCCCCCCTGGTGACTATTTCTCAAAAGCAATTTCTTTTAAATTTCTCTGTGACACTTTGTTGAGAAGTACCCTGCTGGGTATTCTTCAGGCATTTTTTAAATTCATAATTACAGCCATTTGCTTTGTTACTGAATGAATGAATCGATGACTCTCTCATAAAGACAGTGACTTACTGCCACCTACTGGCAGATTTAATTTAATATTTAAAAGCATCACTTATTTTTTACAATCACTGCATATTTCTCTATTGAACATTTCTTTATTTAAAGCATTATTTATTTGTAAAGGTAAAAAATGCACTAGAAATATTGATTTAAGGGGGCAAATATAGTCCCTTACTAAAAAAGGTGTGACTGCAGAGGGCAGAAAGTACAAAGCTAGGTTAAAGATACAAACAAAGAGGGATTCAAACAAACAACATATAATAAGGTAGAATTTACAGACTGTGAGCTGAAGAGTAATATTCAGAGAAAAAAATATGATTTTAAGAGATTTTTTTTTTTTTTTAATGAGAAGGGTGGATGCTTGACGGATGTCTTGAGGAAGAGCGTTCCACAACCTGGGAGCCACATAGCTAAAAGACCTGGCACCCATGGTTACCAAACTATTGAAACTGACTGATTATGGCACAGCCCAACCTAAGATATTTTTCACCAGCCGCCACTGATGTCAACTAAGGGTTAGGGTAAGAAGAATAAGTTGACGTACTTGCAGAGTTAAGATATTAAGCAGACAGTGAAATCATTTAAAACACATATTTACATTCAAATATTAGACTAACCTTAGAATACAGGTTTGTCTCATTATGTCTCACATCTCATATATCCATGCATTGTTGGTCCGTGTAACGCTTTGCAGTTCTTTGTTCAATTTGCACCATCAAAATTAACCAAATGAAAAATTGGCTTAAAACTTTCATTTTCCATTTCTTTGGAATAATTCACAAACGGATAATTGCTTCTCAGTTAAATTTTCAATTCTACAAGCTGGGTTGTTGCGGCCGAGTCTGATTTTTGAACAAACATAAAAAATTACTCATTGCTGTGATTTTCCATTTCTCTGTGTTTTGCTTTCGGTTGGACTGTACCAGTTCCACTGGGGTGTGGAGATGCATTAACCATAGGCAGAGCGCTGTAGCGTTTGAAGATGGTGAGTGCACGCGCGGCCGGGGCTTTCTCTCTGCTCGTTCTTATGCGGGAAAAAAAGAGATCCTGGCCAGTCTTGGAGCCCGAAACAGGAAAAGTGTAACATCTTAAATCAAAATTTTATAACCTATTTGGTCAGAAACTTCATCCAACGTCATTCATTTGATGAATGCTCAAGTCCGATTTTAGGCTATCCTCAAGGCCGAGTCCAAGCACGAGTCATCAGTCCGCGAGTCCAAGTCAAGTCACGAGTCCAGAGAATAGAATCTCGAGTCGGACTCGAGTCCAGAGAATAGGGACTCGAGTCGGACTCGACTCCGAGTCCAGGACTCGAGTACTCCATCACTGATCTAAAACAATAATTAGGCTAGCCTACTAATGATGACTTATAATAGTAGCTATTAATAAATCCTTATGTTATTTAATCGGTGATGGCTTATTCTGTTTGTCGACAACTTATAAACACATTAAATAAAAGAGGTTAGATAATTATATAAAAAGTATGGAGATTGAGTCAAAAGGACCAATATTGAGCGTGCACGTGCAATATCTCAGCGAGTCAGCGAATGCAGAGCGAATTTTGAAAGTGCGACCCGACATTCGTGTGAGAGAGAAGGAAATTCGCCTGCGAAGAGATTCGCTCTTGCGCATTAACAACCACTCAAGTGTTACAATAATATGCTCTTGACAGTCGTTATTAAAATTACACGATAGAAAGAAACTGCCTCAAAAGAACTATAGCTAAAGAAGAGAAGAAAGTGTGAAAGTTCTGACACAAAACAAAGTTGTTACGTATCCTCGCGCTTTAAGTGGGTATACGGAAATCCTTGGCCTTTTCTAGTGGGTATACGGCGTATACCTGCGTATCACGTAGACTACACCACTGCGATAAATCATGGGGACTCAGACATGCCATACACATAATGCTACAGCGCTCTAATGCCTATGGTTAATGCATCCACTTAATGCATTAAACACAAAAACCTCATCTTCAAGCACTATTTACAAAACCTCTGACTCCTCTTGTAAAATGAAACGTCGCCTCAAAGAGTTTTACCTGTGATCAAAATCAAACAAACAAAGTGATCAAAATGATATACACTATCAAGTAGTCAGTAAACAATACACCAAAAAATAGAAAACACATTGTTCAAAACATATAGTTCTTAAAAGATATCTATGGACTGCTATTCTGTTTGTAGACTTACTCGTGACACCTTACTGTACCGGTCATGAGGTGGAAGGATGAATCCTATTGCAGACAATATGCAAACACACAAGGTTTATTTATAACAGAAAACAGGGAAAACAAAGCCCACAAGGGGGTAAAACAGAGGTAAGGATGGTTGACTAACAAGCAAGACAATAACTAGACTAAGAACTGGGATATACTACATACAACTATTCAGACAAAAACTCTTACTTGACAAGGAACTCTCAGCAATGGTAAAAACACAGGCAGGTTACACATTGATTGACAATGAACCAACACAGGACAGAAAACATGAGGGGATGAAATAGGGAGCAAATGAAGAGGGCAACAGGTGATAACGGTGAAACAATAATGACTAAACAAGGATAAGAAGGGGGCGGGGTTAAGTAACCAGACAACACAAGCACATGGCCCAAACAAATGGCCATGTGCTTGTACACAAAACATGGGTCTGTCATGATCCTGCCTCAAGACTAAAGAAAGACAGGGACTAGATGGCAGAATCATGACAGTACCATCAAAAAGTTCATTTGTGACATACTGTATGACTGCACTTGATAAACGGAAATAAAATGAAAAGTAAAAAAACAAAAACAAAAAAAACATAGTTCTCAGGGAGATGTAAATTTTTAATCTCAAAACAAATTTCATATTTTTCCGTCATTGTCTTTTGTCATTGTCATCATAGTAGCTCAAAATTGATCAGAAATTACTACTCTGCTTTGCTCTTTGCAATTTTATTTTTTGTTCTTCCTCCTCCTTGTACCGCTATTCTTACAGTACAGTACCCTGCATCTCACAAACTTGTCCTTTGTCTCTTTGATACTGTAATTCTTGTTCTTTGTTGATATGAACCTGCAACCAGACAAAATCTATTGAGCAGTCAGTACTGTTAACAAATGGAAAGCACAATGTTCAGGGCCATACAATTTGTTCATTGTACAGTATACAGCCTACAATGCACTGTACAGTATACAATACTAAAAGGGACAAAAATCAAAGGAGTAAACATGTGATCAGTGCTTCTTCTTGTCTTTGGGTCAGGCCAGGCCAGTCGTCGACATCACAAGCAATATTGTCCCTCCTCCTCCCCGTCTTCTTCCTCTTTCTTGCTCCCCCTCTCCCCCTCTTCCTCTCCTCCCCCTCTTCCTCTTTCTTGCCCTCCTCCTCCTCCTCATCACCCACCTCGCATATGCACTCGTCCTCGTCCTCTCACATTGTTTCTTCTATCCATTTTCAGACTTTCTCCTTCCCACCTTCAACAACCTGTTTGCTCTCTGAACTGGCTTATATTGGTTGTGTCATCTTTTGAAACCGGTTAAATCCGTTTTGAGTGGTTGTGTTCAATCAATGACGTGTGTTCTCTATTTGTATTTGATTGTTGCCACTTGTGTTTACCTGGATGACATGTGCATTAGAGTGCAGAATGTGTTTTGAGAATGAGAATGTGTTTAGAGTTTTGCTGAAAAGTCTAAGTGAGATCTGCAAATTGTGTTTTACCATGTGAAATGGTTTAAGGTTGTAAAGCCCGCTATATTGGTCCAACGCCGGTTCGCCAATACACGGGGAAGGTTATCACGTGTTCTGTCCTCACTCATGCAAAGTATTGGTTGGTTAAATTTGTAATACATTAATCATGTATTTACTCGTTAATTCATCTGACTCCATAAATTAAAGGTTTTAATAATATCTGTGCCTCACTAAAAGTGAGCGAATGTTTGACCATTCCTTTTAACCGTTAAATGAACAATGTCAAAATCAGTTAGAATAATCACATGTAACAATTTAATATTTCAGATATCAGAGATCAATTCCACAATCAATTCAAATATCTAGAACATGGTTATACATTGGTTACACCAAAGAATCTTACCCAGCTTGCACCTGAGAGAGAGAGAGAGAGAGAGAGAGAGAGAGAGCAACCACCTATTCCATTCGTGTCCAGCAAAGAAGAGGCCCGAGAGAGCGAGAACACCTTCCTTTATTCTCTCTTGACCAGGTGACATGGGGGATGGGGGAAACCACCCTCAAATGGCTTCTATTCAATGAAAGGGGGGGTTGCCTTATCTCTAAACCAGTTTTCTCAAAACTTCTCTAAACCTTATTTCCTTTTATTTTATCTATCTGTATATGAGATATCTGTACCCCTCACTTTGAGACATTTCAAATGACACCAAAAACATAACAGTCAATGTTAAATATTCACATTAAACCATGTTCTTGTGTGAGTTCCTAGTTGTTTTCCGAGAGGAAGTGAGAGGCCGCATGGGGGAGGTCCATAGACCGGCCTCGACCAGTATTTTCAGTCTTACAAGGTATTGACAACAGACTGCACAATTAGCTAAATGAGTTCAGGCAACTGAGAACTTTGTTCAGCCAATGGGTTTTGGTGTTTTAGCAATTGAGAAAAACGGTAATTGAGTAAACTTACTCAATTTCTTAAGAGTGTTAAATATATTAATAATATTGATTTGAATTAAGTAATATTTTTGTTTCTTGAAACAGATCAGTTTCTCCATTCTCAAATATTTTGATAGAAATTTCACAAATATATTAAGTGTATTATAAAGACATAATTGGTTAGTCAAATACTAAATTCATTTAGTGAAAAAAACTTAAATATAACTGTAAATTTTAGATACAATTAACTGTTTTAATCAATTATTTTGGTAGGCTATGTTTAACTCAAACAATCAAGTAAACGATTTTCAGAGATTTTATTAAGTTAATAAAGTTAAATATTGCTGTAATATTTACTAAGCCACATAATTATTTTTTAGAGTGTAGGGAGGCATTATCTGAAAAAACAGAAACTGTTCATAACAAGTTTACAAGATCAGGCAGCATTTACCGTAAATGGAAACTGGAAGTGATTTGGAAATAAAGCATGACTTGACATATTCCTTTTCCCTGCAGTTCACAAAATGTATTGGGCTCACAAAATACAAAATAACAGTTCAAATGAGTTATACAGTAGTAGCAAATGAGTATTCAATATGATGCATATAACGGGATGATGGTTCTACCCCTCAATGTCTACTTTTGTGTTTCAAAGATGAAATTAGGGGGAGTAAATGACAAACACATTAAAAAAGAAGAAACAAAACTTTGAAGTGAATTATTCACTTAATTGTCTTAAAAACCTGAAATTCTACATAAATTATACAATTAAATATTTTACAACTGTCCCCATGTTTTCGGTCAGTCCTGTCGCGTTACATAAAACTCTACATAAAATGTGTGTAATACACCTTTAAGGGTGTGACTAAGAGGAAGTGACATCATTTGATCGAGGTGAAGCTGCAACCCGGTATCACCAGAGCCCGTCTACGGAGAGCCTTGGCACTTCCTATTAAGTCCTATTGTACCGAATTGTGGTTGTAGTTCCACCAGAGTTTCACTGGGGGTGATCGCGGGCGAGTGCAAAATGAATGGGAGTCTATGGCGCTAGACGGCTAAATTTGTCTCTTTCACCCGATTGCCGTTGAGAAATCTCAGATTTGATTGTAGGTTTTGCAAGTTCAACATGGGCTATAGGTCGAAAGTTGAATGAACGAGTACTTATGTCCTTTCGATTTCTTACAGGTTGAGTTGTTGTTGCCCATAACACGCTAGCATTCTGCTAATGAACGCTGATTGGTCAGTGAAGGACTGATTACGACCAGAGATACCGCTTGATGGCATCGTGGCATCCGAAGCGGGACCGAAAACAAACAAAACAAAAACTCTTCTAGCACGTGTATTTACTGTGTCAGCTGTGTTGTCGATGCCTCGAGAGAAAAGAAAGTGCAGAGCGCGAAAGCACCAAAGCGACTGAAGGATTGCCGTAAAGCAGTATCTCTGGTCATACGATGTGTATGACGTCATTGACATTTTAAAAGACTTTTTAAAGCAAATAAGTGACTCTAAAAAATCTAACACCCAGAAATGTGTAATTTCTTTGCATCTCCTTTCGAATACAACATTCAAATTACTAGACAAAAAATTATATCCTGAGAAAAGTGGATTTTAATGGGTATAGCGCCATAGACCTCCATTCATTCTGCACTCGCCTGCGAGCGCCCCCGCATGGACAGAGACGTGTTACTGCAGCCAGTCCAGAAACAGAAAGTAACCAGAGAGTGCCAATTCTCTTCCTGTTAGACATTTGCTGAGTCCCAATAGAGTGCCGAAGTTATGACGTCACTTTGTAGGCCAAAACGCGGAAGTGAGTTAGCATTTTAGCACTACCGGTTCCCTCGTCCTAAAGTCTATGGGTTTTTTTAATGGGTTTTTGCTAAATCGCCTGAAATAAGGTCTGTGGTTAACAAAGCCTCTAAATATTTTCACGTTTTGATCTATGACATAAAACACACCAGTTATAACCTGCTTGTGATTTTTTTTAAACTTTATTGTGTCTTAAAAACGGTGGTTGCTAACAAGTTGCTAAAAGGGACTACATCCTTTGGCGGAGACTTTAGACGTCATCGTGACAAACATGAAATCTCTCACTAGCCCGCGTTTCAGCTTCACGTTCTTAGAAGTTTACCTTTCAGTTAATATACATAACGTTATATACTTAACGTTAGTCTTTTCAAATTGTAGTTTTTCCAAATATTGTTGTACACAGAATTCTGTGATATTAAGGTAACCGATTACCAGTTCTTTATTTCTGTGGAGAGACTGTTTTGTCCCGAGATGCAACCACAAGTCGTCGAATGAAAGATGCTCATTTTACCGTTTTCCGTCTGATGTTACCCAGCGGAGACTCTGGGTTCGTGCCGTAAGGTAAGCTCACACAACGATGATTTCCATGTGAACACCGTATTTACTGCCTTAATGTGGCCACGACGAAACTTTAATGGTGAATTGCTTAACACGCTAATGTTACTTTGACGGTCAGATGGAGTAAAAAAGGCTAGCAGTAGCAAGAATAAACGTTTTTCATAACCAAATCAACAGCTAAAATACCTTTTGTCTTTCTCTTAAAATATCTAAAAGCTTGTTTACTTTGCCACTGTTTAATAGATTAGATCCGTTGCAGTTTTATTAAAGGCTAACGTTACGTCGAGAAATGTTAATTGTTTAATTAACTGTTTAATTAAAATATTCAAAATAATACCTGGTTTATTGACTTTTATTGTAACTTGTTTGGATATAATTATAGAAAGGGTGGGTCCTGCACCCTGATATTTGTGAACTTGGCTTTTACCCACTTATAATAATATGATTGTATTTGTAAACAGCATTACCGATAGTTAAGGCATTAGGTAACAATGATATTAATCTTTGTTATTTTAGTAGTAAATGTTAACTAGCCTATATTTAATGTGCTATATAAACGTGGACAGATCAATGAAGAAAATTAATGTAAATGCTGGAAAACTCCATTCTAATTTAATACAAATATTTTATTGTGTGAAATTTGTAATTTTAATCTGTAAAGGTGTAACTTCCATAAAACTAACATTGCTTATTTTGAATTTATCCTTAGACGAGCTGACCGGAAGCCCAGTGTCCATTCTCGCATCTGCAGCTGTCATTTTCCTGCAGGGGAAAAAAAATGTCCGTTTTGTTTTTATCCACAAATGATGTTCCCACTGGACAAATTTTGGAAGATCATTCATACTCCCTGAGACAGGATAGCGCTGATGTGCCTAAAAATGTTCCACCACCCATGGATGAAGAGGAGGAAATGGCTACACAATTTATGGCTGACAAAGATGATGAACAAAATATAGTTTGTTTTCAGTTTACTTATTTTATGAAAATAAAGATGCTTACTACAACTCTTGCTGTAAGGTTTCTGTGGCTCAGTGATTAGAGCATTTTGTTAACTGTGCAAAAGGTTGCGAGTTAAATTCCCAGAGAACACGCTGATATGTAGCCTTAATGCACTGTAAGTTGCCTGTCTGACAAATACACAAATTAAATGTTAAACTATTGTATACTACTTGTATACTATTGTAACTACACTCCAGTCAGCTCACAGTAATGTGAATGTGAGATAAAATTTACTACACTGGCTCTCACATTGGGGCTTGTGGATTACCAGGTAAAAATATATAGAAAATGTTAACAAAATGAGTATATATGGTTTATTTGGGGAACATATATGGTTTAATTATAATATATTATAATAAGCATTTGCTATTGGACAATTCTCTTTAAATTCAACATATAAAATTATATACAACTATTATATTAAATGTTTGGAATTTAACTGTGTTATGCTTGTTCAGAGATTATTTGTATAGGTATCTTAAATGCATAGAACACTGTTATAACTCTATCTCTCCCTAGTTTTACTTACCGAGACTCGATAAACCTTGTCCCTCATGCTGGCCCTTACAATAGCCTACCGGCAAGTAAACCAGCATCTAAGCTGCACTTTTCTACATGTCCAGATTTATAGTGGTTCTCTCCTCGATCTATGGTTTTTCTGTCGTCTAAGAAAAAGGACATAAGATTGGAAATTGATACGGCCATAGCTACCGTTAGTGCTTCTGAGATGGTAAAAGCGCGTTTTTTTCCTGGCGAATTAGCAAATGGTATGCAAACATACAATCAAACATAATACAGTGAAAGATAATCTTTAAAGTTTATTTTGGGGCACAATGATCAGGCATAATAATCTTAATCACAAAGAAAATAATATTAAGGTTTATATAAACTAACAAAATAATAAACGAATAAATAAAACATTAACAAAAGATTAAAAAAAAAATCTCAGAGAGGCACGCATAAAATTAGTTTCTAACAATTTTGGAAAAAAAAAAAGGGCAATATTTCTCATGAAAAAATGGATAAGTGTTCATACCATAGACTGTAAAAATAGGTTCATACCATAGACTGTAAAAAAATATGGACGTAGTGTCCGTGACGTCACCCGTAGGTTTCTGAAGAGCATTTTTGAAGCCTAAAGTGGGCGGAGCCGGCCGTCGCCATCTTGGCCTTGCGTCACTCCCGGATAACAGAAAATAGGCAAACAGTGCGTGAGTGGAGCTGAGGAGCCTGGCCATAGATATGAGCCTGGCTATCTGAAATCACCTAGCTCGACGTGATCGAGTTAGCTGATGATGTAAAGCCAATTAAAAGTTCCTGTTTTTGCCCTTCGAAATATTATAATAGTTAAAAGACATGGCTACAAGTGAGACTGTGTATTACTTCGAGAGTGTTTGTGTGTGACAGTGATTTATGTGCATACATGTCAGTCACTCTTTCATGGTCCGTCAGCGCGGCATCGCTCGTCAAGTTCGTAGAGAGCTTATTCAGTCCATTTTAAATTCTGATTTTGGCCGCCTCTCAAATGGGTTAAACCGTTAAACCATAGATATATTGCCTTTGAAGTGCAAGTAAATGCGCTAGAAAATCCGCGCTCATTCATGTGCATTTATTGCACGGACGGAGAAAGCGCCGACGCCTGCATGATTTCATCTGACGGTACATAAGCATATTACCGGTATAAGCCATCTGTTCCATGAGAGCAGAACGAACGAGCCTTTATTGACGTTTTAAATGTGAAAATTGAGTGCATGTTCACAGAGGAAAACAACTGAAATACAGCGCTGGTTGTTCTCTCGAACGATAACGACGGAATCCAAAGACGTGGGCTTTGTACCGAAGTATTAAATTGTATGAAATAATCCCGAAAAAAAGTACAAACACTGCAGAGAAGGCAAGTTCAGCAGCTAACATTTGCTGAGGTGTCGTGACGGCTAGTAACAGCAGACAAACGGCTAGCATTGACATCAGCGGCAATCCATCTGTCACTCAAGTGGCCACACCCTTAAATTTAAATATTAATCAACTAAACGGATGAGTTATAAAAAAAATCACCCCCCTCACAGTTGTTATGAAGGGCAAAATTAGCTGTATAGAGCAAAGCCACATAGAGATCCAGGCTGTAAACATGTTTTTTTCTGCTGTAAAGTTGGTAATTTTAACATGAGGGAGATACAGATTTGACTCACTTCTGCAGCCAGGCCAAGCGGCCAGTCAATGAATTGCAGTTTAACTCACTTCCGTGTTGGTTTCAAGAGAGAGACGGGGAGGTTGCCGCTTGACACAGCGCAGATCATAATGAGCGAGCGTGTTTTTTAAATAAAGCTTGAGGAAGCTTGATGATGACGTTGATCCGCGACCATGGTGTGCTGGTGTGCTGTATAGTCCGTTTATATATAAGATAGCAATTGCATTTGGCCCGGATCCGTTTTAAGCCCCTTGCCTCCGTTTCTATCTTAGAGACGTTTTCTGATTGTGAACCAGATCCGTGCCAGATAGAGGTTTCAGCTTAAACATTCTAACTGCCATCAGTTCAGTATTTATATCATTTTACAGATCTGGCCCAGATCACTTTTCCCATAGGTAACCGAAAGACATTAGCTGTGTCTGACACTGATTTGGTCCAGATCTGCAATATGAATCTGAGCCGATACTGTTTTCACATAGGCTACACTGGTGTGGCCCGAATCTGTGATAGCCTACATATCTGAGCCGACTGCATTTAAAAAAGGGCTAAAAACTGCTCTGGCCCATATCTGCAAAACGGATTTGAGCCAACACTGTTTTGACAGAGACTACCTGATGTGGACCACATCCGAAATACTTCTCTCAAACTGTGTGAAGAACTCCGTGGAATAAACATTTTCAAAACAACATGGTTACCTGTCTGCATATTTTTTTTTTCTATCTAGAGCATGAGATAAATGCATTGTCATTAAGCTGAGCAATATTATCAGTGTTTAAAAACTATACAGCAACATTGTGTGATGCTATAAGGTCCGTTACAGCACACACTGTAAAAAAAGTGTAATTTTACAGGTAATTGTCTATTTTATTTTTTTTTACAGATTTTTACCGTTTTGTCATTATTATAGCAAATATCTGTAAAATAAAAGGCATTTGCTGTAATTTAAAGGTCCACTGTTAAATTTGCAGGTAATTGCTTGTATTTTGGTTTTACATCAATTTTACGTTTTTTAAAAGGAACTTGTCTGTATTTTTACAGAGTTATGTGTAATTTTACAGAAATTATTAGGTAATATTTTACATATTTTGTTCTGTGAAATTAGAAAACAAAGTAAAGAAGGTATAACTGCGGAAATCTGCATCTATTCAATATGTTTTCCTTACAGATTAAGCATGTGGGGGTTAAAGTGAGTTTTTTTAAGGTTAAATAATAGTATTTGTACATAGGCTACAGTAGGCCTGTATTGAATTATTTTTTATTTCACATTTTATTTTATACTCATTTTGATCATTATTTCATTGTCTTATTCTCCCATAATTTCATGTATATTTTATGAATATTTTTCCAAATCTCCGTTGCTACACATTCAGGGCTTTGTGTGTGTGAGTGCGCGCGCGCGCGCGCGCGATGACGCAGATTCAAATTCGCCGCCATTACTTTTCCGCTGTTTACTCCCGCCCACAACGGTTAACGTTAGCAAGCTGATCAGTCGAGTTGGGCAAGCGGGAGATTTGAATTCAGTCTACTCTCGTGAAGTGGATTGTGAGATCAACAGTAGCTGCGTTTACATGGACACTTATAATCGGATTGACGGCTCAATCGGACTAAAAAACCTTCATGTAAACACCCTAATCGATCCAATTGAGCTCGATCCGAATGAAATTTCGATCGGATTGAAAGGGGTGGTTTATCCCTTTTGTAATCCGATCGAGAGAACATGTAAACACCTGATCGGATTGAAAACCGAAACTGAAAGGACTGCGCATGTGCGATGACGTTAACTAGCGTAATGACGTATGACGCGCGGAACGAGCTGTTCTTCCTGTTGAATAAAGTGTCATATTAATAAGTTTCCCGTCATTCTAAAATTCTCATTTCACTCGCGCGTCTGTGAAGTGAAGCAGGACAACGTCCCACCAGTCCTTGTTTTGGATTCTCATCCACAGACGTCTGGTTTTGGCCGCCGGGAGGGGCATTTTTACTGCGTGATCAATAAGCAGCACGGCAAAACGGTTAATATGCTCTAAATTATGACCAGAGACGAATTAATATTACGTCTGCTTTTTAAAACAAATAAAGAACCAATAGAGGAGAATATTTATGCGCGAAAAGCGGGAAACTCTGTATATTCGTGCAGTGTGCGCATGTCAAAACATCAGATCCGATTTGAAACTTGTGACATATAAACGCGCACATCAACCCGATTACTTTATTTATCATTCATGTAAACACCTTGTTCGGATTCATCAATCGGATTGATTTCATTCCGATTGTGTCCATGTAAACGTAGCTAGTGGTTCAAAGCAATCGTATTCGTAAAGAGGCGAGCAGCCGTGAGCAGGAGTTCTGTAACCTCTGTTGTCAGTCAGTCCGTTTGGATTCTTTGGAAATAACGCCCTTTTCAGTGAGCCTCGTCACAGCGGACATCATGCCAACCGATCACCGGCTGAGGTAAGAGTCTCATTATACTAAGTTACATGTGAACGATATTTCATATTACATTTGTGTTACGTTTACAGTTTTCAAGCTAACGTTAGCATTCTTAAATGATGTTCTGTCATAACTGGCGAGAGCTGGAGGGCAAAACACTGAAAATGTAGCATCATGCGTCTTTACATTTTCCATCTGTTTTAAGAAAGATCAGTTGAACCCACATCTCAAAAGACCTAAAACAAGCTTTCGTAGACTTGTTATACATATCAAAGTCCGTTTAATTGTGTATAAAATCTTTGTTAATACGCGATAGTATCTGTCAGTAAATCAATCTCTTAAATGGCGGGACATTTTGAAACACTGCCTGGAAGCTGAAAACTCTTCTCTTAAAAAATATCCTCGGTTTTAATTATAGTAACCACGTTTTTGGCGGATTTGTATTACCATTTTTAATAACCACAGTTATACTACAAATACAAATAAGCCGACCAAGGTTTTTTTTTTTTTTTTTTTGTGGTTAAGCCATAGTTAATTTTCGTAAGGGTTAACATTGCTATCTCAAGACTGGTAAGAAAACGAATTCAGTAAATACTGTACTTGTTGATGATACAGGATAGCACATGAGACTAGAATATGAACACATGATAAATAGCATATTCTGGCTGCATCTGCTTGCCAACACGCAGCTATAGAATGCATACATGTGCATATATTAGGCTTATAAAATAAAAGTTGATAGAATGTTTGTGTTCTGATGAAGAAATTAACGTACATTTTGGGCTCATCATAGTAGCCTTTTTCATAGGATACTTTTGATCATTGGTTATGAAAATTGCATTGATCCAGATGAACAGACAGTTACGTTAGGTGTCTCGTCTCAGCTCAAAACTTCACTGTTAGCCTTTCCTGCTCAGCTTCCAGATCATAGTCAGGTTTTGCATTGTCTCAGTGGAACATATTCTTACATGTGTAAATGTAATACTGAGTTGTTAATTTTTTTTTTGTGTGTGTGTGATTTCAGGTCAAGTGGAAAGCAGAATGATCATGGCAAACAAGGTATGGGAAGAAGTAATTTAAAATATTGTCATGGCCGAGTCTTCTGATTCCATATGATTGCACTAAAAGTGGCAGAAAATTTAATTTGTTTTATACTATATTTTCCCATATGAATATTCATTTGATGCTTGTGAGGCCACTGGAGCTGCACAAGGTTTGGTTTTACTACAGTAAAACCACGATTGTGTTAGATTCCACCCATATATTTAAAAAAAAAAAATTTTGTAGCGTAACTAGGCTTTGTCATTTAGAAACATGACTTTTCCTATCACTTAATGACACATCTCTACCTTTCATTCCAGCCAGAGGATCTGACGGTTATCTCAGCCTACCTGATGGAAAATTCTTGCTGGATGAATGACCTTCACCTTCAACTCAACCTTGCCAAGACAGAACTGCTTATGGTTTCAGCCAAACCATCCTTGCTGTGTGATCCTGCTGATTTGCTTTATACAACATCAGAAAGATCCGGCCCTTCCTATCGGAGCCACACAACTCCTTGTCTAAGCTCTTGTTCTATCCAGACTGGACTATTGTAATGCTCTCCTGGCAGGCCTTCCAGCATCAGTCAAACCTCTGCAACTGATCCAGATCTATGTGTCTCCAGAAGCTTGTGTTCTGCAAGTGAACGGCACCTTGTGGTGCCATCATCCCAAAGAGACACAAAATCACTTTCACTGACCTGACTGTTCCCTGCTGGTGGAATGACCGGCGCAACTCAACACATTTTCAAGAAACTGCTAAAGATCCATCTTTTCATAAACACTTGACCCAATAATACTAAATCTTTGTTTTAATAAAAAAAATAAAAAAAAATAATAATTTGTGCACTGTGCTACACTAACTGGGACTTGTCACTGCACTTGTTGCTTCTATTGTTCTCTTAATTTTAAGTCACTTTGGATAAAATGTAATTGTAAATGTTTAAAATAAGTTATTAGAGTATAAAGGTATACAGCAATTGTCATTGGATATTTTTACATGTTCTAAATTATATACTAAGCTTGTATTTCCTATCATTCACGTATCCTGATGTTCAGTGTTTGTTTAATGAGTAATGCTGTAAATGTGCAGGTATTCTGTACTTATACATTTAGTTAATTTAACAGAAATTGACTGTACATTTGCTATTATTAAGTACTTAATTAGAGATTGGTCAAAGTTGTGAAACTGGATCTGCAAAAATTAAATCTGTAAATATACAAACTTTGTATTTTAATTTATGTACTTATTGCATTTTTATTCATAACTTCATAGTTATTTAACACAGAAAAACTACATATTAAAAGATAATTACTGTAGATAGACAGAGCATTATTATAAAATAACTTTATGTATGCCTAGGTAGCATAGGTTAATATGATACCTTAACTGACAAAAATGCCGAAAATAAGGCAAAAGGACAATCCAGTGGTGATTTAAGCGGAATCGTAACACATCCGGCACAGCTCCGGTAGGCGGAATCGTTTCACGCACCCGTTACGCATCTGCAACAACCCCTAAAAACAGACCAGAAACGGCTTCGGCCCGATGTGCGTTTGGACTCAGGAACGAGTCCGTGAGGCGGATGCGGGCCAGACCCGGCTCTATCGTTTTGCGGTTGCGGCCCTGTTCCGTTACAGCGTCCAGTGGCTATCTGGGTAGCCTACCGTTAGCATTTTATATCTGACGGCTTTATTTAGGCTTCAAAATGTATACATTTTGGATTAACTTGTAAAGATTATCTTGATAGACAAAACGTGTTAGGGTCACAACTCTTTGTTGAACACAGATCTTATTTTTTGCAATTTTCCAAAAGTCTATGGGGAAAATGCATTGCTTTTCGATCGAGGGAACCCATGCGCCGCTAACTTCCGGGTTGTCCTACAAAATGACGTCATAACTTCGGCACTCTATTCGCATACTATCCGTCCTAATAGTATGCGAAACTAGAATTAGTACGTCCCAAATCGTAGTATGTTGAAATGAGTATTCCAAAGATACCCGGATGGTCTACTATTTCCGGTTAGAATTCAAAGTGCAGATCAATGCACACTCTAACGGCTAATATTGCCCACAACCCATTGCGTGCGGGAGGGAGGAGCTTTGCGGTGATGGTGGTGACCTGGCAGTCGGATGCAGCAGCGGAGATGCGTCCTCAGTTTTTAAGTGTAAGAATTAAAATGTTTAACCCTAATTAAAGTTATATTTTATTGTCTCGTAATATTAATGGGTTTATGTTGTGCCAAAAAAGTACCGTGTTTATCTTGTAGGGTCCGATGAAGATACTGAGCGCCATTGCAGGCTACAAAACAATAAATAAAAAGGCTCTAGTACAGTGTCATGCAAGTGTCTTTTTTATGTATTTCTTTTGATGTTTCTGTCTGACTTATTTGTAGTAATACTGTGGCTGTACAAATGTTAACTTTATCAGTCCAACCAAAGAAACATGGTTACTACACTTTTACTATAGTAAAAGCATGGTTCATTTTCATCGGGGTATTTTTAAGTATTATACATAAGTATAAGATTAAGTATAAAATAAGTTAAACAATAGTTACACTATAAAATTTAAATATTTTAACTCAGAAAATAAGTAGCTTTCGTTACACACATTGCACATGAACGTCAGAACCAGCAGCCTCACAAACGACCTGCGTTTGGTTGATCTACGACGACGCCCTGCTTCACTCCTCAATTTGGTAAAACACATTGTAAATGTATTGTGGAAAAAAAGATGGGAATAGTAAATAAAATTATATTGGATATATAAGAATGAATGAAATGTAAAATGTTTTGTTAACAGTCGCGGTGTGCGTAACTAGGCAACCACGTTCACGTTTACGTTGCATGACGTCATCGAAGTATGTCCCAGAACGTGCATACTCTTTTGCTACACACTCAAAAGTATGTAGGCTACTTTTTCATCACAAAAAAAGTACATACTTTTAGGTCGTAGTATAAGTAGGCGAATTTGGACTCAGCCATTAATACACACGCTGGTCCACTAGCGGATGCGTGTCAATGTCACGCTTTGCCTCCTCAAGGCGTGAAAATGACACGCATGAATGAAGGTTGAGTACCAGCAGGGGGCGATCATTTCCTCAATGCCAACAACTCCCCACGGACCAAAGAGAGAAGCGATATATTGCATTCTCCAAAATTCCTGCGTCGTTCAGGTCGGTCAAAGCCCTTCTTATACTGTCTATGGGAGAAGCTCGCGGGCAATCGGGGAGACGTGGAGGCAAAATGACAAAATAATTAATCAGAATACCTAGCAAAAGTTTCTCCTGCTCCTAGCTCATGGACAGCTCCTACTCACGCTCTCCGTCTCTGCAAGTTTCGGAAGGGACAGAGGTGGACGAAGTACACAACTTCCTTACTTGAGTAAAAGTATAGATACTACTGGTCAAATATTACTCCGTTACAAGTAAAAGTTGTAAAGACCTATTTTTACTTAAAAGTACAGAAGTACTCGTTTTAAAAAATACTTAAGTATCAAAAGTAAAAAGTAAATGTCAATGCATTGTTTTATTGTTGCATTGTTGTATGTAATACTTAAAGTACCGTATGCCTCTGAATCTACGCCTGCCTACCTACCATCATATCAATATCACATTTATTTCTAGAACACAGTTCCAGTAGTGGGATTGAATGTGAGATTGAATAAGTGCACTCAATAACGTCCACAATGGTTTCGGACACACAAATGGCTGTTCCCTCAAATATTGCCCTATTTAAAGTTTTTTGGCTTTTAGTATGAATATGTTAACCTTACTGTTATCTATAAGCTAGTGTGCTCCAAAAAAGTGACAAAAGTCGCATTTAGAAGACCAAACCCAACGTTGAAAATTAAAATCAGGTTTATGTCAGAATCCAATGTCAGTTTGACGTTGATCTCCAACGTTGAACAGACGTTGTATTGTGTCTGAAAATGAAAATCGGGTTGACGTCAGAAACCAACATCGGTCGGGTTCTGACGTCAACCTGACTTTTATTTTCAATCAATATCCAACGTCAATCTGACGTCGGGTTCTGATGTCAATCAGATGCAGGGTTCTGACGTCAACCCGACTTTCATTTCCAACCAAAATGCAACCCCTGCAACCAAAATCATCCACTGACTGATGTTACTTTCTACTCAAGGACCTTGACAGAATTGTAGTGGAGTAAAAAGTACGATATTTGTCTTTCAAATGTAGTGAAGTTAAAGTAAAAAGTTTCCAGAAAAAATAATACTAAATAATAATAATACTAAAAGTAAAGTACAGATACTCAAAAAGTGTACTTGAGTACAGTACTCAAGTAAATGTACTTTGTTACTGTCCACCTCTGGGAAGGGAAGGATTCAGATTTCTTTTGCCACAGCCATACGGGTTGCTCATGTCATCTACGTCGTCAAGCTCTGTTTGAGTCTGCGCATCAGGAACGGAAGTCCTAAAAAATCGCTAAAAACGGGCTTCACTTGTCTCAATTGAGTTCCAATGAGATGGCTCTGTCCACTTCTTATACTGTCTATGGTCAAAGCCATATTTTTTATTATGGTTCTGTAATTTAAGAAAATCTAATGTTGCTGTAGCCTAACGTTATATTTGTGTGTGTGTGGACTGTGGAGCTTTTTAATGGTGCTACAGTGGAGTAACAAATATGTATTGTGTTTTACAAATATAAATAAATGAGCCTAGATAATATTTCACAAATATTAAAACAATGTTAATATTTCAACATTGCTACTAAGTGCTAATCTGTCTAGATATGTAATAAACATTTTGCAAAAGAAAACCTTAAAAAGGTTAATTATAGATAAAGTAAGACACGCCGTTCACCGGTCATTTTCCTCAGCTGTAGGCAAATCAGTGCTTCTCCCTAAATTAATCCTCTAGTTTAGCTCCATCTACTGTTTTAGGAGAGGAAGTTGCTCAACTGCATTTGTGAGAAAATCTACCAGGACACATTTGTGAGAGAATCGAGCCGAGAGATCTCATAAAAAGCCAAGTGTCTCACAACAATCATAACAGACAGATATTCATTTGTATGCACTAGATTTGGTATTTGTTCAAAGGTTACATGCAATTTGTAGGATGGTTTGTATTTATTTGTGAAATATTATCTTGGCTCATTTATTTATATTTGTAAAACACATTTGTTACTCCACTGCATTTTCGCTCAAATTGACCTTTGTACCTGCACATTGCTTTCTGTTTGTTTGCGAGTCGAGTTTTCCTTTGCAAAGCAGATCGAGTTTGTTTGCAAAATGCTGGATTTGTTTGTTTAATTATGGCACAATATTAACTCAGGACTTCTTTTTGTCTGTGTCGAGACATGAGCCAGATTTCAAGTAAGGAACATTTCTGTGGAACTCTTAAGTCATATTCTTATTACAAACTTATTCACTTATTATTAGCCAAATAGTGTCTTGGTTTGTTTAATCTGTAAGAAATGCAAGCAATTTAATGCCAAGGTAATATAACACTAAGTGTAGTGTTTTGGGGGATTTCTGAGGGTAAAATGGCTCCAGTTTATGTATGATTTATCCAGATCATGCATGATGGCACTTATTAGGCTTGTTTGAGATAAGCAGGTTCCACACAGTTGTTCACCAGTGATCATCTGGTTTTAAGTGTTGTCCTCTCCAAAGTGTTTCTAAGTGCAGGACTAACCAGGCCCATTACAATGAATCCACTAATTACTCCTACACTGCCATTGCTCTTCACTATTGCCAACTCACGATAACACAGCACTCCATTCCCTCTGCTTTTCTATTAATTTTTTTCAACAACTTTCATCTGTATTGTTTTAATTTACTGTTTGTTTTAAGACAATGTTTTTTCCTTATATAAAAATACATATGAAATTATATTTAGAACCGTTTTATTTAAAAAGGTTACAAAGAGACATGTCTGCAAGATCAATGTATAATACAAATATGCTGGCTCTGTTCTGTTTCTTTCTTTTTAATAAATTTGCAAAGTTATCAACAAATCAGTTTTCTGCTTTGTCATTATGGGTAGAGTGTAGACTGATGTGAAAAATAATTTAAGCATAAGGCTGCAACAACATAATGTGCACAGTGCATCATTTAACTCATATTTATGTGTGGTATCTTTGAAATAATATACATGTCAAAGTGTGATCAACGGCATAGACAACTAAAAAGAACAAGAATGGGTGTGGGCATTTTTTATTATGCATGTATGCTTGCAAAAATGAAAGTGAAATTGAAATATAGCCTACAGTATATAAAGGCTCTGATTTCACTTGCTTAATACAAGTCAACTGTACTCCAGGAGAGAGCTGATATAATTATATTGAAGGGGGTGAAAAAAAGCAAAAATAAATAAATAAATAAATAAATAAATAAATAAATAAATAAATGGGATCATCAGACTCACAACCAGTGCAACCAAATCCAGGTGAGAGGGTCTTTCTTCCATATAGACACATTCTCAGAGAGATACTACCAAATTATTGTTAAACTTAATTGCTAAATGTGTTTCTATAGAACTGGATACACCATGGAGGGAATTTGACTGGGGGTAAGCCGTGCATAATCTATTCTGTATGCAGACATACTTTATTTATTTTTTTATGTACAGGCAAGTCATTGTGCACAGCAGTAAAAACACTGATCTGTTCAGATAAAACTGCAAATACTGTGTGGGGTGAGAATTTATTTCCCTGTAAAATATGTTTAGTGGAAAATTAGAATTGGCCATGATAATGCTGATGTAACTTTCTAACATGATATTATAACATTAATACTTGTATTAATTATTTTAGCATGGATATGTATCCAACATTTTACTTGTGAAAATGCCAAAAAGTAGAAAATTATCCATTTTATCCTCAGATGTTGATATCATTAATGGCATTATTGATTATTTTTTTGAAAATTATTATTTTAATAATAATTGTATTATTATTTTAACAGGGTAATACTCGAACATACTAATTAATGATGAATATGCTTATAAAAATGGTTTCCTCATTTTGAGTGATTCAATATTTTTTTAGATATGCAATCTGAAAATAATAAAATAAAAACTGTATTTCATTTGATGAGTCTAAGTGGTCATTAAAAAAAAGTCACTTCTTGGATGTTCCCAGTCAAAATTAACCGACCACATAAAATTAAAAAGTTAATGCAGAACATCAAATTTGATATTGTGGCTTTATAGACCTACGTGATTATACCTACTTATTATATTATTAACACTTTACCAAAAATAAAGCTCAAATGAAGTTAGGAAGTTTTTGTCCAGTGAATGTCGTGTTTTTCGTCATTAGAACGGCTGCATCTGAGGCAGTCAGTCCATCACATTTTCATAAGCTTAAAGGTAATGAAGATTATTGTAGCTGTAGCCATGTTGGCGCTCGTTTTTTCTGTTTTTTTTTTTTTTCTTGTTTTTTTTCTTCTGTAATTTGGCCAAAATCTAACATTATAATGAAGCGCTATACATGCTATTTTGGCTGTAACTCGACGACAAATACGACGCTCTTCTCCGCTCCTCAAATACATAAAAGATTACACTGTAAAAAAAAATCCTAATTTTACAGAGAATAACTCTAAATTTTTTAGAGTATTTTTCTGTTATTTTAAATTATATTCAAAACTCTGTAAAATTACAAACAATATCTGTAAATTAATTAATTGACTGTTAATTTAAGGATTATATCATTAATGACAAATTACAGTAATTCTTATTTTTTTTCACAGGACAATTAGGCTACTGTATTATTTAAACAGTATTTTTCTGTTTTTTTTTTAAATTACATAAAAAGTTGTGTAAATTTACAATAAAATTATGTAATTAAATATGTAGCTCATTATATTAAAGGTTTATATCCATACTAACAATCTAACATATTTCCTTGTCATTTTAAAGTAAATGTTATTAGTTTTACATTTAAGTGTATTTTTACATTTTAACTCTGTAATTCTGGATACAAATTTAATGCAAGCAAACTGCACAATTATTGTTAAATTGATCTTGCTGGTCAGACAGCAGGCCAACAGGGTTCATGGTGGAACATGTGGTGTGTTTAGGTCCTCCTGGGAAGTTTGTATTCATGAGGTTTTATATATTTTTTTATGTTTTAAATTAATTTATGAAGCCATTACATATTATATTGTTATATTATAATGCTCATATTTTGTGCAGGCATTAGCTTACTTCATTGTAAATAGAAAAGCCTGACAATGTCACTGCTTTAAGTATTGTGGTATTCCTCAATGTTTCTCACTTCAAGATCAGGGTTAAAGAAAATTCTGAGCTTCCTACTCATATTTTCATCTTTGTCGTGGCGTTCATGTGCGTTCAACTCGTAAATACGATCTTTATTACATGACTTGAATCCACCAATAGCTCTAGCTTAGGGACAGTCCATACAAACACTCTTTGCAAAATTACATTACAGACTGTCTCAGTGAGAAGTTCTTTGTCCTGTATCAACGCTAAACGGAGTATCCATGCTGTTAAATAAAAGTCTGTAGACAAGGGTTAGGGTTAGAGTTAGGGTTAACCTTTCTAACCCAGCCCCGGTTTCACATTACTGGTGTGCATCTTGAGACAAAACAATGACACTGACATATTTTAAGATAAGTTAGTGCAAGTTGCTTTCAGGTAAAACAGCTCAAATGTGCATTTTAGTCTGGGACTACAGGCTTAAGCCTTGCCAGTGAAACCCGGGGTATATGTTGTAAGTTGTATAGAATTATGCCAATGTTAGCAAAGTGTTGCATTGGACAGAGGATTAACCCTAAACCAACAGGTTGTGTAACAGTGCCACACAGGGTGAAAAGCAAGACATTATCAGGCATAAGAGTGTTTCTAAAGGAAAGGTCAATAATTTGTTAAAGTGCAAAAGGGTCATTATGGGTCACATGGATGTAATAATGTCAGCCAGAGTATACCAATCCATTAGTTTTTCATATAGGTCTACATACAGAATTTTATATGAATACATATGCAGTGTTTGTTCTGTTTAATATATAATCTGTTTGCTCTGTTAAACTGCTGTTTAGCAGAGCAGTGGCAAATATATGTTGTTATATATGGTATATAAGTTATTGTAAGTTTAATTTTTAATCATGCACTGCAATGAAAACACCATTTAACCAATTGAATAAATATAACTATGAAGGACTAAAAATGACAGAACGAAAAATAAATAAATAAATAAATAAAAGTAGAAATATATAAATAAATGCAGAAATAATAGTGAAAATAAATACATTTTGGTAATATAAATGGCTATTTCTGTATTTTTACATGTATTTATTTATTTATGCATTTCTATATGTATTTATTTATGTATTTATACATTTATTTATGTATTTATATATTTATTAATTTATATATTTATATATGTATTTATTTATACATTTATTTATTCCTACATTTATTTATTTCTGTATTTCCACATTTCTACATTTATTTATTTCTGTATTTCCACATTTCTACATTTATTTTTCCCTGCGCATGTATGCTAATTGACCAATGGCTAAGTCACGCCCCCTCCACTCACTCGGACAAACAGTCAACATTCGGTAACAGGCGCTTTGGCAGCTGTCACAGTAGGAGATATTTCACAGGAGGCAATTGATGATTTTTTTGGAGACAGAAAGATTATATATCATCTCGATGTCACCAAAAGGGCCTTAAATATGCATTGGAGGGTTATATTAATAATTTTATTGTTGAGAAGGTCGATAAGCTTCAGCTCCAGAACAAAGATTTACAGTTCACAGTGTAAACGTTATAGTTTGGTGCTATTTCGCTTCAAACGCTCGCTTTATACGCGCGTCCTATTCGCTTTGGATTCAAAATGTTCAAGCGTCGAACTAGACGCGGATACGCGCGAATTTGACGCTCTACTCTATTCGCGTTTGGTGTGAGCGCAGAATAATGAACAGGCTGCGATGTCAAGATTGCATTGCTGGAATGTGTGTGTGTGTTTGTGTGTCTGTGTGTGTCAGAGAGCGGGCGCGATCGAACAGTGGAAACATAAAAACATACTCCATTTAGTTCATACAGGACATAATTAAAACTGCAAAGTGTTTAGCCTACTTATATTTGTGTAAAACACAACATTGTGCTTTTGTCAAACTGTAAACTCTTGTCAAACTGTAACCTACAACTGTCACCCAACCAAAATCACACACACACGCTGTTTAAAAGTCAAAATGACAAGAAAAAACATAAAAACGAATGAAAACTGATAACCGCAATGCATTGCAATGGACGAGGAAGCAAGAATGTCCGAGTGTATTGGGTTAGCTATGCGTACTGTGATTGGCTCATCGCGTTTGGGGGCGTGGCTTAGCCATTGGTCAATTAGCATACATGCGCAGGGAAAAATAAATGTAGAAATGTGGAAATACAGAAATAAATAAATGTAGAAATGTGGAAATACAGAAATAAATAAATGTAGAAATGTGGAAATACAGAAATAAATAAATGTAGGAATAAATAAATGTATAAATAAATACATATATAAATATATAAATAAATAAATATATAAATACATAAATATATAAATAAATGTATAAATACATAAATAAATACATATAGAAATGCATAAATTAATAAATAAATACATGTAAAAATACAGAAATAGCCATGTATATTACCAAAATGTATTTATTTTCACTATTATTTCTGCATTTATTTATTTATTTCTACTTTTATTTATTTATTTTTCGTTCTGTCATTTTTAGTCCTTCATATATAACAGCCAGCCTACAAATACAACTAAATAAATAGCACGTGTATATTTTTTCCTATTTTTTCTTTTTAAAAAAATGTCATCTTTTCTTGTAATTGTAATGTTACACCACACTATTGGCTGGCTCTCCGAGTTGTTTTGAACATGATTGGTTATTCTGACTGTCATCCAGGAATCTGGCCAATGACAACTATGCGCGCCTTTTACTGGTCAAGTTTGAATTGAATATCCGTCTGTTGGAGCGAGTGGGTGTGTGTGCTGCTGCTCTGGATCTTCAGTACTAGCCTATTCGGTTTTGTGGCTTTTATATTGTTTAAAACATGGATTTTTTTTACATCGGACTGCTACATTTTTATTTTGAGCGAGTTGCGGGATGTTAATGAAGAACAAACAAGGAATATGGACAACGCATTAACAACGTGTAACGGACATATTGCAATCTGCGGAAGGTAAATAACTTTTTATTTTATAAAAACAATTCTGCTACATCAAAATATAGTGTGTTAAATTGAGAATCTAAACGCGATTAGAGCAATATCGATATTAGTACATGTTTCAATGTATTAGGCTAATGTTATGTGTTGCTAGCATGTGTAAATATTGTCAGCTACGTTAACTTATAGTTTTTGAAAAGAAAAAAACTCAGCATAGGAGCTTTACAATGACTGAGAACATTGTCTCTTTAGACAGAGAGGAACTCGAACCACACTATTTGACTCTAGAAGAATGCTATGCAAACTAGGCTTTTGAATCATGTTGATCGCGGGATATAGGCCTAACGTTACCGATCAGTCATCATAATAAGTAACGTTATATGTATATTATAAACATAAATAATTTTGGAGTTGGTGAGAAATTTTGCAAGCTTTCGCAAATGCCTCTGTTAGTAAGTAAATACAAATAGCTAATATTGCTGTGTATGTGTGTGTTTCCCTCATGATCCAGGAATACTGGGAATAAATATGATCCAGCCACATGATCTTAAGATGCGGTGAGTATTGTTATATTAAAATACACGTGAAATAGAGACAGAACATGTAAACTCTGCTCAAATGCACACTGGTTCAAACCCTCCAGACAATATTGTACCTATCTTCTTGAGTTCACAGGCCTAGCTGACCCAAAAATTAATGTCCTTTCAAAATGAAAGTATTTTCAAACCTGTATGACTTAGGCTACTTCTGTGAAACACAAGAATGTTGGGAATAAAACAACATTGGAACCCATTGTATGGAGAAAAAAAAACAAAAACAGTGAAGGCATTTCTCAAGATATCTTAATTAAGGTTCTACAAAAGAAATTCATACAGTTTTGGAACAACATGGAGTAAATAATGAGAGAACTCTATTTTTTGGATGAGCTGTTCTTTTTAGGACATGTTCCCAGGGTCCTTTGCTAAATTAACCATGGTTTTTATTATAGTAAAAGTTTAGAAACCATGTTTTTATGGTGGATTGATTACAATACTTTATTACCATTTGGTAGCAAAACTATGGTTGATGTTAGTAAGGGTTCTCCAGATTTATATAACACTTAAGGAACACATTAAAAAATGGTCCTATGTCACCCAGATCAATAGTCTGTTAACACACAGGTAATAATTAACACACTTTTTAACTTTTTTTTTAAATATATTTTTTAGATCAAGCATTGGAACAATGTTTACGGAGCAGAACAGGCACCAACAGAGAAGCAAGCCCATCATTCAGTAGTAAGTATCCACTGCAGTATATACAACAAAAAAAGTTCTCTCTTTTTTTCTCCCTCTTGCCATCCCAGATGTATATCTGACTTTCTTTCCACAGAGATTTTTTGAAAAATTATCCATTATTGTAAGCCAATATAATGCAAGTGCATGCTCCAGAAACTACATACAGCCTACAAACAGCTGCTGTGTTGTTCACACAGGAAGTTTTCTGCACTTATCATATGAGCTTTACAATGCTCTTGGATTATTGTCAGGATGTGTGTTTGGACTTTTTCGACCTTCAGCATTTTGTTGTCAATTCACTTGCATTATTCGACACGCGAACACAAGAGATGGATAATTTTTCTAAAAGTCTAGTTTATTTATTATTTCTTTGTACAGATGACAATGTTATTAAAACGATTCCCGTTCGCACAGATCGGCGAAAACGTCTAAATCGCTGTTTTATCCATGCCACAAAGTAACTGGTGATGCCACTCTGTAAAGAAAGACTACACGCCTGTGCACATTCGCATTCACACACGCATGCCTATAGACTAAACACATAATACGCATATGCATGCCTTTACCGTTTTCACAGATTCACATTTCAGTAGTTTAGACCGAGACGATTTTAGTTGGAAACTGAGTCGTGTAAACGGCCCCTTACTAAGCATATATTAAAAAACCCCAGGGCATAGGGATGCTCACTTTTGATTGGAATTTGCCCACTGTCATGCAGATTTTAGCTCAAACCCTAATTAAACTGACCTGAACCAGCTAATCAAGATCCTCAGGATAACCAGAAACAGTTTGGAGCTACACTCTGCAGGACACTGGCCCTCCAGGAGTTTGGCACACATGAACTGAAGGGATAGTTCACAGTCAGGCAAACAAGAAAATTCTCCCAAATAATTTACTCACCCTCATGTTGTTCCAAACCTTTATGCATTTTTTGGTTGCCAACATTCTTCAAAAATATCTAATTTTAATGCATGGTTTGAAAAGACATGATGGTGAGTAAATGATGACAGAATTTTCATTTTTGGGTGAACCATCTCAAGTACTTTAATAATCTCACACAATGAGAATATACCTTTTTTTTAAAAAAAAAACACACATATAATATATTTAATTCCCTGGAGGATGAGAGAAAGACCCTCATTACCCATATCACAGCAGTCTGAAAACACCTCCAGTTAATACAAATATTGTTGGTTTTATTTTATAATACAAATTGGCATTTTTAGGCGTTTACCTTGCAATGATACCTCTGGAAAAGAATGTCCATTGTTGTGAATCTACATGTTCCTTCTTTTGGTGATGCACATTTTTCAATCGGACATAAGTTTTAGATACCAGACAAATCAGAAGACAAACAGACAATTTAAATAAAAATGTATTAAGCTTGTTTAAAGGAAACAAAAATAATTTAAATCATTTTGAGAGAATCATAGTGTGTCCTTTTTTTTTCTTCCCAGATGCACCAAAATGATTACTGGCCGTTTGCTGGATTGCCGTTTATTTGCTGTATCTGTCACTTCTGGTACACTTTTGTTGTATTTAACTTATTAATAAACTTGTATAGTAAGGAATAAGGATTCTGAATGTAAAGAGCATATAATATTTAATATCAGAACTATGCAGAACTATGTGACCCCCAGGGGTCTGAATAATTCCATTTTATTTAGATTACAAGTTTACATTGTTTAAATACTATTCAATTATATGTAAACACAAGTGCTGCAAATTAAAGTTTGAGATCATTTTAATCAGTTTTATACAGTTTTTTTACGGACTTATTTTGTCTTCTAAAATAAAATTTTCTTACATTCTTGAGCACGTCTTGACAATTTATTGAATGTGTTTGATCGTTATAATTTAGGAAAGATCTGTTAAATTACAGTGTTTCTCAGTAGAACTTTCAGTGCCGTCACTTTATTAAAGGTGTTTGATTGTAATAATTTAGGAAATACCTGTAAAATAACAGTGTTTCTCAGTAGAACTTTTAGTGCCATAACTTTATTAAAGGTGTTTGGTCATTATAATCTTGGAAAAATCCATAAAATAAAAGTTTTACACTGTAAAAAAATTATCGTAAAAAAACGGTCAAATGACTGGCAGCTACGGCTGCCAAACAAAAACCGTAAAATTAAGGTAAAATATCTTCATTCAAACAAGGAAAAACCTGTAAAATAACAGTGTTTTTTTTTCTAAAACTTTTAATGAAAAATTCTGTAAAATTATAGTTTTTGCACTTTATTGGAATTAAGATATTTTACTTTAATTTTACGGTTTTTGTTTGGCAGCCGTAGCTGCCAGTCATTTGACCGTTTTTTTTTACGATTATTTTTTTTACAGTGTACCCTTTATATATTATGGAGGGCATTTTCTGCCAAATTTAAATAAATAAATTAGTGATGCACCGAAATGAAAATTCTGGGCCGAAACCGAAAATTTAGGATGCTCTTGGCCGAAAACCGAAACTGAAGCCGAAAACGGCTTCTTTTAAAAACGTATATATACTGCTTGAATTTAATGGATCTGAAATGAAAAATCACAATATAATAATCAAATTTTATTAACAGTTACATAACAAAACATAAAATATTTTTAACAATAAATATAAATAATAATACCAAATAATATTATTCTTCAAGTTTTATGTTCCATCAAATAAAATAGTTTTTTAAAAGTTGTGCAAAAAAAATCCACAATTTTGGAGATTTTTGCAGAACAAATGTTACATATTGCAACTTTGGTGTCCTCTCGTATAGGGCTGTCACTTTTATGAAAAATAAATCCTGTTCGATTTTTGAGACATAGGCTAAGTGTTCATTGAATCGTTAGTAAATTGCCTATATTTGGCGTTGATCCGTTTTCAACGCCAAATATAGGCAAATCCACGGACAACTAAACAGGCATTAGGACGACCGTAAAGAGGGCGCACAAGTCAGCAATGTGGACTGCCATAACATCAATGAAAAGCATTACTGAAGGCTACATATTATGCACTATATTATGCTGAAATAGGCTGTGTGTGTGTGTGCGTGTGTGCGTGTTTGTGTGTGTCAGAACCTGCAGGTGCTGTGTGATGCGTGTTCGCTGCGAGCGTATACTGTAGTGACAAGCTGGACGCGCTCCGAGAGAAGGCTGTTAAAATCGATTCCCTATTTTCGTTTTCGAAACTTGTGTTGGTTGGTCCGATCGATTGTGCAATAAGTGACAGCCCTTTGACATGCTTAATCTTTGATAGGCAGACGCGTGATAACAGCTCGACCGTGAGTGAAACCTAAGCGCTTGCGCACGGATGGGAGGGGCGGATGACATTCATTTTCGGTTAAACGTTTTCGGCTGTTTTTTTTATTATTTCGGCCCGAAACCGATAATGCCATTTCGGCCGAAAATTTCGGTGCACCCCTAAAATAAATTAAATGATTAAAATTAAAACCAGATTAACGATTTCATTACAGAAAACAGTACGCAAAATATGTGACAAAATTGAGAATGAAATTAAATGATTTCATTTTCACAGCATTATCCCTGTCAAATTGAAAAATAAAATGCAATTGGTGATTTCACATTTCATTTTCACTACAGTCTCGAGGCAAGACTGCCAATATTAAAATGAAAAGCCAAACGTGAAAAAGAAACTACAAATACAGTTTTTACAATGCTCTTTAGTAACGCTCACGCAAAAATAGTGACACAATTCAAATACAAATGTAAATTTTCGTTTTCATTTTAATTCCTCTTTTATTTCACAGTTTTCATTTTCGTTTTCATTTTCAAAGACAACCTGCATGCAAATTCTATGTTAATGAGTGGGTGTGGCTTATTCTAGTAACGGCGCTAGAGGCACGCCTTCTGTAAAGCGAAGTCGTCGACGTCCCTTGTGCATGAGTTGAATGTGTGAAACGAAATTATTTAAATGTGATTATATTGTAATCGAGACGACGAGATATGGCGAAATCTGTTAGTGAGCTTTTGCGGGAAGCTGCCGCAGCATTAGAACATGGAAACAACCAGCCTGACCATGTTAGTTATGATGTTAGACTCAGAATAGACCATAATCGACGATGAGGTTCATTCATGTATTAGGCTGTTTTGGAAATTCAACTATTTGGGTGTACAGAAGTCTTAGTAACACAATTTCTACAACAATTATAGCCAGACATTAATACCCACTGGCTTTAACCGAGAACCTCGGCCAATGTTTCATATTCGCGTCGTGCCTAACAATGCCCTTCAGCCGTGACTCAGTATCTTTATCTACAAGATAAACACGGTACTTTTTTGGCACAACATAAACCCATTAATATTACGAGACAATAAAATATAACTTTAATTAGGGTTAAACATTTGAATTCTTACACTTAAAAACTGAGGACGCATCTCCGCTGCTGCATCCGACTGCCAGGTCACCACCATCACCGCAAAGCTCCTCCCTCTCGCACGCAATGGGTTGTGGGCAATATTAGCCGTTAGAGTGTGCATTGATCTGCACTTTGAATTCTAACCGGAAATAGTAGACCATCCGGGTATCTTTGGAATACTCATTTCAACATACTACGATTTGGGACGTACTAATTCTAGTTTCGCATACTATTTAGGACGGATAGTATGCGAATTGGGACTCAGCAAGTGATTCTAAATGACTTCACTCTCCGTTGAATCCAATGGGGTCGCTGTGTCCAGTTTATATACTGTCTATGGGTGGGGTGGAGTTATTCTTCTCCTTCTTCTTTTGTTATTTGCGGCAGACTACACGCATCTAAGGCGTATTGCTGCCCTCCACAGACCACTTGATGTCCTTATAGTCCATGCAAACATTTGACAACAACTTTTGTTGTCTCATAGTCCTTAACAATTAACAATTATTTAAAAAGTAATTGGACAGAGTATGCAAATGTAAATGGATCAATGAACACAATTAATAGAAAAACTTAAATATAAAGAATGGAAAACGAGTTTCAGATAATGTGTCATTACTACAGAGCTTGTGGCTATTTTATGGGCCCTTGGATGGGTGGAGGAAAATGGTACTGGTAAAAGAGTAATATGCTCAGGCTCAACTGCAGCCTAAATGGCAATAAAAGGAAGGAAGTGTAGGGCCGGATCAGATTTAATAGTAGAAATACAAGTGACATTGAATCGAATAATTAATATGGGGAACACAGTGGGATTTCTTTGGGTTACAGCTCACATAGGAGTCCAAGGAAACGAATAGGCCGATAAAATGGCAAAAAAAAAAAAAAAAATAAACAAACCTGTATATAAATTTTGAGTATTGGAAGTAATGTATGGAAGGGTTGAATGTCAATTATTCAGCAAGGATTAATAAAATGATTGCAAAAAGAATGCGAAGAGGGAAATAAAGGCAGACATTTTTTTTTTTTTCAGCCAATAGTGAAAAATTCAATAAATAGGGGTTTAGGAAGGAGGGATAGTGTGGTTATTACTAGACTAAGATTGGGGCACTGCACATTGAATTATAGGCTGGCATTTGTAAAGCATCCAGATGACAGATGCATATGTGGAGAAGTGTCGAATCTTTCTATTCCTGTGAGAAGGTCTGAACTCAAAGCACATTATTCCTATTGCTGTTTTACAGGGATTAGTCAAGGAAATAAAGGAGGATAAAGTCTCAACTGTGTTATTTAGAACTGCAATAGCTCCACTGGGAATGGCGTCCATAACTATGGCAAAATCACGTGTGGTGACAGAAGCTTTATGTGAAGTTCTGTAAAATGTTGTTTTCATTTGACAGACAAAAAGAAACCCTAAAAAAAAAGCTGGAAAACTTCTCTCCGAGTTCTCCAGATGTAAAGGACATCAAGATTCTGGTTGCTGGACAAATTGGAGCAGGAAAGTCCAGCTTTATTAACTCTGTCGATAGTGCCTTTCAAGGACGGATCACCTCTAGAGCACTAGCTGATTCATCTGGTGGTGGCAGTCACAGTTTCACACAAAATGTAGGTATTTGTCAACTATACAGTTGCATGTTTTCTAAAAGACCTATAGATGTCCAGTTGACCTACTCTTGAGCATTGAGCATTTTAGTTAATCATATGATGATTTCTTGGAAATTGTTTACAAATATTTATGCCTCTATATTTTTGGTCTTCACTAGCTCGAAGCATATACCATCAGAAATGGGAAAAAATCTTTGCCCTTCGTCTTCAAGGACATAATGGGCTTAGAAGCTGAGGCAATGGCTGGGTCACAACCAGATGACATCATCAACATTGTGTTTGGCCATGTGAAGGACGGCTATAAAGTAATAAACCCCTGTATTGTGATAATAACATTTCGACATAAAGTTTGTGTGTGTGCAATAGGTTTGACATTTAACATATATTGCTTATTTCCAATCTTAGTTCAATGAGGAGAAGGCACTCACTCATACGGATAAACATTACGTCAGTGACCCTACCCTCTCCGATCAGGCTTTCTGTCTGGTGTACGTCATAGCCGCAGATACAGTCAAAATTACAGATGATAAACTTATTGACAAGTTGAAGATCATCCGCCAGAGAATCAGTGATGCGGGTAAATTTTAATGTTTGATTATGATTTTCATTCATGAGTTCACATACATTACATTACATGAGAGAGAAGTGGGCATAAAGTGGGTTGAGTTTGTGTGTGTGTTTTTCAATGTGTAGGTGGAAAAAAATCCAGATACAGTAATGCCAAGTGCAAACAGGGTTACAAGGCTCAACTTTTCTGCTTAATTATTTACATGACCCAGAAAATGTATGTAGGTCAGTTATCTAGATATGTACAACAAACTGCCTTAAATGTGAAAAAAAAAAAAAACTTTTGTACAAACAATGTAAAGAACCTTTACATTGCCTCTGCATTTGCTGTAGGGATTCCTCAAGTGATTGTCATGACCAAAGTGGATGAAGCGTGTCCGCTGGTGAACAAGGATCTAAGGAAGATCTACACTAGCAAGAAGATCAAAGAGAAGGTATGTAATATCATCCAAAGACATACACGTGTTTCAATTTATCAATCACATCTAATTTTCTGACCTAACATTCTGTTCCTGTCCAGATGGAGATGTGCAGTTTCAAAACGGGTGTGCCATTGACAAACATCTTCCCAGTGAAGAACTACCATAATGAGATGGACACGAAGGGTGACATTGATGCTCTGACACTAAAGGCACTTGAACAGATTGTTCAGATTGCTGATGATAGATTGCTGGACATTCAAAGCTGATAAAAATCACATATAATGTATTTGGAGTGGGTCATTCTTTGATTGTGATGTCATTTTCAATGTGTTTAGTTTTACAAATATATGTACAGCAGGGTTCAAAGTCAATGAAAATCTGGGACTCTAAATCTAATGTAAACCTGAAAAATAATAGAAAGATTCTAAATTTGATTATTTTTTTTAAGAAAAGAAAAGTTACAATGTTACCCCACCCCCCACAAACCTTTTCACATGATGAACACAAAAGACACAACCAGTGGATACATTGGCACATTTTTATTCATTCATGTACACAGTACAACACACACACACATTTTTTTTCCCGTTTTACTTTTTTTTCTTTTTTTACTCTCTCCTCTAAAATGTTTTTTATATTTACTTACAGTAAGATGTGTGTGACCATCATATGACAGTAAAAGAGCACACACAAACCCTATTCTAATATGGAATTGTATTGGAATGGTAAGGAATGTTGGGACGTGACAGGAGGGTCTCCATTCAAGGATACAATATGATGAACACGTCTAAGAATGTGCCACGTATAGTTGAAAATACCATCATTTGCCTATAAAGATAACATTCTGGGAGTCAAGACTATAAAGGAGAAAGGATGCCCTCCCTTCACTGTCACACTCTGCAGCCACTCTGTGGGACCGTACGACTGCTGGCCTTTTCTTGCAAGAAAATAAACCTCATCAAAGACTATTGGAAATGTTTGTCTCTTATTCAGTGATAGAATTTTGTTTGCCACCACACCTCCCTGAAGGTTCTCGAGGCGACGGTAAAGCGACTCAAATTTGGCCTTACTCGTAGCCCAGCCTCCCTCATAGTCATACCATTGACAGAGACATGGGCAACTAGAGTGGCTTGAATTTCATCTGAGACTGCTTGTCTTCTTGCCCTTGCCCTTCCTCCTCCTCATTCTTATCCCTCCTCGATCTCTTCCTTCATGTCTTTCTGGATCCATTGTTCTAAAACTCAGTAAACTGATTTGGGCCCTTTTATCTATCTATTGAAGGATCTGATTGATGTGTTAAATTTTGACTCTTAGTTTTTCCACCTGGGTAATTGTGTGCTAACTGAGCTGAAGCTGTGCTGACTTGAGTGAACAATATTGAATGCTAGTGCTTTCTAAATGACAACATGGTGTAGGCAATGAGAAATTAAGGGATTTGCGTGTAGAGTTTTGCAGTGACAGTTCAACAAATCTGACTCATGTGTCAAAACAGGGAATAGTGTTTATAGTTTAGGGAAATGGGTGTGCTTTTTGATAAATGGCATTATGGTTTTGAAATTTTAGTTCAAAAGCCTGGTTATAGTGTTTAAGCAATTGAGAAAAACTGTAAAACAGGGACATTAGTTTGGCTGTAATGCTCAGTCACTTGCAAAATAGTAAAACCAACATGAAAAAGAATCGTGATAAAAACGTGAATCGTTATTTTCCTGAAAAAAATCATGATATGACATTTTTGCCATATCGCCCACCACTAGAACTATCCCTTTAAGCTAGCCATTCCTGCATCACTTTGAATAAATATCATTTGATAACTAATTTTAATGTATTATTCTTTGGTATTTTGAGAACTGCAGTAAAGTGCAAAATCAAGTCAGATTTAGAGGAACAACAAAATTTGACCAATTTCAATTGTTAGACAATTCTTTTTGTTTTGCTAAGGTATTTTGGTTGCATTTTGCAATTCTATTGACCATGTACTTCTATTAACATAAAGGGTTAGTACCAAAAAAAAAAAGAAATTACATTTCAGTTTTACATTAAACCTAATTTCATCTATGAAATAGGAAAGGACATCTTATGAATTAAATCAAATACTCATTTGCTATTGTAACTCAATCGTGATGAACTGCAAAAGTCAAGTTAAATTTAGCCATTAATTCAAAATGACTTTCAGTTTCTATTTCTAGGAAATGCAGCCTGTTATATGAACATGCTATGTGTCTGTTTCTATTTCTGAAGTATCTAATGTTTGAAAATATATGCATGTCAGTAAGTGACTGATAGCTTGGACTAAAAGGGTGTATGTGTGGTTCACATGAAGAACCTTTAACCTCCATGCAACCATTCTATTGCTCAAAAGGTTCTGAAATTTGTTATAAACTTTTAATATTTCTATTTTCATAGTATTTTGCAATAATATGCATGTCAATAATTCAATTCAATTCAAATTTATTTGTATAGCGCTTTTCACAATACATACTGTATTGTTTCAAAGCAGCTTTACAGAAAGTGCATTTCAGAAATGTACATAGAAAAATACAGTTAGTTAATTAATCATGCATTAATTTAGGGCATAAACATATCGCCAGCGTCGAGTCGTCTCTTCACGGGCGTCGAGTCGTCTCTGCACGGGTGTTGGGGCATCTGTAGTTTCCATGGGAGGCTGGATACAAACTGGAGCAGACAATCTGTATTTACAGATAATAACAACAGAAAAGCAGATGGGAAATAATTAGCGTAGCTGCTGTTCATAACAATAATGCATTCAATCTGATTCAACTGTATAAAAGGTAAGTATTATGTGAATGCTTGGCTAAAGAAATGCGTCTTTAATCTAGTTTTAAACTGGGACAGCGAGTCTGAGCCTCGAACAATATCAGGAAGGCCATTCCACAGTTTAGGAGCTAAATATGAAAATGCCCTCCCTCCTTTAGTGGACTTAGATATCCTAGGAATGACCAGAAGCCTCAAATTTAGTGATCTTAAAGAGCGCGATGGATTGAAGGGCGATAGAAGTTCCGTTAAATACCCAGGAGCTAAACCATTTAGTGTTTTATAGGTCATTAGTAATACTTTGTAATTGATACGGAACTTTATAGGTAACCAATGTAGAGATGATAGAATTGGTGTTATATGATCATATTTCCTTGACCTAGTAAGAACTCTAGCAGCTGCATTTTGGACTAACTGTAGCTTGTTTATTGAGGATGCAGGACAACCAGCTAATAAAGCATTACAGTAATCTAGTCTTGAGGTCATGAATGCATGAACTAACTTTTCTGCATCAGAAACTGACAGCATATTACGTAGCTTAGCAATGTTTCTAAGGTGGAAAAAGGCTGTTCTTGTAACATATGAAATATGATTTTCAAAAGACAAGTTGCGGTCTAATATAACACCCAGGTCTTTTACTGTAGTGGATAAAGTAACAGGACATCCTTCTAAAGTAAAGTTGTATTGTAAACTATTGTGGCAGTTTTTTTGACCAATAAGTAATACCTCTGTTTTATCTGAATTTAATAGCAGAAAATTACACGTCATCGAGTATTTTATATCTTTAACACACTCTGTCAATTTAGATAATTTATTGTTTTCATCTGGTCGTGATGAAATATATAATTGAGTGTCATCAGCATAACAGTGGAAATTAATTCCATGTTTTCTTATAATATTACCAAGTGGCAGCATATATATTGAGAATAGCAGAGGGCCTAACACAGATCCTTGCGGCACTCCATAGTTTACTGACGTTATCTTCGATTTTTCCCCATTTAAACACACAAAATGGTAGCGGTCTGATAAGTACGATCTAAACCAGCTTAATGCCTGTCCATGAACACCAGTGTAGTTTTGTAGTCTATCTAAGAGTATTGTGTGATCTATAGTGTCAAACGCAGCACTAAGATAGAGTAAAACTAGTATTGAGATACAGCCTTGGTCAGAAGCTAGAAGTAAATCATTTGTAATTTTAACCAGCGCAGTTTCTGTGCAATGATGCGGTCTGAATCCTGACTGAAATTTTTCATAGATATCATTTTCTTGCAAGAAAGAGCACAATTGAGCGGACACAACCTTTTCTAGTATTTTAGACATAAATGGTAGATTTGAAATGGGTCTGTAATTTGCTAGATTATTATGATCTAATTGTGGTTTCTTAATAAGAGGTTTTATAACTGCCAACTTGAATATTCTTGGAACATGACCTAAAGATAAAGACGAGTTAATAATATTGAGAAGAGGCTCTTCCACTACAGGTAACACTTCTTTCAGTAGTTTAGTTGGTATTGGATCTAATAAACATGTTGTTGGTTTAGATGCAATGATAAGTTTATTTAGCTCTTCCTGTCCTATAGTTGTAAAGCGCTGTAGTTTTTCTTGAGGGGCGATAATTGAGGCTGAATTATAAGGCGCGATTGAAGATTGTACATTTACAATTGTGTTTCTGATGCTTTCTATTTTCTCAGTGAAGAAATTCATAAAATCATTACTGCTAAACTGTAACGGAATATTTTGCTCAGGTGTCGTCTGTTTATTTGTTAGTCTAGCCACGGAGTTAAATAAAAACCTTGGATTATTTTGGTTATTTTCTATTAGTTTGCGGAGGTGCTCAGCCCTGGCTGCTTTTAGGGCCTTTTTATAACGTGACGTACTGTCTTTCCACGCGATTCTAAAGACCTCTAAATTAGTTTGTTTCCATTTACGCTCTAAATTACGAGTTTCTCTCTTGATAACATGCGTAGTATTGTTATACCATGGTGCTTTAGTTTTCTCTCTAACCTTTTTTAATCTAATTGGTGCAACAATGTTTAATGTACTAGAGAAAATGGTGCTCATAGTGCTAGTCATTTCCTCTAGTTCATCTGTTTGTTTGGGTTCACTAATCAGCTGAGTTAGATCAGGTAAGCTAATTGAGAATCTATCTATAGTGGTTGGAAGGATTGTTCTGCCTGGTCGATAACGTGGCGCAACGTGACAAATTTCAGCAGTACGTAGTATGCAAGTGACCATGTAATGATCAGTGACTTCATCACTTTGCGGTATAATATCTATATCGGTTGGATTGGTTCCATGTGATATAATTCAATCTAGCGTATGATTAAGACGATGAGTGGGACCAGTGATGTTTTGCTTGACCACAAAGGAGTTTAATAAATCTGTAAACGCAGCCCCTAACGCATCATTTGTGTTATCGACGTGTATGTTAAAATCTCGAACAATTAATGCTTTATCGACATTGACCAATAGATCTGAGAGAAAGTCTGCAAACTCTTTTAGGAAATCAGCGTAAGGCCCAGGCGGTCTATATACGGTAGCCAAGGCTAGAGATAATAGGGATTTCTTTCTTACATCTAAGAGAGTAACATTTAGCACAATTACTTCAAACGAATTAAACCTGTGACCTGTTTTCTGAGTAACATTAAGAATATCTCTATAGATTGTTGCAACACCGCCGCCACGACCAATCAGACGGGGCTCATGCTTATAGCAGTATCCTGGAGGAGTAGACTCATTAAGACCGAAATAATCATTAGGTTTAAGCCAGGTTTCAGTAAGGCAAAGTACATCGAAACTATTATCTGTGACCATTTCATTTACAATAACCGCCTAGGTGTGAGCGATCTAATGTTAAGAAGACCTAGCTTTATAAATTGTTTTTGTTCACTAATATTGAGATTTACTGGTTTAATCACAATTAGATTTTTCCTGGATCCTACAGTAGATTTAATGTTTGACCTCACTAAACGAGGAATAGACACAGTTTCAATATAATGTTCTACATTGGTACTTATATCAATTAAGTTTGGACAGCAAAGAGTGTGATTTGGACTTTGACTTACTAGTCATATGGTGTGTAACGTCTTGGAGATGTTGTCCGACAGAAGAGCCGCTCCGATTCTGCTGGGGTGAAGACCATCAGCACGGAAGAGCCTAGGTCGCTCCCAGAACAGATTCCAATTATTTACAAAGAGCAGTCTCTGTTCATTACACCATAACATTAACCATTCATTTGGAGCAAGTAATCTACTGAACCTTTCTTGTCCTAGTCGGTACGTGGGAAGCGGTCCAGACACGATGATCGTTGTTTCAGGCAATGTGCTGCGTACCGTCTCGATCAGGCTCCTGTAGTCCTTCTTCAGAACCTCTGTCTGCCGCAGCCTGATGTCGTTCGTTCCCGCGTGCAACACGACAGCTCCGACGCGCTTGTCACTGTTCAGGATCTCGGTGACCTGCGCAGCGACATCAAGAACACGAGCACCAGGAAAGCAGTGAGTGCGCACCTTACCTTTACCTGAGGTAGCGTGGACATGCCGGACGATGGAACTGCCGATGATCACAGCGTCGCGTTCCGTCTCGCGTAGAGGGGAGAAACGGTTCCGGGTGGAGATCTCGAAGGCCGGGAGGGGTGGAGAGGTCCTTGCTCTGGTCCGGGCGCGTCTTCCGCTGTGGAATCACCCAGGGTCCATGGTGCTGTGTCGGTGCCGGAGTGAACGAAACCAGGGATGATCGCGTCCTGGCTGCTCGGGTCCTGTGCAGAGAAACACACGGAGTAGACGATGTCGGAGTCAAAAGGTTACTAACCACTGACTTGTGAGCATCGGCGCGTGATGTTTCAAGTGCGGATCGCCGATCTCGCAGCTCGGCCTGCCTCTCTAGTAGTTTATATTACAGTTTTTTTCAATTGTTTAAGCACAATTTTGAAAACAGGGCCCGGTTTGTCAAAACACTACACACAATTAGCACAACACTACACCAAAGTAGCACAACACCTCTGATCATTTGCAAAATGGAACACTTTTGTCAAAACTATACAAAGTCTTATAAAAACCTTATTTTGTTGTCATAACATTAACACAAACATCATATGGTCTGACTCTGTTTGAATCAGTTAAACACTCCTGTGCTCAACCTAAAACACTTTTAGCATTTACACAGATGAACACCACATGACACCAATTGTGCATACTAATGAAAATATTTATTTCTTTTCATGTACTCAAGTCAGCCAATACTGAAAATTTCAACAAAACATTCATAACAAAACATTTTCCAGTTTCCATACAGTATTACTGAACATACCATTGTACTGTACGCCTACAGTAATACAGTAACATAAATGACATATCCAGTTCAGTACAAAATAAAATAAAATAAAAAACTAAACATCTCTCCGCCTAGCTGGATCTGGCCACAGGCCTTGTCAACATCACAGGCTATATTTTCATTTGCAAGGAAAGGTGCAAGAATCTTTTTGAGTGACAAATCCACCCTTGTATGGATGCTGGTTCAATTTGATCACATGCTTCCTCCATAGCTTGAATGAGGGGCATCTGGACATAGGGCCGGAGATCATAAACCTTCCACCGCCATGTTGAGAAGAACTCCTCGATGGGGTTTAGGAAAGGGGAGTATGGTGGAAGGTATTGAACTGTAAATTGTGGGTGTTGATGAAACCAGTTTTGGGCCAGAGCAGAACGATGGAAAGCAACATTGTCCCAGACAACATTTGGTCCCTTTGGTTTGCTGCTGTGATAATATTGTGCAATCTGTCTAAAAATGTAAGAATGAGGTCAGTGTTGTAAGGACCCAAGCTGGCATGGCAGTGGGGGACCCCATCCTGTGTAATGGCAGCACAAAGGGTAATGTTACCCCCACATTGCCCTGGTACATTGACAAGGAAATTACATCATGATAAATTTCTGTGTCAAATGCATACAAGTGTGTTTAGTGTTTAGCAAATCACTGTGTGTAATGTTTTGCAAAAAGTGTGAAGCTGACAATGTGCTTACAGTTGTGCAAATCTAGCCTTGTGTTTTGCTCCTTGAGTGTAAGGTTTTGCTTTGTGGGAAAGTTTTAATTTTAGTGTGTAAGCAATTGAAAAAAAATGTAATTGCATTGTATTCTTTAAAATTATTAAAAATTGGGCCTGACTGTTCATGTTCCAATGATACATGATGTCTCTCCACACTTCATAACCTTCCTCTGTTTGCAAGAGTGGAAAAGCTAATCTTACTTGTCACATGACATCGGATACTCGATTATTTTGTTGTAATCAGAACAGTTACACTGCTGATAACTCTCCTGTTTGCATTTAAATCATGTTAATTTTTAAATGAGTTCATATGAATATTGCTTGCTATTAAAGACATGCTTTTAATCATGCCCACATATCAGTGAACTTATTACATAAATGCATTCAACGTTTAATTATGCAACACTCTTTACAGAAAAATGTCCCCCAGTTATGGATATACTCACAACATCATCATCAAGTCCTGTGCTGGGCACATTGGGCAACAAGTGTCCTCCAACGTATTCGATCCGTTGCCAAGTTCTCCACATCTTCCCATGGGACACTGACATTCTTCAGGTCTTCGTGAAACATCTGTCTCCATCTCTTCCTTGGTCTTCCCTGTCTCCTGCATCCTCCTGGTGGTGTCCACTTCATAACCGTCTTTGGGTGGTGTTGTTTGGGCATGCGTAGGATGTGTCCAGCGAGGTACACCCTTTGCTCTGTCTCAGTCAATGAATAATGAAAATAATCATTTATCTTTTTCCATATTGTTAAAGCATTTTGTTTTCTCTTTTCAGCTTCATAAACTACTTGAGGTCTGCCTAATGCCTTTATCAAAAAAGCATCAGTGATCATCAGGAGTTTTTAAAATGTATAACTTTGATATACTATACATACACTGTAAATGTTAGAAGCACTTTAGTACATGCAGTTATCTTTAATTAAAATATTGCAAAACTACCCCTGCTGTAGGCCATTGCTTAGAAAAAAAGTTTCTCTTTCAAATGTATTTATGCATCAGATTATCCACACAGAGGAGTCTTTTGTTTTAAAATGTGAGTTGTATTATTTAATTAGAATGAATACATTTAATAGCCTAAATCATGGACAACAAACTTTGTTGAGTCACATTTGATTATTGGAGTATTTTATCTTTTCCCCCCTTCTCTCTTCTAACATCATGATTGCATTATAGGTTTTGATGGGTTTTGTGAGACCATCTGATATGGAAATATTTTAAAGAAATGTTGTAATATAATCATCATCATCATCATCATCATTTATTAGCTTTTTTGTATGAACACCAATAAATATAATGGATGAACCTTGGCAGTAAACAAAAATCAATTTATATATTTACACTATTACTATTACACAAGGATAATGCACCATTCAGTAAAACAACAAAGAAACAGTGCCAAAATTTCCTCTTGGAAAGGCAGCTGGTCAGATTTCCTCCAGCCCGAGGTCCTGTGTATGTACGACTCCAGAGCTCGGACCAGGCATAACAGATGTAATGTAGCTTGATCACCCGACACATGTGGTGGAGGATGGAAAGCCTGCAGAATTATAGACCATGCCACATTTGTCGGCACATTAGGCACATAGCCGGGTGTGGGGTGGAGAATAGCCCTCTCTCTACCAGGAGCAAACTCAAGGCAAGAGGGAGCAACGGATAGCGCCTGCAGGTCCCCGACTCTTTTTAGGGACGTAATAGTGAGAAGGAAAGCTACTTTTAAAAAGAAAAATTTGCCTACATGGCCTGCTAGAAGAGCCATAATGTCCGAAAACCATACTCGGGCTGGCCAGTACGGGCTACTAGGAGTAAGCTGATCCCGTGCCACCGGACCCTCTCTAGAACCCCTGGGAGCAGAGCGATCGGGGGAAATGCGTACAGACGTTGCCTCGGCCATGCCTGCACCATGGCATCCAGTCCCAAGGAAGCTGGATGCGTGAAAGAAAACCAGAGTGTAAGCAGAGTTGCCGGAATTCAGGCTAAGTCCATTTCACTCGTATATAGAAATGAATGAGCCCGAGACTAAGACCAGCCCGACCTGCCGCCATATATGCTTTTCCTACCAAGGCTGATGTTGTACGGCAGGGCTTGGAGGGAAGTGCCGGAGCTCTCATGGACGATGCAGCATCGAGCGAGAGACAAGATGCTAATGTCTCTTCAACCCGTGACATCGTCCCATAGCCCTTCTCTTTTGAGCCAAGATAGAGGAATATACATGAATATTGGGGCTAGATAGACGGGACGAAAAGGGCTTATTCCACGATCTCGACATCTCTGTGTGGAGATCGGAAAAGAATGGGAGGCCCTGGCGCGAAGGCTGTGACCGGGCTTGCAGGAAGCGCTCATCCAGTTTGCTTTTTCTCGTCGCTTCCTGCTTTTCTTCTGGCCAATCAATTTTTTATTTGGCCACTGCCCTGGTCACAACCTCCAGCAGCTCCTCGAAGGCAGGAGAATGGGGTGGCGAGTCCTCACATTCTTCTGCCTCGATGCTCAAAATATCTACCTCATCGGAGCCAGATAGTTCGAGAAAGGGCCGAGGCCGTCTCAACATCATCTGCCAGCTCCATTTGCGATCCCCATGAATGCAGACGCAGAGCGAGTGTGTGTCACCCTCGCTCAAATAGCGCGGGCAAGGGGACACACAGCCTGAATTGCTTATCTCCTTGTCTTTTGCCCGCCATAATAATAGTGATTGAGTGCAATGTGAGACAAACAACACCAAATAAGACGTACAGTTCACACAGATCACTGTTGTGATCCGACGTCCTTTTATAGCTTCCGCATCACCGTCACATGCGACGTCACGAGTGATGTAATGACGCAACACCAATCGAGATTGGACTAGTTTCATACAGGCTTCAGTCGCGTCGCGCTGAAGGCGTTCCCCAATGTGTCGATTCTAGATGCAGCGCATGTTCCCTCGAAAGGGAACCGTGTTTTTCCCTAGGTTTTCCGCATCACAGACCGTAAACAAGTATGTACCACTTGCAAAAAAAAAGCAACGCAATACATACCATTTGCGGTACAGTAAGTGCATGGCTTCGACATGTCACATTTGTTATGTGTGGCTCAAGACACATAATATAAGATATTCCTTCCGCGGAAAATCTGTTTCTTTCATACAAGTAAGTATCAGGAAAGGCAAGGTGATTTTGTCTGTCCCTAAAAACTCTTTCTCTACGAAGTGCTCATCTAACAATTTGCGCTGAGATGTCTACATAATTTGGAAGAAAAGGTGAAGCCATTGCAACAGACACTGGGAATTAGTAACGTCGTCTGTATGTTTCTTTGCTCACAGCTGATTGGTCAAACTTCAGTCTGAGATCTCGAATCCAGAACATAACCTGCCCCGGAGCAGGTTTGCCGTGCAGCGTAAGATACCATGCCACCTAAACCGGCTTCATGGTACAGGACCCTGGTACCATGTTTTGTTTAACTTTTTTAATTAAATTAAACAATCTGCAGTGCATTATCAACATTTGTCTCAAGTATTCTGTATTATTTACGTTACAACACACCCATTACCCCATAGTGACATCTAGTGCTTATCTCAGGTAACAATCTGATATCATTACACTCCCAGCCTCCGCTGCATAGCATATATTACTGGTGATTGACCTGGTTAGTTATGGGGAAAAGACATGTGTTTGTTTTGAGTAATGAGATGGCACATAGTAAAGCACATTCAAAATGCTCAGCCTAGTTTCACAGTGTGTGTGTGTGTGTGTGTGTGTGTGTGTAGGAGATGGTGGCTTTTCTTTCTTGGCTTTGCACAATTGACACATAAAAAAAAAGTAGACAGTTCGTTTTGTTTGGCTAAGGCCAGAGCCATAGAGAGAAAGAGTTGCGACACTCTTTGATGTCGCCGCTATGGCTGTCACGTGGTTCATGTAAGCCCCAATAGTTCCAAAACATACGCTGGCTGTCATGTTCTTCTATGGGACAGACAGCAGCGATTGCATTATTGAACGGTAAATATAAAATAAAACACACACCCAAGTAATTTTTCAGCTGTTATTGCATTATTGCATTTTGTTAATGTCAGTTTTGCATTTGGAGATAAGTTTTAGGCTATATTTTTGGAGGGAAAAGCTTAGTGTTCATGTTCGCATGGGTAGTAGCACTGGCTTTAGCGGCTCTAACTTAACTTTTCCATATCATTCATCTGATGATAGACGTCTCATGATATTTATTTTAGCACAACTGGGCTGTATTAGGCTATTGATTCCCGTGATTTTGTTTATAAATTTTGATTCAGCCATTAGACCTTGTACATTCGTGATCACGCAAAGAGGTCTACCGTGGCGGTCCGTTCAGAAATCGCTTAGAAGCTAGCTCACTTCTTCTGATGAAAGTGGCCACCCCCAGGACCACAACGTGAAACATTATCATGTTAAGATAATATTATTTTAAGATTAAGCCATACACATTATCAAAACTATAACAGATTAAAAACGAATGTAAGCATGGCTGATACAAATGAAGGTTTTCAAATAAAATATTTTTTATTAAACAATGACAGACAACAAAAATGTGTGCTTGTGTGAGTGTGTGTGAACAAGAAAAACAAAAACCAGGGGCAGGTGATGAAACAGACAGGACTGGTGATGGCCATAACAATCCTAGAGGTCCAGCATTGTTCTCACAAGCCGCTTCACTCAAGACAATAAAACATAATGAAAAGTTAGTATATCCCAAAAAAAATTAATTAAATAAAAGTTGCTATAAAGGTGGCAGCGATTCATCACCGAACTCTTAGCTGACGAAGTCGCGCTAGCTAACTAGCTAGCAGGCAGTGATTGAAAATTGGTTGAAACAACCGACATAAAATATAAATAATTACGCTGTGCATGTACAAATGAAGACCAGTATAAGCATCGCAAAGGGCCTCTGAAACAATATAGACAGTTGACAATTCAAAAGAGGTCGATATTTCAGCAACTTAACTCTGGAACAACTCGACGCGCAGCAATGTAAGTGAATGGTGTCCAATGCCCAAATGACAATGTTTGGAACTATTCCGATCTTCATATCCCGGAAGTAGGCGGTTAAAAGCGCCGCCATTTTTTACAACGGAGGTCTATGGGAGTGTCGCAACTCTTTCTCTCTATGGCTCTGGCTAAGGCTTTTCATTTAGTTACATTTTGCTTAGCAATTTCAATGACTATTAATATTAAGTGAATAATTCACCCCAAAGTTGTCTTTTCCTTCTTTTTTTTTTAATATAAGTGTTTGTCATTTACTCACTCTAATTACATCTATGAAACACAAAATTATAGACATTAAGGGGTAGAACCATGTTCCCTACATAATGTATGCATCATATTGAATACTCATATGCTATAACACACTTAATCTGTTATTTTGTGTTTTGTGAGCCCATCTACATTTTATGAACTGCAGGAATTTGTAAAGCCATGTCCAATGTAGGATTTACTTCCAACTCACTTCCAGTTCCTATTTACGGTAAATGCTGCCTGATCTTGTAAACTTGTTATGAACAGTTTCTTTTTCTGTTTCTGTTTCTTAGATAATGCCGCTTCATCTTTTCTACAACCCTATTTCCGGAAAAGTTGGGACATTTTGCAATAATCTGCTATTTGTTAATTCTCTTGAACCTTTATTTAACTGACAAAAAAAAAAAAAAAAAAAAAAAAACAATGAGAATATTTCCAATGTTTTCACTGACCAACTTAATTGCATTTTGTAAATATAAATAAATTTGAATTTTGATGGCACACTTGATGGACAGAGGCATGATTATCACTGTCACATTACCTTTCCTTTTTTAATTATACTCAGACAGGGCTGAATGTTAACCTTTCAACAGGACAAAGCTCTCTATAGAGTTTAATTTGATATTAATGTAGGCTACAGTTGACTGATTGGTTGCATTGCAGAATGAAAGCCAGTGAGCCAGGGGGTGGGGGGGTGGGGGGGGGTGAAATGCTATTTCATGCATACTGAGTTTTTTACACTGTTAAAGAGTTGGATTCCCATGTTAAACATGGACAAAGTTTCAAAAATTAAATTTTACATTTGAAGGAGCATTTCTGTGCCAAAAATGCTCCTTCCGGTTTGTCACAAGTTTCGGAAAGTTTTTTTCGAGTATGGGCCTGTGTGACGTCAGATGGGGCGGAATTTCTTTATATGGGTCCTAAGGGCACTTCTCCCGGAAAGGCGCGGGCGCGCGCGCAACCGTAGACCAGAGCAAGAGACGAGAGCGAAAGCAGTACGCCATCAGAGCGCTCTGCTCGGCTTTAGGGAAGTCAATGTCACCAAAGAAGTGGGTTTTTGGTTGCCAGGGCAAGACAACCCTGCACAGATTCCCAAAGAGCCCAGCGTTATGGGACCAGTGGATGGAGTTTGTTTTTCCAGAGCATCAACGGAGTTGTGCAAGACTGTTTGTTCCCTGCATTTCGACGATGATTGTTTTATAAACAAAGCCCAGTTCGACGTCGGATTTGCAGATCGTCTATGCTTGAGGATGGAGCAGTCGCAATGATAAAGGTTCACGGTTGGTCGTGCGTTGGAACCGCAGGCGGTGAGTAAAACTGCTTGTCTGCTTCAAATGTCTGAGTGTTGTTAGCTATCGGAGCGTCAGCACAGCTTTAGCTTCGCCCACACGGCACGCCTCCAGCTGCTCGGTTTTTTCCGGAAAGACTCGGTACAGCCTATCTTTCTTTTATAAATATAATAAAACTAAAGACTTTTTGGAGATTTGAAGGATGCAATACTACTCTATAGGTACTCAAGATTAACATGAGATTGACTGAAAATGAGTGTTTCACCCCCCCCCTTTAACTTTACACCATTTAAGAACCTTCACTTTCAAATAGGCCTAATGAATTCTGCTTACTCTTACTAACTAATGTTAGGATGGTGTGTATAGATGAGGCTATTCAAGGGTTGCTCCATTTCTGTTCATTTTAGTACAGTTTTTCTCAATTGCTAAAACACAATTTCGAAACCTTGCTCCATTTTCTGAAAACATTAAACACAAAACCTCATCTTCAAGCACTATTTACAAAACCTACGGAGCCCCTAAAGGGACGTGGTGGTTTAAAAAAAAAAAATCTTTTGCGTTCCCCCGAGAAACTTTGCGTTCCCACGCAAAACTTTTGCGTTCCCTCGCGAAGTTATTTGCGTTCCCACGCAAAACTTTTGCGTTCCCTCGCGAAGTTATTTGCGTTCCCATGCAAAACTTTTGCGTTCCCTCGCAAAGTTATTTGCGTTCCCACGCAAAATTTTTGCGTTCCCTCGCAAAGTTATTTGCGTTTCCAATCTAATGTGAGCTCGGACAGACCCTTCCTGTTTAATGTCCCGCTGGCAGTGTTTCAGAGCTCCGTACGTTAATGGAGCGTTTCATAGTATTTGAACTTGGACTCAAATATAAAGAAATGCGTCAGTGCTTAAGGAGTTCAGTGAAGTTGACTATATTCACATAGGCTATTCGAACTTCCCTATTCTTGAGATAAACGTTGTTAAAACACAAACGACACCTATTTACAATCACAGTAATCTAGACAACGAGCTACAACCCGATTCTCATCAAAACAAGCTTTATAATGAGCACTTAACCACATAAAAAAAATAAAAAAAATAAATAAAAAAAACCCCTCCCCTTTCCCTCTAAACCTCACTTATCGGGCTTATGCTACTCTGAATAATGCCTGAACTTTGTATCTTGAGCACTTCTTGCGCTGCTTTTTGTTTTTTGCCTCTTCATGATGACTCGCTTAATCTAGTCCTACTTTGTAAGTCGCTTTGGATAAAAGCGTCTGCTAAATGACTACATGTAAATGTAAATGTATAATATAGGCTAAATTGATCTCTTTGAGCAGGCGGCTGAGAGACTAGTTCAAAGGGACCGTCTGCAAAGTGCAATATAACCCAAAAAACGACTACGGCATCAACTCATAGTCAAAAATACAAAAATAGTCATTAACTTCAATGTTACAAACTATAGTGCCACCCAATTCAGTTTACGCAGGCTACGCAGCTTTTGCATTATATTTGCTTACTGAATTTGATGGCATTACACTGTACACTGTATGTAGCCTACACTTCACAGTTCACACACAGTGAAGTTATTTAATATTTTTTTCTAAAATGGGTGAAGTTATTGCTTTTATTTCATAATAAATAATCATAAAAATTATGCTTTTTTTTATCAAACTAAGTAATGTAGTATAACCAGCAGGAGAGCAGTGATGTGTGAACTGAATTTGGTGACAATTCTGCACATTTTATATTATTAAACATATTCAATAGCTTCACTGTGACACACTGTACTGACTTCACTGTGACAGTACAGTGTGCAACAGTGAAGCTATTATGTTTAATAATATAAAATGTGCAGAAGGGTTTTGGGATTTGCACTTTACAGACGGCCCCTTATTTGGACTTCGTCTCATTCGTCTGGTTAGAGACAAATTAAAGGTGGGGTGTGTGATTCTCTTTTTTGTCCATTTTTTACGGTGGCCGAGAGAGCTCAACGCGCTGCAAATGAAGAAAACACATGCAAACAGAAAAAAACGCATGCAAACAGAAAAAACACATGCAAATAGAAAAAAACACATGCAAATAGAAAAAAACCCACCAGCGAATAAGAAAACATCTTCATCAGTTTTACAACTCACGTGCGTCCCAATATTCACAACACAACCAAATACGGAAACGCGCTGCAATTACAGAAACGCGCTGCAAAAGTTCACAACACAACCAAATACAGAAACGCGCTGCAAATAGAACAGAACACAACGGAAATGTTTCCGGGGAACCCAATAAGTGACGGACGGACGGCTAGGACGTGCTTACAGCTGTCTACTTTTATTATTTTCTTCTTTTTTTTTTGCAAAACATACAAAGATGACACGTTTATGACATACAACTTTGTATACAATATACAAAATGTATTTGCGATATGTTCAATGTCATAAGAATACTAAAAAGAACAATGAGCTGAAGACTAAAATAAATAAATAAATAAATAAAAAAGATAGAGAAAAAGAACGAGGAAAAAACATTAATCTATACATCAGTTACATTGAACACATTTTGTCATGTTATGTTAAAATAAGTTTCATAAGAAATGTTAGAATGTAGCTATAGGTCCAAATATGAGACGGCAAGTTTTAAAGTTGAGACACTCACACAAAGATATAACACATATTTTAAAAACTTTGTTGTATAAAATGTATATTTATTTGCAACAGTTATGTTAACAGCATTAATACTATATTTCTGGTAAGAACAGCTATTCAGCTGATGGACACGCGCTTCGTTGTCATGGGAACATCCCAGGTGAAAATAATGAGGAAATTACGTTGTCTTTCGTTGCTCCCTTCATCAACATAATGGCACACAAATGCCCCGCTCCCTCCAAAGTGCCCAATTCAAGGGCTCTGCCGTATGCCCTTTTAAGAGAGTAGGGCATAGGTAAAGCCAGAGCCCGCGTCTCTCTGGTAAAGCTCGCGAGCCGTCCGTCCGTCACTTATTGGGTTCCCCGGAAACATTTCCGTTGTGTTCTGTTCTATTTGCAGCGCGTTTCTGTATTTGGTTGTGTTGTGAACTTTTGCAGCGCGTTTCCGTATTTGGTTGTGTTGTGAGTATTGGGACGCACGTGAGTTGTAAAACTGATGAAGATGTTTTCTTATTCGCTGGTGGGGTTTTTTCTATTTGCATGTGTTTTTTTCTATTTGCATGTGTTTTTTTCTATTTGCATGTGTTTTTTTCTGTTTGCATGCGTTTTTTTCTGTTTGCATGTGTTTTCTTCATTTGCAGCGCGTTGAGCTCTCTCGGCCACCGTAATTTTTTCTAAATCACTTGAAATCCTATTCCTAACCCACTTACAGACACTGAGTTAGAAGCACTGAAATGAAAATTAAGCAATTTAATCATCTGTGGAACAGGCAGGACTCAAAAAACTCCAGCCAATCATTTCCAAGACCACCTAGAATCATTGGACTGTAAGTTCGTCAATCAAACGGTCGTACCCCCTCCCCCCATCCCATCCTTTGTGCGTCGAATGGGTGGAGTCAGGGCCAGCGTTGGAGGAAAGAAGGTAGGACCATTTGAGTTGTGTATTTTCAAAATCTGCCGGCTGTTTTGCAAATCCCATACCCTACCTTTAATGTGGCAGTTTGCAATTTTAGGTTAAGTACGACTACGCCACCCGGAAATAGTCCGGGAACCCACAGATTGTTCAGATTGTACAATTGTTCTATCATAGTAGCTTAAAATTGATCAGAAATTACTACTCTCTTTGCTCTTTGCAATTTTTTTTTTTTGGTTCTTCCTCCTCCTTGTACTCCTATTTTTACAGTACTGTACCCTGCATCTCACAAACTTGTCCTTTGTCTCTGTGATACTCTAATAATTGTTCTTTGTTGATATGAACCTGCAACCAGTCAAAATCTATTGATCAGTCAGTACTGTTAACAAATGGTACTGTTACAGTTTTTCTCGATTGTTTACACACATTTTCTGGTACTTGAGACAATGACCACAACATGTAACTCATTCACCAACCCCCTGAGCCAATTCTGCTAAACTACAAGCACAATTCCTGCTTTACACTCAAATTGCAGTTCTAAAACACACTTTTTTCAAAACACTACACACAATTCTCTGCTTTTGGCACAATTTTCATGCAGAAAATCTCTTGTTTTCACAAGGAACACACAGCCATTCAAATATGCACACTGACTCTTCACATGGGCAAACACCCGTCACACAGTTTTACAATTAGCAATCAGAGCTTTAGCATAAAAGGGCAACAGGTGAGCTCTTCAATGGAGCAATGGATGCCAACATTGGATTTTTTTTTTTATTACTGTAACTGTATAGAGTAAATTCTTCTGTTGTTTTGTATGTAGACCACTGTATGTCCAACTTTGTGTTGGTTGGGATGTACACTGTGTACATTGTTCTCTTACGAGAGGTCTCTCGTACTGCGTTTTGTAGAAACGCATTGGGGAAAACCTCTTTTCCACGAAATACTGAAGCCAAAAAATTATCCTTATAATTTTGTATTATTGTAAAGCGCGTTGCAGCAGCACGCGGCCATAGGCGAGACGTCAGGCCGCTTCGCGCCCTCCGTGCTACTTCCCGCCGAAACGGGCGTGGCCTAGCCCTATAAAGGGAGCTCGAGAAGGCTGATTCTCTGATTTTCATCTCTTCAGCGAAGCTCACGCATCGTTGGATCACGAGAGAAGCCACGCGCCGTCTGAGAAAGCACCTTCAGCGGGACGAGCCACTCCAGAAGCTGCTGGCCCACGCCGCCTTTGACCGCCGTTCCACCTGCGCTATCCGGCGCCTAAATCCTTTTCTCTATACTGTGTTTTTTGTGTATGTACCATTTAACACTAAAAGAGCCGGGCGTCTTTTTCAAGACGCCCCCCTTTCCTAGAGGATCTTGCAGCTCTCGCGCTCGCTGACGGCAACCGCCCTCACTCCGAGCCAACTGCCTATGGTGACTCTGAGGACTCACCTGGCATCCTTCTCCGAGGCTGCTCCTCCTGGAAGCGGACGGTCGGGGTTAGTTTTTACATGTTGACGCCCAACGCATCCGAAAACCTGTGTTCCCCCTGTGGCTCAGTGGTGGAATCATAGGTTTTTTGCACGGGAGACCGGGGTTCGAATCCCGGTCTAGCGGCATATATTTATGCCGCCAATGCTTCGCTCTGTCAGTCCCCTGAAGGCGTAGTACCCGCTTGCCTGCAACCGAACACCGTTTCTACGGTTCCCGTGCGTCACTGACGAAAGGAGAATGGAGTGTTTTTAGCCACGGGCGATATCCCTGAAACCGGGCGATATCCACTCTTCTCACATTCTGGCAGCGCGTCCAAAGCAGTAAGTGTGCCCGCTCCTCTGCGCCCACACTTACTCACAGACATTATGAGTCCCTCAGGACTCGCTCAGCTCTCCCTCACTCGGTTAAGCACCGTAGCGGGGTCGAGAGCGAGCGATCTGCCCGCTGTGATCAGCGCGCTCCCCGCCTCGAATGTCACAGGCATGACGCCTATGTTACAGCACGCCAAAGCGCTTCTGTCGGCCAGCGAACAGAGCGCGCTTCGCATCCAACCCTTAGCCAACCACGCAGATGCATGGGCAGCGCTTCCAGGGGTTTCGGAATGGGTGCTAGACATTAAAAAGAGAGGCTACTCGCTACAGTTTTGTCAACGTCCTCGCCGCTTCACAGCGCACGTCGAAACTACGGTGAATTCAGAAGTAGCACACCTACTTCGAGCCGAAATATCAAAACTGCTGAGCAAAGGGGCTATAGAGCCTTTATCTCAAGCTCAAAGCGAAGGGGGGCTGTACAGCAGATACTTCCTGGTTCCCAAAAAAGACGGGGGTCTCAGACCCATACTGGATCTAAGACAGCTGAACAAAGCATTGGCGAAACGCAGTTTCAAAATGCTCACGACCAGAAAAATCCTTTTTCCGCTGCGGCGCGACCGTCCCGCTCAGGAGTTTTCAAAGGATGCTCGGTCTTATGGCCTCAGCATCATCAGTTCTTCAGCTGGGCCTGCTTCGCATGCGCCCTCTGCAGTTCTGGTTGAAAGCGCGAGTACCGCGCAGAGCGTGGGCATCCGGTCAGCTGCGTCTCAAGGTCAATCAGAGCTGTGTTGCAGCTCTGAAACCTTGGAAAGCAAGCGACTGGTACCAATCAGGTGTAAGCCTGGGGACTTCCTCGAGAGTGAAAGTGGTGTCGACAGATGCCTCCACCTTGGGATGGGGAGCGCTGCTCGAGGGCAGACCGTTCTTCGGCCAGTGGTCAGAACGAGAGAAGCTCCAACATATCAACTGCCTGGAAATGCTGGCAGTGGACAACGCGCTGACGCGTTTTCATCCCCAGATAAAGGGCCACCACGTCTTAGTCCGATCGGACAACATGTCTGTGGTGTCCTACATAAATAATATCCCAAAACTTATACAGGCTGGCAGAACGCCTCCTGTTATGGGCTCAGCGCAACCTGCGCTCGCTGAGAGCAGTGCACGTGCCTGGGCTCCAGAACCTGGGACCAGACAGACTGTCCAGGAACAACATTCCGACGAGCGAATGGTCTCTACACCCGCAAACAGTCCAGCTGTTGTGGGAGAGATTCGGCATAGCGGAGGTGGACCTGTTTGCGTCTCACGAAAACGCTCACTGCCCCGCGTTCTTTTCCAAGAGCGAGAGCGCGCTGTCCCAAACGTGGCCGCGCTGTCCGCTCTACGCTTTTCCCCCCGTCTCTCTCCTGCCTCAGGTGATAGAACGGATCAGGGAAACAAAATGCTCAGTGCTGCTTGTAGCACCGCTCTGGGAGAACCAACCATGGTTCCCAGTTCTGATGCAGTTAGCAGACACTGCCCCATGGCCAGTGCCTTTGAGGAGGGACCTCCTCTCTCAGGTCAGGGGTTCGATTTGGCATCCTCACCCGGAATTGTGGTCCCTCCACGTGTGGGCGCTCAACGGGTACCCGCTGACCTCTCAGTGGGAGTGCTAAATACTATCACTCAGGCTAGGGCTCCGTCTACTAGACGGCTCTACGCCTCGAAGTGGTCGGTATTCTCCAGCTGGTGCACAGCTCGGGGTTTTTCACCCTTCGATTGTGGGGTGACGGAGGTTCTCTCCTTCCTACAGGAGCTGTTGGATAAGGGCAGAGCCCCTTCCACGCTCAAAGTCTACGTGGCGGCTATCGCAGCGTTCTCTAAGACAACGCTCGGTCAGTCAATAGGAAGGAACGATTTAGTCATCCGCTTCCTCAGGGGAGCTAGGAGGCTGAATCCTCCCAGACCTCCTTCAGTCCCTATGTGGGACCTCTCTACGGTTTTGGAAGCCATGAAAGGTGACCCTTTCGAGCCTATCCAAACGATTAGCCTCAAACATCTGTCTTTCAAAACAGTGTTTTTGTTGGTTCTCGCTTCAGTGAAGCGCGTAGGTGATCTGGACGCGCTCTCGGTGAGCGCGGCGTGCTTAGAGTTTGGGCCAAGCGACTCAAGAGTCATACTCAAACCTAGGCTCGGTTACGTTCCAAAATCCCTCAACACACCGTTTCGGGCTCAGGTCATTTCCCTGTCTGCCCTGCCGGTGTCGGGCGAGGAAGGGGACGCAAGCTTTCTTTGTCCAGTGAGGGCTCTAAGAGCTTATGTGTCTCGCTCGTCTGTTTTCAGACAGACTGAGCAGCTATTTGTCTCGTTCAGTGGACGTTCCAAGGGAATGGCTGTTTCGAAACAAAGCCTATCCAGATGGATAGTTGACGCCATAGCGCTGGCGTACACTGCCAAGGGCTTACAGTGCCAGTTGGGTGTCAGAGCGCACTCCACGAGAGGCGTCGCCTCTTCGTGGGCTTTGTCTAGCGGGATTTCCTTACAAGACATATGTATGGCGGCAGGCTGGGCCTCGCCGTCTACATTTATAAGGTTTTATAACCTTGAGGTTCCCGCCTTGCAGGCTAAGCTGTTGTCGGTTTAGACGAATCAGTTCTGTCTGATTAGGACGCTGAGATCGTGAGCGCTGCGCGCTGCCGACTGCTATACTATGGGCAGTATTGCGTAAGACCCGCATTTTCCACATTAGCTCAGGCTCCCCGCCTTGTCTATGTGATGTCACGTTATTGCGTCTGCGGACGCTGCTATATATGGACAGAGGGATTCCCCTCCTCTTTCCAGGACTCTCTGTGAGTCCCTCTGGTGATTGTGCACTTTAAATCCTGGGCTTCGCTTCCAGGTTTATTGGTGTCTGATCCCAGCACGCACGGCGTTTTACAATGGGTCTCCAATGCTTTTCTACAAAACGCAGTACGAAAGACCTCTCGTAAGAGAACGTACTCGGTTACTAACGTAACCTCGGTTCTCTCTAGAAGAGGGAACGAGTACTGCGTTCCCTGCCGTGCATGCGATTCACCTGGTTCGCTTCGGCGATGAAAAATCAGAGAATCAGCCTTCTCGAGCTCCCTTTATAGGGCTAGGCCACGCCCGTTTCGGCGGGAAGTGGCACGGAGGGCGCGAAGCACCCTCATTGGCCTGACGTCAACCTCAGGCCTCGCTCGATAGGCTAATGCAGTTGCCGCAGAGCAGCCAATGAGCGAGCGAGCCGTCTCGCCTATGGCCGCGTGCTGCTGCAACGCGCTTTACAATAATACAAAATTATAAGGATAATTTTTTGGCTTCAGTATTTCGCGGAAAAGAGGTTTTCCCCAATGCGTTTCTACAAAACGCAGTACTCGTTCCCTCTTCTAGAGAGAACCGAGGTTACGTTAGTAACCGAGTACGTTTTTGTGGGAAAAATAAAATATATTCGTTACCGTGTATTTGTGTGTTCTGAGTATAAAAACAATATTCTCAGATATTTTACAACACACTTATGTATGTACTGTCTGTAGTAAGTGTAACACTGAACAAAAAAAGGCCTAAATCATTATGATGAATGGAGAAGAAGTGTTTTCCATTCATCATAGTGTTTTACATTGAGCACATCAGTGTTCAACTGGTTCTTATAAATGTCTATTCATATGATGGTTTGTGTATGTCATTTGAAAACAAAATACCATTTTGAGAAGAAATAACATTGTTTTGAATGTAAAGTTTCATTTTGCAGGAGAATTGAGGGGTTTTGCTCATTGTGTGTGTGTTTTTGGATTTGTGTGTAGAGTTCTGAGAATATGAGGCATGCTTTCAGAAAATGTGTGTAAACAATCGAGAAAAACTGTAACAATGTTCAGGGCCATACAATTTGTTCGTTGTACAGTATACAGCCTACAATACACTGTACTATAGTATACAATACTAAAAGGGACAAAAATCAGGAGTAAACGTGTGATCAATGTGCTTCTTCTTGTCTTTGGGCTGGGTCAGGCCAGGTCAGAGCACTTCGTTGACATCACAAGCAATATTGTCCCTCCTCCTTTCTTGCCCTCCTCCTCCCCCCTCCCCTTCCTCTTTCTTGCCCTCCTCCTCCTCCTCCTCCCCCCCTTCCTCTTTCTTGCCCTCTTCCCCCTCTTCCCCCTCTTCCCCCTCTTCCCCCTCGTCCCCCTCATCCCCCTCTTCCTCTTTCTTGTCCTCGTGCTCTCACATAGTTTCTTCTATCCATTCTCAGACTTTCTCCTTCCCACCTTCAACAACCTGTTTGCTCTCTGAACTGGCTTATATTGGTTGTGTCACATTATTTGAAACAGGTTAAATCAATTTTGAGTGGTTGTGTTCAATCAATGACGTGTGTTCTCTATTTGAATTTGATTGTTTCCATTTGTGTTGTTTACCAGTATGGATGACGTGTGCATTAGAGTGCAGAATGTGTTTTGAGAATGAGAATGTGTTTAGAGTTTTGCTGAAAAGTCTAAGTGAGATCTGCAAATTGTGTTTTACCATGAGAAATGGTTTAAGGTATTGACAACAGACTGCACAATTAGCTAAATGAGTTCAGGCAACTGAGAACTTTTTTCAGCCAATGGGTTTTAGTGTTTTAGCAATCGAGAAAAACTGTAACAACTGTGCAACAGTTAACAGCATAAATGCTGCTCTAATTGACTGCACACAAATTGGCCGCACTTCTATTTCCTGGTCTTAATTAATCATATCTGGTCCTTGTGTCATCATTAACTGTAAATCCCCTAACAACATGATCTGCCCATGTTACCAAAACCATGAGTAATTTAACTATAATGATATAAATCAAGTATATATTTGCTGGAAAAAAAGGTTGCTGTGATATCTAAATTTTAGATACCAACAAAATTTCAGTTCTTGATGCCAATTTTAATACCACAGCAAGATGCTATCAAAAGTTGTAAGTAAAAAGTCCTCAAAAATTATTTAAAATAAGTATACAGTCAGTAGTAGTAGAATAAAAAGAAAAAAAAAGCACATCTATGCAAGTCTATTAGTATTCAGCTAAATCAAGCATATAGCGTTAGTTCTGACAGGTCATGCCAGTCATGCTCACATTAGCTGACTCTCAGCTGATCCAAGTCTATCTATAGGAATACGATGCCTATCACAGCATCCAAGGTGCATTCAGTATTATCAGCAGCTTCGCATTGCTTAGGAGCTAATTACCCTAAGATTATGTATCTGATGTTTGAAATAATATGCATTTCAATAAGTGGTCAACAGCACAGACAACTAAAAAAAACAAGAATGGGTGTGGGCATTTTTTATTAGGCATGCAAGCTTGCAAAAATGAAAGTGAAACTGAAATATAGCCTACAGTATATAACTGTTCTGATTTCACTTACTCAATACAAGTCAACTGTACGCCAGGAGAGAGCTGATATAAATATATTGAAGGGGGTGAAAACCAAAAAACAAAATGGGATCATCAGACTCAAAACCAGCGGAAGTAGTGCATGAAGCAACACCACCACCACCACCACCAAATCCAGGTGAGAGGGTCTTTCTTCCATATTTTATATATATACACTACCGCTCAAAAGTTTGGGGTCAGCAAGATTTTTTTATGTTTTTGAAAGAAGTATCTTCTGCTAACCAAGGCTGCATTTATTTGATTAAAAAAACAAACAAAAACAGTAATATTGTGAAATATTATTCCAATTTAAAACAGCTGTTTTCTATGTGAATATACAGTAAAGTGTAATTTATTCCTGTGATCAAAGCTGAATTTTCAGCATCATTACTCCAGTCTTCAGTGTCACATGATCCTTCAGAAATCATTCTAATATGATGATTTGATGCTCAAGAAACATTTATGATTATTATCAATGTTGAAAACAGTTATTTTCATTTTTATTTCATGATGATATGATGAATAGAAAGTTCAAAAGAACAGCATTTATCTGAAATGGAAAGCTTTTGTAACATTAAACACTATCGTTCAAAAGTTTGGGGTCAGTAAGAATCTTAATTTTATTTTTGTGGGAAATAAATTAAATAAATCAATACATTTATTCATCAAGGATGAGTTAAACTGATCAAAAGTTACAGTAAAGAAATTTATAATGTTAGAAAATATTCTATTTTAAATAAATGCTGTTCTTTTGAACTTTATATTCATCAAAGAATTTTGAAAAAAAAATTTGTACATAACTGTTTTCAGCATTGATAATAATAATGAATGTTTCTTGAGCATCAAATCATCATATTAGAATGATTTCTGAAGGATCATGTGACACTGAAGACTGGAGTAATGATGCTGAAAATTCAGCTTTGATCACAGGAATAAATTACAGTTTAAAATATATTATATAATCAATAGAAAACAGTAATTTTAAATTGTCATAATATTTCACAATATAACTGTTTTTTTTAATTGTTTTTTGTTTATTATTTTAATTTTTTTCTAATATGATGATTCATTATCAAAGTTGGAAACAGTTCTGCTGCTTAATATTTTTTCATAACCTGTAATACTTTTTTAGGATACTTTGATGAATTAAAAAAAAAAGAAAAAAAAAAAAGAAGCAAATGTTTTAAAAATAGAAATCTTTTGTAACAACAATATACACTATACTGGTCAGTAATTTGGGGTCAGTAATTTTTTTCTTTCTTTTTTTGAAATAAACCAATACTTTTATTCAGCAAGAATGTGTTAAATTGATAAAAAGTGATAGTAAAGAAGATTTATATTATTAGAAAATATTTTGTTTTTTATTTTGAATAAATGCAGTTCTTTTAAACCTTTTATTCATCAAATATATTAGACAGCAGAACTGTTTCCAACACTCATAATAAATCAGAATATTAGAATGATTTCTAAAGGATCAAGTGATAGGCTGGATGTCACATGTGACACTGATGAGCAGAAGAAACTTCTTTCAAAAACATTAAAAATAGTAATGTTTCCAAACTTTTGGCCTGTACTAATATATATATATATATATATATATATATATATATATATATTATACAGAACACATACCATATACATTCTCAGAGAGAGATACTACCAAATTATTGTTAAACTTAATTGCTATATGTTTTTCCATAGAACTGGATAAACCATGGAGGAAATTTGACTGGGGGTAAGCCATTCATATAAGCTATTCTGTATGCAGACCAGTACTTTATTTCATTTTTATGTGCAGGCATATCTTTGTGCATAGCAGTAAAAACACTGATCTGTTCAGATAAAACTGCAAATACTGTGTAAGGTATGAATTTATTTCCCTGTAAAATATTATTGGTATCTCTCCCCAAACATTTTACCAACTATAATTATTTGTTGTCTTAAGAAGGATCACAATCTTGTGCATAACATATCTGAAATAATTCTGCTCAAGTTTTCTTTTTTTATATGGGACTGTTGATTATTGTACACTTATGATTGGCCATGATACATTTTTAACATATTATAACATTAATAATTGTATTAATTATTTAAGCATGAAAATGTATCCAACATTTACTTGATAAAATGACAAAAAGTAGAAAAATGACCCATTTTATCCTCAGAAGTTGATATCATTAATGGCAATATTGGCATTGAAACGGTCAGATAAGTGATTTGGTAACAATACCTGATATCAATCCCTTCATTCAGTTCACGTTGATTTAACAGTTGATTTTTTTTAACAGAGTAATACTCGAAAATACTTGGCTAATAAAGGATGAATATGCTTATAAAAATGGTTTCCTCAATTTGAATGATTCAATAATATTTTATATGCAATCTGAAAAATAAAAACGTACTTGGTTACTTATATTAGGCTACAGTATGTAACCTCAGTTCCCTTAGAGATAAGGGAACGAGTACTGTGTTGCAAACGCTATGGGAAAACTCCTTTTTTCGAGAATATTGAAGCCTTTATTTTAAAACGCATAGCAGCTGCACAGCGAGAGCATCATAGCTCGTCTGAGCGAGCTGATTGGCTGTGCTGCGGCAACTGCACGAACCTATGGTGAGTCAGCAGAGGCGTGCGGTCCAATCAGAGTGCTTGGCGCCTTGCCAGCCTCGAGCGCGCCAATATGGGCGTGGCTGAAGGGTATGAATTCAGAGAAAACTCGCCATATGACAGGTTTAAATCGACTGAAGCAAAGTACCTGATATGAGCGAAATAGCACGGCAAGGCAACGCAGTACTCGTTCCCTTATCTCTAAGGGAACCGAGGTTACATAAGTAACCAAGTACGTTCCCTTACGAGAACGTTCCCTCGTACTGCGTTGCAAACGCTATGGGAACCCGTTTTAAAACGCCGTGCTATTCGCCGGTGACTACTCTGAAGGTGTCCGGGGAGCCCCGGGACGTATAACAGAGTATTCTAAGTCATTATAGACCAGAAATGTCGGGCCTTAGAATGATATACACTGCACATAGTGAAGCACAAAGGGCCACTGCGTCATACATAGGTCTTGGTCGAAAGAGCCAGGGACCTAGAATATATTACACATAGAGAGTGCAAGGCCACCGCAGGATGGGTCTGGGTTATACATGGGCCTGTGTCAGAAGAGCCTGACAGTCATCCAGCCAATCATTTAATTTGTTCCGAATGGAAATAAGTAGACATAAGTAGACCTTTATGTTGACCTTTATGACTCGAGTAATTGTCCTCTAAACCATCAGGAATCAGAGGTGAGAAGAAAGCTATAACACATGACGTGACAATGTTTATTTTAGTACACCACCACCAATACCACACTACAAAAAGAATCGTGTAAAACCCAGTAGATAGCCTTGGTTATACTTTCGCCTGGCTCCGCAGCGCGAGTCTCCGCAGACTGCGCGCGCACCTCCCCAAACGGACGAGGCGTTTATACTTGACGCGCTCGCCGTTGTACTATTCTTTGAAACGACAGGGGGCGACTCGAGTAATGTCCTCTAACCATCAGGAATCAGCGGTGAGAAGAAGAAAGCTATACACACGTGACACTGTTTATTTTAGTACACCACCACCAATACCACACTACAAAAATAATCGTGTAAAACCCTGAGATTATTACTCGTGACAATAAAACAAAATATATGGATATGAGAATGTGTATACAACATAACTAAATTAACGATCTCTGACATATTTTCTAATTTCACTAAACATTTCATTAAGTTTCGTGAACATTTTTATTAAACATGGACCTTTGTGTTCATTAAAAATACTTTTTATGCTATTGTATGCTACTCTTTTATGCTATTTTTTAAATGTAAGCAACTCATTTAGACGTGCAAACTGGGTGCCGGTGTGTTGAGAAGTTCGAGCTCGGCCAGATTCGGCTCGAAGTCGTTCATCTTCGGATGCGGCGCCGCGTACGACCGCCCACACGACCGCCCACACCGCAATGACGGCATTTTTGCCGCGCGCACCTTCGCGCTCGTGCGGACGCGTCGAGTATAAACCTGGCTTAACGCTTTAACGCGCTAAACGCCTAAATGGCTAAACGCCATTCGCGCCACAAGACCTCCAGACGCGCGTAAACGCGTCTTAAATCACTCACTTCGCGCCAGACGCTCTATTCGCGTTTGGTGTGAACGCAGCATAAAGCCTCTGTTATACTCCAGTTTGGACGCGTACACGACAGCTGCGCACAGCTCGGACGCGGACTACTTGTATTTATACTTTCTGCTGAGGTCCGCTCGGTGAACGCGTTCAACGCATGCGCAGTAGATCGGTCGGGACAGTATAATCGATAATATTTTTTATATTTATAGTTTATATTTGCATTTACGTCAAAACCTAGACACTTTCAAACATCAAAATTACATTTATTAATATGTATTCGTGTCAAAATGATATATAAACATCTTTTCATATTCTATTTTACCTGGAAATCCTTCCAACAGGCTTGCAAAAATAGGCATTGGTTCTATTTCTAGCATGCACGCGTTTTCCGTTTTTTTTTCAAATTCGGCGTCCATGTTATTTCCATCTCTTTCGCGGTTTTTAACCTAATGAACGCGCGCCCTTTTGACCGCGCGGTCACAAAAAATGGGAGGCACGCGGCTGTCCAAGGAGCCTCCGTGCGCACCCCCGATGACGATTTTTACGTCACGCGGACCCTCGCGGTCGCGGAAAGTATAACAGAGGCTTTAGGCGTCGAAGATATCGTCATCTCCGTTGTTTTCTGCAAACTTCAGAAGAAAAATGCAAAAAAATATCTGTAACTCACGCAGCTGACGACGACATCTTGGAAGTTTGTGATAAACATTGGCGCATCTCCTGTGACGTAGGCGCTAGCGACGATGTATAATGACATGTAACGTGTAGTAGTGGTGTCCAATTTCTTAGGGTAATATTTTCACCCCTACGCCTTGACACTCTGTTTCAAGGGGCAAGGGTAAGGGGTAGGCAAAGGGCTAGGGGTAGCTTACTGAAGGCGGAGCGTTTCGACCAATCAGATGAAAGGGGCGTTTCAGCGCCGCACACATGTACAAATGTAAAATCGAGCCTAAATCACATTTTTCGTTTTTTTAAACTAAACTAAAAAAATAAATAAACGAGCTGGTTTTCATTTCTCGTTATTCCATTCCAAACATGAAATGAAATGATCAAAAAGTACATGGACCGAGCTGGTTTTCATTTCTCGTCATTCCATTCCAAACAGGAAATCAAATGACCAAAAGATACACGGACCCAAATCCTTGTGGGAATTTCAGTAGTACAAACGTATCATGTAATGAACAACAGCCTTTTAAGTAGCCTTTTACAAGTAGCCTACAAACAAGTAAAAGTAAACAACATTTTTAAGTATGCTTATTGCAATGCTTAATAATAGTTGACAAATGTTTCTAATACATTTTAAGTTGGTACTGTACATTGTAAATGTAACAATCTTTTTCAAAATATTAAAATGATAAATACATAAATATTTAAAATATATTGCAGTAGGCCTAAGTGTTTATAAAGTAGGCTACATATATTTTAAACACACTAAAAGCTTAATCATTTTGCTACGTTCTTACACAAAGTACTCATAAAATGTACTTTAAGAGCAACATAAGTATATGTTTTCTTTAAATACATTAAAACTTTACTAAAAGTATGCTTGTGTTTAGCATATTTCTTAAAAATGTGACTAAGCATATATTTATTCTAAAGTACTTATAGTGTACTTTTTAGAAATATATTAAGTATGCTTGTGTTTAGCAATTTTTTTAAAAGTGTAACTAAGCATATATTTATTACCAATGTAGTGCACTTTTTAGAAATATGTTAAAAGTATGCTTGTTTTTAGCATATTTCTTAAAAGTATAATTAAGCATATATTTAGTACCAATGTACTTATAGTGCACTTGTTAGAGATATGTTAAAAGTATGCTTGTTTTTAGCATATTTCTTAAAAGTATAATTAAGCATAGATGTTTATTACCTATGTACTATAGAAATATATTAAAATGCAATTCAATGTATTTTTAATGCACTTCAAATAAGCATGTTGGGAATACAAATGTATTATAAACATACTACTTGAATTTCAAGTATGTTTTAAATACATTTAATAGGTCTACCACGTATTTTTCACATGCTTGATTAGTGATATTAAAGTGTACTTTATTTGTGTTACAAGTACATCACAAATTCATTATGAGTGTCTTCGAAACATACAAGCAATATACCATAAGTGTATTTATATATGTATATTTTTATTATTATTATTATTGTATATTACAGTATATGTATATATATATATGTATATTTTTGCCGTTTTGCCTTTTATTAGGATATAGTAGCTAGACAGGAAGTGAGGTGGGAGAGAGACAGGATCGGGAAAGGACCAAAAGTATATTATATTTGAGTAAAAAGTATATGTTCAGTAATACCTTTGGTTCCAAATACTACAAATTGCACACTTTTTCTTCAATAACAAATGCATATTAATAAACAAATAATACTTAGCTATACTTTGTACAAAACACTAGTGTGTATACTATAGCCTAATGTATTTTGAAAGTATACTTCAAACGCAATGTTACAATGATCATTTCCAGCACACAGTTAAAATATACCCAAAATATATTTTTAATAAAATGCATATAAATAAACTTTTAAAAAATAAACTGAATTTTTACTTCAAGTATTTTTTTCTAAAATATGTTTTTAGAAAATATACTAAAGTACAATTATTATAAAGTTTGTTAAAAGTTGTATTGTGAAAATATGTAAAAGCATGATGCTAATATACTTTTAATATATTTAAAGATAGTAAAAAAAAAAATGTGTTAGTATATTTGCAATGTACCATTGAAAGAGGGAATATATTTCAAATACAATAAAGTATACTTTGTTTTATTTTTTACTAAGGAAGACTAAACTGAGTTATTAAGAAGTGCAATAGCTCCACTGGGAATGGCGTCCATAACTATGGCAAAATCACGTGTGGTGACAGAAGCTTTAAGTGAAGTTCTGTAAATTCTTGTTTTGATTTGACAGACAAAAAGAAACCCTAAAAGAAAAGCTGGAAAACTTCAAACCGAGTTCTCCATATGTAAAGGACTTCAAGATTCTGGTTGCTGGACAAATTGGAGCAGGAAAGTCCAGCTTTATTAACTCTGTCGATAGTACCTTTCAAGGACGGATCACCTCTAGAGCGCTAGCTGATTCAGTTGCTGGTGGTGACAGTTACAGTTTCACAAGAAAAGTAGGTATTTGTCACCTATACCATTTTCTAAAAGATCTAGAAATGTCATTTGAGCTACTCTTGAGCATTGAACATTTTAGTAAATCAAATGAGAATTTCTTGGAAATTGTTTACAAATGTTTATGCCTCTATATTTTTGGTCTTCACTAGCTCAAAGCATATACCATCAGAAGTGGGAAAAAATCTTTGCCCTTCGTCTTCAAGGACATAATGGGCTTAGAAGCTGAGGCAATGGCTGGGTCACAAATAGAGGACATCATCAACACTGTGTTTGGATATGTGAAGGACGGCTATGAAGTAATAAACCACTACATTAACATTTTAACAAGGTTTGTGTGTGTGCAATAGGTTTGACGTTTAACATATATTGCTTATTTCCAATCTTAGTTCAATGAGAAGCAGGCACTCACTCATAAGGATCAACATTACGTCAGTGACCCTACCCTCTCCGATCAAGCTTTCTGCCTGGTGTACGTCGTAGCCGCAGATAAACTCCAACTTACAGATGATACACTTATTGAGAAGCTGAAGATCGTCCGCAAGACAATCAGTGAAAAGGGTAAATCTGACCTCTGAATGTTTGATTATGATTTTCATTCATGAGTTCACATACATTACATTACATGAGAGAGAAGCGGACATAAAGTGGGTTGGGTTTGTGTGTGTTTTTTCAGTGCGTAGATAGACAAAATCCTATGGAATTCCAAAGCTGCCAATATTAAAAATAAATAAATGCATAAATAAATATACAAATAAATGTAAAAAATAAAAAATAAATAAATATACATAGAAAAGCAAAAAAAAGAAAATAAATAATTATTTATACATTTATTTCCTTATTTATGTATATATTTGTTTTTTCCATATTTATTTATTTCTTCTTTTATTTATTGATACATTTATTCATTTATACATTTATTTATTTCTACATTTATTTATTTTTACATTTATTTATTTATACATTTATGTATTTCTACATTTATTTATTTCTTCATTTATTTCTTCCTACATTTCTTCCTGCGTAGGGTAATGAGGAGGGCGTGGTTTACCTCAGACATAGCAATCAAGCTCAGAGTAAGCGAAGGCGAAGGGTTGAGGCCACAGTGACACCCTGTGGCGAAATACAATAAGTATAGCTCACTGACGTTGATATGGTCTCTGTGACTGCGAGGTAAATGGTCAAAATCCTAAATCTTACTGTGTGACATGGATAGGCTAGCCTACTCTTTATTCCGGACAAGGCCGTAGAACATCGTTTGGTCTGGATTTGTAAAATGTCCTGGGCTAACAAACATGAAACAGGGGCTCTGAAACGGAAGCGCTTGATATTTTCCATTTTTCGGTCAGAACTCACGGAAAGGAAGCAGGGCACATATAGGCTACAGTGAAGTCGACGCAAGCATATTGACCAATGCTTTTGAAACGAGACCATTGCATTTTAATGTAGCCTAATTTGAATGCGAATTCGCAACCTCTCATGTCCAAGTTTGGACATGAGAGGTTGCGGATCCGCATTCAAATGTGAATCAACTCGCTACACTAACTGGCAGTAGCCTATAGTATGGCTACCATTTATACTATATATTTTGCCATAGTATTCATTTACTCCACAAGAAGGGTTAATTGAAGAGAAAAGAAAGAGAAGAGCGACAGCAGTTGAATTTCGGGGCTGAGCTCCGTCGGGTTTGTCTTGACAAATTCGGACCAACAACAAGATCTAAAAGCTGTTGAATTTGCTGCCATGGCAGGCAAAATTTATTTTGAATGGCAGATTCTGACATGATAGCCAGGGGACTAAGGTTTTCACGGATCATGAAATAGTGCACATAGAAATGTCTCTGTGGACGGCGCCGTCTTTTATTTCAACCCGTTATATTCGCTGTAGGCTATCACTGCAATAGTTTGACCAAACTCCCCACCACAATCATTCCCTTTAAATAGACTCCATAATGGTTTGCCAGCTGATGATGATAACAATAGCCTAATAATAATAATAATAATAATAATAATAAAAAGAAAGAAAGAATGATAATAATTAATACAAATAAAAAAGTTATGTAGGCTACTAGCTATTTTTTGTTATGTTTTTGGGCTACAGAAATTTTTATAAAATTTCACAATAAATAATTTGATTTGATCTTTGAAGTAGCCTATTAGATAGAGATAGCTTCGATATTTGATCACTATAGTTGTAAATATTCAATCGACTTTTCTTAAATTCAAAACAAAATATTAATGCATTCGTAATTTCCATTTCTGAATAGTTGCTATATGGTCACGCAGGTTTGCGCATTAAACTCATGGCCCCGAAAAATAGCCTATCAACAATTATGTTGTTTCCCCGAACATGACCCCTCTCTGCCAACTTTTTGAACATTTGGTCATTTATTTATTATTATTATTGTTATTATTTAAATAACGCATAGGCCTAAATAGAAATGATCAGAAACATATCCACAGCTGAACCGCTTTCAACACGTCGAGTTGTCTTTGATTCTGTGTATTTTAAGGAATCAAACGAGTGGATTGAACTCACTCATTAAGACAGTGACTTGCTGCCACCTGGTGTCTGTTTTAGTTTCATATTAAACGTAGGCCTATCACTTCATTGATTCCATCATGTCATATTTATGTCTTCAAAATGTAAAACACTTTATAATATTTTTATGCACTTGTAGGCTAATTGCTGTGTAAATGCATTAAGATCTCTTTGATGGCTCTGATGAAGCTCTGGTTGGATTTTAGTGGTAGGCTAACTGCCCTACAGTCTTATCCTCTAACTGAATTTATCGATGTGGATTAACGTGACGTTCATACATTTAATAAGGTTGCCCCTGGACATGAGTTTATGGAGGTAGGCTAAAGACTACCACCGCTTAATAGAATAAAAAAAAATGTTTCTGTTGCTGTCAGTATTGTTTTTGGAAATTAGGCTACATTAAAATGCAATGGTCTCGTTTCAAAAGCATTGGTCAATATGCTTGCGTCGACTTCACTGTAGCCTATATGTGCCCTGCTTCCTTTCCGTGAGTTCTGACCGAAAAATGGAAAATATCAAGCGCTTCCGTTTCAGAGTCCCTGTTTCATGTTTGTTAGCCCAGGGCCGGGTTTCCCGATAACGATGTATCTTAGCTCTTAAGAGCGCTTTCTACGTGCAAACTTACGAACGCTCGCAGCAATTCCACGAGCGTTTCCCAAAAATGCACTTAACATGAACGCGCGAGAAGGCGCTCTACGTGCTACTTATTGCTGTCCATTCGCGAAGTGCTGAAACATAACCTTATATGGAATCGTATTCTGAACGTTTAACCTAATAATTGTCATCTGTTGTGGATTAGCAATCAAGACAAGTATATATAAAGCACCTACAGCCGGAGGCACTGACAAAATGGCTGAAAAACAAAACAAACAAACAAAAAAAACACACGAAAAGATACCTTTCAAAAATATGAAATTGATGTCCTTTTAGAGGAGATAGAGCGAAACAAAGATGCAATTTTTAGCAGAGTTAAAGGATTTCTTTTATTTATTTTTTTGTTCATTCATTTAATTTTGATTAAAATTATTAGATTAAATTATTTCTATTTTTTTTCTGACCTTTTTAATTATTTAATTTATACATTAATTTAACAACAACAAAAAAGAGTAATAAAGTGTACAATAAAGTACAATCAAAACCTTATATTATAATCACATACATTTGAATAAAGTTAAAGGTGTAATCTGCCGGTTGTCCTGCAGGTGTCCTCATAAATCTGTCTTCTTACGATGCACTTGGGGATGTACGATTACTCCAGAGCACTCGTAGATCTACGAAGATTTTCAAGTGCTACTTAAGCTAGGATGCTTTTGTGAAACAGACCGTAATATTAAGATCAGTCGTACGATCGTTTTTACGATCAACTTAGGCTTACGATGCTTTTGGGAAACGCAGCCCAGGACATTTTACAAATCCAGACCAAACGATGTTCTACGGCCATGTCATGAATAAAGAGTAGGCTAGCCTATCCATGTCTCACAGTAAGATTTAGGATTTTGACCATATACCTCGCAGTCACAGACCATATCAACGTCAGTGAGCTATACTTACTGTATTTCGCCACAGGGTGTCACTGTGGCCTCAACCCTTCGCCTTCGCTTACTCTGAGCTCGATTGCTATGTCTGAGGTAAACCACGCCCTCCTCATTACCCTACGCAGGAAGAAATGTAGGAAGAAATAAATGAAGAAATAAATAAATGTAGAAATACATAAATGTAGAAATAAATAAATGTAAAAATAAATAAATGTAGAAATAAATAAATGTAGAAATGAATAAATGTATAAATAAATAAAAGAATAAATAAATAAATATGGAAAAAAATAAATATATACATAAATAAGGAAATAAATGTATAAATAATTATTTATTTTCGTTTTTTGCTTTTAAATGTATATTTATTTATATATTTATTTATTTATATTTTCTTTTTTACATTTATTTGTATATTTATTTATGTATTTATTTATTTTTAATATTGGCAGCTTTGGAATTCCATAAAATCCAGATACAGGCTGCATTTCAATGCCAAGTGCAAACAGGGCATGTTACAAGGCTCAAATTGGCTGCTTTTTGATATGACCCAGACAATGTATGTGGGTCAGTTATGTATGTACAACAAACTGCCATGTGCTCAATTTTTGAGGAAAAAACTTGTTTTAGAACCTTTATTGCCTCTGCATTTGCTGTAGGGATTCCTCAAGTGGTTGTCATGACCAAAGTGGATGAAGCATGTCCGCTGGTCAACAATGATCTAAGGAAGATCTACACTAGCAAGAAGATCAAACAGAAGGTATGTGATATAATCCAAAGACAAACACATTTCAATTTTACATATTGCAACTATATTTTGCCCTTGTTGATCTGATTCTGTCTAATAGCCACATCTAATTTTCTGACCTAACATTGTATTCCTATCCAGATTCAGATGTGCAGTGACAAAATTGGTGTGCCAATGTCAAACATCTTCCCACTGAAGAACTACCATGAAGAGATTGACACAGATGATGACATTGATGTTCTGATACTAAAGGCACTTGAACAGATTGTTTATATTGCCAATGATAGATTGGTGGACATTCAAAGCTGTTAAATCTCACATATATTGCATTTGAAATGTGGGTCATTCTTTGATTGTGATACATTTTATAATCACAGGAACATAATTTTGTGGATTAAAATTAATATTGAGAGGATTATGTTTTGTGTTTAGTTTTACAAATATATGTACAATCTGGGACTCTTAATCTAATGTAAACCTGAAAATGAATATAAATATTCAGAAATTGATTTTTTTAAGAAAAGAAAAGTTATGATATAAAATCCTTCTACATTTAACAACATTACAGTTTTTTTTACGATTGCTATGACAGATTTTTATACTTTTAACAATTTTCTTAACACAGTTAGCACTACATCCGTCTGTGTAAGCTATACTATTAACACATTTCGTGTTGCTTTAACACAAAATGCATACAATTAACACAAATTTAAAATGCTTGAACTTCTTTTACACACAAGCTCAAACAAGAACAAAACAATGGATTTTTACTGCCAAATTTACCAATGCTTTAACACTGTATGTCAGAACAGATAACACCATGTTCTAAACCTAACCTTACAGGCTAAAGTCAAGGTAAACAGCTGTTTATATTGTGAATTGAAACACAAATATATCCCCTGTATTTTATTATATTCTTAAATAAACAGCTGATTTAATTATGCAAATAATTAGAAGATGACTTTTTTTTCTTCTGTTTTATTCTTTTGGTGCTTTTTCTGTTCGAATATTTTGTATTTTCACATTATTCCATTGCTAGTGAGAAACAGCTGATTGAAGTTATGCAAATATGGGACAATGTGGCATTCCACCATTCCCGTCTAGTCACAGCCTGGTTTGACGTCCCTTCAGAGGATGATGTCTATTTTCCTTGCCCCTTACTTCCCTTTCCTCAACCCCCATTGAGGAGTTTTCTCAGCCAGGAGATGAAAGGTTTTTGACCATAGTCCACAGGACCAAATGTCCCTCCTGTATGCAAAAGATGCTGCATACCAAGACATCACAGCTGATCACTGCCAGGGGTGGATAAGACATGTTACTGTAAAAGATTCTTCCCAAGATGCCGTGCCAGGGAAGATATCAGGTGTGATGTGGATTAGAACATGTGGACAAATGCAGAAGACCGCGCAGATTATGGCCTTTTCTGTTTGTATATTTTGTATTTTCACATACAGTACTGTAATACTGTAAATGGCAGCTATATTGCATATTTTTGTTATCTTGCAGACATGTCCTGTTGCAAATAAAGCCGTTACTGCAGCAATTCTGTCTCTGCATGTCTTCTTTTTTTCACAAACCATACATTCTATAAAGCTACTCTAAGAAGGGTCATTTACAGTATTTTGTTGAATTGAATTTCTGCTGCAAAAAACAACAACAACAAAATGCATGCATTTACATTACAAACAAAACAAAAATATAGAGACTTCCAAAAAAAAAAAAAACTGCAGTGCAAAACACAATCTATGATCAATACAATATACTGTCTGTTGTATAAGGGCAGACCTGACACATAAAATAATGCAGTTTCTGTAATTTCAGCTGATGATAGTGTTTTTTTGTCATTGTGTTATGATTGACTAAATGTTCCTGTTAGAAGAGAACATATGTTAGTGTTTTGAATAATTATTTGATTTTGAAACATGTTTGCAGTGTTTTGTTAGACATTGTGTATTGTGTTAGTGTATTATTGTATTTTGAAAATTAGTTTTGGAGTTTAGTTTACAATGTGTGATTTTGAGCATGAAATTAACTGTTTTGCCAATTGTGTGTTTTAGGTGTGTTGGTGCATTAAGAGTTTAGGAAATTTGTTAAAAGTATTGAAAAAATTGTCATAGCGATTGTAAAAAACTGTAAATTAGTAATGTGGGAATAATTCTGTGACACACTTGTATTTTAGATTCTTCAAAACATTTATGAACAAAATAACTTTTGCTTATTGAGATCTGTTAAATAAATCCTTTTAATCTTAAGTTTCTCTTATATGAAAACTTGGCGGCTGCAGTTTCAGGACCGCAGTTCTAAGACCCAGGTGGTTTAGTTACTTTGTAAATTGTATCAAGATATTTAATCTCAGGAGTATTTTTTTTTTTTTATATAAATGTGATTTTTGATGTATATCAATCTTTAAACAACTGAAAAAGTGGAGTAAGTCTAACTAATTAGCTCATTATCAGGTAAAATAAAGATTGAATCAGCATATGCAGTCACTAAATTACAGATATTTTAAAGGTTGTAGAGAGGCAAGAGAAGACTCAAGAATGATTCAAGAATGTATATTTATGTCATTTTTGCAATAACAACAGCATGCACCAAAAAGAAACATTTGTTTAACTTGTTCAACTGAAATATAGATCTCTGATTTAACACTTATGCACTGTTGGAGTTGTAAAGAGAAAGCCAAACAGAATATTCATGTTACTGATGTCTAATTCCAATCTCCAAATTTGTAAGTATATAAGAGCAATACCCACCAACTGAATGGTCTCCCTTCTTTCCTCATTATTTGTCACTTTTTCTGTTAAATTCTTCCACTTCACTGAAATAGTTATCAGAGAACAATCACTGTTGTGTTCACATAAATATCAGCAACAAAAGGTTACAGTGGGCATTGTGCAAAAATAATTAATAATCTACTCTGACATGTAATGATAATCCGGACCAGAAAGGAAGACATTCCAGAGGACAGCCAGGGCATATATGATGGCCTATGAAAAACGTTAATATAAATATACTATTATACATGGGTCCATACACGAGTAGCGCTAGCATGCAGTAAATACAGTAAATTTTGTAAGTGCAGGAGCAGAACACATAGACACATTACATGGTTCAGCATTCCTCTGGAAAAAGAACACCACAGATGAACTGCACTTCATACTTAATACTCATTGTTTTACCATATTAGTTAAGTATAAAGTTTCACACTAATACAGTAAGCAATATGTAAATCTTACACAAATCAACATGCTTTTGTTATCTTTTTAAGTTTAATTAATGTGCTGGCTAGATTTACTTATTATAGTAATTAAAACTCAAAAAGGATTCATTAAATCATGGCCACGAATTAAGAACATCGTAGTAATTAATAAAACTAGCACACAAATTCTAAATTTGTGGGAATTAATTATTAATTCATAGTTAGCAGCTCTCACTTTGGCTATATAAACATTGCTTTGTTTAAACGTTATAAAATAAAACTGAATTGAATATGGGTACTCACAGTCTGATTGGTGTCCATGTCGTACATCTTAAATTAGTGTTTTTGGTTCAGTAGGTGGCGCTGTCACAAAAAACTAGGGTCCTGGAACTGGGGTCCTGAAACTGCAGCCTCTGGTTGTGCAGGAATACCCTTCTCACCCATTTCCCTAAACTATAAACTTCCCCTGTTTTGACACATGGGTCAGATTTGTTGAACTGTCACTGCAAAACTCTACACAAAAATCCCTTCATTTCTCATTGCCTACACCATGTTGCAATTTAGAAAGCACTAGCATTCAAAAGTGTTCACTCAAGTCAGCACAGCTTCAACTAAATTAGCACACAATTACCCAAGTGGAAACACTAAGAGTCAAAATTGATCACACACACCAATCAGAACCTTCAATAGATAGATAAAAGGGCCAGAGTCAGTTCATTCCGTTTTGGAACAATGGATCCAGAAAGACATGAAGGAAGAGTCGAGGACACTGGAGTGAAGGAGGAGGAGGAGTAGTAGATGGGAATGGAGGAAGAGGAGGAGGAAGGTGAAGGGCAAGGAGACAAGTCTTGGAAGAAATTCGTGCCACTCTAGTTGCCCATGTCTTTGTCCATGACTAGGGAGGCTGGGCTACGAGGAAGGCCAAATTTGAGTCGCTTCACCGTTGCCTCGATCATAAGAAAAACAGGTAGATGTACTTCAGACTGCTCTCTACTGTATTTTTTGAGAGCTGTACTATGTACTGTTACAACACATACATCTACTGTACGTGTTGCACTATTAATGAATTTTGAATTTATTGCACCAGTGTGTTAGACTATGTTGTAGTGTGTGTGATTTTGAGGGCTTGTTTGTGATGTCTGAGGGCAAAGTTTTTTTTTTTAACAATAGTGAATGGTTTTGAGTGTACATTTTTCATTTTGACCTGCAAATAGGATGTTTGGGGAACTGGGTGAGACGTTATGGATTTGTGTTTACTGTTTTGAGAATATGAGGCATAGTTTCAAGAAATGTTTAAAGGGGTCATGACATGAGAAACCAAATTTGCCTTGATCTTTTGGTATATAAGAGGTCTTTGTACCATTAAAACGTCCTGCAAGTTTCATAGCTTAAGACGTCCTCCCCATTATAAACGAATCATTTATTTAATCAAGCTCTAAATACAGCTCGTTCTGGATCCATGGTATGAAGTGACGTCACGGTACGAAGTGACGTAGCAGTCGTTTGCATATGACCGCCTCCAGTGTAGACAACTACGCTTCAAGCGCAAGATAACTACCTCATTTCAGGAGGGGACTTACAAGAGGGGTGGGATGGTACGCTGAGACGCCGCTAAGGCCAAAACCCCTCTTTAAAGGTTATTTACCCAATTCAATCTGTAATCTTTATATAATATAAGAAACTGGAATCGTTTGCGCAAGAGACAATTGAAAGTTTGGAGTCTTATATCGACGCATACTGCGACAGAATGGCAAAACCCGAGAGTAAGCGTGGAAGAAGCGAACTGGGCTCAAGTGGCACAGAGGAGGACTGTTTGCTTACCACTGAAATGCATAGTATTAAAGACGCTTTGGACGGCGTGAACAGCAAACTTCAAAAGCTGGACATGCTAAATCAACTATCGGAAGATGTGAAAGACATGAAACAATCACTGGAGTTCTATATAGCTATGGTCGACGTCCTCAAACAAGAGAACGCGTCGCTGAGATTAGAGGTCAATAATCTCAAACAACTGACCACTGAACTCCAAGGAAACAATACCAAAATATCAGAAAGCATTTTGGATCTACAGAGTCGGAGTATGCGAGATAATATAATAATCCATGGTGTGCACGAGACAGCGAAGGAAACTTACCAAGTCACAGAGCAGCTGGTGAAAAAGTTCATGACGGATCAGTTAAAAATGGAGCAATCCGTGGTGCAGAACATTCAACTTGCTAGAGCGCACCGGATCGGGAAACCCAAAGAAGCGAAAGATAAACCTAGACCCATCGTGGCAAAACTTGCTGTGTCGAAGGATAAATCCACTATTATGGCAAGAGGTCGGGAACTGAAAGGATCCACTTTCTCCATCACGGATCAGTTCCCTCCGGAGATTATGAAGAGACGAAGGCTACTTTATCCAGTCATGTCGGAAGCAAGGAAAAGGGACAAAATGACGCGTCTAATTGTAGACAAGCTTTACATTAATGGAGCTTTATATCGAAATTCCCAGATAACATATTGGTTGTCTGGAGGTGACGGCGCTGGTAACTTGTAGCATGACCAGACAATGTAAACATCGCGCGATCTGATGACGTCGCACACAACTGGTCTCTAAGCAACGAGCCTAACATGAAATAACTGGCTTTCACGCTTTCACGGGGCCATTGAGGTGGAGAAGAGAGATTTCTGTTTATTATGGACTCTAAATGGATAAAGTGGACTATTGCTCAAAGTGGTAAAATTTGAACATTATGAAAAAGTGTGAGGGGGGAAAAGACAAGCTGCCTGGTGATCAGTTCTTGGGAAGAGACTTACCTACCCTAGGGAAGAGTAAAGGACAATGGAGGACTGTAGTTTTAGAGAGAGGTGGGTTGTACTTGGTATGTTGGTTTTTTGGTTTGTGTTGTGTGTTGGTATGTGTAGGATGAGTGTATGTGTGCGCGTGGTCTGTGTGTATGCGTGGAAAAAGTTTATTTTGTTGGGGCACTATATTATATTGATAAAGATTTAAATGGAAAATAAAAAAAAGCCTATAGGAATTTCTTCATTTAATTGTAATGGTTTAGCAAATATCTCTAAAAGGAATGAAATTTTTACTTGGTTAAATGATAAAAGCGACATTCAGATTGTTTGTATGCAGGAAACGCACTCTAATTCAGGAAATGAGTTAAAATGGAGATCTGAATGGGGAGGGGATATATACTTTAGTCACGGTCTAAAAAGCAGTAGGGGTGTTATGATTTTGTTTAAAAATAATGTAGATTATACACTGCACTCCGTATTTACAGATAATGAGGGTAGATGGATTGTAATAGATATAATGATCAATAACTTGCATATTATTTTATTAAATATTTACGCTCCTAATGAGGACAATCCGTTATTTTTTGGTGAAATTAATACATATCTAAACTCATTACAATCTAATCAGATTATAATAACTGGGGATTTTAATACAGTCTTAGATATAAATAAGGATCGTAGTGGTCTACATAAATTTAATAATCATCCCCATGCACTTAGGGAAATTCAAGAAATGGCTGCATCATTAGATCTTGTTGATATCTGGCGTTTGCTAAATAAAGATACTATGAGGTATACATGGCATAGAGGGAAACAGGCCAGTAGAATTGATTATTTTCTTATTTCTTTCTCATTGGTTCCTAAAGTATTAAACTGTTGTATTGGTGACTGCTTGAGATCTGATCATAGTCTGGTTACATTGCTGATTGATAATCGGCAATGTTCCAGAGGACGTTTACCTGTTGCCTTTTTATAGTGCTAAAACCTGATTGGTGTGTCTACAATTAAGCACCAGTGTGTGTGCGTACCTGGTGGCTGTGTTTAACCAATTGGTTCATGGGTGTGTTCATTTGAAAGTCTTTGCTTTGAAATTACAAGGAAATTACATCATGATAAATTTCTGTGTCAAATGCATACAAGTGTGTTTAGTGTTTAGCAAATCACTGTGTGTAATGTTTTGCAAAAAGTGTGAAGCTGACAATGTGCTTACAGTTGTGCAAATCTAGCCTTGTGTTTTGCTCCTTGAGTGTAAGGTTTTGCTAATTGTGGGAAAGTTTTAATTTTAGTGTGTAAGCAATTGAAAAAAACTGTAATTGCATTGTATTCTTTAAAATTATTAAAAATTGGGCCTGTCTGTTCATGTTCCAATGATACATGATGTCTCTCCACACTTCATAACCTTCCTCTGTTTGCAAGAGTGGAAAAGCTAATCTTACTTGTCACATGACATCAGATACTCGATTATTTTGTTGTAATCAGAACTGCTGATAACTCTCCTGTTTGCATTTAAATCATGTTAATTTTTAAATGAGTTCATATGAATATTGCTTGCTATTAAAGACATGCTTTTAATCATGCCCACATATCAGTGAACTTATTACATAAATGCATTCAACGTTTAATTATGCAACACTCTTTACAGAAAAATGTCCCCCAGTTATGGATAAACTCACAACATCATCATCAAGTCCTGTGCTGGGCACATTGGGCAACAAGTGTCCTCCAACGTATTCGATCCGTTGCCAAGTTCTCCCCATCTTCCCATGGGACACTGACATTCTTCAGGTCTTCGTGAAACATCTGTCTCCATCTCTTCCTTGGTCTTCCCTGTCTCCTGCATCCTCCTGGTGGTGTCCACTTCATAACCGTCTTTGGGTGGTGTTGTTTGGGCATGCGTAGGATGTGTCCAGCGAGGTGCACCCTTTGCTCTGTCTCAGTCAATGAATAATGAAAATAATCATTTATCTTTTTCCATATTGTTAAAGCATTTTGTTTTCTCTTTTCAGCTTCATAAACTACTTGAGGTCTGCGTAATGCCTTTATCAAAAAAGCATCAGTGATCATCAGGAGTTTTTAAAATGTATAACTTTGATATACTATACATACACTGTAAATGTTAGAAGCACTTTAGTACATGCAGTTATCTTTAATTAAAATATTGCAAAACTACCCCTGCTGTAGGCCATTGCTTAGAAAAAAAGTTTCTCTTTCAAATGTATTTATGCATCAGATTATCCACACAGAGGAGTCTTTTGTTTTAAAATGTGAGTTGTATTATTTAATTAGAATGAATACATTTAATAGCCTAAACAAACTTTGTTGAGTCACATTTGATTATTGGAGTATTTTATCTTTTCCCCCCTTCTCTCTTCTAACATCATGATTACATTATAGGTTTTGATGGGTTTTGTGAGACCATCTGATATGGAAATATTTTAAAGAAATGTTGTAATATAATCATCATCATCATCATCATCATCATTTATTAGCTTTTTTGTATGAACACCAATAAATATAATGGATGAACCTTGGCAGTAAACAAAAATCAATTTATATATTTACACTATTACTATTACACAAGGATAATGCACCATTCAGTAAAACAACAAAGAAACAGTGCCAAAATTTCCTCTTGGAAAGGCAGCTGGTCAGATTTCCTCCAGCCCGAGGTCCTGTGTATGTACGACTCCAGAGCTCGGACCAGGCATAACAGATGTAATGTAGCTTGATCACCCGACACATGTGGTGGAGGATGGAAAGCTTGCAGAATTATAGACCATGCCACATTTGTCGGCACATTAGGCACATAGCCGGGTGTGGGGTGGAGAATAGCCCTCTCTCTACCAAGAGCAAACTCAAGGCAAGAGGGAGCAACGGATAGCACCTGCAGGTCCCCGACTCTTTTTAGGGACGTAATAGTGAGAAGGAAAGCTACTTTTAAAAAGAAAAATTTGCCTACATGGCCTGCTAGAAGAGCCATAATGTCCGAAAACCATACTCGGGCCGGCCAGTACGGGCTACTAGGAGTAAGCTGATCCCGTGCCACCGGACCCTCTCTAGAACCCCTGGGAGCAGAGCGATCGGGGGAAATGAGTACAGACGTTGCCTCGGCCATGCCTGCACCATGGCATCCAGTCCCAAGGAAGCTGGATGCGTGAAAGAAAACCAGAGTGTAAGCAGAGTTGCCGGAATTCAGGCTAAGTCCATTTCACTCGTATATAGAAATGAATGAGCCCGAGACTAAGACCAGCCCGACCTGCCGCCATATATGCTTTTCCTACCAAGGCTGATGTTGTACGGCAGGGCTTGGAGGGAAGTGCCGGAGCTCTCATGGACGATGCAGCATCGGGCGAGAGACAAGATGCTAATGTCTCTTCAACCCGTGGCATCGTCCCATAGCCCTTCTCTTTTGAGCCAAGATAGAGGAATATACATGAATATTGGGGCTAGATAGACGGGACGAAAAGGGCTTATTCCACGATCTCGACATCTCTGTGTGGAGATCGGAAAAGAATAGGAGGCCCCGGCGCGAAGGCTGTGACCGGGCTTGCAGGAAGCGCTCATCCAGTTTGCTTTTTCTCGTCGCTTCCTGCTTTTCTTCTGGCCAATCGATTTTTAATTTGGCCACTGCCCTGGTCACAACCTCCAGCAGCTCCTCGAAGGCAGGAGAATGGGGTGGCGAGTCCTCACATTCTCCTGCCTCGATGCTCAAAATATCTACCTCCTCAGAGCCAGATAGTTCGAGAAAGGGCCGAGGCCGTCTCAACATCATCTGCCAGCTCCATTTGCAATCCCCATGAATGCAGACGCAGAGCGAGTGTGTGTCACCCTCGCTCAAATAGCGCGGGCAAGGGGACACACAGCCTGAATTGCTTATCTCCTTGTCTTTTGCCCGCCATAATAATAGTGATTGAGTGCAATGTGAGACAAACAACACCAAATAAGACGTACAGTTCACACAGATCACTGTTGTGATCCGACGTCCTTTTATAGCTTCCGCATCACCGTCACATGCGACGTCACGAGTGATGTAATGACGCAACACCAATCGAGATTGGACTAGTTTCATACAGGCTTCAGACGCGTCACGCTGAAGGCGTTCCCCAATGTGTCGATTCTAGATGCAGCGCATGTTCCCTCGAAAGGGAACCGTGTTTTTCCCTAGGTTTTCCGCATCACAGACCGTATACAAGTATGTACCACTTGCAAAAAAAAAGCAACGCAATACATACCATTTGCGGTACAGTAAGTGCATGGCTTCGACGTGTCACATTTGTTACGTGTGGCTCAAGACACATAATATAAGATATTCCTTCCGCGGAAAATCTGTTTTTTCATACAAGTAAGTATCAGGAAAGGCAAGGTGATTTTGTCTGTCCCTAAAAACTCTTTCTCTACGAAGTGCTCATCTAACAATTTGTGCTGAGATGTCTACATAATTTGGAAGAAAAGGTGAAGCCATTGCAACAGACACTGGGAATTAGTAACGTCGTCTATATGCTTCTTTGCTCACAGCTGATTGGTCAAACTTCAGTCTAAGATCTCGAATCCAGAACATAACCTGCCCCGGAGCAGGTTTGCCGTGCAGCGTAAGATACCATGGCAACGAACACCAATTAAAGCCGAGGTACTTTCATAATACCTAAAACCCAGGGTTGGTGCAAACTAATCTTAAACTTACCTGGCTAGCCACCTAAACCGGCTTCATGGTACAGGCCCCTGGTACCATGTTTTGTTTAACTTTTTTAATTAAATTAAACAATCTGCAGTGCATTATCAACATTTGTCTCAAGTATTCTGTATTATTTACGTTACAACACACCCATTACCCCATAGTGACATCTAGTGCTTATCTCAGGTAACAATCTGATATCATTACACTCCCAACCTCCGCTGCATAGCATATGTTACTGGTGATTGACCTGGTTAGTTATGGGGAAAAGACATGTGTTTGTTTTGAGTAATGAGATGGAGAGAGAGAGAGAGAGAGAGAGAGAGATGGTGGCTTTGTTTTCTTGGCTTTGCGCAGGAAAAGCACATTTTGCATAGTAAAGCACATTCAAAAATGCTTAGCCTAGTTTCACTGTGTGTGTGTGTGTGTGTGTGTGTGTGTGTGTGTGTGTGTGAAAGTGAATAATTCACCCCAAAGTTTTCTTTTTCCTTCTTTTTTTTTAATATAAGTGTTTGTCATTTACTCACTCTAATTACATCTATGAAACACAAAATTATAGACATTAAGGGGTAGAACCATGTTCCCTACATAATGTATGCATCATATTGAATACTCATATGCTATAACACACTTTATCTGTTATTTTGTGTTTTGTGAGCCCATCTACATTTTATGAACTGCAGGAATTTGTAAGGCCATGACCAATTTAGAATTTACTTCCAAATCACTTCCAGTTCCTATTTACGGTAAATGCTGCCTGATCTTGTAAACTTGTTATGAACAGTTTCTTTTTCTGTTTCTGTTTCTTATATAATGCCGCCTCATCTTTTCTACAACCCCATTTCCGGAAAAGTTGGGACACTTTGCAATAATCTGTGATTTGTTAATTCTCTTGAACCTTTATTTAACTGAAAAAAAAAAAAGATATATATATATATATATTTCCAATGTTTTCACTGACCAACTTAATTGCATTTTGTAAATATAAATAAATTAGAATTTTGATGGCACACTTAATGGACAGAGGCATGATTATCACTGTCACATTACCTTTCCTTTTTTAATTACACTCAGACAGGGCTGAATGTTAACCTTTCAACAGGACAAAGCTCTCCATAGAGTTTAATTTGATATTACAGTATTTCTGAATTGCTAAAACACTAAAATCCATTTGCAAAACCAAAGTTGCAAGTGTAACCACTTTACTGATTGAATCACACAGTTTGCAGAACTTTAAACACTTCTCATGTGGTTAGACACAACTAGCAAATCGGAATCAGTCTTTGTGCAAAACTGTAAACACATTGTCATTCACAAGGCACATGTAGCATTGTGGTGCACTTCAACTCAGAATGGCACAACACAGCCCCAAAAGTGAAACACAAGCAACACACTGTTGTCATCGGTAACACACAAGCACTCAAAATTTAACACACCTGTTTCAAATCAGTAATGTGTTGCACCGAATCAATAATCAAGATATAAAGCCATGTCAAATCCAAATGGCATGTGTGATTTTCACAATGGAGGGCAGGAGAGAAGGAGGAAGTGGAAGTGGAAGTGGAAGTGGAAGTGGAAGTGGATGAGGACCAGGACGAGGAAGAAGAGACAGAGGAAACAGAGGAGGAGGAGGAGACGGAGGAGGAAGAGACAGAGGAGACAGAGGAGGAAGAGACAGAGGAGGAGGAGGAGATGGAGGAGGAAGAGACAGAGGAGACAGAGGAAGAGACAGAGGAGACGGAGGAGGAGGAAGAGACAGAGGAGGAGGAGGAGGAGGAGGAAGAACAAGAGCCATCATTTCCAATGAAATTAGAGCAACAATCATTCACCATGTTCTGGTTCATGGAATGAGTATGAGGAAAGCAGGACTACGTGTTCAACCAAATATAAGCAGGTTCTCTGTGGCCTCCATTGTCAGGACATTCAGAGAAGAGAACAGGTAAGTGTACTATCATTTGTGGTCCCTCAAACTTACAGTACAGTATGTACAGTTGTGGAACGTCTCAGTAAATTACTGTAACATATCTCTAAAAATTGGCCCTTTTCTTACAGTATTACAGTAAAACTAATAGTAGTATTAAAAATAATAGTATTTTATGTATTGTACATATTTGGTGACACTTCAATGCATTAGGCCTGTCTGTACAATTCTAACAAGAGGTTTTATTTGCTAGAATTGAAAGACTGCCACATGCCGGTGGAAGGAGGGGTATGTTCTCACAACAGCAGGAGACCATTATTGTCAATATGGTCCTTCAAAATAATCTCATTCGTCTGTGTGAAATACAACAGCGAGTTGAGGAAGACAACGTGAACTTTGAAGGAATCAACGGTGTGAGCCACAATTGACCGTGTCCTGAAACGCAACCTGATAAGTCTCAAACAAGTCTACAGAGTACCATTTGAGAGAAATTCTGAAAGGGTAAAAGAGCTACGATATCAATATGTACAAGTAAGTAATCATGTCCAGAGATTAGACAGCACTATTGAGTTACTGTACATCTTTACTGTGTTGAATGTAATGCTGCACATGTATACAGAGGCATGAAGCCTGGAATGCTATGTCATTTACGTTACTTCAAAAAATTTTTTTTTTTCATTTCTATAGAGAATGTTTCAACTGGATTCCATGGAGAGGCCTCATGAGTGCATCTTCTTGGATCTTCTGTTCTGCTGGCTTCAATCTCACCAAGAGGAGAAGGAGAGGCCGCAACATTATTGGTCAACGTGCCATTGTAAAGTTGCCAGGGCAGCGTGGTGGCAACGTGACCATATGTGCTGCCATCAGCGACTGTGACTTTAGGGCCTTACAACACTGCCCATCTTATAACGTTTCTGTATGCTCTACAAGAAGCACTACTGAGACGTGAAGAGAGAGGTGATGAGCAGGCAGAGCATCCCATGTATGTGGTAATCTGGGACAATGTGAACTTTCACCGTGGTCCTAGAATCCGTGAGTGGTTTGAAAATAACCCACGTTTTATAAATGTGTGCCTCCCACCATACTCGCCCTTCCTTAATCCCATTGAAGAATTTTTTCCTGCATGGAGGTGGAAGGTCTATGACAGAAATCCTTATGCACAGGAAAATCTCATTCAGTCAATGGATGCAGCATGTGACGACATTGGAGTGGAAGCGATTCAAGGTTGGATTCGGCATGCTAAAGGATTCTTTCCCCGTTGTTTAGCAAGGGACAGGATTGCCTGTGACGTTGATGAGGTCCTGTGGCCTGACCATGCCCAGAGGCATGATGCTGAGGCAGAATGATTCCAAGACATTGCTTGCTATCGATCTGCTGCATTTTTTTGTTTGTGACTACATTTACTGTACATGTGTGCAGGATTGTGCAAATACTTCATAATAAAAAAAAATTTCCCCTGCTCTGCCCTGAGTGCAGTGTTTTGCATTTATCTCTGTAGTGTGTAATGACTGCTGTGTAGTGTTTATGCATTAGCTGGATGTGTGTGTTATCTGAAAACAGTGTTTGGTTTTGGGTAAAGATAACATAGTTCTGAATCAATTGTTCGATATAGCAAGACAAGTCAAAGGTTTTGACAGTGTAGCTTAAGTTTGGTGATTTGTGTTTAAGGTTTTGAGAAAGTGAGAGAAACATTCAAAAAATGTGTTTTAGCAATTCAGAAATACTGTAATGTAGGCTAAAGTTGACTGATTGGTTGCATTGCAGAATGAAAGCCAGTGATTGATTGGTTGGTTTGTTGAAAGCGCTTGGGACTTGTTTTGTGTTTCTCAGTATTTGATTATTAACTTACTGTCCTTACCTTTACACCATTTAAGAACCTTCACTTTCAAATAGGCTTAATGAATTCTGCTTACTCTTTCTAACTAATGTTAGGATAGTGTGTATAGATGAGGCTATTCAAGGGTTGCTCCATTTCTGTTCATTTTATTACAGTTTTTATCAATTGCTAAAACACAATTTCGAAACCTTGCTCCATTTTCTGAAAACATTAAACACAAAACCTCATCTTCAAGCACTATTTACAAAACCTCTGACTCCTCTTGCAAAATGAAACCTCAAAACAGTTTTACCTGTGTTCAAAATCAAACACTGCTCTCAAATCATGAACAAAGTGATCAAAATGATATACACTATTAAGCAGTCAGTAAACAATACACCAAAAAATAGAAAACACATCGTTCGAAACATATAGTTCTCAGAGAGAAGTACGTTTTTAATCTCAAAACAAATTTCATATTGCTCCGTCTTTTGATGAACGAAAACATGTTCTATCATAGTAGCTCAAAATTGATCAGAAATCACTACTCTGCTTTGCTCTTTGCATTTTTTTTTTTTTTTGTTCTTCCTCCTCCTTGTACTCCTATTTTTACAGAACTGTACCATGCATCTCACAAACTTGTCCTTTGTCTCTGTGGTACTGTAATTATTGTTCTTTGTTGATATGAACCTGCAACCAGTCAAAATCTATTGAGCAGTCAGACTCAGTACTGTTAACAAATGGTACTGTTAACAATGTTCAGGGCCATACAATTTGTTCATTGTACAGTATGCAGCCTACAATACACTGTACTATAGTATACAATACTAAAAGGGACAAAAATCATAGGAGTAAACGTGTGATCAATGTGCTTCTTCTTGTCTTTGGGCTGGGTCAGGCCAGGCCAGAGCACTTCGTTGACATCACAAGCAATATTGTCCCTCCTTTCTTGCCCTCCTCCTCCTCCCCCTCCCCCTCCCCCTCTCTCCCTCCCCCCCCCCCCCCTCTCTCTCCCTCCCCCCCTCCCCCTCTTCCTCCTCCTCCTCCCCCCCTCTTCCTCCTCCTCCTCCCCCCTCTTCCTCCTCCTCCTCCTCCTCCCCTCCCCCTCCTCCTCCCCCTCCTCCCCCTCCCCCTCCCCCTCCTCCTCCTCCTCCTCCTCCCCCTCCCCCCTCTTCCTCTTTCTCTTTCTCTTTCTCTTTCTCCCCCTCTTCCCCCTCTTCCCCCTCTTCCTCTTTCTTGTCCCTGTCCTCTCACATAGTTTCTTCTATCCATTCTCAGACTTTCATGTGCATTAGAGTGCAGAATTTGTTTTGAGAATGAGAATGTGTTTAGAGTTTGTGAGATCTGCAAATTGTGTTTTACCATGAGAAATGGTTTAAGGTATTGACAACAGACTGCACAATTAGCTAAATGAGTTCAGGCAACTGAGAACTTTGTTCAGCCAATGGGTTTTAGTGTTTTAGCAATTGAGAAAAACTGTAACAACTGCGCAACAGTTAACAGCATAAATGCTGCACTTCTAATTTACTGCACACAAATTGACCGCACTTCTAACTCCTGGTCTTAATTAATCATATCTGGTCCTTGTGTCATTAACTGTAAATCCCCTAACAACATGATCTGCCCATGTTACCAAAACCATGAGTAATTTAACTATAATGATATAAATCAAGTATATGGGTCAATGACGTGACGCCTAAATTTTCTGTCCGATTGCATTTTTTCAGGCAAAAATGGGTTTAAATGCATAAAAAGATACTGTATATTTATAGTACCTCTCCCATGTATGTACTCACTTTAACTTTTAAAAAACCTTTACTTATTTGTTATTTTTTTTGTTATTTAAAGTGTCAAAACATCATGTGGTGCGACCGTCCGGCCATAACTTCTGTTTTGAAAACATCTTTGAAATTACTCTGAATTTATTCAAATTTATTTTCTGCACTATTTGGCATGATTTCCAAAATGTTTTGTAATCCTTTAAAAAAATTCAAAGCATTTGTATTTATATTTCCATCATAATATACAAACAAACTTTGTCCGATGATGTCCATTTTATGAAATATCATGTGGTGCGACCATCAAGGAACTACCATTTTGGGACTTATATGTTGAAAACTATTCAAACACAGGAAGTTACATCATAAACCAATATACCAAGGACCCATGGAAGCAGCAAGCAGGTTTGTAATTCTCTCAAATTGGAAAAAAAATAAACCTTTGTAATGGTTGGTATGTAGTTGCCACATTTGGATGTCATGTGGGATGACCTCAAAAAAAATTTAATATTAAAGTTATTTCTACAAATATATATTTTTATTATAAATTTCATAGTGACCTTTTTTGGTAAGCTAGCTTGTTTTGTTTAGGTGGCCAATTCTGTGCCTGTAAATTATGACTGAATTTGAAAATATCATGTGGTGCGACCAAATATCATGTGGTGCGACCACTGCAGACTGTTTTCCATGATAGATATATGTCCTAGATTGGCAGTTTTATGCTTTTATATTCAATTGACGGTTTATATAAAAAAAGTACTTTACTTTAATATCATTTGGAATAGATTTTTATGCAATTTGAGATCTTTTTTATAGATTTCAGACAGTTTGTGTTTACTCTTTGTACAATATGAGAAAAATGCAACAAAAAAAAATTAGAGCATGTAATTTCAGTTTAGTAATAATGCATGTATTAGTAGTGTATTTATTATTGCCTATTTATTTATTTAAAACTATTTTAATCTATTTTACCAGATGCCACTGCCAAGCGAAAAAATTCTAACCCTGCAGCAAGAGCAGAGTACCTTGATAGGAGAAGAGTGAAATATTATTACAGTTTAAAATATCTGTTTTCTATGTGAATATATAGTAAACTGTAATTTATTCCTATGATCAAAGCTGAATTTTCAGCATCGTTACTCCAGTTTTCAGTGTCACATGATCCCTTCAGAAATAATTCTAATATGTAACCCTAGACCACAAAACCACTCAATGGGTCAATGTCACATGGGTAAATTTTTTGAAATTGAGATTTATACATCATATGAAAGCTGAATAAATAAGCTTTCCATTGATGTATGATTTGTTAAGATAGAACAATATTTGGCCGATACAACTGAAAATCTGGAATCTGAGGGTGCTACAAAATCGAAACATTGAGAAAATCGCCTTTAAAGTTGTCCATTTATGTTTGCAATATTGCTATATTCACTCACAAAAATAAATGTTTATAAATTTATGGTAGCACATTTACAAAATATAAAACATGATCTTTATTTAATATCCTAATGTTTTTTTGGAATAAAAGAAAAATCGATAATTTTGACCCATACAATGTATTGTTGGCTATTGCCACAAATACCCTGTGCGACTTGTGACTGGTTTTGTGATCCAGGGTCACTAATGATTTGCTGCTCAAGAAACATTTCTGATTATTATCAATGTTCATATTTTTTTTGGAAACTGTGATACATTTTATATGTCAGGATTATTTGATGAATAGAAAGTTCAAAAGAACAGCATTTATTTGAAATAGAATCTTTCGGAACATTATAGCCTGCGCCTGAATGTGACACTGAATGTGTCCTTGATTAATAAAGTATTAATTACTTAAAAAAACTATTGACCCCAAATGTTACCTGTATACAATACTTTTATGAAATAATTTATATCTATAACATTATTATTTGTTAGAAAGAAATTCTAAGTCAAGTTAAATTAAATGGTGCACTTGTGTTTGTGAAGTGATTTTTTTTTTTTTATAAAAGTGAGTTTATAAAATGTTTGTGTTCAGGAAAATTCTGTGAAATTTGTATAAAATCTGGTTTAAATAAAAAAAATTGTATAAAATGTATTGTTCATTGATCTCTTTAAATAGATTTTTAACTATATAAGGTTTTCGTGTCATTTGGAGCGACCACTTATCATGTGGTGCGACCAATAAAAGCTATCACTGTATTAAATTTAAAATAAAATATCTTATTTCTGTGGCTGAAATATGAATCACTGATACAGTATGCTTTAGTAAATTATATTTTTAAAACATTTCTATCAGTTTTATGCGATTTACAGGAAAAATAAGTCTGT